>NC_134108.1:13628906-14229375 GCF_040939455.1 Microcebus murinus | reverse complement strand
ACTTACTTCTGTCCTTGGCACTGTCCTAAGAGCATTGCCTGAACGAATTTACTTCTCCTGTAAGGTAGCCATGATTATCATCCATGGTTTACAGAAAGAAGATAAGATGTTCAAATATCTGCCTATATTTAATATTTTTTATTTTGTTTTTGTTTTATTTAATATATATTCTTGATTCATTAACACTGAACTCACAGCCAACAGCACTATAACTCATGCTTGAATGAAAGTTATCTAACACATGTACTTTCTCTGTAAGGGACAACACAGCCTGATTGCCCTTAGGAACAGTAGACAGCACTTCAGCACTATGCTTGGGGACCATTTAAACAGAGAAATGACTAACAATAAGCACAAAAATGCAAAAAAAAAAAAAAAAAAAAACCCAAACAAAAAACCAACACAAAAACAAAAAGGTAGCACTAAATAGATTGTAAAAAGGATACTTGTTTACAGTACTCAGCTGGGGATGTGTACTCAAATGTGCCTCAAATTCCCCCAGTCTGCACATGTCTATGAATGACTATGGTAGCTTTGTAAGTATTGGTTTTGGGGCAACAAATAAATTTCAGTGAGTAGGTGAACCTGCAAATAATAAGGATTGACTATATTTTTAAAATTTAAAGATATGCACTAATCAGTACATCAGAAAACCAGTTCTTTATTTAGAAGCCCAGGCCGGGCGCGGTGGCTCACGCCTGTAATCCTAGCTCTCTGGGAGGCCGAGGCGGGCGGATTGCTCAAGGTCAGGAGTTCGAAACCAGCCTGAGCAAGAGCGAGACCCCGTCTCTACTATAAATAGAAAGAAATTAATTGGCCAACTGATATGTATATAAAAAAAATTAGCCGGGCATGGTGGTGCATGCCTGTAGTCCCAGCTACTTGGGAGGCTGAGACAGAAGGATCGCTTGAGCCCAGGAGTTTGAGGTTGCTGTGAGCGAGGCTGACTCCACGGCACTCACTCTAGCCTGGACAACAAAGGGAGACTCTGTCTCAAAAAAAAAAAAAAAAAAAAAGAAGCCCAAGTCATTTTAGGTTTTATTCAATTACCCAATTTATTCTTCTTTTATAAGTCAAAGAAACTAGTATATATTTAGCTTTTTAGAATAAGACACTTTACTTCTATAGTTGAAAAAATGTAGAGAATTTGGAGGCAAGAGATCTCACTTAAAATACCTGTACTGCCATTTAAGGGGCATGAACATGAGCAATTTCCTTCTCTGAGCTTTAGCTTTCGTATCTGCAACAAAATGATAATAATACCCAATCCAGAGGCGTTACTAGCACCAGAAATAATAACTTATGCAAATTATTTTTTTTTAAAAAAGAGGCATATGATAAGTACCCAAGTGCTAAGACTCTTATTTTCCTATAAACAGTGGGGTTTCTTCAAAAGTTTTAGAACAAGGGAATAACCTGATCAGATTTGGATTTTAGAAGAATAATTATTGTGTTGTTTCGAAAATGGATTAGAAGTAGACTGCAGTAAAAGCCCATATTTAAAAAGAGAAAAATTCCTAAAACCTACTCTAAGCCAGTAATAGCAAGAGGAGGAGGTTTGGCCACATGCCCGAGTAGCTTGTCGCCCTGCCCTAGCCTGCTGCCCCCGTCTCCCTGTCGTGAGAGAGCTCGGCTCGATAAACCACTTTCTTAGAAATCCAAACTCCAGCTCTTCTAGGGGAGCCCCGCAGAGAAAAGACTTTAGAATTAATTAGCTGTGAGATGATTCAGAGGACAGAGGAGTCCAAGAAACCCCTTACAGCTCTTCACCCCACATTTCCCATAATCCTCCTGGTTGGCTGACACTTTTCCTACACAGAGACACCTGGTGAGGTGGTTCTCCCGGCACGAGGTGAGGTGGTTCTCTCCTGGTTTTTTGCCAGAAAGGGCTCTCTCTCCTTAGATTAGAAAAATATTAACACTGTTTGTCCAATTTATCCCTCCAAATTTTCCCTGAAATATTAAACTATTCTAAACTTGCGATTTTACAACTTAAAGATCACTTCAGTCAAGGTCGGGGATGGTGGTGGTATTATCTATAACAAATCTTTTAGACTAGTTGAGGAAATATCAATTAAATTTGAGTTAATAAGTATTGAATCTATAGTCAAATAAAAATCATATAGATCTAGAAAATGTGCACTTTTGAATGTTTTTTAGAAACTTATATTTACCCAGCTAAAATATCTTGAAATGTACTTTACTTTTTTTGTTTTTTTTTTTAGAGACAGGGTCTCACTCTGTCACCCAATCATAGCTCACTGCAGCCTTGAACTCCTGGGCTCAAGCCATCCTCCTGCCTCAGCCTTTTGAGTAGCTGGGACTACAGGCATGCGCCACTATACCTGGCTATACTTTATATTTTTGATAAAAAAGATTTTGTTTATTTTAAAAAATTCAAAACTTCAATTTTATTTATTTAATGTTTATTTATTTTAATTTTTTTAAGAGATGGAGTCTTGGTATGTTGCCCAGTTTGTACTCAACTCCAGGGCTTAAGCAATTCTCCCGTCTCAGCCTCCCAAGTAGTTGGGATTACGGGCATACACCCCCATGCACAGCTTGGATTTTGCTTTTTAAAAGAACAATCGTGATTTACCTTAACAATGAAACAGAGCCATCCAGTTGGTTATTTTTCACAAAGTGCGCTCTCCGTGGTTCTCTAAGCTCTGAGCCTATTGTAAAGTCATAAAATGGATCACATTTATTTTAGGTGAAAAAATATATTGGAAATGGTCATATGTATGGGGAAAAGAAAGAAAATTGACCTTAAAAATAAATGAAGTGAAAATTTACGAAAATCTTTGGACATGACATTGATAAATTGTCTTACAAACAGCTGTATGTCACAGTAGAACAAATAAGGCATGGGGCTCTGTTTTAGGATGAATTGATAACGTTAACATCACTGCTAAAAAAGGGCTCATTTATTAGAGAGATAAAGTAGGGATTCAGCAAACAACTAAAATAAGGCTAGGAAAGGACTGAGATTGTTTTTAAAGACCTTTAAATGCTGTTACTCACTGTGATAGCAGTATAAGATTTCAGTGGTCCATATTTCAGCAAGTAATTTTCTGTTAGATAAATAAAGTAGTTGTTTGCAGCCTTTGGCAACATTTCATTCAGTGAAGTATTAGACCATTCAGGCTGCCATAGCAAAATACCTTAGACCTGGCTAAGTAGTAAACAATAGAAATTTATTTCTCACAGTTCTGGAGGCTAGGAAGTCCAAGACCAGTGTGTCAGCGGACCCGGTGTCTGGTGAGGGCCTGTCCCTTATAGATGGATGTCACCTTCTTGCTGCATCCTGCCAGGGTAGAAAGGGCAGGGGACCTCACTTGAGCCTCTTTTTTTTTAAGTTTCAAAAATATTTATTCAATATAAATACATAGATATGTCACTTTTAGAAAAAATTTTGCTTTTAAAAATATTTTTTCATTAAACATTTTTAAAATTTTATTTTATTTTCAATTGACATATGATAATTGTACCTATTTATGGAGTACACAGTGGTGTTTCAATACCTATGATGTAAAATGATCAGATCAGGGTAACTGGCATATCCATGATCTCAAACATTTACCATTTGTGTTGGGAACATTCAATATCCTCCTAGCTGTTTGAAACTATATAATACATTATTGTGAACTATAGTCATCCTATAGTGGTAAAGAACACTAGAACTTAGTCCTCCTATCTAGCTGTAATTCTGTACCTTTAACAAATTTGAGCCACTTTTATAAGGCCACTGATCTCACTCAGGAGTGTGGAGCCCTCATGATTTAATCACTTTCCAAATGATTAAGGGCCCACCTCTTAATACTATCACATTGGGTATTAGGTTCCAATGTGTGAATTTGTGTGTGTGTGGAGGGACATCAGCATTCAGACCATAGCAAGTTGCCTAGGAAACCATTAAAATCAAACCTACTCTTTTCATCAGTCTTTGGACAACTGAAAGTAACAGAAGTGGTTTCAGTGACAAGCTTCTAAACATAACTCAAAAGCATCAAAAGTTGTTATCATATTACAAATTTTCCTATGACAAGCACGTACATTTGTAAAACAAACAAAAAGGAGGAAACCAAAGTCATAAACTTATGACACCACAAGAAAACCGTAAAATACAAGCTCTATTCTGCAGTTAGAACAGATAGAGCTCTTCATTGCCCTGAAGAGCTACTTCTCAGGCATTTTTATTGTCTCTGGTATTGTGTTTATTTCATATATATTCCAGCATACTGGGATTATTAAGAAGTTTCAGGATAAAATTTAACATTATATCAGAGTAATCTGGATATTCTGGTTTAAACCGGATGTGCCCTGGACTTTCTGTTTGTCTTCTCCTATGGGCCCCTCAGACTAAATTTGTCCCAAACTAAACTCTGTCTCCTCTCTCTGCTTTGTCTGGTTGCTGCCTGATCCGGCCTCACCACGCTTTCAGCCCGGCTGGCAAGCTCGGACTGTCAATTCCACCTCCAAATCTTTCCCCTCTTCACCATCACCACTTCCATTTCCTCTGGAGATAGTGTCAGATGATGTGTACAAGGCTCACACAGCTAGTAGCTTCCTGTCTGTTGTCACTGTAAAGGAAAACAGAAGTCTGGACTGATGTATTGCAGACTCTAAAGTACTGCCCACACACGGAGTTTTGTGAGAAGTCTGGACTGGAACACGCTTTGTGCCCTTTCACTTCCCTCCTATGCTTAAACTCTTATCAGACCTGGAGTGACCCCTTACCCCCACTACAGACCCAGTTCCTCCAAACTGTCATGCCCTCCAGGGTCCAACCTGGGAGTCCTCCTACTCACCCCCTTGACATCATCACATCCCGTCATCAGATGCTGCCTTGAAGAGTCACTTGGCTCATGTCTTGACATCCCAAAAACCTCCAACGCATCTGGGTAGGGGTGAGCCTAGCACTTTTTCTGCCTTTGCTTACCACAGAAGTCCATTGCTTTTCCATACAGAAAAATCTGTTTCGCAAAGATTTTTAAAGACTGAGCAAATTCATTATCTTTTGTTCTCATAAAGAAGAGTTACAGGATGACCAAAGTAACCAGAATTAGACTTTATAACATGGACTTCTGAAACAATTGAATTAAAGTTAATAGAAAGGGGACTTTCTCAGGTTGGTGCTTTTCCAAGTGCCTTGAATTTTGATTAATATTGTGTTTCCTCTGCAAGTGTTAGTTTGTTGAAAAATCCAACAAGTCTGTAATGATTCTACTGCGAGGAAAGGCTGCAACTTGAAAATATACTTACCACGAATTATACTTTTTAAAGAGCTTTTTAAAAAATGTTTCTTCAGGTGAAAATGTTGAGGTGATTCTGGATTGGATACATGGCAATGTCACTGTTAGATCAAAAGCCATTGTCAAGACCAAGAAGTCCTCAGAGACGATATGGATTCCGGTAGGATGATCGGATGGAATATGAGGAGAGCTGCCACAGCTCTGATTTTCTGTAAGTTTCCAAAGGCACATGGGGCCACCAAGGGCTTTAACGTGAAGTGATCGCAGGTTCCATTTTCAGGTTTTGCTAAAAATTGTGGGACTTTAGGCAGGTTACTCACCTCTGTGCTTTAGTTTTATAGTCTGGGGTCTGACTGTCACTCTACCACTTCCCAGCTGTGTATCTTGGGCAATTTATTTCATTTCTCCGTAACTATTTCCTTATCTTACAAATAGATTATTCTAATATCCACTGCATAATCTTGTTTTATTTAAGGAGATCATGCCTGGGAAGCACCTAGAACAGCTCAGGTAAGACACACACCTTTCATGAGAAGCCGTGGCTGTTACTAACACTAGTATTATACTATCACTTGTGTTTTCTTGCAGGATTGTTGAGAAGGTTAAAGGAAAGAATATGCACCAGGACAGGCCACCTAATTTGTGGCGCCCAGTGCAAAATGACAATGCAGGACGCTCTGTTGAAAAGCGACTGAGAATTTCAAGACTGGGACAGCAGAGTGTTAAACCAAGCGCAGCACCTGGGCCTGTGCAACCGCATAGGATGCACAGCTACAAAGACAGCCTGGGGCTCACAGCCGCATCTGCACACAGTGGGTGCTAAATAAATGCTCCATTCACCGTTGTGAACGCTCCTTTACCTCGCGAAGGCCAGCACCGTTAACACTGCCCACTCACTGTCACTTGCCCCTTACCTAAGGACGAGGCCTGGAATTGTGCTTACGGTGGTGGAGTCCCAGCGGGAAGGCTGACCCCCATCCCCGCGGACCCGAATCGCTTTGGCAGGGTCTCCAGCTGGGTCTCTGCCCCTCGTCCAGGAGTCTGTCCCGTGCCCGGGGGCGCGTCCCCGAGGCCGAAGGCGGCCGTGCGCAGCGGGCGCCGCCGCCTCCCCGCGGTGTTTACCTGTTGCCCGAGGCGACGCGCCCGCCGGCTCCCCGCGCCGCGGCCAACCTCGGGGCCGGCCGGTCCCAGCGCCCCGCGGGGCTCCGGCCGCTATGAGCCGCGGCCGCCTCTCCGCCTCCAGGCGCCTGGACGGGACCAGCGACGCCGCGCTGGGCGCCACGTCGCCGGTGCGCCAGGTACGTCCCGGCTGCGGCCGCGGGACAGGGGCTGGGGACGCACCACCCCGGGAGGCGCAGAGGCGCCCGCGCGCGCACCCCTTTCCTCCCGCACGCGTGGGGAGCACCAGCGCGGATGTGTCTCCCCTGGGCAGTGGACGGGCCTGCCAAGCGCGCTGATTTGGGGAAGCGACGGTTAGGACCCGCGTCTGTGCAGTGCGTGTGAAAGCTGGGTTGTGCCACGCTGCGCCGCTCACCGCTGAAGCTGGCTGAATTGGAAAGGTCGGCTGGCTCCTGTAGTTCCTCTCTGGAGCAAATGATGCCGTCTTTTAACTGTCTCTGCTTAGCTACTGAGACGCGATGCAGAGCAATTCCTTGAAAATCTAACGTGGTAGGATTAATGCCAGCCCCGGGTGAAGTCGCTGGCCTTTTTGTTGCGAACTATTCCAGAAACAATAATTCCCTTGTCGCTGGATCCATTTGCTCATTCACCCCCAGGAGTCACTTAGGCGCTGGGGACTTCCGGGCAGACACGCACACGCGCACACGCACGCAAGTGCTGGCTGGCTCAGCCCCGGGCGAGGGTCCACCTCTGGACCTGGCCTTGGGGACCACCGGGTGTCGTGTGTGTCGGCAGCAGTGGCCAGAGACGGGAGAATTGTGTTGAGCTGACCTGCTAACCTAAGAGGTGTCTTCGATATGGCCATGGGGACCTTATATACCCCTGGGGATATATTAGATTCAAAACAGGAATTGGAGCCTCCAGCATGCTGTCAGAATTCTTCTGATATTCAGCAGCTTTGATTGTTGCTTTTACATCTCACTTGTATTTAGATTTCTCAGGTTCCTGGCATATTTGTGGAAAATTAGTACCATCATGTGCAAAAAAATTTTTTCTTTCATCTGACATTTTCCTATTTGACTTTTTACTACATTTTATTCCAATACAGTGTCTTCTACAAATTAAGACTGTTAGCCCATATATAAATATGTAGTATTTTTATATTATTTATACTTTTTGGTGAGCCCATTGAAAGTATTAATAAATTACAGACATCAAGCCCCTTCATCCCTGAATACTCCGGTGTGTATCTCTGAAGAATAAGGGCATTCTCTAACCAAAACACAATTATCAAAATCAGGATATTTAGCATTGCTACAATAGTATTATGTATACTATCTACTAAAATTTTGCCAATTATCCCAATTATTGCTAACAATTTTTTTTTTTTTTATTTCAAGGTCACACATTGTATTTAGTTGTTATGTCTCTTTAAACCTGTAACAGTTCTTCAGCTCTTTTTGTTTGTTTGTTTTTGATGATACTGACATTTTTGCATAGTCCAGTTTATTTGTTTTATGGAATATGTTTATCTGCTTGTTTTTCATGGTTAGATTTTTGGTAGGAATACTATACAAGAGATATTGTGTCTCAGTCCATCACATCAAGAGGTGCATGATATCAGCTTATCCCATTATTGTACTGGTGATGTCCCCAGCTGGTGGCATCTTCCAGATTTTTCCACTGTAAAGGTCCCTTTTCCCCTTTAGCAATAAGTAAGTAATTATATTCATTAAGTAATTTTGATTTACATAGGAATTTTTAGAATGAGTCACTGCCTACATAAAGGAAAATTTCCATCAAGCCTAAGATTTTAATTGGCTTGAAAAGAGCTAAACTTTATTGAGAACAAAAGTAGAAGTAGAAAGGCCAGCATTTATTATGATTACATGTTCAGTTTGCAAAATACTTCATGAGACAATCTTACAATTTAGGTAGAAAAGGCAGAGATTTCCCATTATATAGAGGAGGAAATGGCTTACTCAGACGAGGGAGCAGGGACTTCAGTATCTTTCTTTTGAATGTTTTGTACTTTTTTTTTTTTTTTACCATCCTGCATTGAAAAACATTAGAATAAAAAGCAGCAATAGTTTGCAACTTTCTGAAGAAACAGAATATTTAGGGACTGAGGTATTAGGTTTGGAACAGAAACTGAGTTCAAACTATCTTGATGTTAGCACTTAATCTGTGACACCTTGGTCAAAAAAATTACTTAATGTCTCAGAACTTTAGTTTCTCCATCTGAAACACAGGATCATCACACTTATCACACAGTGTAGTTTGGGGATTTTATAGTTAATATAAGGGACCCAATAGAGTGTCTGACAGAATGACCGCTTGTCTCTATTAGCTATTATTATTTTTTACAATTTTTGGAATGTGTGTTGGTGTCGACACCACTACCACCCACTACTACCACCTTCACCAATACCCACATCAGTACCGCAGCTGCCCCCTCAACAATCAGTTTATTGAGGATCTGTGTGAGGGACTAACAATACAAAACTGAATTTGACACCGTCCCTGCTCTGTTTACAAAGACTCAAGAGCTCACAATCAAGAGAAACAGACATATAAAAAGATGACTCTTTCATCAGTGTCCCCCATGAACCAAGTTTAATGCTAAACTTTTCTCCAGTTGGGTTTACCTGTAATCAAATCACCAGCAGAGCTTACTAAGCTCGAAAATGTGCCAAATACTAAGACCAATATTATGAGAATCAAAGCAGAGCAGGTCAAGCATAGAGGACAGAGATATGCTTTGGGGGACATTTACAAACACAGCTTTCAGTGGACGGTATAACTTTGTCATGCATTTGAAGTAATGCTACTGAATGAAAAATGTGACCAAACTATAAAGTAGTATTCATGGTCAGCAAAAGGCTATAGTAGTAGGTTAGTGGAAAGTGCTTGGATTTTGTGTCAGAGGCCACAGGCATATGGTGGCTGGCAGGGTATGTTTCCACGTGTTTTCACATGCCCAGAGAACCTGAATCAATGGGTTGGAGTTTCAGGCCATATCACTGTTGGAAATTTGAGCAAGTCTCTTTCCTCTGTGTAAAACAAGGGTTAATTGGAGTAACTGATGGGATTGTTGTGAGAACTAAAGGTAAATAGCAATAGTCTATCAACAGCTATAGTTCCTCAAAGCAAAAGACTTGGTGATATATAATTATAAAGGAGCTGGTTATATATAATCATAAAGGAAGTAAAATTTGTTTTTCTTTTCCTTCCACCATTTCCGCATTTTAAAAAAAATTGTGTAAAACACACATAACATAAAATTAAAATAAAATTAAAATTAAAATACACATAACATAAAATTTAGTCTAGTGGCATTAAGTACACTCACACTGGTGTGCAGCCATTGCCACCATCCATCTTTAGAACTTAGTTCATCTTGCAAAACTGAAACTCTGTGTCCATTTAAGAATGACTTCCCGTTCTCTCCTCCCCACAGCCCCTGATAACCACCATTCTACTGTCTGTCTTTATGAATTTGACTATTCTGGGTAGCCTGTTTGAGTGAAATCAAACTGTATTTGTGGTTTTGTGACTGGCTTATTTTACTTAGCATGTCTTCCAGGCTCATCTATGTAGTATATGTCAGAATTTCCTTCCTTTTTAAGGCTGAATTCTGTTCCTTTGTATGCATATGCCATGTTTCCATTCATCTGTCCATGGACACCTGGGTTTTTATTTCATTTTTTATTTTTTTTTGAGACAGAGTCTCACTTTGTTGCCCAGGCTAGAGTGAGTGCCATGGCGTCAGCCTCGCTCACAGCAACCTCAAACTCCTGGGCTCAAGCAATCCTCCTGCCTCAGCCTCGTGAGTAGCTGGGACTACAGGCATGCGCCACCATGCCCGGCTAATTTTTTCTATATATATTAGTTGGCCAATTAACTTCTTTCTATTTATAGTAGAGACAGGATCTCACTCTTGCTCAGGCTGGTTTTGAACTCCTGACCTCGGGCAATCCGCCCGCCTCGGCCTCCCAGAGTGCTAGGATTACAGGCGTGAGCCACCGCGCTCAGCCAACACCTGGGTTGTTTCCACTTTTGGCTATTGGAAATAAGGCTGCTATGAACATGGGTGAACAAATGTATCTTTGAGACTCTGCTTTCGATTCCTTTGGGCATATACCTGGAAATGGAATTGCTGGATCTTGTGGTAATTCTATTATTAATTTTTTGAGGAACTGCTATAATGTTTTCCATAGTGACTGTACATTTTACATTCCTACCAGCAGTGCACAAAATTTTTATTTCTCCACATTCTCACCCACACTTGTTATTTTCTGTTCTTTCTTTCTTTGATTGTAGCCATTCTAGTGGGTGGGAGGTGGTATCCATTTCCACTTTTTAAAGAATCATTTTGTCTCTCTTCTGCTTTGCTTTGCTTCTTTTTGTTACTATTGTTGCTCCTCCTTTTTATCAAAATCAAATTTAAGAAAAGATCTGATTCTAATCACATCTTCATATGAATCTAAGCTAGAAGCCTTTTTTTATAGGCATAGAGAAAAGTATCCCAAATTTTCCCCTCCCCCAAAAAAACTAAAAATGGAGAGAAAAAGAAAGAGCAAGGAAAAAAGAAAACACAAAATGATAGTTGAAAATAATATAAATATATCAACAATTTCAATAAAAATATATGGACTAAATGCTCAGTTAACTGACAAAAATCATCAGATCATATTTTAAAAATTCAAGTTTATGCTATTTATGTAAAACACATCTAGACAAAAGGATATGGGAAAGTTGAAAGTAAAAGTGTATAAAAAGACATACCAGGGAAATCAACAAAATAAAGCTGATTAGTTATATTAACATTATGCAAAATACTTTTAAGGCCAAAATGCATTACTAGAGGTGAAGAGAGTCACTACATAATGATATAAAATTTCATTAATCAGAAACTTGTAATAGTTCTAAATGTGTGTGTACCTAATTATATAACCACAAGGTATAAAAACAAAAATTGACAGAAGTAAAAATCTGTAGGAACAAATAGACAAATCCACAACTAAAGAGAATATTTTTAATATACCTCTTAGTATTTGGTAGATCAACCACACAAACATTTGGCAAGAAAACTGTTAAAAGTGCCCAAATGAATACTTGGTTAAGTCATTGTGAAGAATAAAAATGTATAAAATATTTGAGATATGGTCATAAGAGTTAATAGGATAATTTTTTCCCTTTGCCCAAGAGAATAAATAAATACATTTAGATCTTGAAATAATCAATTGGACAAAAGCCTAGAAAGTGTACTCAATTGGTAGGGATTATATTAGATGAGTAATTAGTTTTCCTCTTGTTTTAAATAAAAAGGCTTTATATTATTAAAACTAAATCATGACTATATAATCATGAGAAAACATTAGACAAACTCAACTTGAAGGACATTCTTCAAAATACCGACCAATAATCTCGGAAAGTGTCAAGGTCATGACTGGGGGAGACTAAGGAGGAATGAAAACTAAATGCAGTGTGGAAGCCTGGATTGGCTCCTAGACCAGAAAAAGGACATTAGTGAAAAAACTGATGACATTGGAATAAAGTCTGTAGTTTAATTGGTAGTATTGTAACAATGTTAATTTCCTGGTTTTAATAAATATACCTCAGTTATGTAAGTTGCTAACATTAGGAAAAGCTGGGTAAAGGGTATATAGAAACTCTCTGTTCTGTTTTGAAACATTTCTGTAATTCTAAAACTATTTCAGAATAAAAAGTTTTAAAAAACAAATGATAATCAGTTAATTTATTTGGACATCCAACTTTATTTTAACTTTAATATTTGGTTTCTCTTGGTATCTAATGATTTTTTGGCCACCTGGCTTCAGAATGCAGTGTGAGATAAAACCTTCAAAGAACAGGTAGGAGAGAACCTTTTGAACACACAGAGTAGGTTTTTATTTGCGTATTTTAAAAAGATTGTGTATTTACTTGGCATTACCAAATACAATGTGTAGTATACTTCAAACAATAGTAAATACTCCTTGGTTTGTACTTGAGTTGACTAATTATAAATACTTATTTTTCCATGGTCAAGGACATTTAAAATTTTTTTAATTGACAAAAGGAGTAACATTTGCTGTACTAGGAATTATTTATGCTATGCTCTTTTACCCAAGGTTTCTTTATTTCTTTGTTTGGCTTCCAATTTTTTTCCTTTGAAATTAGTGCATTGGTAGCTTTGATCTAAGGCAGAGAAGTTCAAAAGCATTGCTGAGGTAGACCAGTAGCACCTCACTCATTCTTTTGCTGATAACAAGCACAGCTATTGATTATAGCTTTTATAGCTACATGTTTAGATATTGTTTAAATAAAATATTTTAAATATTGCTTATAAAAATAAATTTCCTTCTTACTTGCAGTAGGGGATGTGTTGGTCTCATGAATATAAATATCTGAATTATATTTCTGAATAACTGAAATGACTTCCTTTTCATTGATTGAATTTACCCTTAGGCTTCACCTCTTGAATTTTCCTTCCTAGCTTTTTATAAAAATGTATTTTTCAGCATATTAAGGCCCTCTTAGTCTAGCCTCAATGTCAGTGCAAAGGGGAATGATTTTAGACTTGACTATAATTGCCACATTTCCCTAAGTCTCTTCTACTTTAGGTAAAAGAAATGGATAGAGAATACTGAACTCTTTATGTAGAAATTTTATGAATGTTTGGAGTAAGCAAAAATGGGAATGTAGGAGGAAATGTGAGCCATAGATATTCTGCTTAGTGAATCATACATACACTGTGTTAGTCACCCATTTGGCAAACATTTATTGAGTCTTAGATACTCTGTTAGGCACTGAAGATACAGAAAACTCTTTCCTTCAGTAACTATAAAATGAGTGCCTATTATATTTTATTTTTATTAATTAATTAATTTATTTAAAGACAGAGTCTCACTCTGTTGCCCAGGCTAGAGTGCCGTGGCGTCAGCCTAGCCCACAGCAACCTCAAACTCCTGGGCTCAAGCGATCCTCTTGCCTAGCTTCCCTAGCAGCTGGGGCTACAGGCATGCGCCACCATACCCGGCTAATTTTTTCTCTGTTTTTAGTTGCCCAGCTAATTTCTTTCTATTTTTAGTAGAGATGGGGCCTCCATACCTCAACCAATCCTCCGGCCTCAGCCTCCCAGAGTGCTAGGATTACAGGAGTGAGCCACCACGCTCTGCCCACGTGCCTATTTCAAAGCAGGCATTATTTTAAAATAGATCCCACTCTCATAAAAGTTATATTCTACAAAAAAGTAAAAAATAGATAAACAAAGTAATTTCTGGGAGTGGTATTTCATGCTTTGAAAAGAAAAGAAAGCAGGAGAACAGGGTAGAGATTGAATGGGGTGAAGGTAGGTCTCGTTTGTACAGGGTGGGTGGGTGTGGCTCTCTAAGGAGAGGATGTACTGAATCTGAACGGTGCTGGAAGGAAGGAGTGTTGTGGGAACCAGCAAGAACAACACCAGGCCCTCAGGTGGGGAAGAGCTTGATGTGTTTAAAAAGAGTGCAGTTTGTGGAATGTTCTTCAATTTGGGCATATCTAATGTTTCCTCATGGTTAGATTCAGGTTAATCATTTTTGGCATTTTTGACGATTCTGTGAAAGGTGTTGTGTTCTTCTCATTGCATCACAGAAGGAGCCTCATGTCAGTTTATTTCATTATTGATACATGAAAGACAAAGAAAGGCTGGGACATTGTTCCACATTAAACAGACTAAAGATACCTGACAACACATGCAATGTATTTATAGTTGCTCCAAGGAATATTATTGAGATAATCAGTGAATAATACAGTGTCATTGTTAAATTTCTTGAATTTGACCATTGCACGAAGAAGAATGTCCTTGTTCTTAGGAGATACAAGCTGAAGTATTTAGGGATAAAGGGCCATAGCATCTGTGAATTGCTTACAAATGATTCAGCAATCATATCGTAATATATGCATAGAAAAAAAGGAATAAATCAAATGTAGCAGAATGTTTTTAGAATTGATGAATCTAAATAAAACATACATACTTGAATTCATTGGATTATTCCTGCAACTTTTCTGAAGAATTCAAAGAAAAATTAAAAAAAAAATCATGTGCCAGGCAATAAATGGGGTTACGAAGTAGAAGGTACTCTACAGTTTAGTTAGGTAAATAATAATTGGTAATAAATAAAAGTTTTAAAAAGGAAGAAGGCAAGCATAGCTGGAGTAAATATATGGTCTCAGATAAGGATCTAGAGGAAAGACACAACAAAGCAAGTGTAATTACACAGGTGCTCTAGCAGAGGAGGGGGCAGGAGGGAGGGGAGTTTTGCTGAGGTTACTGGGGCAATGGGGGGGTGTTGGGAGCTGATGCTGACCTTGAAGGGCCAGCAGGACATGCAGGTGATGGTCAGTGGCCAGTTGGAAATGTGACTTCTAGCTAGAGGTGCAGATTTGGGAGCCATCACGTACTGGAAGTGGCTGAGATCTCAGGAGGGCATGGAGTAGGCCAATGGGGATGTCTTGAGTGATGGGGAAACAGTGTTGAGGACAGAACCCAGCAAGTTGTGGAGTAGGTGGAGGAAGGTAAACTGTGAGGGGACTGGGAAGACAGGGCCAGAAAAGGATAAGTTTCTGCCGGTGTGATGGGTGCGGCCCAGAGGATGAGCATTTATTTATTTTTTGAGACAGAGTCTCGCTTTGTTGCCCAGGCTAGAGTGAGTGCTGTGGTGTCAGCCTAGCTCACAGCAACCTCAAACTCCTGGGCTCAAGCAATCCTCCTGCCTCAGCCTCCTGAGTAGCTGGGGCTACAAGCATGCGCCACCATGCCCGGCTAATTTTTTTATATATATATATTAGTTGGCCAATTAATTTCTTTCTATTTATAGTAGAGACAGGATCTCGTTCTTGCTCTGGCTGGTTTTGAACTCCTGACCTTGAGCGATCCACCTGCCTCAGCCTCCCAGAGTGCTAGGATTACAGGCGTGAACCACTGCGCCCGGCCTGAGGATGAGCATTTAGACTGAGCACTATTTTCTTCTCCTTCTCTTCCTTCTTCTTCCTTTTCCTCCCCCTCCCCCTCATCCTACCCCTCTTTTTTCTTCTCCTCCTCATTCTTTTTCTTCTTCTTCTTGGAGGACCTAGGGACATCCTGTCTTCTTGGCTCCAACTCTTCTCTCTTGGACTTGGCAGTCTGTCTCTGCTGAAGTCCTGGGCTCTGCCCTGACCTCTGCAGGTCCAGCCTGTTGCCTGCTCCATATTCCTATCCCAAGTCTCTTTAGATCTATTGCCTTAGCTAAGAGGCCCTTTTTGCTTTTCTTGGGAAAATGGGAAACAGGGTATGGTTTCCCATCCTTGCCTGACAAGTGGGTGCAGGAGCTGGAGCTTGGGACCTTATGGCGCTGCCCTCTGCCCAGTGGGCACTTCACTCAGTCATTGCCCTTGATTCTACTCCCAGGAGCTGTGCTGCCTGCAGGTGTTCTCTGAGAGGCTCCTGTCTCTGTGGGCTGCTTTCTGCGGAGCCAGGGATCTAGCTGGCGTTTTTATTACCAGCACCCATCTCAGACTGTGGGTCTCCCTCTGGTTTTCCTTCCCACTGTGTTGGTGCCAATTGTTCCCTTTCAGGTGGGAAAATGGTTCTCTATCATGGATTGCTTTCCACTCTAGGATTTAAAGCAATGCTATTTGTGCTGTGAATCTTAAAGGCTTTGCTATTATTATGCAAAAACATGCTATTGAAATGTTTAAAAAATCTTCTTTTTCAGAAAGCCTAGTTCTTAAAAATCAAGAACTCTCTAATTTTGGAAAGTTCTGTTGGTCCCCCAGTGTGGGCCCGAGCCACATCCTCATGGGCCCACCAGCACAGTCTACCCGCAAATGATCCATCCAAGTAACGGAATGAATTGACTTATTGGATGGATTCATTTAAAATTGATAATTAGAATTTTAGGGAATAGCTGAGAAAAATTATTATGGTTTTGACCGTATTGGCTGTTAAGTGTTTCCTTTCTGATAGTACTTAAGCAAGTATTTAGTGTCATCTCTGGTTCATGATTTTAAAACCATGACATCTGAGTAAAGATGAACATCTGTACTCTTATTCATGAAGGCAAATGGGCAGACTGACATTTACTTAGAAGCAAAACTAAAATATTTGGATGTAATCAAGTTTACAAAGCTAGATCTGTTCAAGATGCGGGTTATGCAGTTCCATTTCACATCATTTTGACCAAAAGACAATTTATTCCTTCTTCAACTCTGCCAGTGATATTTGCATTAAGACTTTTGTAACCTTGTGTAATTGTCTGGTATCAACCTTAAGATCACACTCTTTTTGAAATGCACAATGTGATGTCTAATTTTATGTATTGCTATGAAAGTATTTTTTTTTAGATGGGATTACCATTTAAATGAATAGACTGAAATAAAGTAGATTGCCCTCCATAAGGTGGGTGGGCCTTGTCCAATCAGTTGAAGGCCTTAAGGAGAAAAGAATAAGATTTCCTGAAAAACAGGGAATTGTACCTTCAGACTCCCTTTGCATTTGAGCTGCAATATTAATTCTTCTCTGGTCTCCAGGCTGCTGGCCTGCCTTGCAGATTTCAGACTTGCCAAACCTCACCATCATGTGAGTCAATTCCTTAAAATGAATCTCTCTCTCTTTGTGTATATACACATCCTACTGGCTCTGTTTCTTTGGAGAACCTTGACTAATAACGCATGATAAATTCACTTTGAGTCCTTCCAGGCTTAAGGAATTTGTTAGAATAACAAAGGACAGGTTATGGCTAGGCCCACAAGTAAGTATATCACAAATGGACTCAAAGGCAAATGCTGGCCAGGCGCAGTGGCTCACACCTGTAAACCCAGCACTCTGGAAGGCTGAGGTTGGAGGATCACTTGAGGCCAGGAGTTTGAGACCAGCCTGGGCAATCGTGGGACCCTCATCTTTACAAAAAATAAGGAAATTAGCCAGGCATGGTGGCATGTGGTGTATTCCCAGCTACTTGGAAGGTCGAGGGAGGAGGATTGCTTGAATCCAGATATTTGAGGTTGCAGTGAGCTATGATGATGCCACTGCAATCCAGCCCAGGTGACAGAGTGAGACTGTCTCAAAAAAAAAAAAACAACAAAAAACAAAAAACAGCAGAATTCTGGGAAGAGCTTGTCACAGCCCCTGCCTGATTTCCTGGAGAGACAGGGCTGACCTATCCATCAGTGCCCACTGTGGCCTGCCATACTTTTAGGGACCCATAAAAATATGTTTTCTTTTTTAAATCAGAACAGGAAAAACGATAAACTTTCACACTGAAAAATCTACATATGGCTCCTGACTGACAATGATTTGACTTATGATTTTTTGACTTTACAGTGACTTGATTGGGACGTAACCCTATTGTAAGTTGAGGCGCATCTGTATTTTAATACCTAATATTTCAAAATATTCATCTGTATACTAATGCAGTCATAAAATATGATTTTTGATATCTTTTATGTAAGAAGGGGCTTGTAGAGGCAAGAGTATATATTATACAAAGGTTATAATGCAGCCTGGGAGGGATATGAAACTGTGTGTAGAAGTATTGTAGAGAAACCATTCATAAATAATTGAAGAGTTAATATTAATTTCATAGGTAAAGGAAAATTGTGTCTTAGGGTTGTCTCTGATTTGTAGGACTCTGGGTGGTATTCATTTTTTTCCCACTGATTTGATGGTTAGAGAAATATTAACCAAGTAAATAAGATGAGGATAGGGGCAGGAGTGGTAACTGGGATAAAAATAAATTTTCCCTAGGTGTCCTGGGAAGGCTTCACAGAAAAGCCAATTCCAACTCTTGAATCGGACCCAGAATTTTGCCAAGTGAAGAAGAAGCTTAGGAAGGATGAGGAAGGCCCCCCGAGCATGAGGCAGTTACAAGTACTCTGTGACACATCTAGACAAATGGAATTTTTTCTATGTGACTGGAGGTTAGGCTGGATATTGGGCATTGGGGCAAAAATGCTGGAAATGTGGATTTGGGCCGATTGAGGAGAGGTTTACGTACCTTAATGTGCTTCTTCCTTACCTTGTCTATCTTGGGCAGTTTTTGTAGGTGGGGAGGGACGATCAGTCTGTGTTTCAGAGTGACTATTCTGGGGCAGTGAACAGGGTCCATCAGCACAGAGTGAGATGTGAGGAAAGGGAGAAAGTCAGTCTCTGCTTATTTTTGGATGAAAATAATGCTTTGGTAGAACCATTTTCAGTCCTCATGTTGAAAGGCCTTAAAATTGCTGCATCAGCTTAAATTATGTGACTTCTGAGAGTTTGCTAAGTAGGTGTTGGATATGTGAGGCCTCCACACTCACCTCCCAGAACATATTTCAGTGGTTTCAGCGGGAAGATGGATTAGGGTGATGAGGAATGCACTCTTTTTTTTCTTTTTTTGAGACAGAGTGTTGCTTTGTTGCCCAGGCTAGAGTGAGTGCCGTGGCGTCAGCCTAGCTCACAGCAACCTCAAACTCCTGGGCTCAAGCGATCCTTCTGCCTCAGCCTCCCGAGTAACTGGGACTATAGGCATGTGCCACCATGCCTGGCTAATTTTTTCTATATATATTAGTTGGCCAATTAATTTCTTTTTATTTATAGTAGAGACGGGGTCTTGCTCTTGCTCAGGCTGGTTTTGAACTCCTGACCTCGAGTGATCTGCCCTCCTTGGCCTCCCAGAGTGCTAGGATTACAGGCATGAGCCACTGCACTCGGCCAAGGAATGCATTCTCTTTTTTTTTTTTTGCGTTCTTTTTTACCACGCCCCCTCCAGCATCTATTTTTTTCTTTTTCTTTTCTTTTTTACTTTTTAGTAATAACCATTCTGTATTCTTAATACATGGGCAAGAGGCCTTTGAAATTGTGTCTTACATGAACTACATAAATGTAGTCAAATGGTATTATATTATAGATGATTGGCTAAAGAATAAGCATTTCACTTATTCTATGCTTTACTTTAAAATCATCCTGAAAAACTAGAACCTGAGAGTGACGTCTACTTGGACTACATTGTTTAGACCCTGTTGTAGAAGTGCTTGTGCTGAACCAGGATTTGGGATTATGCCATTGGATTGTTTTGCGGGTTTTGAAATTTAAAATTTGTCATGATTTCTCTGAGTAAATAGGTGTCACTGAACAACTGGTTTGCTTGACCTCATGATCCTAGTGGATTGTGTGGCTCATGTTTATCTGCCTGGAAAAGCCAGATTATCATGCACCTCTAGCAAGTGTACAACACTAACAGGACGTATATGATACTTATTTGCTTCTTTTTTTTACCCGTCCTTTAATTTTTCTTTACTGCTATTTGCTTTCTTTCTTTTTTTTTCTTTTTTTTTTTTTCTTGTTTTGACTTCGGATAAAAGATAGACCTGACTTTGTTTTCTTTTAGCGACAGGGTCTTGCTTTGTCACCCAGGCTGGAGTGCAGTGGTTTGATCATAGCTTGCTGCAACCTCAAATTCCTGGGCTCAAGCACTCCTCCTGCCTCAGCCTCCCGAATAGCTGTGACTACAGGCCCATGCTACACCGCTCAGCTAATTAAAAAAATTTTTTTGTAGAGACAGAATCTCAGTATGTTGCCCATGCTGGTCTCAAACTCCTAGCCTCAAGTGATCCTCCCACCTTGGTCTCCCAAAATGCTGGGATTACAGGTGTGAATCACCACACCTGGCCGGCCTGAAGCTTTGAATGGAAGTTGAAATCATTTTCTGAAATCTAAGCCTTTTGTAAACAGTAAAGATTACAGGAAACACTAGCAAGGTGGGAACTTGTCTTTAGTTTATGAACCTGCCGTGGTACAGGGTAAGTATGTTCTAGAACACTCACAGAAGGCAACTTTTCTCCCTTCAGAGCTTATGGCTACAGGAAACATTCATGCTTTTTGCTTTGTTAATGCTTTTGGAGAGGGATAGGCTGATATGGAGTATAGTAGGCTATTTCCTGATAGTGAGAGAGTCTGTCTGTGAACTTCCCACACCAGCCATCTCCAGGGTGTGGGGCTGGGAAGAAACAGCCAGCTCCAGGGACTGAGGATAGTTGGTATTGCAGATAAGAATGGGATGGGACTGTGGAGTCAGTCCTGTGGATCAGGACATTGGTAAAAAGAGCATCCATCCCTCATCGACCCATCAGATGGGAGGACTAGGATATTAGTAAAACGAGCATCCATTCATTCACTTGAGCGTCTCCACTGTGAGGTCCCAAGCAGGTGCCAGTGTGACTTAGTGAACAGCACAGTCTTCTGAACAGGGAGACGTTGACTACTCACTCACACACCACCTGTCCCTTGCCCTGTGCCAAGTGCTAGGAGGAGAAGTGTGGGTTGCCGTGAGAGCACAGCTGAAAGAGAGCCGTGGGAGCTGTGATCCGTCCGGGTGTCCAGAACACTGGGCGGAGGAAAATGGCTTGGCAAGACTTCTAAGTTGTAAATATCGGGAGAGTGAGAGGATTGCTCGGAAGGTGTGTGCACCGGCCATCGCTGATTTTCTTCTTGGCCTCTGACTCCTTCCTACGTTCCCGAGCTGCCTCCTGCCGCTCTCTTCAGTGGAGTGAGGGTGAGCTCGGATGGGCAGGGCTCCTAAGCAGGAATCCACGCACGTCCGTCCTAAAGAGTGTGTTGAGGACACTCTTGTCACCGTCATGGTACGTCAGCGGAGTTGCTAAGCACCACAGTGTGAGGCTTGAAAGCTGCCTTTAATCCGATTTATGCTAGGAACAAAGTAGTGAAAAAAAGTAATTCTAAAGACTTAACTGTGGACCTTTCTTTGTCTCCTTGCAAGAATTCTTATAGGAAGGTTAAGAATGGTTTGATTTCTTCTAAAATGAATCACGAAGAGATTACATATTGCTAACATTTCCCACCTTCTCATTTGTTTACGAAGTGGGCCACCGTGGAGGATTTGTTACTATATAGAGTTTGTGTTCACTGGATGTTCTAGATTCCTTTTTCACAGAAGAAACGGCAGTTAGACGTGACAAAGCCGCATGATTTGCATTGAGTTTTCTTTGAGCAGAGCTAAGGACCGCCTTGGAAGGCAAAGCAGGGATTTAGTGCAACACTGAAGTTACTTAAACAGTCTTCTCTCTCTGGTTTGTCCTTTGCTAATTGGAGATCTTATTCCGGTGAATAAAAACATAAAAATCATTGAATTCTTATCTTAATCTTTGAAGACACTTAATATTTTGGCTATAACATTATTTATATTCCATTTATTTTAATGATGAATTTCCTGTTCCAATGTAGTGAGAATGTGTACTCGCACAACAAATGCATTCCAAGGATTGCTGGAACTCAGTGATTCTTCTTTCTACTTCCTTGTGTATGTTGGGGTTCAAGTTCAGGGTTTCCTGTTGCCTCTGCAGCCAATAAGGAATTCACAAACATTGTATTCAGTTTCTTGAAGTCTGAAGTACAGGAAGATTAAGATGTGAACCCGAGAACCTAGTAAATTGGACTCCAAATATTTTCAGTTGTCTTTTACTTAAGAAACTGATCTTAATGCTAGAACGATAGTCACTTTTCCTTTACATATTAGAACATTACAAATGTAGTGACAATTATCTTTGACAACCACATCCCATCTTGACCCTTTCCCCCCATTCTCCAGAGGTAATTATTATGTAAGTTTGATGAGTGTTCTTCAGAACATTAAAAAGTACTTCTTACAGAATGTTTGGGAATGCCAAAAAAAATAAAAAAAGAAAAAAGAAAAAAATAAAGTCCCAGATCAGTTGACTAAAAAAAAAAAACAAAACAAACAAACAAAAAAGTACTTCTCACATTCATACTTATACTGATAGAAGGTATATTTTGTTTAGCATGTGCTTAAAACATAAATTGTATCATACTGTTTGGTTTGTTCTCTAATATACTTTATGTAAAAAACAGCATGTTTTTCAGATCTAGCTATCTTGCTCCCAATATATTTAGTCTGGTTATTTTAACTGCTTTTCTAGATTTCCATCTTATGGAAGCACTGTTGTTTACTAATTCTTCTATCAATGGACATTGCAGACCATAAACATTCATGTAGAATTAGGAATAGAGCCATAGGGTATCTGCCAAAGTGCCCCATGCAGTGGCTGGGAAATTTTACATGCCCATTCATTAAGCATATTTTAAACTGGCTTTTTAAATTATATAGCACAGAAAAGCAATTGTTGCTTCCATATTTACTATTAGTCTTCCTTCCTTCTTTCCTTCCTCTTTCTTCTTTCTTTATTTCTTTCCTACTTTTTTTTATCTGGCAATATAATTCCCCTTTTATAGGCCTTAATGGCATTATTTTTAGGCAAGAGCATAAGAACAGCCCCACTAATAGGGTTATTATAAAGAGTGAATAGAAACATTCCTGGCATCAAAACTAAATATTAGTTGTGATGTGATGTGTGTGTGTGTGTGTGTGTGTGTGTGTGTGTGTGTATGTGTTTAGATTACATCAGGGCTAGTAAAGTAAACCCCTCAAAGGATTTGATACCTAAGTTTTTCTAACTGTGGCCCATCCCCGCCCAATGAAAAGAAGACTCAATTTATTTTAGTATAATAATTATATTAAGAATATTTTGGAATACTGCATCCTTTTCAATAGGGATGTTGAATAAGAAGGGTTTTTTAGTGAATAAGAGTGATGTCCAAGACAAAAGGAATAGAAAAATAGTGTATAAATAATATGATCAGCATTTTCACAGTTCTTGGTTTTATGCAGAATGTCTTTTTCCAAAACTTTCCCCATAACCACTAAGATGTAGATGCTTAGATTCATTTTCTGTACCCCACACACATCACACTCTCCCCTGCAGGCACTAGTGAGCCCCGGAAGCCAAGTGCGGATAGAAGGAAAAAGAGAAGCACAAAGGTCAAGAAAGCCCTTCCAAGTAGGGAGAAGAACTGATGAGTGGTCAAAAATTGCAGGAATGATTAGGTTGGAGAAATACAACTTGCAAGACTTAATTTATGCACTGTAAGTTATCAAAGACACTTTACCTGGTGGGAAGAAGCTGAATAATAAGAGGGAGCAGTGGCAGGGAGGGAGGGAGAGAGAGAGAGAGAGAGAGAGAGAGAGAGAGAGAGAGAAGGAAGCATTCCATAATGGAAAAGCCTGTGGTAATACAGCCATGCACTGCAGTATGGAATGATGCTGGGACAAAGGAGAGATTGCTTATGGGATAGGATGATGAGAATAGACAGGGGCTTTTGTGTGTCAGAGGCAGGCAGTGATTTTCATCTTATTTTTCTGTCCATGGGATAATAAGACAACTAAATACCATAGTAGCAAGACTGGCCCGAGACATTGTCCTTAGGTCAGATAATGGGGCACATTGTACACTAAATTATGAATAAGCTTATCTTTGCTTTATGCCATTGAGCTTTGAAGCCATCCTTTATTCTGAAAAAGACTATGAACCACCCTGTGAGGCAATTTCAATCATTATCATAAATACCAGTGGCAGAATCAAATCATATGTAGTTGGCTTGTTCAAATTAATATAAAATTGCTTCATGGATTAGTTGAGAGGTATCTAATAATATAGATTGTGCTCATGTGAGGACAAATGGATGAGTTTTTATTTAATCATGCCATTTTGAATAAGGTAAAAAGATTTTTTAAAGTAAAAATTGTTTAATACTTAGTGGAAAAGTTGAAGAACTTTCAAAAAGTTTTATGAAGTCCAGGAGGGCTTATTTGAGAGCAAATTCCCTAAAATGTCAGCTCTCTCATCTGTTCAAGTCTATGCTACCTATGGTTGTTTCTTTGTCATCATGTTCTTCATAAAAACACAGCATACCAGGGTTGGTGAGTTTTTTCTGTCCTTGTTTCTTTTTTATTTATTTTTTTTACATCTAAGAAAGGATGTTTATTTTTTCTGATTATGAAAGTAATACACAGTCATTGTAAAGGATTTGTACATATAAAAACATATAATAAAGAAGAAAATAAAATTTATCCTATAACCAAAAGATAACCACACTGCACATATCTTTCCAGCATTTTTGCTTTTCTTTCAATTTTATTTAGTTATAAAAATAATGCCTAGAGACATCTTTCTTAAAAAATTAAATCATTGCCCCCCCCTTCCCCTAGCTCCTATACTGGTGTCACCCCCAGGGGTGAGTACTATCATCAGGTGATGTGTACTTTGTCAGACTTCTTTTTTCTTGTCTCTAAATATATTTGTAGCAAATACATAGTATTTTTCATCCTGTGTTGTATAAAAAAAGAGTATCAAACTATGGATCTATACTTTATTTATGTTCAATAATATACATATTTTAGGGATATAATTATGCCCAAACATACAGATCTCTCTTATATTCCCTGTTGCTTAGGATTTGACAATATGGAAATGTCTTTATTTGGTAATTTCCCTGCCAACAGGAATTTACATTTTTCAACATTGCCCTTCTTGTTGCTATTAGAAATAATGGTATAATGAACCTCCCTATACATATCTCTATGCACATATGTGAGTATTTTTCAAGGGGAGATAATTGGAAAGTGAAACTTCTGGGTCAGACGGTATCTTAGTCCACTTTCTGTTGTTATAACAGAATACCACTGACTGAGTTAATTTATAAAGAAAAGAAGTGTATTTGGCTCACAGTTCTGGAGGCTGGGAAGTCCAAGAGTATCATGCTGTTATTTGGCAAGGATCATTCCATGGCGGAAAGGCAAAGGGCAAATTAAGGAGAACTCGTTTTTATGACAAAGCCACTTTGGTGGTGTCTAACCTACTCCCCTAATAATGGCAGCAATCCATTCATGAAGACTTTGCCTAATGACCGAATTACCTCTTAAAAGCCCTACCTCCCAACACCATTACATTGACAATTAAATTTTCAACACATGAACTTTTGGGGGACACCTTTAAACCATAGCTGATGGTATTTACATTTAAAAATTTAATAGGTACTGCCAAAATCCTCATGCTAAGGTAAATATTAATTTATGGTATTTTTTATGATTCCCTTTTATATAGTCAGTGCTTTAGGTTTATCTTAAATTTATTTTGGTTTATAATGTGTAGTATAGCTCTAATCTTTCTTCCTTTTTTTTCAGTAATTAGCTTCACTATTTATTAAATAGTATTTTCTTTCCTTACTAGAAAATATTTGTGATGCCTCTTTTTTCATACACTAAATTCTTCTGAGTATTAGAGACTAAGGACTGTACTTGGGGTTTCTATTGATCTCTCTGTTGATTTCCTGTACAAGTATCACATGGTTTCAGCTGCTTTTCAAAAGGAGAATTTATAAAAGGGCTTTTTAATTTAAAAATGTTTAAATGCCTCTAAGCCACCAAAGGGCCATTTGGTTTAGAAAACTATCTGGACACTTCTAGTTTGAAAATGGTGGCATACCACTGGCCTTTCCCCCTTCCATTCTTAGAAACTAGCTACAAACAACAAAGAAAATGAGAAATAGACTCTATTTTTGACACAATGAGGATATGGCTGAAATACCAAAATTAGTGGAAGGCCCCCTCGAGGGCAGGGGTGAGGGGAAAGAATTTTATCTTTAATCACAAAGCCAAACCTGACTTTATTGACATCCAAGTCAAAGTGATATAGAAAGGTTGGAAATAAGAAGATAGAACACAGGTACATGCAGTCAGATGCAAACACAAAGAAACCAGGGAACAAAATCTCAATATCAGAGAAGATTGAATTCATAGGAGAAATGATTAAATGAGACAAATAACGGCACATTCTAATGTTACGCGCCACAATTCACGGTGAAGATGTGAAAGTTTTGAGTATCTTTGCACAGAGTAAACCAGCATCAGCATTGATTAAGCAAGAATGCAAATGCTACCAGAAGACAAAGATTAAATTAGTAATAGAAGGCTTTAACTCACTTGTCTCAGTTGATGGGATTAGTGTTCTCATACAAGTGGCTCAAAAAATCTCCCTATCTCTATAAAAGGGTAGAAATTAAGCAAGGGTAGAAATGCTTAATTAAATAACCAGTAAAATAGATCTAATTTATTCTATATTCCAAGCCCTACAGAGAATACAACATTTTAAGTGCCCATGGGATATTTATAAAATTGAACATTCACAAAAACCTCAATAAATCCACTGAAATAAAAATAGTATAGAAAGGATAGTGATCACAATACACAATGACTGCTATAGCATGAGAATGGACTCCATTCTGAACGGACACTGTTCAGCCCCTCTGGTATGCACCAGTGAATATCAGCTCTGAATGCCGACGACATTCTCTGAGCACAAAGCAATAAAGAAGTCAGCAATAAACCCAGAAAACAAAAAGCCACAACAACAAAGCTCTTAAACAACTCATGTCAAAGATGAGGTCATACTGGATTAGGGTGGTTCCTAATTCAATATGACTAGTAAGAAATAAGAAAAGGAAAAGGAAAAGAGACACAGAGACAGTGGCATAGGGAAGAATTCTATTTAACAAGAGAGGTAGAGATTGGAGTGATTTGTCCACAAGCCAAGGAATGCCAAGGATTGCCAGCGACACCGGGAGCTAAGAGAAAATCATGGAACAGATTCTCCCTAGACCCTTCTGAGAAAGCACACCTGGTGACCTCTTGGTTTTGGATTTCTGGACTTCAGAACTGTGAGAGGATAAATTTCCATTGTTTTAAGCCACTCAGTTTGTGGAAATTTGTTACAGCAAATTTCCTAGGAAATTAATATACCATATAACATAACATAGCCATAGGTTGGGAGGCCATTATTCTGGCTGCCACAACAAGATTAAGTCAATATTAGAAAAGTTATTAATATAGTACTCTTTATTAACAGATCCAGAGAGAAAGATATCATTATCTTCATAGAGATCCAAAATGGATTTCATAAAAATCCATTCTTTATTTTAAAAAAAGCTCTTAGTAAAATAGGTATAGATAGACACCTCCTTAACATGATAAAATGTATGTCTCAACCCAAATTCCAAATGCTACCATTATGCTTAACAGGGAAATATAAATACATTCCTATAAAAGTTAGGAATAAGACAAAATGTCTGTTATTGCTATTATTGTTTAACAATGTTTTGGGGTTTTTACAAGGGCAATAAGTAAAAAAAAATTGAGGTATAAAAATTGGAAAAGAGGGAGTGAAATTATTTTTATTTATAGATGATTTTCATGTTTATAGAATATGATCCAGGAGAATCAAATGAAAACCATTTCAAATAATAAGAAATATCAAAAAGGTATCTAGGTTCATATTTGATACACAGGAATAAATAGATCCAATTTACAATATCAACAAAAAAGATAAAGTACAAAATATAGTAAGTGTAAATTGCTGCTAACAGACATATAAGAATATTTGAACAAATGGGAAAAATGCTTTTAGTTGGAAGACTCAATACTTAAAAGTTATCAATTCTCCATAAATTTATTTATAAAATTAACTTGATTTCAATAGCAATACAAACATGATTTTTTG
This sequence comes from Microcebus murinus, assembly GCF_040939455.1. Taxonomy (NCBI): domain Eukaryota; kingdom Metazoa; phylum Chordata; class Mammalia; order Primates; family Cheirogaleidae; genus Microcebus; species Microcebus murinus. The sequence continues at coordinate 14,201,575 of NC_134108.1, read as the reverse complement.
GAATTTAGGAAGCTGATTTTAAATTTCCTATTGTAAAATCAAAAAGCAACAATAGCTAGGAAAATTCTGAAAAAAAAAAAAAAAGCCCTGCCCGATACTAAAATATATTAATGAGCTCATAGCTGCCTTTTAAGACCTGCTGACACTATTCTTTGCCTGACTTTGTCCCTTAGCCTCACTGCCTGTTCTCAGATCTCTGCCTACACAGGGCAGACTCCTGGCACAGGGCCCTTGCACAGGCATTTTGCTGTTGGAATGATGTGTGCTGCTTCTGCTTCAACACCTCTTGCCTGTTTAATTAACTTAATCAGCACTTCCTTAGGGAACTTTTTTTGCCTTCCACCTCCCTAATCTTAATTCAGTTTCCTTGGTTATCTGTTTTTTCCCCCTGTTCCTTGTGTTTATTTCAGTTTGTAATTCTGCAGTCATTAATATGGTTATTCGATAAATGCTCTTTCTCTTATTAGACTGCAAGCTCAGTGCCTGGTGCAGAGTAGGCTTTCGATAAATATTAGTTGGTGAATAATCCCCAGTCAGCTGGACTCTGAAAGGTGATTTGGGCCTACCAATTATTTTCTAAATTCAGTAATCAAAGGAGTCCTAATGCGGGTCCTGCTCCAGTGTCAAGGTAATGACATCTTAATATATAGTTTCTTTTACCCATGAACATGAAGATGCTAATGCTTTTGGTACTGTTCTGCAGTAGATTGCAACCTCCTAAAACAAGGGACCATTTCTGAACTGTCTTATCTGGCTGGTAATATTATATTATTGGATACAATATTTATTACAGGAAGGAGATATAAAATAATGGTATGACTATATCATTTCCTAAAAAAGATGTTAGTCATTGGAAGAAATCATCATATTTCCCATAATTCAATGGGGAACTTATTTTCCTAAATAATTTTATAAAATGATGTGCCATACATATTGCAGGTCAAATTTCTCCTAAGTGACCTGCATCCTCATACAGCTTCGTTTAGGAAATATGCCTGTGGTGGTCAGGGTGGAGAAGACCCTTCTGACTATTGAACAAGTTTGAACAGGATGTGGTTCTCTAATAGATTCAGTTAAACTTTCTAATGCTTTTCCGCCAAGAGTACATATCTACCGTCTTCTTGACTGTATTGTGGTTGGCAAACACCAGCTGTTACTAAGTGCCCTGGAGGTTTTGTTTGGCATTTTGTGGATTGAATCACACTAGTCATGACAACGTTTGTTGTGAAGTTAAGGGCTTTGAGATAACTTGTATTGCTAAGTATATCAAACAGTAGTCACTGGCAGTTGAGAAGTCTCTGGCAGCTGTAAATGGGTTTTAGTGGTGAGTCCCTTAAGGTCATTTAGATATTCCAGGAAATCCTTCTTTATGTGACCTCTTTGATACTCCTTCAAAAATGAATGGCTTTCTTGTATGCCTTTCACAAAGACCACAGGCCCTGGAAACTTCATAGAGGTGGGTGTAGGTATCTGTCCAAACTTTGGAAAAAATCTTGAAGGAGGCAGGCATATGGCGTGAGTCAGATGGAAACAAGACCAGAGGTTATAGACTGTGACCCACAGGCCAAACCCAGCAAATCTGCTCTGCAGGTGTGTTTATCTGGCTCATATGTGTTTCTTTTTTAAACATTTAAATTGGTTGCCAAGCTGCAGACACCGGGAATTTTTACTTGAAGAAGTCTGGATATATGACTTGCCTTGAGAAATTGGAATGATCTGGCCAGGCTAGGATCCTGATTTCTGCACCAGCAACTCCCAGTGGAACTGAGAGTTGCTCCCCTGTAGGTGGGCCAGGGGCTGTCCCTGTACCGCTGCACTGTCTCTGACCTCATGCATTCATTTGAATCAACTTTAGGGCCCCATGAGAGGTGATAAGATTGAGAGTAAAAGGCTTAGTGAATAATTATGAAGGAGACAGACTTTCACATTTAGATCACATGATCTCTTTATATATAAATAAGATCCTTTATTCAACAGACAAGAGAAGAGTTGATCATCTTTGTGGTCTGGAAAGAGAAGAACAATGAAAACTTTCCCCCTCCCTGCAGCTTACACAGAATGTAGCATTGATTCTCTTCTGACTTTCCTGGTTCCAGGCAGAGCTAAATATCATTTAAATTGGGTGGAAGGAAATTCTCTCCAGTGGCAAAGGCCAATTCTTAAATGCTAAATCTCACCATTACCCTGGAGGAGCACATCATTTGTTCCTGGGCTGCCTCCTGTCTCCCTTTGAATTTGGAGAATGAGAACAAAATGGTCTGAAAACAGTACTTTCTGGGTAGCATTTTCGACACATTTGGAATACAAAGAATGCTCCTGTCTTGCATCTCGCTTTGCGCAACTGCACAGAAAAGATTGTTCAACACTCTTTTTTGTATTTAATCTTTTGGGGAACTCTACCAGGAAACTTACGATCATCTTCTGGAAGTTCCAGTCACTCGGGAGCAATTAAACCACTATCGGAATGTGGCTGAAAATGCTCGAAGTGAACTTGCAGCAACTTTGGTCAAACTTGAATGTGCTCAGTCTGAGGTAAGATCATGCATCTTCACTAATCAGAAATGGGCTTTCTTAGCTTCTTATAAAATGAAGCAGTGCATAGAGGCAATTAGAAAAAGGACGGTGGGATACTGATTTAAACCTTTTGGCAAAGTTGACACTTATTCCCTCATTGTGTGCCAATCTCCTAGAATTCCTAGAAGGTTATGCGTTTGCCATGCCGCGAAGCAAAGTGGCTCGGGCTGGATTGTAGATCCCGGAGGAGCTCTACAGCCTTGCCTGATGGGGGCACCTGAGGACTTGAGGCTGATGTTCCATGGGCCCCGGAGAACTTTTAGCCTCTCTCAGAATACCTTCCATTAATGTAGATTGCTTGTCATTTGGAGCTCTTAGGGGGGGGGAATTCTGAACCTCTTCCCCACGTTAGTCCCAACTGGTTGGGGAAATTCTTGGAAGATGATTGGGATCCATCTACCCTCTAGGCTACATCAGGTTTAGAGGAGAGTTCTGAGACAGTCTCCCTAAACTCGGTCTGCTTATGGTCTGGTGGCCCCACGGCATCCTAGACTGGCCTGTGAGGTCTCCCCAAGGCTGCGAGGACCCCACAGAAAGATGAGTTGATAATGTGTGTGTGTGTGAATAAATGTAGCCACGCACACTGACAGTTCTAAGTAAGTATATGTTTTCATAAAGTTTTCTTATAAGGTACACCTGACACCCTAACTCTATAGGGCACATACATTGTTTACATTTTGATGCCACACAACTCATTAAAGTTAAAATGCTTCCTTTGTATAAATCCTATAAGGATTTCTCTTTTCTCCCATATTTTTTTTCCCAGAAATTGGAATATTATTTTTTTTATGACCCACAATTAGAGTCCAGAAGACAAGTGGGAGAAATTTGGTGATATATTGAATAGTTTGCATTTACTTGGGAAACAGTTGACAGCTATGAAGTCACAAATAGTACATCTTGTAGGTTCCTTGTTTCACTGTTCATCAGCGACAATAGCAGCAATACACATTTAGAAAATGGGTTACCATTGCAAAATATTTTATTGTTTTTTTGAAATACACATCACAAATATCTCCTGGCTATATTTGTGACATACATCACAAATCAACATAAGACATTGCACAATTATTTTTGGAAGAGACAGAATATGAAGTTCATTACTTAGGCATTACTTCCCATTTTGTAAGACAGATACAAATATTTAAAAGAAGAAAATTGGATTAAGTCATGAATAAAAGAGTGAAATTTTAAATTATGATCTTGGGTTTTGGCGCTCTTAAAGATACTTCAGACTTATACTGTTAAGTTCTTATTCTCTCTCTCTCTTTTTTTTTTTTTTTAACTTTTTTCCATGGTAGCTTCGAGATCTCCGATCCAAGATGCTCTCTAAAGAAGTGTCCTGTCAAGAGTTGAAAGCTGAAATGGAGAGCTACAAGGAAAATAGTGCCAGAAAATCATCTCTCCTCACCTCTTTGAGAGACAGAATGCAGGAGTTAGAAGAAGAATCAGCAGCTCTCTCCACTTCTAAAATCAGAGCAGAAATCACAGCTCACACTGCAATCAAGGAGAACCAGGAATTAAAGAAGAAAGTTGTAGAACTAGACGAGAAACTACAGTAAGGATATTGCAATATATTTCTCAGTTTAGCTAGCATTATGATACTAGCTTTTGATAGCAGGACACATCTTTGAATATACTAGTATTTTGCATTATTTGGCCCCGACATTCAATTTGGAAAAAAAAAAAAAATTATTGACCTCAAATATCTTTGGAGTCCTGAAAAGTTTTCCAGGCTCATTTCTAAATGTCACCAAGAGTCCCAACAAACATAGTATTGTCCTAAGCATTTCTATGTCTTATCAATTAGGGCTGCAAATGCTTATATACACAATTTGGAAGATTCCTCTAAGTAGAGGTTTAACCCTGTGGTGGCAGGTAGTGCACAGAGGGAGGCATTTATTCATTCAGAAGCCAGTTATAAAAATACCCCAGAAGCCAGATGACTCCAAACCACTCCGAACACTCCTCATTAGGTTTTATTGCCAGTTTTTGGAACAAATTCATGAGACCTAGGTTTTCCACACTTTGTTCTGCCAAAAGGTGACTGTTGAGAAAAAAATTGGCAACCAGTTGTTCCTAAAAATATTTAAAAAATTCTACATATGACTTAAATATCTTTATTGATAAAATGCTTGATATTTATTTAATTCTTCTGAAAAAATAACTTAATACTTCCAGCTATTGTTCTCTTTCTCTCCTTCCACTTAAAGCAAAACTCCTTAAATATTTCTATGTACTCATGGTCTCCAATGTCTGTCCCCTCTCCTCTCTCTTGAACATGCTCTGCTGACACCACTCATTAAGGTCACCAGGAAGTGCACAGTGCAAGTTGAACGGCCAGTCTTCTCTTGCTTAACCAATCAGCAGTATCAAGCACGTTGATCGTTCTACTTGAATCACTTTCTTCTCTTAGTTTCCAGGGCATTACACATGCCTAGTTTTCATCTTACGTTTCTAGCTAGTCTCTGTTGCTGTTCCTCCTTACCTTCTTAGCTTTGAAATATCAGAGTAATTCAGGGTTCAGTCCTTGAATCACTTCTCTTTTTTATCTAAATTCACTCTCTTGGTGATATCAGTTAGTTTCATGGCTTTAAGTATGATCTAAATGCTGGTGGCTCCCACATTTTCATATCTAGCCTGGATCTCTTCCCAGAACTCAAGACCCACGTATCTTACTACTTACCAGACGTTTCCACAAGGATGTCCAATAGCCACCTCAAACGTCATGTGTCTAAAACTGAGCTCCTGATGTTTCCACAAAATCCTCCTGAACTTTTCCTCTTCTCAGTCAACAATAATTACATTCTTCTAGTTGATTAGGTCAAAATTCTTGATATCATCCTTTGTTTTCTTTCTTTTTCATGCTCCATGTCTGATTCCTCAGCAAATCCCATCATATCGATCCTCAAAATGAATTTAAATTTTGTCTGCATTCCCCTGTCACCTTCAATACCACTAACTTGGTCCCAGCCACTAATAATCACCTGGATTGTTGCAGTAGGTATTTGTTACAGCAGCACCTCACTTCTGGTATCAATTTCTGTCTTAGTCAGTTTGGGCTGCTCTAGCAAAAATACCATAAACTGAGTGGCTTAAACAACAGAAATTTATTCCTTACAATTGTGGAGGCTGAACAGTCCAAGATCAAGGTGCTGGCCTATTTAGTTCCCAGTGAAAACCTTCTTCTTGGTTTGCAGACAGAAGCCTTCTTGTTGTATCTTCACATGGCAGAGAGAGACAGAGGTCATTTGTCATGTGTCTCTCTTTATAAGGGCACTAATCCCACTCATGAGGGCTCCACCCTGGTGACCTAATTACCTCCCAAAGGCCCCACTTCCAAATATGTTCATAGTATGTTCAAGTATGCTATGTCCAATTTCCTTAAATACTAAGTTTGACAGTTGATATCTCTGATATTTCACTTTGACACATCTTGTTTTAATTTATTGTGAAGGTACATCCTCAGTCTTTCAAATGCACATTTTGGCTTGTGATTATTTGTCACATTGTTTTTAGAGCAATTTTTGTGAAACCATAGATAAGTCAAAAATTTGTGTTATTTTTGAATATAAGTTCCATTGTGGAACCGGTGCAGCTCAGACAGTTCAAAATATCAAGGAAGTGTTTGGAAAGGATGTGGCTAATGAGCGCACACTTATGTCAATGGTTTAAGAGGCGCCATTCTGGTGATTTTCGTCTTGAAAATGTGGGCCATGTGGGCCACCTAAGACCACGGTGGATAACGATGAGCTGAAAGCTGTAGTGGAAGCAAATCCATCTCGAATTATGCATGAATTAGCAGCAAGGCTTGATGTTACTATTCCAACACTATTGGGCCATTTGAAAAAAGTCAACAAGGTAAAGAAGCTAGATAGATGGGTTTCACATGAATTAAAGGAATATCGGAAGAGAAATCGTCTTGAAGCTTGTCTTTCTTTGCTGTTATGACATAAAGGCAAACCATTTCTATGCCATATTATTATGTGTGATGAAAAATGGATTCCTTTTTACAATCACAAGTGTTTGGCACAATGGTTGGATAAAGATGAAGTGCTGAAACACAGTCCAAAACTGAATATTCATCAAAAAAGCTAATGGTGTCTGTTCTGTGGTCCAGCACTAGTATTATCCACCACAGCTTCATGAAACCTGGTCAATTGATTACAGTGGGAGTCTACTGCAACCCATTTGATGAAATGATGAGGATGCTTGTGATAAAGCAGCCAAGATTGATCAATAGAGACAGGCCAATACCCGTGCAAGACCACATGTTGCAAAAAACAACGCTGCTCAAACTACAGAAGCTGGACTTGCAAACTCTCTGTCATCCACCATATTCACCAGACCTTGCACCAACTGACTACACCTTCTTCCAGGCTTTCGACCACTTCTTGCAAGGAAAAATATTCAATTCACAACAAGGTGTGGAGAATGCCTTTCGAGATTTCATCGCCACTCACTCTCTAGGCTTCTTCACTGCTGTCTTGAACAAGCTACCATTAAGATGGCAAAACTGTGTCTATAGTTTAGGTGCATACTTTGATTAATCATACTGCTTCTTGTTTGAGACATAATAAACTACGCTTTTGATTTGAAATCGGACATTTCATATTTAGTGACCTACTATTAGGGATTAGGGCTTCAACATGTGAATTCCAGGGGACACAGGCATTGAATGCATAGCAGTGGCTTTCCTGCTTCTGATGGTGCCCCCTGTAGCCAGAGTGATCCTGTTAAACAAAGATCAGATCAAAAATCAAATCACACCAATCAAATCATGTCAATCCTTGGCTCAGAGCCCTCAGTGACTTCTCTTTTCAGGGTAAAGACAGAGTGTTTTCCATGACCTAAAGGGCTCATCCTAACCTGGTTTTGCTACCATTCTCTCTCTCCAAAGGAGTGACTCCACCTCAGGGCTTTTGCAATTGCTAGTCCCTCTGCCTGGAAGGCTCTTCCTGCAGATATTGCCTGGCTGTCCCTGTGTCACATAGGTCTTCCCTCAGAGGCTACTTCTCACTGAGGTCTTCCGTGACTACCACATCTGAAATCTTACCCACCACAATATTTCTTACCCCCCTTTCTGCTTATTTTCTTCTCCAGTACTTTTATAAAATACTATATATTTTACATATATTAATATTTGCATTATTATCCATCTTTCCAACCAGAACATAAGCTCATGAGGGCAAGGATTTTTATCTTTATTGTTTATTACTGTACCTTTAGCACCTTTAACAAGTCCTGGTGCATAGTAGGTGCTCAATAAGTATTTATTAAATAAATGAGCAGTAAGAATAATATATGCTTACTGTAAATTTTTTAAATACAGAAGAGTGCCAAGAAGACATTAAAATTACTCAAAACCTTATGATTGCAGAAAAGCTATAGTTAACATTTTGTTAAACAGATCTTCAGATAGTTGTATATAAATGATGACATGTAATGTACCATTTTTACTGAATAATATGTTGTAAATATTAAACAATCATTTAGCATATTATTTTAAATGGCCCATTATATTGCATTGCTTGAAATATCATAAATTACTCAACCAATTCCCTTTGCTGTTTCCTATAGGCACTTAGGTTAGCTGCATTTAAAAAATCACTATAACCCAAGCTGCAATGAATATCTTACGTGATTATGTTCTTAGGAACATAAGTTCCAGGACAAATTCCTGGAACTTTATTCAGTCAAGTGAAATGTGAATAGAAATGTAAGTTGTTAGAGCCCTTTGGAATGGGGAAATAATATTGAAATCTTGGGGTTAACATACGGGGTCATATATGTAAATCAATCAGCACCATAGCATTAACTGTGCTTTTCATGAGTCTAAAAGACTAAATAAATATTACCTTTCATATGCTAAAAATAAGAATTCAGAGATATAGTGATGTTAGTCTTTTATTGTTATTCATGTTTCTAAATAGACATATGATATGCTTTTGAGTATCTGCAATTATATGCTTTGTTAATCCTTGAATAGAGTGAAAGAATTTGCAGTAAACACTTGACATGGTAACAAGGGAAAGCAATAATCATGTTTATTATCTAGGATATTGAAAAAAATGATACTAAATTACTGAAATGATTCTAATTTGCCTTTAAAGTATGTCTATTTTTTGATGCTCTTTCAGTCTCTAACATTTAAAGCATTATTTCAACAAGCCTACCTGAGATTTGAAGTAAAATATTCATATCACTTCATAAATCTTCTGATTTTCCTTGACTGGCCAATTCTAATACTCTTTCAATACTCTTTTTTCCCCTTATATTTTTAGTTGATGTGTAATAACTGTACACATCTATGGTATACAGAGTGATATTTCCATAGGTATATACAATGTATAATGATCAAATCAGGCTAATTAGCACATTTATCATCTTGAACGTTTATCATTTCTTTGTGTTGTGAACATTCAAAATCCTCTTTTCTAGCTTTTTGAAATATACACTAAATACTGTTCACTGTATTCACCTTGCAGTGCTACCTAACACTACAAATGATTTCTCCCTTCTAGCTGTAACTTGGTGTCTGTTAACCAACCTCTCCCTCCCCTGCCCCATACCCTTTCTAGCTTCTAACGGATCACAACTCTACTCTCTACTTCTATGAGCTCAATTTGTATTTTTAGCTCCCATATATGAGTGAGAACATGTAGTCTTTATCTTCCTGTGCCTGACTTATTTCACTCAACATAAGGTCCTCCAGTTCCATCCCTGTTGCTGTGAATGGCAGGATTTCATTCTTTTATGTGGCAGAATGGTATTCCAAAGTAATTATCTATCTATCTATCTGTCACATTTTCTTTGTCCATTCATCCATTAAGTGGACATTTAGGTTGATTCCATATCTTGGCTACTGTGAATAGAGCTGCAATAAACATGGAGGTGCAGGTGATATACTGATTTCCTTTCCTTTCTTTCAGTATTCTTTAAAGACTCAGGGTGTGTGAAAACTAATTATGATCTTTGTTAGTGATTCCACATCTTTCTTTTCCAGAGGTAAGGAGCTTCCCTGCTCCTGATGTATTTGTTATTATAGATACACTTGGCCATGAATCAGGACCCTGATAGAGCATGTATAATGTTAGGAGAAAGAAACAAAGCCTGGCCCTCTAGAACCAACGTAGTAGCATTCTCCTTCTTCCCTGTGAGGTCCCAGTGGAGATCTGTGGGTATGTGGATTGTGACCACACATGTGGCCAAGGGTCCATGTGTGACCTGGAAGTTGCCTCCACTTCCGTAGATCCTAAGGGTTGAGGAGAGGAGAATCCGTCTCCCCTCCTGTTACTAGGTCCACAATGCCATTAAGATTTCCCTACATTTCCGCCAAGTGTTAGGTGCCCCGAAATTGCTTCCACTTTTCTTTTTCCCTTACAGGGCTTGCATGACAATAATTTGCTCTGTGTCTGAAAACTGTGCTGTGTTGAAAATGACAATTAGTTATTTCCCACAGACAGCTTAAGTTCTGACTTGGTTTGATGAATGTTATCTTCCATGATGTTAAATCATGACTTATTTGCTATTTGCCTGATAGGAAGTGTTCAAAGGAAAATGAGGAGAATAAGAAACAAATCTCAAAGAATTGCAGCAAACATGAAGAATTTCTTACTCAACTTCATGACTGCTTGGATCCAGAAAAGAAGAATGAAAAGGCATCAGAGGAAGACTTAATTTTCAAGGTGTTTGTATGCAGATTAAAAAGACGACAACTATAGTGCTTATCCTGACCCGTGGCACAAAAGGGAGTGCTGTGGTTGAGTGTGGGTGGCAGGAGGATAGGACGGTGGCCCAAGCGTAGCATTGATGCATTGTGTGACTTGGGATAAACCGTATCACCTCTCTGAGCCTCAATTCCAAGATTCTTTTTAGCATTGTTTGGAATAATTATTCTCCAAAAGGGATTGTTTTGTTTAAAATATTAATATATTTAGGTTGTTGCATACGGTTAATTATTAATTTTAACGATGTGTTTTAGAGAGTTGTTTTTCCTTTTAGTTACAGACAGAAACACACACACACACACACACACACACACAACAGCTGTGTGTCATTTTTGGGATACTTAGGATAGGATTAAGATTAGGTCTAAAGTACTTTTTAAATTTTACATTAAAACCAAATAGTAGGCCAGGCATGGTGGCTCACCTCTCTAATCCTAGCACACTGGGAGGCCGAGGCAGGAGGACTGCTCAAGGTCAGGAGTTCGAGACCAGCCTGAGCAAGAGCGAGACCTTGTCTCTACTAAAAATAGAAAGAAATTAATTGGACAACTAAAAATATATAGAAAAAATTAGCTGGGCATGGTGGCCCATGCCTGTAGTCCCAGCTGAGGCAGGAGGATTGCTTGAGCCCAGGAGTTTGAGGTTGCTGTGAGCTAGGCTGATGCCATGGCACTCTAGCCTGGGGAACAGAGTGAGACTCTATCTCAAAAAACAAAAAAATAAACCAAATAGTAAAAATCCTACTCTAATGGTAGATTACCATTAAAATGGAAATTAATGATATTAACTGAATAATTCACTTGGCCCCTAGTGCTTCATTAGGGTACTTAAAAGCATTTGAGTGCTCATGGCGTCTTTGCTTATTTACAAACCTTTCATATCCTTGCTTCCTGGCAGATTTCCATGCAGCCAATCTTAAAAACCACCTCTCAGGTGCCTACTAGCACTTCCCAAGAGTCTTCTCTGAAACTGCAAGATGATTTCATTTTACTTTGGGAAGTATTCCACTTTACTGATGGGTTAGCTCAGGCCCAGGGTCCCCCGATGCCGTCATGGGTGCTGGATGCTCCTCATCCTCCTCCCTGTGGCTAACACGTGTCAGGAGCTCAGCTGTAAAAGTCCACTTTGCAGTGTAGTTTGGGGATTATCTTTTAAGCTAAGTAGTGGGGAAAGAAAAGGAAACTCAGAGCTCCTTCTTTTAGGACACCCTTTCCTCCATCAGAGACAATCTCTGTGTGCTAGTTTGGGCTTCTCACTGTGTTGCCCAGGCCACTCTTGAACTCCTGACCTCAAGTGATCCTCCCGTGTCAGCCTCCCAAAGTGCTGGGATGGTAGGTGTGAGCCACTGCACCAGCCTATTGTTGGTGTTTCTGATGCTTTGGCATCTGGGGCCTTGCTGACCCAGGAGATATTGCCCCTTCCTGCAGGGCTTTCAGATGCAAACTGACCAATTCAGAGCCCACTCCCCAACCACCTCCTATGACTGGCTCTGACACCTGGGGCCACTATCCCATTGCCCCTAATCACCTTACAGCCAGATACCGGACAGCTCAGGGGCAGCCCCTACACCTCAGAGCTACTGAAATCATTCAAACTACCAAACCTAAGCCTGCTTACTCTGCCTTGGCCGTTCCTTCCTGCAGAAGAGACAGTAAAGCCTCTTGCCCAGATTTCTCCCCGTCCCTCCTGCCTCCTGACTGGCCCTGGTGCTTCCCCATGTGGCCCTGTGCGGCATGGCATGCTCCTGCCTCTTGGTAACCATGAGTATTTTGATGGCAAATGTCTCCTGATTTGTTGGCCTCAGCATAGCTGAGTAATGATGGAACCTGTGCTTTGTAACAGATGGGAGGACTCCAGGGCGCTGGCTCCCCAACACCTGAACAGGTGCCTGTCTTTAAAAAAAAACCCATTGGCCAAGATGGGGAAGTCTGCTGTCTTGATCAAGACTGCAGCCTCATTAGATGTTCCACCAAGAACAAAATCACTCCAATTCCAAAGCCACATGCTTTTGTAAACTTGTGTGCACACATGCTCCCAAGGAGCCATGGTGGAAAAGGAGATATTCCTAATAATTTGCTTGCTATTCACGCATCCATTTCACTAACATTTAGTAAGTGTTTGCTACATGCTAGGCACTGCTCTGGGTGCTGGATATACAACAGTGGGAACGAGACAAGATTAGGTCTATTCTCTCCTAGAGATTTCATTATCAAGGGGTAAAGAAAGTGAAGAGATAGACAAATAAGAACCACCTAGTATAAGGCACGATGAAGAAAAATGAATCAGGGTATGGGAGTAGAGGGCAAAGTAAGTGAGAGGTGTTTGATGCTGGTTTAGGTAGACTGGCTAAGGAGGGGGGACTTTTTTTAATTTTAGCGTATTATGGGGGTACAAGTGTTAAGGTTACATATATTGCCCATGCCCCCCTCCCCCCTCGAGTAAGAACTTCAAGCGTGTCCATCCCCCAAACGTTGCACATCTTACTCGTTTGGTTGTATATACCCATCCCCTCCTAGGAGGGGGGACTTTTGAAGGGTGTTAAGGAGTGATCATGTGAATGTGAGGACAAGTATTCGAGAGAGGGGAACGGCGCTGAGTCGGGAGGCCACGCCGGCAGAGTGTGGAGGCTGAAAGATAGGTCACTTCCACAGACAATCGTGACACCGACGTTAGCCCTGTCCTGTGGGGTTTCAAGTCTTCCTAAGGGCATCCTCGTGGCCCTGTCCCTGAGGTCAAGGACCCTGCCTGCTTTGATTTTCCCCTTGTAAATCTCATAAATGCTCTCAGTTAACAGTGCCAACACAGAAAGCAAAAAGCCCTGCCAATTCCAGCCCCCAATGATAACCACCGTTAGTGCATTTTATTCAGAAGTTTTCTATGCTTATACTAATTAAAAGAGTATTTTAAAAAATCATAGTTCTGTCTTCTTTATTTCCACCAGTGCCAGGGACCACCCTGCATGCAGCAGGCCTGGGTGGATGTGGGCTGAACACAACTCACTCCTTTATCACTTGGTGTGACCTGGGTAGGGTCTCACCTGGCCTTGGGTGTCCCCCAGCCAGAGGCTTGCCGAGGCAGGTTCTGCTGGGAAGCTTTTGGCTTACCACTACCCTTGCCTTGTGGCCGCCTTTTGAATAGTTTTAATTTGCCTACAGGGTCTGCACCTAACAACAGCATTTAGAGCCTGCCTTTGAAAATGTGACCCTTTGGGTTCACGCAGGGCTAGTGTTTTTGCTGTTTTGCTAATGCAGTCATTGGGGCATGGACTGTGAGTTGCTTTAGAGAAAGTGCATGAAATGGTTAACTTTTATAGGATAGCTGTGATTGCTTTTTCTTCAGCTTAGAGAGCTGCACAAGGAAAATGCATTCGTGAAAGGACAGATTGTTACTCTTGAAGAGACCATAAATGTCCATGAGATGGAGGCAAAAGCTAGCAGAGAAACGATCAGGAGGCTGGCTTCGGAAGTCACCAGAGAGCAGAAAAAAGCTGCCTCCTGCATTGAAGAGAAAGACAAGCTGGACCAGGTACAGTATGTGAAGTGTGTGTGTGTGCATCTGTGATCATATTTAGGAAGCAGAAATGGAAAAATGGATGTTGGATGGGCACGCTAGGATTATTGACCACAATTTTAAAAGGATGCTGTCAGCAGGAGGGCTGGGGGCAATGTGGGACAAAGTGACCTTGAACAGGCCATTGGAGATATATATATATTTGGAAAAAAAGGAATACAAAACACTTAAAAGTAAAGAATTTGTACAGATGACTTGCTTTAGTTAAATTATAAGGATTTTTAAAAATTTAAATGTAATATTTTTTGAACAAATAGATAATATATTTACAAGATACAGAATTCTAAATGCATAAAAGAGTATACAGGCAAAAGTTTTCTCCTTACTTCTCTCCTCAGCCACCCAGTTCTCCTCAGAGGCAACCTCTCTATTAACAATTTCTTATATACCCCTCTGGAAATATCTATACACATATAAGTATATAAACATATCCTTTTTATTTATTTTTAAGACAAATGGTGACACTCTCTGCACACTCTATCGTTCTCTTTTTATTTATTAATATTTTCAACACAAACAGCAACATACTATATGTTATTATCCATAGGCTTCTATGAATAATCTCACGTCATTCCTCATGTATGAGAATATGTCAGTAAGACAAAATCTGAAAAGTAGCCTTGCTGGATCAAGGGACATGGATATTGTAATTTTGAGAAATAGTGCCAAAGAGAAGGATTTTTAATTTATACAATGAATTGGCTACAATTTGTTTATTTATGCAACGAATCCCACCATGAGGGCCCCACTCTCATGACTGCATCCAAAGCTAATTACCTCCCAAAGGCCCCACTTCCAAATATCATACGTTGGGGTTAGGAATTTAAAATAAGAATGTTGGGGGGCACAATGTAGTTGTGAGGCCCCTGTGTCAAGGACCTGAGGCCTTTTGGCTACCGTGGGAGTGAGCTGGGCAGGGAGGGAATCCTCCTCCAGTAGGGGTGGATGTGACTGTGACCTTGATCAGTAGCTTGACTACAAGTCTAGGGGAGACCCTGAGGTGAACCACCCAGTGAAGTCATGCCCAGATTCCTGACCCATAGAAACTGTGAGATAATGAATGTTTGTTGTCTTAAACCACTAAGTTTGGAACAATGTACTACACAGCAACAGATAACTAATAATCATCCAATATCATTCTGCATTCAAATTTTACCGCTTGCTCCCTGAATGTCTTTTATAGCTATTTTCTTACCTAAATCGGGATCCAGCCGAGGTTCATCCACTGCATTTTTAGTTTTTTTTTTTTTTTTTTTTTTTTAAACAGCATTGACATTTTGGAAAGCCCAGAGCAGTGAGTGGTCTGATTGTTTCTTCACAGTGCTGTTTAACTTGTTTCTCTTTTTCCTGTAAACTTAAAAGTTGGATCTAGGGGCTGGATTTGATTCAGGTTAAACTTTTTGGCAAGAATACTTGAAAGGTAAAGTGGCATATTTCATATTGCATTATATTAGAGGGCAAATAATGTTAGAATGTTCCACGGTTGGTTTGACTGTCAATCTCTTTAGTATAAAGGTACATTCCTTTTTCTTCTGCAGTTAATTAGGTTTCTCCGAGGTGATAGTTGTTGGGTTATACCTGTTTCCTATGACTTTAACTTGTGATGTTAGCATCCATCGATTCTTGCCTGGATGAACTATTACATCAAAGGTGGCAAAGTAGTAAGACTGATTTTATCATTCCTCCTATTTATTGACTTGTATTTTTCTGTAAAGAAAAGGTTTACTTTTCAATTCAATTGAAAATTGAATTCAATTGAAAATTGAAATTCAATTGAAAAAGCTTACCAAGAACAGGATAGTGGCTCAAAAACCACTTTTCTAAATATACTTCCATGTAAAACAATTTCAAGATAATTATTAGTTTCTTGTACAGTACTCTATTTAAACAAGAATTAATAAAATACTAAGCATGTGAAAACTGCAACATCACAAAGATTGAGCCATTTTAACTAGTGTAAAACATGGGTTTTAGTTTATTTACTGTGTTGTAATCAATTATTATTATTATTATTATTATTTTGGTGCTCCAAATCCTCCAAGTTTGTCCACAAGAAGCCCATTCAAGATGGGACCTGTGACCTTGTAATGTGACTCCTTAGTTTTTACAACACTTTCTCACTTTCTGGAAGAAGATATCCCAGGCTCCCTTGCGATTGTTAGGCCACAGAACTAAAACCAGCCAATTCCCTACAGAACTTTGGTTCATTTTACCAGGGAATGGTACTTAGAAACCAAAATCTATGCTTTAGGTATGCTCATTTTATTGAATACTTACCATTGGCAGAGTCATTGTGCTAAGTGCTCAGAGAGGTTATGCACTCTGCTCAAGTTCACACACCTATTAATGGCAAAGATGGGCTTTGAACCCAGGTCATTACATTGCTATGCCTTCACTAATAGTCCCCTTTACATCTACATTCACAGCTACATCCTATATATGAGTTGCACGCCAGAAATTATTTATTAGTCAGTGGAACAACAACAATAAGTAGCTATACAAATTTCCTTAGTGAGTAACTTTTAATTCAATTATAAGCAGTAGTTATTAAATCATCAAGACTTTGGAAAATTAGGAAGGATTTAGTATTATTTATAAAAGACATCTCTGGAGATTAGTATCAGGAAATGAGTAAGAACAGTTTTTATAATAGCATATTGAAAAAACAGAACTTATTCCTTTTCTTATGTAAGTGTCTTTACTTGTGAATGTCTGATGCAATGTTATTCAGGCTTTGGAAACACTCACTTTGGGCTGAGGATCCTGCCAAAATAATAAAAATTACAAAAAAGTATACGAGCAATAAAAAACTTGAGGTCTTTAATAAAGTGCTCATTCATAAGATTATGACTCCAAAGATTTACTACTGAAAAATACTGTCAAGTGGTTTTACTGACACATTAACAGCCTCAGGAAGCTGTTCATAGTGCTTTCTAAAGCTCTGTTTTTTGAGGTAGGAAACTTACTTTATTAGTGAAGTCCAGAAGGACTGCAGAAGTAGAAATATCTGCACAGCCAGGGTGCTGTCTTTACATACTCAGCTTTTCTGATTAGCTTAAAGACTCTACTTGAGTTCCTTTATGAAAATTTCAAAAATAAAACCCAGGTGATTTATCATATATTAATATATGGTAAATATGTTATTTGAAAATCCTTAGTTATTGAAAATCCATATTGAAGTATGTTTTAAGAACTATCAAAGATTGGTACCTTTTCTTTTGGTTATCTTGAAATAATCCACTGTTTATTGCCACTTTGCCTCCACAAGCTACAGGCTCATTTCCTCTAGCCTATAGAAGCTAATATTGGTGGGATCAGAAATTAAACTTACACATTGCATTTTAAACAGCTTCTTTCCTTTCACACTGTTCACATTTTATTTAATTCTAACAGCTAGATTTTAAAGCTAAGAAATAATAGTGGTATCGGACTGAGGCAGGTCTGGGTTTGGAATGATGTCCTTTCTGCCTTTTTGGTTTGTTACCCTGCAGTGGAATACGTAAGGCACAGTGAGCAGAGTGGTTAAGAAGTGAGGCTCTTGAATTAGGCTGCTTGGGTTTTCATCCTGGCTCCAGAGTCATTTGGCTGTGTGGGCATGTGGCTTTGCTTCTTTGAATCTCAGTTTTTTATCGTAAAATTGGAAAATAATTCAAGGATCTATCTCTTACAGTTATTGTCGAGTATTTTTATTTCCCTTTCCTAGGTGTTTACTTTTACCTAGGAACTAAAACAAACATGACATTATTTTAAGAGTACAGACATATGGAAGTAGTTCCTGGAAGTGAGAAATGATTGCACAGGATAAATTACTAAAGACATTAAATATCTCTTTACCATTTTAGAATCATAATGTTGGAAATGATTTTCATGTCATTTAGAATTTAGATCATCTAACTCTCTGTGCGAAATAAGAATTATCTTTAAAATGTCCCAGACTCTAGCTAGTGTCCAGCCTTTCCTTGAACTCCTCCAGAGGCAGGGACTCGCTACTGTACAAAGAGGTCCACCACATTTTCGTGCTGTTCTAATTGTTTGACAGTTCTTCCTTGTAGCAAGTCAGGATCAGAATCCCTATAATTCACATCCTCATCCTGGCTCTAGCTTATAAAACTTTACTGAATAAATGGAAATTCCTTTTCTTATGGCCATGCTTCAAGCACTTAAAGACATTTATTATGGATTTTCCAATCTTTTGTGCTAAAAAGCCCCAGATCTTTCAAGCTTCTCTTATGTGAACCTCCTTCTACTGTCTGTGAGGTAGGGGGAGTTCTAGTCTCTGGGAGTGGAGTTAAAATGAAAATAAACACCAAAATAATATCTGCACATATTATAAAAAATTTAAGCTGTTCATAAAACTCCAAAGTCCAATCAAAACCCCTGTCTTCTTCCATTCTCATGCCTAGTCTCACTCTTACAAAATAACTCATTTTAACTCTTTCTCTTTTTTAGTTCTTCTGATAATTATCATAAAGACTTTCAAGCAATTGATTCATCAATTTGAGGTAGTATTTTAAGACTTTATGCTATGAAATATGATATGAAAAATTTAATGTCTCCTTAGTTTTCATTGATAATATTTATACATATTTATGGGGTACATGCGATATTTTTTACATGCATAGATTGTGTAATGATTGAGTCAGGGTGTTTGAGGTGTCCATCACCTTGAGTAGTTTTTTTTATGTGCTGAGAACATTTCAAGTCTTCTCTTCTGGCTATTTTGAAATATACATACATTGTTGTTAGCTATAGTTACCCTACTCTGCTATCAAACATTAGAACTTATGCCTTCTATCAAACTGTACGCTTATACCCATTAACCAACCTCTCTTCATGCCACCATCCCACCCCAAAACCCTTTCCAGTCTCTGGAATATTTCTACTCTCTAACTCAATGAGATCGATTTTTTTTTTTTGCTCCAACATATGAGTGAGAACATATGAGTATGATATTTGTCTTTCTGTGACAAGATTATTTCACTTCACATAATGACCTCCACTTCCATCCATATTGCTGCAAAGGACATGATTTAATTCTTTTTTATGGCCAAATAGTATTATTCCATTGTGTGTGTGTATATATATATATATATATATATATATATATATATATATATATAGCACATTTTCTTAATTAATTTATCCATTGACAGATCTGGGTGATTGCTTATCTTTTGCTATTGTGAATAATGTTGCAATAGATATGGGGGTGCAGGTATCATTTTGATATACTGAGTTCCTTTTCTTTGGATAAATATCCAGTAGTGGGCTTGTTGGATTGTATGGTAGTTCTGTTTTTAGATTTTTGTGAAATTTCCGTACTGCTTTCCATAGTGGCCGTACTAATTTACATTCCCAAAAACAGTGTATAAAAGTTCCCTTTTCTCCACATACTCACAAGCGTCTTTTTGTCTTTTTAATAATAGCCATTCTAAATGGGGTAAGATAATGTCTCATTGTGATTTTCATTTACATTTCCCTGATGTTTAGTGATGTTGGACATTTTTTCATATACCTTTTGGCTGTTTGTATTTATTCTTTTGAGAAATGTCTACTCATGTTCTTTGATTACTTTTTAATGGGATTATTTGTTTTTCATTGTGTTTGTATGATTTCTTTGTATATTCTGGATATTAGTTGAATGAATAGTTTGCAGATATTTTCTCCTGTTCAACAGGTTGTCTCTTCACTCTGTTGATTGTTTCCTTTGCTATGCAGACATTTAGCCTATTTTTGTTTTCGTTGCCTATACTTTTTTTTTTTTTGAGACAGAGTCTCACTCTGTTGGGCAGGCTAGAGTGCCGTGGCATCAGCTTAGCTCACAGCAACCTCAATCTCCTGGGCTCAAGCAATCCTTTTGCCTCAGCCTCCTGAGTAGCTGGGACTACAGGCATGCACCACCATGCCCGGCTAATGTTTTCTATATATTTTTAGTTGGCCAATTAATTTCTTTCTATTTTTTAGTAGAGACGGGGTCTCACTCTTGTTCAGGCTGGTTTCAAACTCCTGACCTTGACCGATCCGCCCACCTCAGCCTCCTAGGGTGTTAGGATTATGGGCGTGACCTACCACACCTGGCCTGTTGCCTGTACTTTTGAGGTGTTTCAAAAGTGAACACTCTTGAAGTGTTTCCCTATGTTTTCTTCTAGCAGTTTTATAGCTTTGGGTCTTATATTTAAGTCTTTAATCCATTTAGATTGATTTTTGTGTATGATAAGAGATAGGGGTCCAGTTTCATTCTTCTGCATATGGATATCTAGTTTTCAGCACCATCTATTGAGGAGGCTGTCATTTTCCCAATATATTTTTGTAGAAAATCAGTTGGATGTAAGTATGTGAATTTATTTCTGGGTTCTCTATTCAGTTCCATTAGTCTATATGTTTGATTTTGTACTAATACCATGCTGTCTTGGTTACTATAGTCTTGTAATATATTTTGAAATCAGGTAGTGTGATACTTCCAGCTTTGTTCTTTTTGCTCAGATTGCATTGGCTATTTGGATTCCTTTTTGGTTCCATACAAATTTTAGGATTGTGTTTTCTATTTCTGTGAAAAATGACACTAGTATTTTGATAAAGATTGCATTGAATCTGTAGATTGCTTTGGGTAGTATAGTCAATTTAACAATATTAATTCTTATGATCCATGAGCATGGGATGTATTCCATTTTTTTATGTTCTTTTTAATTTCTTTCATCAGTGTTTTGTAGTTTTCCTTGTAGATGTCTTTTACTTCCTTGGTTAAATTTATTCCTATTCCTATTTTTATAGCTATTGTAAATGGGAGAGCCTTCTTAATTTGTTTATTAGCTAGTTAATTATTGGTGTACAGAAATAGTACTAATTTTTTATGTTGATTTTGTATGCTGCAACTTTACTGAACCTATCAGTTCTAAGAGTTCTTTTTTTAAGAGTCTTTTGGTTTTTGTAAATATAAGATTATGTCAGTTGTAAAGAGAGACAATTTGACTTCTTCTTTTCTAATTTGGATACTTTTAATATCTTTCTCTTGCCTAATTCTCTGGCCAGGACTTCCAGTACTATGTTGAATAGGAATGATTAATGTGGGCATCCTTGTTTTGTTCCAGTTCTTATAGGACAGATTTTCAGCTTTTCCCTATTCAGTATGAAGTTAGCTGTAGGTTTGTCATATTTGGCCTACATTATTGTGAGATATATTTCTTCTATACCTAGTTTGTTGAGAATTTTTATCATGGAGAGATGTTCTATTTCATCA
This sequence comes from Microcebus murinus, assembly GCF_040939455.1. Lineage (NCBI taxonomy): Eukaryota > Metazoa > Chordata > Mammalia > Primates > Cheirogaleidae > Microcebus > Microcebus murinus. The sequence goes on along the minus strand of NC_134108.1, from coordinate 14,180,464 downwards.
GATGCTTTCTCTGTATCTCTTGAGATGATCACATAGTTTTTGTCTTTCATTCTGTTTTTATAATGGTAGACATAGTCCTTATGCCTTCAAGTTTTGAACTCCCTTAAGCATTTCTTGTACGATCAGTCAAGTGAAGATGAATTTCCTTCATTTTTGCTTATCTAGGAAAGATTTCATTTCCTCTTCATTTATGAAGCATAACTTTGCTGGGTATGGTTTTCTTGGTTGACAACTTTTTTTTCTTTCAGTATTTCAAATATATCATCCCATTCTCTTTTGGCCTGTAGGGTTTCTGCTGAGAAATCCACTGTAAGTATGATGGGGGTTCCCTCATAGATGCTAGATGCTTTTCTCTAGGTATTTTTAGAATTCATTCTTTGTCTTTGACTTTTGAAAGTTTGATTATATTACATGCTGTGGAGAAGAACTTTTTGAATTGTATCTATTTGGATATTTATCAGCTTCTTGTATCTGCATGTCTAAATATCTTGCTAGACTTAGGAAGATTTTATCTATTATTTCATTAAATGGGTTTTCAAACCCTTTCTCTTCACCTTCTAGGACACCAAAAATTCCAATATTCGTTCACTTTATGGTGTTCCATATGTCATGTAAGCTTTGTTCTTTCTTTTTCCTTTTTTCACTTTATTTTTTTCCTCTGACTGGATTATTTGAAAGATCTGCCTTCAAGTTCTGAAATTTTTTCTTCTGTTTGATCCAGTCTATTATTGAAGCTCTCGAGCATGCCTTTCCTTTGGCCCCATGGTGATGTATGCTAGCATCAGTGTTAGCTGGTCCAGGTGGGCTGATTCTATGGCCTCAAAGCAGTTTGCTCAGGTTCCAGCAATGGCAGCAATGGGCTGGGTGGCTAGGTGGGTTCTTGGGCCCCAGGCAGTGAGTGTGGCATGGGCAATGATAGCAGCAGTAGCAGAACAACCCTTTGCCTTCCAAGTGTTCCATGCTGGTATTAGTAGTGGCTGCAATGGGTTGGGTGGGCCAGTCTCCAGGCCCACAGTTGTAGGGTCTGTGTGGCTGCCATCTGTGGTGGTAGTGCCAGGGTGGGTGGGCTGTCTTCAGGTTCTTGATAAAAGTGCTCAAGTGCCAATGGTGGCAGATGAGGCAGGGCAATTCTTTGGCCCCCTGGGTGGCATACTTGGACACTGAAGAAGCAGAATCAAGATGGGCAGGACTGTCCTCAGTCCTCCCAGTGGTATGTATGAGCATTGGCTATGGTATGCTGGTGCAGGGTGATCCACAGGGCCATGGAGGAGAGTCAAGTGGGGATGGCACTGGTTGTAGCTATAGGCAGGCAGCTGGGGAGTGCATGCCTCAGATCCAGATGATGGCTCTGGGTCACGGAGCCTGTCCTCAGGGCACATGTAAGTGTGTGATGGTGGCCCTGCTACTAGGGGGGACAGGGTTTCTGCCAGTGGCTTATGCTTTGGCCCTAGCAACAGCAGCCAACTGTAGTGGCAGCTGCGGGTAGGAAGTGTCTATGAGGATCCAGGGATGTGGAGATGCAGAGGCTGTTGGGCTCCAGGGTAGGATGCAATCTAGTGGGGGCTGGGCTCTTAAAATGGTGCCTTACTGTGGCTGTCTGGGACTCAGGGGTGTGTGGGACCTAGTGTGAGTTCCTTCTCTGGACCAATACTGTCACATGGTCTCCAGACAACTCCCTATGTTAGACTCAGATCCCGTGTCGGTTAAGAGGCTCTCCCATGGCTAGGATTGGAGGAGTTCATGATGGGAATGTGGACCACAGGGGGTCTCTCACTCTTTCCCCACACTGGGGAGCCTCTCTGGGCTCCAAGGAAGTGCTGGCTAAATAGGCTGCCTTGGTTCCTTCTCCTTTTTTACCTTAGGTGTTTCCTGGCACTTCTCTGTTGGGTTTCAGTGTTCTCTCTTTGATGATCTATTTGAAATATGATTACCTATTGGCTGTTTTGGTCCTTCTTTGTGGAAGAGAGGACTGCCAGATGCCTCTACACTGCATCCTGAAGCCTCTCCCGTCTAGAACATCTAATACCACCTATGTTTTAGCCCCTTCTATCTCCCAGTTTTTATCATATTATTGTATTTACATGGTCAGGGTCTACATTCTGTTCTGTAACTGTAATGGAGTCTTCAGTGATGTCTCTTTAGGTTTTTTCTAAAAATTAAAAATCAGTTAAAACAGTATTTAAAATAACATGATTACATAAATATTTTTATTATGGGTCTAATCTTAGCATGTTGATGCTGAACCCATTCCATTTTGCCAATATCCCTTTTAAAATTTCCAGATGGTAACTGTCAATGGTTCTCCAAGCACAGTTTGACCAGTTCAGGGCAGAGTGTCTGCAGGACTATAGTGCAGTTCAGGAACACATTGGCCTCTTGGGCAGCTAAATTTGTTATCAACTGGTATTGATAAAAGTGACTTTGTTAATTGACTTTGTTAATAATGAGAATTTCAAACTTAAGCTGAATTCTTATTATTTTCCAAGGTTGATGATGCCACTGGGACAGCTCAGATTTGCAAAAAATCTTCCCCATTTTCAAGTAAAATGTTACTCTGAAAGTCCTACTCAATTAGCTCAAGGACCTGAGCAGAACAAACCTAATTCTTCTACTTGACAGGCTTCCAATCTTTTGAAGACATCTACAGGATAAATACTTCTATTTTTTTTTTTTTTAACATTTCCTCTTGGAACATGGTTCAAGACTTGCTATTCTCCTTGCTGAACTCTGAATATACTCTAATACAGTTTCTTTTCAAACTATCTATAGGGAAGGATACTTTTGTTTTTTTCTAATCTATTGCTGACTAATACTTCTATATGATACAATAAAAATGAATTAATAGGAAAGATTTATTTGAAAAAATACATAAAGCGAAGTCCAAATTTTAAGTATTAGAACTCACAGACATAAAATTAAATTTCAGCTGGATGCTGTGGCATTCACCTATAGTCCCAGCTACTCGGGAGGCTGAGACGGGAGGACCACTTGAGCCCAGGAGTTCTGGGCTGTAATGCACTATGCTTATCTGGTGTCCACACTGAGTTCGGCATCAATTTGGTGACCTCCCCAGAGCAGGGGACCACCAGTTTGCCTAAGGAGGGGTGAACCAGCTCTGTTCAGCAATGGAGCAGGTCAAAACTCCCGTGCTGATCAGCAGTGGGATCACGCCTGTGAATAGCCACTGCACTCCAGCCTGGGCAACATAGCAAGACCCCGTCTCTAAAAAAAAAAATTAAATTTCAATAAATAGAATAAACATGGGAAAATAATAGAATTACATAAACTACACATTCTTCTTTGAAAGTATGTTTGTAAGAGATTAATATAGGGAATCACTATTATACTCATAGGTTCTTGTTATTCTTCAATCATATCTGACCAAAATTTTATGACTAAACTTCCTTGTGTTAAAATTCTACATGTACACTTTAAATGAATATTGCTTATGTCAGTATTTAAAGTTTTATTGTGACTATGAGCTAGCTTTTTGATGGTTAATTTAGGTAATCTTGGTTGGATTGATGAAAATGCTGTTTGTAGAGGATAATGTAAACTATTTCATATTTTGCTTTTAAGATATTCACGGCAGTAAACCTATCTCACAGAGGTTTGTTGAAGAAATTTTAAAGCAATTTTAGCAATCTCATCATATTTATTTGTAACTTGTATCCAAAATGAAACAAATGTTGTGTTTTCAAAATCTATCTTCAATCCTCTATCTGTAGACAGTTCTATATCTATAGATAGTGTAATTTATTCCGCAAAGTTGTAGTTACATTTAAATTACCTTTTTGTGAATTAAATGGGTTCTAGATTTTATATAGTTTTTATTTTTAGATTATACTTGGCAACTAATCTCAAATATCACATTTTTAACATTTTCCTACAGTATACAACAGATGCACAACTCATACCACATGCTACTTACTGTAAGAGCTCAACACAGCCTGAATAGGTGCATAGCTTGTTCAAAAAGTGAATCCACTGTGCTTGGATGTTGCTAAACTCTAACCCTTAATTTCTGAAATTATCTTGTTGGGACTGGAACAGACAAGTGCATAAGTGGCACCAGACTGCACATCTCATTTTGAATAGCACTATTTTAGGAGGAGTTTATCTGTATTAAAGTCTGAATCCAGAAGTGAACGCCAAACTCCAGGCTTGGTTTAATTCAAGTGAAATAAAGTACCTTATTCTTTTTTTCTTAAAAAAAATTTCAATAGATTTGAAATTAAAATAAAGTGTTTTTTGTTACATGAATGAATTGTATCATGCCAAAGTCAGGGCTTTCAGTGTACCCATCACCAGAATAGTGTACATTGTATCCAACAGGTAGATTTTTATCCCTCACTGCCTCCCACTTTCCCTTCTTATTAGTTTCCAAGTCCATTACAGCTCTTCATGACTATATATATAGCCTTTTTTTTTTAGCTCCCATTTATAAGTGAGGATATGTGGTATCTGTTTTTTCATTCCTGAGATACTTCACTTAGGATAATGGTCTTCAGGTCCATCCAACTTGCTGCAAAAGACATACTTTCATTCATTTTTATGGCTGGTTATACATATGCCACATATTTTTATCCACTTATCCAGTTGATGGACACTTAAGCTGGTTCCCTATTTTTGTGCTTGTAGATTGTGCTGCAATAAACATGTGGGTGCAGGTGTTTTTTTTTTTTTTAATATAAAAAGAATTCTTTTCCTTTGGGTAGATAACCAGTAGAGGGATTGTTGGATTGAATAATAGGTCTACCTTTAGTTCTCTGAGGAATCTCCATACTGATTTCCATAGTGGTTGTACAAGTTTGTATGCCCAACAACAGCATATAGGCATTCCCTTTTCACCAGAACCACACAAACATCTGTTGTTTTTTGAATTTTTATTAATAATAATGGCAATTCTGACAGGAGTAAGGTAGTATCTCTTTGTGGTTTTAATTTACACTTTTTTGATTATTAATGATGGTAAGCATTTTTTTTCATATGTTTGTTGACCATTTCTTTATCTTCTTTTGAGAAAAGTCTGTTTATGTCTTTTGCCAACTTTTTGATGGGGTTATTTTTTTCCCTGCTAATTTGTTTAAGTTCTTTGTAGGTTCTGGATATTAGCTTTTTGTCAGAAGAATAGTTTGTGAATATTTCCTCCCATTCTGCAGATTATCTGTGTACTCTGTTGATTATTTCCTTTGCTGTGCAGAAATCTTTTAGTTTAATTAAGTCCTATTTATTTATTTTTGTTATTGCTGTTATTGCTTTTGAGGTCTTAGCCATAAATTCTTTGCCAGGCCAATGTCTAAAAGAGTTTTTTCCTATGTCGTCTTCTAGAGTTTTTATGGTTTCACGTCTTACATTTAAGTCTGTAAGCATCTTGAGTTAATTTTTGTATATAGTGAGAGATAGGGATCCAGTTTCATTCACATGCAGAATATGGCTATCCAATTTTCCCAGCACCATTTATTGAATAGGTTGTCCTTTCCCCCATGTCGATTCTTAGCTGTTTTGTCAAAAATCAGTTGGTTGTTGCTTTAGGCTTTGTTTTTGTTCTTTATGCTGTTTCATTGGTCTATATGTCTACCATTATACCAATACCAAGCTGTTTTGGTTGCTATAGCCTTGTAGTATAATTTAAAGTCAGGGAGGTGATGCCTCCAGATTTTTTCTTTTTATTTAGAATTGCTTTTGTTATTTAGGCTCTTTTTTTTTGGCTCCAGGTGAAGTTTAGCATTGTTTTTTCCAGGTCTGTGAAAAATGACATTGGTATTTTGATGAAAATTGTGTTGCATCTGTAAACCACTTTGGACAGTATGGACATTTTAATAATGTTGATTCTTCCAATCCATGAGCAGGGGATGTTTTTCCATTCAGTTGTATCATCTGTAATTTTTCATCAGTGTTTTATAGTTCTCCTTGTAGAGATCCTTCACCCGCTTGGTTGAGTATATTCCCAAGTATTTTATTTTCTTTGTAGCTTTTGTAAATGATATTTAGTTCTTGAGTTGACTCTCAGCCTGACTGTTCTTAGTGTATAGAAATGCTACTGACTTGTGTAAATTAATTTTGTATCCTAAGACTTTACTGAATTTATTTATCAATGCTAGGGGTCTTTTGCTGGAGTCTTCATGGTTATCTAGGTATAAGATCATATTGTCAGCAAACTGGGATAGTTTAACATCCTCTTTTCTGGTTTGGATGCCCATTATTTCTTTTCCTTGCCTTACTACTTTGGCTAGGACTTCCAGTACTATGTTGAATAGAAGTGGTGACATCCTTTTCTTATTTCAGTTCTTAGAGAGAACACTGTCAACATTTTCCCATTTAGTATAATGTTGGCTGTGGGTTTTTCATATATGGCTTTTATTATTTTGAGGCATATTCCTTGCATACCTAGCTTATTGAGGGTTTTTATCATGAAGGGGTGCTGGATTTTATTGAATGCTTTTTCTTCATCTATTGAGATGATCATATAGTTTTTGTTTTTAATTCTGTTTATGCAGTGAATCACCTTTTGATGCATATGTTGAACCATCCTTGCAATCCTGGGATTAAACCCACTTAATCATGGTGAATTATCTTTTTGATGCGCTGTTTGATTCAGTTTGATAGTATTTTGTTGAGGATTTTTGCATTTATGTTCATGAGGGTTATTGGTCTGTAGTTTTCTTTTTTGTGTGTCGTTTCCTAGCTTTTGTATCAGGGTGATACTGGATTTGTAGAGTGAGTTAGGGAGGATTCTCTCTTTATTGATGTTATGGAACAGTTTCAGTAGGAAATGTACCAGTTTTTCTTTGTAGGTCTGATAGAATTTGATTGCTAATCCATCTGGTCCTGGACTTTTATTTTTTGTTGGGAGATTTTTATTTTTACCCTTATTTGTGTGTTCAGGTTTCTATTTCTTCCTAATCCAGACTTGGGAAGTTGTGTGTTTACAAAAATTTATTACTCTAGATTTTCTAGTTTGTGTGTGTAAATGTCTTCATAGTCATCTCAAATGATATTTAGAATTTTGTGGGATCAATTGTAATGTCACCTTTTTCATTTCTAATTGAGCTTATTTTAATACTTTCTTTTCTATTTCTGGTTAATATATTTAGTGGTATATCAAGTCTGTTTTTCTTTTCAAAGAACCAATTTTTTGTTTCATTGACCCTTCATATTTTCGTTTGTTTGTTTTATTTTGTTAGGTTCTGATTTGATGTTTGTTATTTCTTTTCTTCTGCTAGGTTTGAGTTTTTATTTTTCTAGTTCCTTGAGGTATGACATTAAATCATTTGTGTATTTTTGATGTAGGTATATAAAGCTATGTACTTACTTCTTAGCACTGGTTTTGCTATATCCCAGTGATTTTGGAACCTTGTGTCTTCTTTGTCATTCCATTTGAAAATTTTTTGATTTCCATCTTGAGATCATTATTGACCCAAGAATTATTCAGCAGCAGGTTGTTTAATTTTCATGTATTTCTGTAATTTTGAGAGGTCCTCTTGGAATTAATTTCTAGCTTTATTCCACTGTGGTCTAATCTAACATATGATCTACCTTGGAAAATGTGCCATGTGCTGATGAGAATGTATATTCTGTAGTTTTTGAGTAGAATGTTCTGTGAATGTCCATTATGTCCAATTTTTTTAAAGTTTTGTTTAAATCCAGTGTTTCTTTGTTGATTTTCTCCCTTGATGATCTATCCAATTCTGTCAGTGGAGTCTTGAAGTCCCTAGTTAGTAGGATGTGCTGTCTATTTCCTCTTTTAGTTCTACTAGGATTTGTACTAAGAATGTGGGAGCTTCTGTGTTAGGTGCATATACATTTAAAATTGTTATATCTTCGCTGATCCCTTTATCATTTTTTTAATGATCGTCCGGTCTTTTTTTTTTTTTTTTTAACATTATTGAGGTAAAGTCTATTTTATCTGATATGAAAATAGCTAGTCCTGCTCACTTTTGGTTTCCATTTGCATGGAATATTTTTTTCTACCCCTTTACCTCAAATTTATAGAAATCTTTGCAAGTTAAATGGGTTTCTTGGAGACAGCATATATTTGGGTTTTGTTCTTTTATTCATTTAGTCATCTATATCTTTTAAGTGAGACATTAAGATCATTTACATTCAATGTTAGTATTGATATGTAAGATACTGTTCTGTTCATCATGTTGATTGTTACTTAGTTGGTTTGTTTTCTCCCTTGTGTTACTGTTCTGTAAGATCTGTGAGTTTTAACTTTTAGGTGTTTTTACACTGGTGGGTATCAATTGTTCTGTTCCATGTATAAAGCACTTTTAAGCATTTCTTGTAGGGCAGGTCTAGTAGTGACAAATTCCCTTAATTTGTGTTTGTCTGGGAAAGGCTTTATTTCTCCTTCATTTATGAAACTTGGTTTTGCAAGGTACAACATTCTCAGATGGTAGTTATTTTGTTAAAGAAAACTAAAAATGGGACCCCAATCCCTTCTGGCTTGTAAAGTTTCTGCTATGAGGTCTGCTATTAGTCTGGTGGGTTTTCCCTTGTAAGTTACTTGATGCTTTCATCTTGCAGCTTGTAGGATTTTCACCTTCACTTTGACTTTGGCCAGATTGATGGCATGTGTCTTCATGATGCCTTATTTGCCATGACTCTTGCAGGTATTGAATGACCTTCTTATAGCTGGATGTCTAAATATCTGGCAGTACCAGGGAAGGTTTCCTCAATTATTCCCTCAAATAGGTTTCCATGCTTTTTTCTTTTTTTTCTTATCTCTCAGGGATACTTGTGAATCTTATATTTGTCCACTTTACTTAGTCCTATATTTCTTGGAGAGATTGCTCATTCTTGATTATTTTTTCTACATTTTTGACTGACTCGGTTAATTTGGAAGCCTTGTCTTTAAGCTCTGAAATTCTTTCTTCTGCTTGGTCTAGTCTGTTTTAAAACTTTCTGCTGTATATTGAAATTCTCTAAATGACTCTTTTGTTTCCAGAAATTTTGTTATATTGTTTCTTATGTTATTTATCTTTTTACTGAATTTTTTATTCTTGTCCAGAATTTTCTGTTGTTGTTGTTTCTTTGTGCCAGTTTTCAACTTTCTCATCAATCCCATTTGCCTTACTTGCCATCCACATTCTGAATTTCCTAGCTGACATTTCAAAAATTTCCTTTTGGTTGGAGTTCACTGCTGGAGAGCTATTGTGATTCATTGGGGTTGTCAAGACAGCCTATTTTTTTGTGTTGCCAAAGTTCTTATGTTGGTTCCTTCTCTTCTGGAACCTCTTCTCTTAGCTCAAAACAGATAGCTTTGTGGTACACCTGTTCTCTGGTGGGACCTCTACTGATCAATGAAGTGAGGGAGAAATACATGAATGGCATGCTTGTGTCCTACTCTGGAATTCACCAGGAGGAGAGGGCCTGTGAGCATTTAGTACTGCTGCTGTTCTGCATCTTTGTGTTTCCCTGTGGTTGTCATGCAGCTACTGTAGCAGGGCAGACCCATGGCAGGTCGTCCACCAAGGTCCAGAAGCATTGGCTGCATAGTTGTTTGCCCTGCCTAGGTCTATTTGTGGTGGGACTTCCCAGGCAGCAGCAGCTATGCTGCCCAGATGGCATGCAGTGTGTGCTGAAGGTCCTAGGCATGTGTTCATCATGGGTCTCATGGGAAGTGTGGTTGGGTGGGGCCACTTTGGCTATGACAGCAGGTGCAGTGTCTGTGAATGCCTACTCTGCCCTAGTCTCCTGGTGGCAGTGGGGGGGGGGCGCTCACAGCACTTGCTTACAGGGCTCGCAAGAGTTGACTTTCCCACTCTCTCTCCAGCCTGGCAGGGGTAAGGGGGAGGCAGTCGCTCCAAATATGACCCCCAGGTAGACACAGTACTCTGGGGCTGGCATCTCAAAATGGTGCCAGTTGCAGTTCCCAGGGTTTGGCAGCCAGCTGTGCCTTCTGTCAGCAGCAATGCCACTGCAAAGCCTCCAGTCAGGTCTCTGTATCAGTCCAGAGTCCTGCTGCAATGGAGGGTCCCTCCTGCAGCTCCAGTTACAATGTCTGCTGGGGAAGTGTGGAGTCCAGGGGTTCTCTTCTCTGTCCCTTCCCCATGTGCAGGTACTGTGCCCAGGTACCTGTAATCCTGCTGAGTGGGGCATCCTACTTCTCTCTCTTTGTCTTTGGGTGCTTCCCATGGATTCTTTCTTAATTCCCAATGCTTTCTCTTAGGTGATCCAGGTGAAGGTGGATAGGTGAAGGTGAATAGATGAATATCTACTTGCCACTTTCAATCCTATCCATGAGAGTAGCATTGTGCAGTCTACTTCTAGTCTGCCCTCTTGGCCCCTCACACCTCCCTTACTCTAGATACTTTACTTTACTAACACAACCTAAGTTTGGTGTGTGTGTGCATGTGCACATGTGTGCATGTGCTAGTTTATACTCATATCAGTATTGACTCAGCATTTTAAATGGACCAAAGTTCCCTAGTGTTGTCACAATTGCCACTGTCCTATGGCATCTTCCTCCCATTTCAGTCCACCTTCCCCCCCCCCCACACCACCCCCAGATATAGTTCCTTTCTACAGAGATAATCAGAATTGGTAGTTACTTGTGCATATTTCTAGAGATACTGTTTTCATAAAGGTACAAAGGTACTCTGCCAGACACGCTGTTGGCACCTTACTTTTTCCACTAACTATATCTTGGTGAATGTTTCATTTTGGCATGTAAAAAGCTTCCCCATTTCTTTTTAGGGGTATATAGTATTCTATGGTATCAATGTCTCATATTTGTTTAACCAATTACTTATCAATGAATATTCATGTAGTACCTATTTGCTATATTATAATTGAATAACTCTGCATATACCTCATTTTCCATATTTAGTAATCTATCCTATGGATATATGCTTAAGACTAGAATTGCAGGGCCAAAAGATATGTGCATATGAAATTTTGTTAAATATTTATATCAATAATTTATACCAAAATTATAGCTATTCATACTTCCACCAGTAATGTATGGGAGTGCCTGTTTGAGGGAATTTCTGGGTTTATTTGTTAATCATAACTACAGTAGGTAGAAATTAACCAACTGATATTTTATTTTATAAAATTGATCTAGGATTGGAGAAATTTTAAGTGCAAGCCAAAGGTTCTCCACCATGATGATAATTAGATGTTGTATTTTGGAGAGGCAATATGACCTCATGTGTATCTAAATCCATATAATAGTTAGCAACATCATAATAGGAATCAAATGTGTTTTTAAAACCCAAACCTTTGGATGGTTCCATTACTTAATGTAGATTCACACATTGAAATGGGAAGCTAAATTGAATGCCATAATCATATTATTTATAAAATATTTGTGTTAAAAAGTAATTGTGAAGGGGTCATTATTCATTTGTTGAATAAGTTGGATCAAATCTAAAGATTTGTTCATGATAAAAAAATCTTTTTTAAGCAATCCCCATCACTGTCTATATAGGGCCTGTCCTCACTTGCAAATGTGATTTCCTCTGCGGAGGTCAGTCTGATTTTGCTCAGAGGAAGCTACTTCTTTCTTGTTCTGTGTGTCAGTGTGGTCTGACAGCAATCCTAGGTCTTGGCCAACGGTCCTGATGTCACATTATTTTATGCCATGTGCTTCAGTGTATCCTTGAGGTAGCCATGCAACCAGACTCCACTCTGGTGGCTTTCTCCTGATAGCTGTACGGGTAATTGCATTTGCAGTCTGAGGACATCTATTTCCTGCAGATCAGCTCAGTGCCCCTGAATCCTCAAGCACTTAATCAGAGCCCTGGAAGAGCGGCTGTCCCCAAGGCCTTGTCACTGGCTCCTGAGTGCTGCATTTCATAGGAGAAACAGATTAGAGTTCCTGGGGCTGGATGTATCCAGAAAAGGAAAACCTCACCTGCTAATAGGCACCATCGAAATCTGCGATAACAAACTAATTTGAAGATTTTTACTAGACGTAAATATTTGTGCTTAGGTTTAAAAAGAAAAAGTGCTTTTTATTTGTTAGAGATGACTGTTTTGATCCTTATCTCTAAGCCAGTGAAATAGTAATATGATACTGGGGTAGGTCAATTCCTCACAGTTGAAATATTTTAATTGTGTTTACTGGTCTCCTGGTGTTAGCTGTCAGTTGATCCATCTACTCCAAATTGACAGTAAATCCATAGTACACAAGCATATCATGTTTTTTTTGTGTATTTTGAGGGCCTTTTGAAAATAATTGGTTAAAATATTACTCTACTGACCACGGAAACTTCCTCCTTTTGCATTAGAGGGAGATTTTTTTTCAATATCAAAGTTAGTATATTAATTTTCACCCTTAAGTAATTGAATTTAGTACCTCGATTTTCTAACCACACATTCGATTGTACAGTTGATTTTCTGTGTCACTGAGTTCCACATCTGTAGATTCAATCAACTATGGATTGAAAATATTTGGGAAAAAAATACAAAATATCAATATAACAATAAAAAATAATACAAATGAAAACCCAAACAGTACAGTAACTATTTACCTGGCATTTACATTGTATTAGGTATTATAAGTAATCTACAGATGATTTAAAGTATATGGGAGGATGTACATAGGTTATATGCAAATTCTATGCCATTTTATATCAGGGACTTGAGCATCCTGGGATTTTGGTATCTGTGAGGGGGCTCCTGGAACCAATCTCCTGAGGATAACAAAGAATAACTGTAGTTTCTAAGTAAAATATGGGCCCAATTTATTATCACCCATGTTGACACTGGTTACTCTAATTGAGCAAGTGAGCAGCTGTTGTATTACTATCAGAAGAGAAATCTGTAAACTGTTAGAATATTGAATTTGTGATAAAGTGTCCTTGACTCCACTTTACCGGCGATAATTTAATTAACAGCAGCAGTGGGGTTTCTCTACAGAGATGGCTAGTTTAGAAAAGGAAAGGGTAAACCATGACCTTGAAAAGCAAGGCATTTTACAAAATAGGCTACATAATTAGCTCAGTCATTACATCTCTGAAAAGGGCAGGCTTCTCTAACTACTTATCCACTCTGTGACTTTTCTTTCAAATTGATGTCTGAGAATTCCTTGATTTAAGTAAAATCACCATAATAAAAAAAGATGTTATGTTTCCTATAAAAAATGGGAGTTAGTGTTTCAGCTTCCTTTTTCTTGTCTCTAAGCTGTTAGTGGAGAGAAATTCCTTTTAAAGGCTAGTTTTAATGCAAAAGAAATGATTGCATCTTAACTAGCAGCCTGATAATGTTATTAACTCGTTTAAATGTAGAATCTGTTATTCAAAGGTATTGTGTTTCTTTATAATGCTTTTTGCCCCAACACACTATTTTAATAAAAATGCATATTTTTTTGCCACTTAACTAGGCAGCAATACCATAGAAATGCTGGTTAATGAACTGCTTAATCTTTTAAAATATGCATTCATGTATTTTGGAACTTGATGTTAACAAATCGCTTTTTTAAAAATTAATTTTAAAGATGCCCCTTTGGTGCCTCTTTGGATCATTCTAGATTATGGTAAATAGAAGTAGGTGAAAAGGTGACTTTCTCTTGCCTTTCATTATTTTTATTATCTTAATCATACATATTATAATCTTTAAGATTATTCTTGGTATAATACTTTATCTTCCTCTACTTTTTTTTTTTTTTATTATTTTGCACTTGGGAGCTTCCTCTACTTTTAATCCTCCCACCCACAAATGTCTGGTTATTTCTGCCTCCTTTTTTCAGGTTCCATCTGTATTAGTTTTTTCTTCATGAGACAAAAGGATTCACAGTCAATAAATATTGGAAGAAAGATCTGGTTCTCTTTTATGCGATGATGTTTTTATGAGAATACTACTTTATTATTTAAGATAGTATTAAGGAGCCATCGTTATTCAAACAATTTTTAGTGCCTAGCTAAAACTCTGAGAGTTTACCATTGATTAAAAATCAATTTCTGTGTATACCATGCTTGAAAGCAGGTAGTTCTATCAACATAGTCTACATGTGAATTGAATCTATTAGTATGTTATCCAATGCTTTGTTTTTATTAACTCTTTCCATAGGTGCACATAGAGAAGGCTTATGTATCAAAGTTTCCTTCTTTTTCCAACCCAGATTTTATATCTCTTCTCTGTTTTTAAGACACTTAATTTTCCTGAAATACACTTTATAATTTAATAACTTTAGGAAGAGGCAATAGGGAACATGGAATTAAAAGTGGAGTGACGGGCAGATGGGAGGGAGAAGGAGAGGATGCGTATATACATACATAATGAGTGCGATGCTCACCATCTGGGGGATGGACACGCTTGAAGTTCTGACTGGTGGGGTGGGGGGCAAGGGTAATATCTGTAACCTAAACATTTGTACCCCCATAATATGCTGGAATAAAAAAAAAAGTGGAGTGAGGAGTTATCCCAACTCCTTGAAATCATTAATAAGTGAGGTGAGTGAATTGCTATAGTAAATGCAGGTGTACTTGGTTGGCAGCTAAGATTATTATCTCCACTTTCTATAATCATTGTAGGACTTGCTCAGTGCTGTAGAAGCAAAAGAAGCTCTTGAAAAGGAAGTTAAGATCTTCCAGGAAAGGCTGCTTGCTGGCCAGCGGGTCTGGGATGCCTCCAAGCAGGAGCTGAGCCTGCTGAAGAAAAGCTCTGAAGAGTTGCAGAAGAGTTTGAAGGCCAATCTGGATGCAGCCACAGCCTCGCGAAGCCAGTACTCCTCATTCAGGGAGAAGATTGCGGCCCACCTCAGGGACAGACTGGGCATGACGGGGTCCACAGAGGATGCCATTTTGGAGAGGATTCGAGAAATGGGCAGCCGGGAAGAAAGCAGAGACAGGGTGAGTGGGCGGTGGCTGCTTCTGCAGAACGGTGAGCTCTTTCATTTAGCATACTCAACACGAGATTTAGCTGAATTACTGAAAAGCATAATTTAAATGTGATTGTATTACTGTCAATTTCAATAGCATTTAGCAGGGCCTGGGAGTCCCTTAAGCCACAGCTAACTTCGATGTGGATTCGGAGTCAGAACTCCCGGGCGCTGAATCCTACGTCCCATGCACATTCACAGGCGGCTGTGTGAGCTTGGCCAGGTCCCTGAGATTATGGCCGCCGAGATTTTGTTACCTTGTTGGCCGGAAGGGGCTGGCACGGGGCTCGCAACCCCTTACCTGAAACCTGTGGGGCCCAATATGTTTTTGGATTCAGCATTTTTCAGAGTTTGGAAAGGTAAGACGATATCCAGAAAGGTAAGTCAGAAAGCACCTTACACAGTCCTCTACGGTGGTGTCTGGGACACACTCCATCACCGGCCACATTCAGAGTTCTGCAGCAAGACTGTGAGCAACGATAAGTGAGATATCTGAAGACTACAAATAGCTTCATGTCACTTTGGGTCAGGGTTTGCTGCCCGGATGGGTCAGGTCAGGCCAAGCCTTGTTGGTAAATGAGTTACAGAAAAACTGGAGTTTGGACTTGTGGATAAAGATTCCTAGACCTGTACAGGATCTTCTTTGTACGGTTATTGTTTACTGTAAGCATTAAATGCAAAAAATTGTTATAAAGACCTTAACACATTATCTGGCAAATCACCATAAATATTAACTATTGCTGCTGTTGCCTCTTCCCCCATCCTTGCCTCCTTCTTTGCTCTTTTTCATAAGTGCATTGGTGCCTAGAACAGTCTTTTAGGGGACCTGTCAGACAAATGGAGAAAAATGGTTTAATTCACATATCTGATTGAAACTGGTTTGATTTTGTCATGTTGTTTATACTATCCATAATTCTTATTTTCTAAAAAGCTTTACTTAGTAACATCAACTTCAGCCCAAACTCTGTTTAAATTATTATCAAATCCAAATTATTGAAATCCTAATTAATGAGATTTTTAAGTAAATGATATCCAAAGTTCACGTATAATTCCATTACGAACTATTTCTTTTACGGATGTTGTGCTTGCTCAAAAGGAGAAAAAGCACATTTCCGTCTTTTAAAGTTACTAAAAGAGTCAGAGTGATCGCTAGCTCAAAGTTGAAGGTTGCATTTGTAAATTTGCTTTAACAATAAAAATTTAAAATTCACTTTAAAAATTCTCCAAAATTCACACATGCTCTAGGACCAACCCTAGAACCCTGCCAAGGGCAGGGTTCTCTTTATGGCTATAAAATGCTTACGCACAGAGCACTTGTGGGCTCACCTACACACTATGACATGTAAGGGTCTCTGAGAGTAACCCGGGTTTTTTTTGTGACTCAGTTTACATACAGATATGTGCTAAGGAAGGACATTTTTAGAGGGTTGAGAAAAACTTCATTATTTACCTTGAATGGTAACACATACCTAGATGATCTTCAACTTACAGTGGTTCAATTTAGGATTTTTCTGCTTTACTATGGTCTGAAAATGACATGCATTCCACAGAAACAGTACCTCGAGTACCCACACAACCATTCTGTTTTTCACTTTCAGTAGAGTATTCAATAAATGACATGAGATATTCAACACATTATTATAAAACAGGCTTTGTGTTAGATGATTTTGCCCCACTGTAGGCTAATGTTAAGTGTTTTGAGCGTGTTTAAGGTAGGCTAGCTAAGCTATGATGTTCTGTCGGTTAGATGTTATTAAGTGCATTTTCGACTTACGATATTTTCATCTCACAATGGGTTTATCGGGACGTAACCCCATCCTAAGTTGAAGAGCACCTGTACCTCAGTCGCTAATGGTTGTTTGCCATTTCATTGTATTGCTTTCCTTTTCTCTACTTCCAAGTATTTTCCTAAAACTATTTTAATTCCAGCGTGTGAAGCGTGGCACGATTGTCAGAATGATGTATATGTTTATTTTCTAAAGCCAAATGATGTAAATTGGTTAAGCTGGAGATGCCTCCCCCCCACTTCCTATAAGAATTAGAATGATTCAGAGTCTTTTTAGTGCCTTTGTCTGCCTTTCCCACCCTGTAATTTTTTTCAATAGCTGCTCTTCCTATTTAAAAGCCTGAAATGAAGCATATAGCTGGTGTCTTGTGTGACTCATCTTCAAATAAAATCAGGAGAAAATGGATTTCATATATTGTCTCAGAAATGTTTCTAGAGAATGGGAGCTTTATGAATTGATGAAGCTGTTTGCTGAGCAGGCCGCGTGCCCCTGCCAGCTGCCATGGCTACGTGCACACTCAGTGGCTGCGTCACGCCAAGGGGAAGGCCCTGCAGTGGGTTTAGCCTTGGCCTGGCAAGTGCTCCGCTTCGTACCGACTCCTGCTGGCGGAAGGCTGCTTTTCTCGTTTACCCCTTTGCAATCAGGTTTTCCTCTCCTGTGTTTGCGATTCTCAATAGAATTCAGGACAACACCCACACTTTTCCACCAAGTCGTTTCTGTTTGTTCCTTACATTTCTGCTTCTGGGAAAATTTAATCTTCTTTTTAAAAGCTTTACTATATCTTAGAGCAGGGTTTCTGAGCTCCAGCGCTATTGACATTTTGGACTGGATGATATTTTGTTGTGGGCGCTGTCCTGTGCACTGTAGGATATTCAGCAGCATCGCTGGCCTCTACCCGCTAGATACCAGTAGGACTGCCCCGTCCCCAGTTTGTGACAACCGCAGATGTCTCTGGACATTGCCAAATGTCCTCCAGGGGTCAAAATTGCCCTCAGTTGAAAACCACTGTCTTAAAGGAATGTCCTAATGCTGGGTTCCCAGGAGTTCTAAATGAGTATTCCAGTGTTATTTAGTCTTGAAATTTCAGGACACCATAGGAGAGGCTTATGAAATAATGAGTTCTTGCACAATGGCACACTATTGCAACATTTTCAGATTTTACTTTAGAATTTTGAGGCATTTTTTTTCTTTTAGTAAGAAAAGGGGTAAACAAGTAAAGCAACTTTCCATCAGTAGGAGTCTGCATGAAGTGGAGAATTTGCCAGCCAAGTCTAAACCCACTGCTGGGCTTTCACGTTGGGATTACACAGCCATTGAGTGTGCACGTAGCCATGGCAGCTGGCAGGGGCACGCGAACTGCTCGGCAAACAGATTCATCAATTCATAAAGCTCCCATGCTCTAGAAGCATTTCTGAGACAATGTATGAAATCCGTTTTCTCCTGATTTTACTTGAATCACCTGGCTGATCATCTCAATGAGAATTGATTATGTATAGAGAGAACGTGACCATGACCAATTTCTACGTCATTCCCTAAATTAAAGACAAAGGAATACAAGCTCACAAACCTCTATCTGGATGACGTTTGTGCTCTGTGGTAGGCACACTTAGACCTTTATTTCCTCCCCTGGAGTGTTTCCTAGTCCAGGGGCTCTGCGGGAGCTGTGGGGACCCGGCCCGATGCTGTGAAGAGCCCGAGATGTGCTCCACGGCCCCTTTACGGCCCATCTTATCTCAGAGCCTGCTCACCGTCCTCCCACTCTGCTCTCCGTCCCACCACCGCCCAAAGCCAGCGTCTCCCCAGAAGCCCCAGCAGCCTCCCACTGGCATTTCGTTGTTCAGAATCATGTTACGCAGTTACCCCTGGCTACGAGAGTATCTGGGAGAGTGAACAGATAGAGTCTTAGCTTTCCCGGGCTCTCCATTTGCATTGGTTTCCCAGGACTGCAGCAACAAAGTGCTGTAAACTAGGTGGATTAAACAACACACGTTTCTTGTCTCCTGGTTCTCACAAATGAGAAATCTGAAATCGAGGTGTCGACGGTGTTAGTTCCTTCTGAGGGGCTGCGAGGGAACATCTGTCCCATGCGTCACTCCTGGCTTTGGCAGCCTCAGGCATTCCTTGACCTGTGGATGGCATGCCCCTGTGTCCTCATGTCATCTTATGAACGTCTGTTTTTGTGTACGAATTTTTCATTTTGCAAGGACACCAGTCCTATTGGATTATTTATTATTCTGTTACTTTTTATTCTGTTACTGCTGTAAAGACCCTATTTCCTCACATTTCGAGGTACTGGGGGGATTTAACATATCTTTTTGGGGGGACCCAATTCAAACTAAGGCAGAAGTTGACATGAACAAAGGAGGAAGGGGGAGGGTTGGCCAGTCAACAGTGTGGGCCACACATAGTGACAAGAAAGAAGGAGAATTTGGTTGATGTTAAGTTTATAGAAACTGATAACTTATTTTATATATTTTCTGAGTGAAAATTATAGCTTGAATAGTTGGAAAAGAGTCCATTTAGGAAATGACACAATCACTTACTGTCCAAAAAGCACTGGACCTTAAGTGACCCAAATGGCTTTTTCTTCAGTGTAGAGCTCTTTTGCTTTTATTTGGTTTAATCTTAGGGCAAAAATGTCTCTCTGTTGAAATCAACAAATACTTGTCCTTGGGGAGTGAATTAACTCCTTTAGGGCATTGTGACTTCACTTCCAAAAGTCATGCTGCTTGCTCTTCAAGTATAGTTTAGTTTATTGCCCTTTCTGTTCAAAAAAAAATTGAGGTATATATATTCTTTATTATTAATACTTCCTCCCACCCCATTTCCTATATCTCTAGTATTGACATTCTTAGCACATTTTGACCCACAGACTATCAGGTATATGTTAACAGATGACACTAAGAAAAAAGAAAAGAAAAGCTTATTTATTTCTTAGACTTTCTGTGAAAAACAACACAAGTTTACAGTTTTGGTGGAACACGTATGTCCATGTAGGCACTGGCATTTGATGTTCCCAAGAATTGAGTCAGATTGCAATATGACTTTATTTGAATAAATGTATGTAAATTTAGCTCTGAAAAAACGCAGTGGGGTCATGTGCCCTGATATGTACATAAGCGTATGAGGCTAAGTTCTCTGACATGGTAGACTATCCAGAGGCTCTCAGTTTGCTCCTCTCTGGACATCAGACTCTTGACAAAGCAGTTGGGTAGATTCTGCAAAGTGCAGCCTTCTATATTTAGTGGTTTTAAAAGACATACTCTGCTGAGTCTTTGAGGTTCCACGGAACACCGTGGGTCCACCCAGGGTGAAGATTCGAAAGGGATCTTCTCACTTCTGATTCAAACACATTTGTCTTTTATTTGTCCTTCCAAGAAAGGATCTTGGAAACAAAGGCTCTATAGCTGAAAATAGTTTGAGAGGCATGGCACAGGACAATTCCTACAGGGGTTCTTTAGCTCTTTATGGAAAGAGTACAGGATTGACTGAACTCATACATCAGAACAGTAATCCTGATGTCAAAAATGGATGCGATGTGTTGATCTTCAATAGGGTGTGAAGTACTGTGCTGCTCAAATTATCTAAATTAACTCATTTAATCATCGCAGAAAAGTTTATGAGTTTCAGAGAGGTTAATCACTTGTTTCAGTTAACACGCTGGCAAGTGGCACAGTGGGAACCTGGAACCAGGGCTGTCTGGCTCTAAAACCCTTCTCCCACATTCTGTCTACATTAGATGTTCGCTTCTTCTTTCAGGGCCACTGTCACTGCCCTAGTCTAACTTACTGCAAATAACCAGGGTATCATCTTCAGATTGGAGTCCTTACTAACTGATTTCTATGGCAGGCTTTGCTGTCTTCCAGTAAAGTCTGTGGTGTGCTGGCTACGGCTAAGTGACCATGCAGTTGTCCCTCTCTTCAGCTGAGCTTTACCTGCGTCTTTCATCTCTTTGGTTTCATTCATCCTTTCATTTCATCCTTCTCTTTGCTAGGTCCACTGTGGGATAGGAGAAGTGTCGATGGCTCTTCAGGTGGAAAGACTCACTTCCTACTTGGAGTTCAGGGTGAACCTACATCTCCTGTTGCACAGAAACTTGTGCCATACTTTGAATAGCATGAATCAGTCCCGCGGGAGGCAGCATTTTGTGGACATTGTTTCATGGACGTTTTTCTGTAGGTTACCTTGCATGTTGTACAAAGATGAGCCCATCATTTCTCTTGCACTAATATCAGATCTATTATTAGTATGTCTATTATTAGTATTAAGGGTAGGAAATAAGAGATTCCTCATTTTATGTTTCATTAATGTCATGTTCTGTAATGACATTAAAATTTTCCCAGGGGAGTATAATTCCCTGGATGTGGCTCTGAACAGCTCACCATCAAATATCTGATTTTAAGCATCCACAGAAATATAGAATTAATTGAATTATAGGCCTGGAAACTCGAGAGCCGGAGAAGCACAGGATTAGTGACTTTAGAGTTCATGTAGTCTAACCTTCCCCATGTGGCACTTCAATCCACACTGTAACATTTTTAATAAATACAGACACACCTCAGAGACATTACAGGTTCAGTTCCAGACCACCGCAATAAAGCAAACATAAAAATAAAGTGAATATCACAATAAAGCAAGTCACACAATTTTTTGGTTTCCTGGTGCATATAAAAGTTATGTTTACATTGTACTGTAGTCTATTACATGTGCAATAGCATTATGTCTAAAAAGTCCAATGTACATACCTTAATTAAAATACTTTATTGCTAAAAAATGTTAACTATCATCTCATTCTTCAGAGAATCACAAAAGATTTCTCTGTAGCATGCGATATTGTTTGATAGCATTTTACCCACAGCAGAACTACTTTAAAAATTGAAATCAATCCTCGCAAACCCTGCTACTGCTTTATCAACTAAGTTTATGTTGATATATCTGTATTCTGATATATCTGTATTCTAAATCTTTGCTGTCATTTCAACAATGTCCACAGCGTCTTCACCAGGAGTAGTTTCCACCTCAAGAAACCACTTTCTTTACTCATCCATAAGAAACAACTCCTCATCTGTTCAACTTTTATCATGAGATTACAGTAATTCAGTCACATCTTCAGACTCCCCTTCTAATTCTATTAACAGTTCTCTTGTCGTTATCATCACAGCTGCAGTTACTTCCTCCATTGGAGTCTTGAACCGCCCCCTCAAAGCCATCCATGAGGATTGGAATGAACTTCTTTCAAACTCCCATAATGTTGATATTTTTTACTTCCTCCCATGAATTACAAATGTTCTTAATGACATCTGGAATGGTGAATCCTTTCCAGAAGATTTTTAGTTTACTTTGGCCAGATTCATCAGAGGAACCACTATCTGTTGCAGCAATAGCCTTATGAAATATATTTTCTTAAATAATCAGACTTGAAAGTCAAAATGACTCTTTGATTCATGGGCTGCAGAATGGGTGTTGTATTAGCAGGCATGAAAACAACATTAATCTCTTTGGACATCTCCATCAGAGCTCTTGAGTGACCCGGTGAATTATCAGTAATATTTTGAAAGGAATCTTTTTTCCTGAGCAATAGATCTCAACAGCGGGCTTAAAATATTCAGCAAACCATGCTATAAACAGGTGTACTGCCATCCAGGCTTTTGCTGTTGGATTTATAGAGCACAGGCAGAGTAGATTTAGCATAATTCTTAAGAGCCTTAGTATTTTCAGAGTGGTAAATAAGCTTGGCTTCAACTTAATGCCACCAGCTGTGTTAGCCCCTAACAAGAGTCAGCCTGTCCTATGAAGCTTTGATGCCAGGCATTGACTTCTCCTCGCTAGCTGTGAAAGTCCTAGATGGCATCTTCTTCCAATAGAGGGCTGTTGTGTCTACATTGAAAATCTGTTGGTTAGTGTGGCCACCTTCATTAATGACCTAAGCTAGATCTTCTGGGTCACTCACTGCAGCTTCTACATCAGCACTTGCTGCTTTACCCTGGACTTCTATGTTATGGAGATGGCTTCTTTCCTTAAACCTCATGAACCAATCTCTGTTAGCTTCCAACTTTTCTTCTGTAGCTTCCTCATCTCTCTCAGTCTTCACAGAATTGAAGAGTGTTTAGGGCCTTGTTTTGCATTTGGCTTTAGCTTAAGGTAATGTTGGGGCTGGTTTGATCTTCTGTTCAGACCACAAAAAATTTCTCCATATCAGCAATAAGACTATTTTGCTTTCTTATTTATATGTCCACTGGAGGAGCACTTTTAATTTACTGCAATAACTTTTCCTTTGCCTTCCTGACTTGGTTAACTGTTTGGTGCAAGAGGCCTAGCTTTCAGCCTCTCTTGATGTTTGACATGCCTTCCTCAGTAAGCTTAATCATTTCTAGCTTTTGATTTAAAGTGAGAGACGCTTGACTCTTCCTTTCTGTTGAATACTTAGAGGTCATTATAGGGTTTTTAATTGGTCTAATCTCAATATTGCTTTGTGTCAGGGAATAGAGATGTCCAAGGAAAAGGAGACAGATGGGACAATGACAGTCAGTGGAGCCACCAGAACACATACAACGTTAATTGATTAAATTCCCTGTCTAATATAGGTATGGTTTGTGGAGCCCCAAAACAATTACCATAGCAACTTTGAAGACCACTGATCACAGACCACAATAACAGATAAAATAATAATAAAAGCATTTGAAATATTTTGGGAATTACCAAACTGTGAATGAGCACATGCTGTTGGAAAAATGGATCCAATAGACTTGCTCAACGCAGGTTGCCACAAAACTTCAGTTTGTAAAAAACACCGTATATCTATGAGGCACCGTAAAGCAAAGCACAGTAAAATGAGATGTGTCTGTAGTTGGCCAACTTCTGGCCATCTTTAGTGACTGGGAGTCCACTCCCTGTGTACCTGAGACAGCCCCAATCATTATACAGTTTTCTCTTTCTTATAAAGAAATTCTTAAGTAAATTATGATCCATTCTTATGATGGATTCTTAATGCAGCTGTTAAAACATTAATTAATAATTTTGAATGGCATGAGAAGATAACTTAAAATATAACTAGATAAAAATGAAGACACAAAGTTGCATATATAATATCATTTTCAACTATACTTTAACAATGCGTAAAAACAAATCATATAAAAATATTAATAGTTATTGCCTCTGGCTGGTGGGATCATGGGGGATTAATTTTTGCTTAATTATACTTTTTTTGTTCTTAATGAGTATTTTATAATGGGCATGTATTACCTTGTAATTATAGGGACTGGGGAAAAATTCTCCCTTACATAGATGTGGAATTCCTTGTCTGATTTATACTCATTGGTCTAAGGACAGTTCTGGGGACAACTCAGAACAAACCTAATTGTTTTTTCTTATGATAGCCTTTCAAAAAGTTTGAAGACAGCGTGAATGTCTTCTTACATTTAAGCATGGTTGTTCATAGACAGGCAAGCAGAAATCATTTTCTTTTTTAAAATTTAGACTGTAAATAATCTAAACCAGTCGTTTCAATGTCTGTGAGAATGGTACTGTAGTGTTATGTAAATATCCACTAGTCTTGTTTTTTTCCTCTTCCAAAATAAACCATCAGAAGGAAACAAATTTATCACCCCAGATGTGGTGGTTTTATTGAATTCAACATTTTATGAAAACTGGATCTAGTACACTCAAGCTGAGTTTTGTGAAAGTGTACCTGAGGTCTTTGGTCAACTTATGCTCTTGATTTAAGGGGATGGCTGGACAAAGAAAGGGACTCTTGAGAAAGATGGGACCATTGGCCAAATTAGGGGGTTGTGGAGAGTCTTGGTTGGCTTTAATGGAGGGGCAATGGTTATATGCTGTGGGAGTGGAGACAGGATTCTCTTCCTTTGCCCTCTTGAACATTGATGTAACCCTAGTTGGAATCACCACATTAAAGAGAAAGTTTGACCTTTCAAATGCTCAAATGATAATATTATAATATAACTAGGTAGTATAGTCAGTATGACTGGAGTTTGGGGCATGTGTAACCAACACTCTATAGAAGGTTGGAAAAAAGTTTGAAAAAATATATTTCTGCCCTTGAGTTTCCTAAAATGCCTCAAGGTTACGTATCAAGATTAACTCACTTTAATTTTTCATCAACTATACGTGGTTGGAGAGTTTCTCTGGCGAATGACTCTTCTGTAGATTTTAAAAGTACTTTTCATCTTAACTCTTTTTTCCAACTAACCTTTGAAACTCCCAAATTAAAGTTCTGAAGGTAAGTAAATGTTATTCATAAATGATTATCAGTTAACTTGTTGAAGGAATTATATAAAAATTAAAAATACCAATCAAAATATTTTATTATATAATAAATGCAGATCTATTTCAGAGGCAAATACAGCTGTCAATTACCTGTTTTAAATTTAAGTTTTACAAAAAATCGGGAAGCTGGTGTCATAAACAGTTTTGCGGCTTGGGCTGAGCACTGGATTTTAACACTTTGTTGCATCTTTAAACGAAGCTTATCGTTGTTCTGTTTCTTTGTTTCCAGATGGTCTCCCAGCTTGAAGCCCAAATATCCCAGCTTGTGGAACAGTTGGAAAAGGAGTCTGCTTTTCACCAGAAAGCTCTCCAGAGGGCCCAGAAAGCAGAGAACAAGTTGGAGACTCTTCAGGGTCAGCTGACAAACCTGGAGGGAGAGCTGGTTTCTAGAGATGTTTTGCAAGACAACTTGAATCTTGAGAGACAAAAAGTAATAATCTTGAGGGTATATCTATGGGTGGAAGTGTGTCTTGCAGTATAAAATTTTACCTGGAGATATTCTGAATTTTACAGTACTTAGACTGGTTAAATCCTAGGTCATGAGCAAATTTCAAGGAACAATGGGTCTCTTCCTATTGTTAGGGGCTTCCTTGATTCAAATTAATTCAATTAAACTCAAGTATTTATTTGTTTACTTACTTATTTTAATTCATTTTTTATTTTTTCAACAAGTATTTATTGAATGTGCATTATATATAAGGCCCTGAAGGTTTGAGGTGCGAAAGTGTGAATAATAATACATAGTTCCTGATCTTAAAAGGCTCTTAATTCAATAGAGGAGACAGATATTCAGATAATTTGCTGGACTATGAGGTTGTAAGTATTATAATAGATGTGTTGCATTCATAAAGTACTGTAGGAACTTCTGGATTAAAGGGAAGATTTTATAGGGGAGGAGATAATTAAATTCATCTTTGAAGGATAAGTAGGATTATAGTGGTGAGAACAGACTAATACTATAGGGGAAAGAGTTTGAACAAAGGCATGAAATCTTGCAAGTGCATAGTGTATTCAGAGAATGCAGAGTGGTTAGCCGCATGTGGCTGGACAGGTGGCATAATATGTAGGTCTGCAGCAAGAGAGAAGACTGGAATGGCTTGGATTATGAAGCTGGAGCATTCTTCACCCTGTAGAGTGTGAAGTGTGATAAGTGATCGTGAATGTCGCAGTATCTCAGAAAGATCTGCGATGTCTCTGTGGAGCTGAGATTGCAGGATGCACAGGCTGGGAAGCGATGGTGCCAACAGCCCAGTGGGAGAGGAGAGTTGAGGGAGAAGAGAAGGGGTCCACACTGAGGGTTTGGGTGTGGGGAGAGCTTCGGTGACCTCCGAGAGGCAGTTTTGATAGAATGGTGGAGAATAGAAGCCAGTTTGCTTTGGGCTGAGAGATGATAGAAAGGGACAGGGAAACGACTTATGAGCAGATTGTGAAGTCTGGTGGCCAAAGGAAAAAAGAGGCAGGAAGCAGTAGCTGTGAAAAAACAAGATTTAAAAAAGGGAGGTACGTTTTGTGGACTGGAAGCGTTTATGGTAGGCAAGGTGTAGGCAACAGGATCAAGAACACAGGTGCAGAATTTGGCATGAAAAATATGCTTAGGTTAAAATATCTATACTCAAGAAACTCATTCGTTTACATTCTTCTGTACTTAAAAAAAATTGAGGAAGCACCATACCTACATTGAGGTTGGAAATGCAAGGATGCACAAAAGGCGTCCGTGGGAAATCGTGGTCTAATGGAGGAGACAGGCAGATCAGGGCACGATTAGCACAATTAGTGCTATGATGGGGATGGGTATGAAATTCAACAGTAACTTGGAAAAAGGAGCAATGACTCTTTCCTATTCCCAAGTGAGGAAAGAGCCATCTTCACAGAAGAGGTGACATTTGAGAGAAGCCTTAAAAGAACGAGTAGGAATTTGTCAGGCAAAAGAGGTGGGAAGGAATTTGAGGTAGAAGAAACAGCAGGAGCAAAGAAGGAAGGGAGGTGAGAAGATGGTTCTGGTGCAGGGAGACTGGAGCAGGAGGCCTGGTGAGGCCAGAGGCATGAGACGCCTGGAGGCAGGTAGGAACAGCTGAGATAGGTCAGACTAACTGCTCAGGCATCATCGTATAGGTACTGGGGAGCCATAGAAGGTTTCTGAATAAAAGAAAGTTTTCTGTCAAGGCAGACTGGCTCAGAGGGTCTGGAGATGAAAGCAAGGAGCCCAGTTAGTGGATTGCTGGAATAGTCCAGATCAGAAGACAATAGAGGTCTGGACCAAGGAGTGGTTCTGTGAATAAAGACAGGGGATAGATTTGAAAACTTTGGGAGGGCGAAGGAAGTTTTTTCTATTGGATATCTGAAAAGGTGTGGTGGTTGAAATTTTGATTTTTGAAAAGAAATACTGCATCTGAGGATAGTACGTACATCAGAAAGCAATCTAACTGCCTGCTGGACAGCTCCCCTCAGATGGTCCATGAACACCTCAATATATTTTAAACCACAGTGACCCCTCCTCACATTCGCCCCTCTTGCTTCAGTAATGGTGGTCATCTGCCTCCATTTGCCCAAGCCATCTCAATGCTTCTCTCTTTTTAATTAATGCCTGAGCCCCATAAATCCTGTCTCCTTACCACCTGTCAGCCCCTCCCCGTTCTCTACACCCCCTAGCAGCGCTTTGCCCTGAGCAGTGTGCTCATTCACATGGACTAGGGAAACTATACTCAAGAAACCTTCCGACCGAGCCCTGGTCTCCCCCCTTCAAATTTATTCTCCATTTTAACGAAATACACACTGAATATTTATCTTTATCTATCTTAAAGCTGGTCAGTGGCTTTCTGTGTTCCTCAGGGTCAGGTACAGATTCTTTCTTTCTCTATAGCTTTGAATTCTGTAAGCCAGCCAGTTGCCCTCGCCATCTCCCCTCTTCCCTGCAGTCTCTCTGCCAATAGAGGAAAACCCAGAGGCCTTCCACGGGGTCTGTGGTGAGGGATTACTGAACCTAACTAAGGACACCCACATTCAAGTTTGTAACAACATTCATCTCCCCCCTTGGCTGCCTCCCATTTTGCCCTCACCTTCTTCAACTGCAATGACTGTCTCTTCAAGACTCAGCTCAAATATCACTTCCTCTGGCAGCTTTCCCTGGGAGACTTGGTTCTCCTTCCTCAGCCTCCCCAAACACCATGTGCCTGCCTCTCTCACACCACTTTGTACCCTTCCTGGACTGTTTTTACATTTTTCTTCTTTAAATAGTCCAGGCTTTTGGAGGCAAGGGGAAATTTTTTTCCCCTGTGTTTCTCCAGAACCTAGAGAGTCAATAACTATTATTTGAATTATAGAAGAAATATATCAAAGGCAAGAATTTCAGGTGGATTGATATCTCTTTCCTTCCTTCAATATAAATGAACCATTCATTTTAATTGGGATTGTGCTCAAATGACTCTCAGTAATAAAAGCAAATTATGTACGCTAATTCTGTCCATGGTGAATTTTTTGTAGATAATTGCACGTGAAATGCAAGTCCTAAGAAGAATAGTACCATGTAAAATTGAGAAGCAAAGTTGTACGGAGTTCAGGAAATTGGCAGGATGGTTCAGAAATTCAACACCAAGTATTGGGGTCAGAGTCCAGGCTCTATGCTGGGTTTAAAGAGAACTACCTGTAGGCTTGGGAGAAAGTGAAGGATGGTGTGAGATCACTCATTAACTTTTACCTTTGTGTCTCATTTTCAATTTTTGCTCTTGGGTTTAGTATCTTACATTTCTGGATCAGCTTTCAGAGAAAATGAAATTGGACCAGATGGCCGCTGAACTTGGTTTTGACATGCGTCTGGATGTAGTTTTAGCTCGCACAGAGCAGCTGGTCCGTCTCGAGAGCAATGCAGTCGTTGAAAGCAAGACCATCGCCTACAATTTGCAGAGAAAGGTAGGGGATATTAAAACTTGCTAGTGTTGAGAGAAGGAATTTCTGAAAAACCCAAATATTCAAAAATAACTTACCCCCACCATATTTATCAAAATGGCTAGGAAATATATTATAGAAATAAGTATTTAGGATTTGAGGCTCAATTTCAAGTCTGAAGAATAGGTAAGTGTATGTATCACTTAAGGTTATGTTTCACTGTGAGTATCAGAGAGCCTGAATAATAGTGGCTTAAACAAGCAATGTGGTTTTTTTTCTCTTCTTACACAAATTCCTGGAGATAGGCATCTTTGGGCTGGTGTGGCAGCTCTGCTCGGTAAGGTCTTCAAGGAACCAGGCTCATTTAAGCTCATTAATTTCCCATCCCTAGGGTGGTCCTTATCTTCATGGTCAAAATAGAACCATAATATCTGTGTTCTAGGTAGAAGAGAGGAAAAGGATGAGGAAGAGGGATACAAAAGAATATGCAAGAGGTGTCTTTTGAAAAAGGCTCCCAGAATTTGCTGCAAGAACCATATATCCCATGGCCAGAATATGTTCTGATGGTCAAACCTAGCTGCAAGGGAGGCTTGCATATGCAGTCTTTTTTCTGGGTAGCCATTTGCCTGGGTAAAAAAAAATCCACAGTTTCTATTACTTAGGAAGAAGAGGAGAACTGGGGAAACATGTAGCAGTTTCGGCCTTTATAGGTTACATTGCACTGGAAAGTAGAGAGCAAAGGGCTTACTTTTCATTCACTCAAAGGAAGAGTAAGAAACAGTTTAGACTAAATCAATGAATGGATAGATGAAAGGGATTAAATGTAATTATTACTCATATAATCATGGTATTGGAGAAAGAAATAGGAAAACACAGATGTTTTCTTATAATAGTTCTTAGGAGAAAATTCTATGATCGAATTCTAGTGTAGAGGCTGTGTAATGAGTCACATCCGGGTTCCCAATTAGGCTCCACTAAGCTTGTGTGACCTTGGGCAAATTATATAACCTCTCTGTCTCTGCTTCCTCATATTGCAGATGGAGATGATATCTACTGCAAGGTGTTAGTTTTCAATAAATAACATTTTTGAAATCTTGGTTCATAGAAGATACTTTATTCACATTTGACCTCTTGTCCATTGACCACATCTTGAGAAATATTGTATAAAAGATAGCAGACAAGCCCTATTACCATCAGACACATAAAATTGAATTGCTGTTCTTTCTGAAGTTCTCCATAATTGATCCATTTTCTCCATATCCAATCCTATTCTTTCTTAAGAATTATATAATTATTAAAATTACCGGTGTCCAGACCTTACCAGTGTACATTTGCAGTACAGAGGAATTTGCCGTGAAGAAGCTCAGGAAAGGGATTTTGGTTGGGGAAATATTAAAAGTGATCTGGGCATGGACACAGCTGCCAATGTGAGGCAGGATACTTAAAGCAGCATTTCAGTAAGTGCTTCTAACACGTTACAAACGCAGAGTAGATAACTAGAGAAAACGCGACAATCTTCAGCTGGAACATTCAGTAATTCTACGTGATTCTAATATTTGTCACAGATGACAGAGGTTCTGTACTTAATATTCCACTCACTAATTATGATGTGTGGAGCCCAGGAAGGTTTTTTATTTTCCCTCCTACAGTCCATAGTCATTTTCTAAAAATCACTCTAATTTCCTTCATCAAATCTGATTGCCAGTGATGTTTGAGGACCTGTTTCCTGTTTAGTTTGTGGTTCTTATAGGCCAGACATGTAACAAAGATACCAGTGAACTTTCTTGAAGTCCCTTTTAAAATCTAAGATTTTAAATGTATAAGAGAAGTTTTCTTAAAAGTCTCTTTGGTGTATCTTACTTTAAAAATATGTTGACTTTCATGTTGGGGGCCACTCATCCAGTTCTAAGGGGTTGACTTTAGCAAGTCTACGTTTGTAATACGAATTTGTATCCTGTCTTGTTGCAGAAAACACCGGCTCATCTAATTGTGGCCATTAGATGTTGGGAGGATTTTACTTCTCTGTCTTATTATATTCTGCTCTTGATAAGCCCATTTTAGTAGTCTTAAAAGTAATTTCACATTTTTATTATTATGCACATAATGTTGGAGAGTTATCACATGTTGAAAGCCAACTTCTCTGCCATTTTCTGTCTTTTTCTGTCTTTTGTCTCATACTTTGCAGCTACAAAATTAATTCTTGGAAAAGGT
This sequence comes from Microcebus murinus, assembly GCF_040939455.1. Taxonomy (NCBI): domain Eukaryota; kingdom Metazoa; phylum Chordata; class Mammalia; order Primates; family Cheirogaleidae; genus Microcebus; species Microcebus murinus. The sequence continues at coordinate 14,149,468 of NC_134108.1, read as the reverse complement.
ATGAATAAAAAAATGCAACCAGGAAAAGAAATCCAATGACCTTTTTTGATGGCTTACAAATTAGTCTTATTGAAGTGTAGACAAAGATCAACATTATCTGGGTAATTCACTTATATTTGCTGACTGTTCAATTATTATTATTTTAAAAAAATCCCTGTTTGTCTCAAACCAGCTAAAGACTCAGAAAGAAAGACTGGAGAGCAAAGAACTGCACACGAACCTGCTCCGGCAGAAAATAGTGCAGTTGGAGGAGGAGAAGCAGGTGCGCACAGCCTTGGCCGTGGAGAGGGATGAGGCACATCTCACCAACAGGAAGTTGCAGAAGAAGGTGGAGAGGCTGCAGAGGGAGCTGAGCCAGTGTCAAGAATCAAACACTGAGCTCAAAGCCAAACTGGCTGACACCAACGAGCTTAAGGCAAGGGCTCGGCTTCCTTTCCTTGTTGCTCTTTGCTAGTTACCTTCAAAGTTTATGCGAAAGAACAGCAGCCTTGTAAAATGGGCACACCAGAAAAAGAAGGATGAAAACTTCCCCCGATTTCCTAGAGTTGTGGGGAAAATGCAAAAAAAATCACACAAATCAGAACACGTATCCATTTCATCTCTCTTCAATATTTGAAGGGAAGCTGTCGTCGCTGGGTAAAATGGCAGTCAAGAAGGGGTGATGTTTAAGTACAGGGAATGAAAACATTTCTCCAAAGTGCAGAGGACTGTGCTATGAGGGATGGTGTAGAGGTTTATCACACAGGAATTTGCTGAGGAAGAGATGAACAAATGGGCACAAGGGTTTTCTGAGAAGAGGCAGGCAGGCGACAGGAGTGACTCTGTGCTCTGGAGGAAATGTCATTCCCAAGTTCAGCAAAGAGGTCAGTAGATTGGGAAGTTGTAGTTCCTGTATGCGAGGTGTTCAACTTCTAATGAATACAGAGAAAAGAGAAAGTTTAAGCAGAATTTAATAAAGATATTTAAATGTCTTACATCTGTGCCGCTGGCAATAAGATGTAGCTTCACATGCACACACTATCCCCAGCTGGTGCGCATATCATGAACACAGCGGACAATAACTTCCTGGCTCATTGCAGATGATGGCTGTGAAATTGACTTTTGGACTGTGTCTGAGACTGGAAACGACCAGTAGGGGAAAAGAATCCTGAATGAAGCTGGCCCTTGAACATGTGTAGTGGGGACGATATTTTAGAAAATATTTCCCACTGTATTTTCCCCTCTGAGTATTTAGCTTTTTCCCTGCTGAATCCCTTTTTGCTGTCAGGACTAGACCACCAAGTTGAGGCGAATTTCCCTAGAGAAGGGGAGGGCAGGCACAGCCCAGATGAGGGGAACTAATAGGGTGTCATGGGTGGGAGGAAACCCCAGAGGTAAGTACTCTCAATATCACCCTTGTGCCTTGAGACTGACCTTTGTGGTCGGGTAGGGTAGAAGCCCTGAAGCCCCCATCAGCTGCCCACCCTGGCTAGAAGGATGCAGGAGGTACTGAGGCAGGGCCTAGATTGCACCCTGATTCCCCAGAACCTGGGGTTCCATTAGCACAAGTGGGGGATCTGAAGGTGTGTGTTGGGGGCTCAGTATAGGAGCATATGGGGTGCTCCCTTCAAGTGAGGGGCACAGTGATCTTCCATCAGAGGCTCTGGGCAGTCAGCTAAGCTATGATCCGATAGCAGTTAACAGCCAAGCCTTGAGTTAGCCAAGATCAGTGATGGGGCCTTGACTCCAGGCAGTGAACCCGCACAAATTTCACCATTCAGAGAGTGGATACAAGAGAGATCCAGGGGAAGCAGGAGGGCCAGAATCACCTCTCCTGACACCACAAGGAGTTTTCTCCACCCAGACATGGTCTCAGGAAGGAGGGGAGAAGAATTCCCCAAAGATTGAGCAATGCATGAATTTTAAACCTGAGGAAATATGCTTGGTTGCAAACACCATCTGCTCTAACAGTTTGGGGTGATGGTGGTGGTGAGCTGGGTTCTTATTCCAAAGGACCACGCGGCTTATCCTAGTGTCAGCATGGCTGGGACTCTGCATCGGCTGCTGCTGACTGCAGGCTGCGTGGCTGTCCATCTCTAGGCTGGAGGGAGACTCTTCCCCTCTGACATCCTGCCTTGTGGGGCCACAGGAGCACGACTTTGTTAGAAGAATAAAGGGCCCCTAAATACTTCCAAAGAAGCCAGAGAGGAAAAGTTAAAGAATTGCAAACCAGTGGCAAGACAGCGGATAGTGGGGGGATGTCATGGAACAAAAAGGGGAAAGGACCTTCACCAGCATAGCCAAAATGCAATACAGACCTTTGAAAATGAAACAAATGTTGGGCTCCAGAGAACAATAAGGAAAATCCACAGACCTGGGCTAATACTTTTGAAGAATCCCCTTTACCCATAGGGCGGTGGTTATATGTAGACAGGACATGGCTAATTTAGAAATCAAAACAAAAGATACACATTGAATTAAAAAATGTGACATTAATTCAGTATGATTCTTTTATTTCCTTAAAATCACCATTAATAAGAATATATGGGACCCACTGCTCATGGTGCAGGTTCTTTTGAGTTTGGTGTTCCTGTAGTTTATTTTCTCCAAGGATAGACCAGTTATTGTACCCTTTGCTTTATTTTACTATTGTAGATACTTTATTTGTACATACACCGTGGCATAGTTAGGCTTTCACTTTGCATGAGCGTATTATTTATGTATTAACTCTACCCTTGCTCTTTTCTCATTAACCTAAGATAATTAAAGTAATAATACTCGCTGGCACAAACATAGCGTTACAAGCAAATGCAAATGCAGGCACTGAAATCATGTGGCAGAACTCCAGAGGGTGCAGAAAATGCTTGTATAACTCATATAATGCCAGATGCTTCATGGCCTGCATCAGTTATGAGTAGTTTCATCTAAATATAATGAAACACCCCATAATATCAGTGGTGTAGATAGGAGAGACATTTATCCCCTTCTCACTGGAAAGAAGCATGAAAGTAGATATGCCATGCTTAGAGGACAGCTTCCTGGTCATCAGTGACCCTGGTTTCTGACTGTCTTCTTCAGTATTCTAGCAGTAGCTTTCATCCTCAAGGCCACCTCTTAGGCCAAGCTACTGCTGGGGCACCAGCCTCATTCCAGTCACCAGGCAGGAGGAAGGGTAGGGGACACCTGTGTCTTGATATCCAGGAACAATATAGCACTTCCTACATCTCCATTGTATGAAACTTAGTCCTGGGACCTCATTTAGATGAAGCGAGTGTGAGATGGGGGGTCTTCATTCTGTACAGTAAGAAAGAAAGGAAGAATAGCTATTTGGTGGAGAACCATCAGCTATCAGCAGGCAACCAAAAACTAGTGGAAAGCCAATTATCTTCATTGCAGTCTCTCAAGAAAACATCAAAAGGGGTTAATATTCTTCAGCCACTAGCAAAGATCTTTCCCACTTTCTCTTGGTATTTCCCATTCAGGACAGCCACTCCCATGTTCCTTCCCCACTCCAGAACTTTCTCCGACCCTTTCTTTATCTTTTTTCCCTAAATACAGAGCCATTGGCTCTCTGGGATTGCTTTGAATATTCCCCACTTCAGAATGTGCAGCAAGCAGAGTGTGAGCAGGAAGAATGCTCCCGGGGTGTGGGGTGGTGGAGTGGAAGTGTGCTGAGACTGCATAGTTGTGAATCTTTTTTGATTTCTACTACATTTCTACTTAAATATTTTCATCTCTTTTGTTTTTCATTGAAAAGTAATGATTGTATATATTTGTGGGATACACAGTGATATTAAATATCTCGATACATTTATACAATTGGGTAATGATCAAATCACGATAATTAGCATATCCATCACCTCAAACCTTTACCATTTCTTTGTGTTGGGAACATTCAAAATCCTCTTTTCTAACTATTTAAAATATTCAATAAATTGTTGTTAATCATACAACAGTGCTATAGAACACTAGAACTTATTTCTCCTAACTGTAATTCCATAGCTGTTACATGCCTTTTCCCTATCCTCCCCTCTTCTACCCTTCCGGTCCTCTAATAACCACAATTCTACTCTCTACTTATATGCAATCAACTTTTTTAGCTCCCACATATGAACGAGAACATGGAATATTTATTTTTCTGTGCCTGACTTATTTCACTAAATACAACGACCACCAGTTCCAAACCTGTTGCTACAAATGAAAGGATCTCATCTTTTTTTATGACTGAATAATACTTTATTGTGTATATATATCACATTTTCTTTATCCATTCATTAATTGATGGGCTCTTAGGTTGATTCCATATTTTGGATCTTGTGAATAGTGCTGTAATAAACATGGGAGTGCAGATATGTCTTCACTATATTGATTTCTTTCCTTTGGGCTATATCCCCAGTAGTGGAATTGTTGGGTCATATGGTAGTTTTACTTTTAGTTTTTTGAGGAACCCCCGTACTGTTCTCCATAGTGGCTGTACTAATTTGCATTCTCACCAACAGCATAAGAGGGTTCCCTTTTCTGCACACCCTTGCCAGCATCTGTTTTTCCCTGTCTTTTTGATAAAAGTCATTCTAACTGGAGTGAGATGATATCTCATTGTGGTTTTGATTTGCATTTCTCTGATGATTAGTGATGTTGAGCATTTTTTTCATATACTTATTGGCCATTGTATGGCTTCTTTTGAGAAACATCTATTCAGATCTTTCACCCATTTTTAATCAGATTATTTGTTTCTTTTGCTATTGAGTTGTTTGAGCTCCTTATATATTTTGGTTATTAATCCCTTGTCAGATGGATAATTTGCAAATATTTTCCCCCATTCTGAGGATTGTCTCTTCTCTTTGTTGATTGTTTCTTTTGCTGTGCAGAAGCTTTTGAGCTTAATGTAATTCCATTGGTCTATTTTTCCTTTTGCTGCTTGTGCTTTTGAGGTCTTACACAAAAAAATCTTTGCCCAGACCAATGTCCTTGAGCATTTCCCCAAAGTTTTCTTTTAGTTATTTCACAGTTTCAGGACTTATATTTAAGTCTTTAATTCATTTTTATCTCATTTTTGGATATGGTGAGAGATAGGAGTTTAGTTTCATTCTTCTGAGTATAGTTACTCAGTTACTCTCATTGAAGTTATCATTTATTTTAAGTTCTTGTTGTCTTCGTCAAAAATGAGTTGGCTGTAATAGTGTGGATTTCTTTATGGGTTTCATATTTTGTTCCATTGGTGATATGTTTGTTTTTATGCCAGTAGTATGTTGTTTTGGTTACTATGGATTTGTAGTATATTGCAGAGTCAGGTTGTGTGATGCCTCCAATTTTGTTTTTATTGAGTACTGCTTTGGCTATTTGAGTCTTTTCTGCTTCTATATATATTTTAGTATTGCTTTTTCTATTTCAGTAAATAATTTAATTGGTACAAAATACCAGTAGGAATTGCATTGAATCTGTAGATTGCTTTGGGAAGAATGGTTGTTTTAACAATATTAATTCTTCCAATCCATGAACTTGAGATGTCTTTCCATTTTTTTGTGTGTCCTCTTCAGTTTCTTTCATCAGTGCTCTTCAATTTTTTGAACAGTTTGAGTAGAGTTGGCATTCTTCTTTAAATGTTTGGTAAAATTTAATAGTGAATCCATGAGATTCTAGGCTTTTTCTTTGATGAAAGACTTTATTATGGTTTTGATCTTATTCATCCTTATTAGTTTGTTCAGGTTTTCTATTTCTTCATGGTTCAGTTTTGGTAGGTTGTATGTGTGTCCAGGAATTTATCCAGTTTTCCAGATTTTCTAATTTATTGGAATATAGTTGTTCATAATAGTCTCTAATGATTCTTTGTATTTCTGCACTTTCAGTTGTAATATTTTCTTTTTCATTTCTGATTTTACTTATTTGGGTCTTCTCTCTTTTGTTCTCAGTCTAGCTTAAAGTTTTTCAATTTTGTTTATCTGTTCAAAAAACTGAGTTTTTGTTTCATTGATCTTTTACATTATTTTAAGTCTCAATTTCATTTATTTCTGCTCTTATCTTTAGTATTTCTTTTCTTCTACTAATTTTGATTTGGTTTGTTCTTGCTTTTCTAGTTCCTTGAGGTGCATTTTTAGGTTGTTGGGAGTCTCTCTACTTTTTTGATATAGGCATTTATTGTCATAAATTTTCCTCTCAGTACTGCTTTTACTGTATCCCATAAATTTTGGCATGTGGTATTTCCCTTTTTGTTTCAAGAATTTTTCTTAATGTTTTCATTGACCCATTGTCTCCCTTTAGATATGGTAATATTTGTTTTATATTAGTATATATGGGTTCTCCAACATTGGTTGCACATACAAGGGCTGTCTGAAAAGTATCCAGCCATGTAATATGTTCTCATTATATTAATAGTGGCTGGATACTTTCTGAACAGCCCTCGTATATTTAGAATTGTTATATCCTCTCTTGCTGAATTGATCCCTTTATCATATAATGACCTTCTTTGTCTTTTTTACTATTTTTGACTTAAAGTTTGTTTTATATGATATAAGTATAGCTACTCCTGCTTTCTTTTGGTTTCCATTTGCATGGAATATTTTCTTCCACCTCTTTACTTTCAGTCTATATGTGTCTTTCCAGGTGAAGTGAGTTTTTTGTAGGCAGCATGTAGTTGGATCATGTTTTTTTCCCCCATTCAGTCTGTCTGTATCTTTTAAGTGGAAAATTTAATCTATTTACATTCAATGTTATTATTGATATGTGAGATTTTGTTCCTGTTATATTGTTAATTGTTTTCAGGATATTTTGTATATCCTCTCTTCCTTTTTTTCTCTCTTATTGTTTAACATTGCAATTTGTTGATTTTCTGTAGTGGTATCATTTGAGTTCTTTACTCTTTCTGATTTGTGTGTTTGCTTTGCCAATGAGTTTTATACTTTGGTGTGTTTTCATGATGGTAGTTTAGGACTCCCTTAAGACTTTCTTGTAAGACTGGTTTAGTGGTGATGAATTGCCTCAGTTTTTGCTTGTCTGTGATATATTTTATATCTCCTTCATTAATGAAGGACAACTTTGCTAGGTATAGTATTCTTGGCTGACAGGGTTTTTCCCCCCTTTCAGCACTTTGAATGTATCATCCCATTCTCTCCTGTCCTATATATAAGTTTTCTGCTGAGAAATTTTCTGTTTGTCTGATGGGGGTTCCCTTGTAAGTGACTAGATGGACTTCTCTTGTTGTTTATAGAATTCTCTCTTTTGTCTTTGAGTTTTGACAGTTTGACTATAATGAGTCTCAGAGAGGACATTTTTGGGTTAAATACAGCTGGGGATATTTGAGCTTCCTGTATCTGGCTGTCTATATCTGTCCCAAGACTTGGGAAATTTTCAACTATTATTTCATTAAATAGGTTTCCCCCTTCCCTTTCCCTACTTCTTCTTCTTTTGCTATAACTTCCATTATGTGAATATTTGTTTACTTAATGGTGTTCCATATGTCATGTAAGCTTTCTTCATTATTTTTTATTCTTTTCTTTTTTGTTTAACTATGTTATTTTTAAAAACTTGTTTTTAAATTTACAAATTCTTTCTTCTGCTTGATCTAGTCTTTTGTTAAAGTGTTGGTATTTTTTTATTTTATTCATTGCATTCTTCAGTTCTATCATTTCTGTTTGGTCCCTTTTTAAATTATGTCTATGGTTTTGTTCAATTTCTCATTCAAATAATGAACTGTTTTCTTTTTTGTTGCTTTTTCATGTGTATTATTTCCCTGTGTTGATATCTGTGTATCTGGTGGAACAATCATTTCTTATAGTTTTATGGCATAGCTTTCATAGAAAAGACTTTTTTCCCCTGTAGATATGTCCTATAGTGTTGCTTGGGTAGGATGCTTCAGCTTTGTTTCTGGGTAGGCACAGTAGTGTAGTCTCCATATGATTTCTTTGGCTGTAATCAATTTCAGCAGTGTCTGAGAGTGCCTCAGTGTCCTTGGCTGTGACTGTTTGTAGAGGCTGTGCCTCAGCTTTGCTGGGGCAGAAGACATTGGGTTGGCCAGTCCTTAGGCCTCTGGATGGCACATACAGGCATGGAACAGCTTCCATACTGGTGGGGGTGGCATTGCCAGTAGGGGTGGCAACAGGCCCTGGGTGGGTGGCTCTCAGGCTTTGGGGACTGTGCACTTTGGCCTCCTCTGTCTAGGGCGAAGACTCTCTGCCACACTGAACTGCCTATTTCCTGGGTTATGGGGCACTGCATAGGCCTAGGTGCAGGGGTCATAGCTGCACCACTGGTTTCAGCTGGTGGTGTGGCACTCTGCCCTTCAGATGGATGTGGTGGGATGTCAGCAAGGCCCCAGGGCTTTGGAGGTGCAGGGGCTATCGGGCCCCCAGGCAGGATGTATTCTTGTGGTGGCTCTGTTTTCAAAATTGTGCCACACTGTAGCACTCCCAGAGAGTGGGGACAAAACAGCGTGAATCCCCTCTGTGGAATAATGCAGTCCTGTGGACTCCAGGCAGCTCCCTATATTGGGCTTGAGTCCTGTTAGGTCTGTGGGGCTCTCCTGTAACTCAGATTGCAGGTGTCTGTGGTATGAATGTGGACTTCTGGGGATCTCCCACTTACCTTTTCCCTACAATGGGGTGTCCCTTAGACACCCTTAGAAACTGTATCTGTATCTGACATGTAGTTATTTATCTGTTGTTTTGGTCCTTCTTTGTGGAACAGGCAAGTCCTGGGTACCTTGAGGCAGCCAACTTCATGATTTCTGCTACTTAGTTAAATCTTTGTGGCCCTCTTCAGGGAAGGTTACAGCATCTATTTGGGCCATGGGAAGACTCTCCCACTTTGTTGTCCCTCCCCATCTAGGGAGCCTGTGCACAGTGCCTGGCTCCTTTTGGTGGTTTCAATGCTACTTCTTGAAACCCTCCAGCAGGAGAATTTAGATCTCCTGGGGAAGCCAACACATCAGATTTTAAATTTAATTACCTTCCCTTTCAGGGCCTTTGGCCTTTATAACATGAGAGAGTATTGTTCAGTAGGTTTTAAAATGTATTCCCTTAGGAAGCAGACAGTAGATACAGTGTTTACTGAAAGTGGAGCACACTTGGAATGTTCTCCATCCTTGTTAGGGTCTGAGTGGCACATCAATCTTGTTTATGACCAGTTCTGTCCCACTGGAAAAAAAAATTAGGGACATAGTCTCTGACTGAACTCTGGGTTGGCTCTGGGAAGTTCCCTTAGGAATATTAAGAAACCAACTTACTCCCAGGAATCTGTTGTTGGGTTTGACTTCAGGAGGCTGAGGCCTCCGTCACGCCGCTGGCTCCCAGTTCTGTCCCGGTGGCTTGGCTCAGCACTCCACTATTTGCTCTTGCTTCCTGACAACAAGAACTCAGGCAGCCCTGAGGATTGTGATAAAGTTTCATATTTTTCAGCAATAAATTCTTCTCATTAGGACTTGATTTCATGAGCCTGTATCTCTCCAAGCTGTGTTCCATCCTCTTTGGTAGATAGCCCACAGTAAATGTTTTTTTCAATCTGAAAAGTAGGGCTGAATGTATCTCTTCCTCCATTAGTACGAGGTCTTGAATCCAGCATACCAATTCCAACAACCTTTCTGTTTTGCCTCATATTTCCCTGCAGCAGTGAGATAGTTTGCACGTGAGGGGAATCTCTTTGTTTTAAATGGAGGTAACTTGGTTTTAAAAACTGATATTTATTTAATCAATGTAATGTCCTCAATCTGTAAAATGTTTGGTAGTCTACAGAGTGTATTATTTTGATGGTATATGTATATAATTTATAAATACGTATACATATGTATTAAAAAAATTTTTACTAATAAGATCCATGATCAATACATTCCATTTCCCAACTTTTTGTCTTGAAAAATTTGAAATCTATAGAACAATTGCAAAAATATTATAGTAGATATTCTTTTACTTTTCACATAGATTGTTAACATTTTACTGACTACTATATTTTGCCTAATGAGGGTGTGGGGAGAGAGAGAGCAAGAGAAAGGGAGAGAGAGATATTGATTTTCTTTTTGCCAAACCTTTTGAGAATAAGTTGCAGACATCTTGACACTTCATCCCTAAATATTTTCCTGTGTGTCTCAAGGGCATTCTTCTATATGAGCACAATATAATCATCACACCCACAAATTAACATTAACAAGACCCTGATAAACTGGTATCTAATATACAGTCCACATAAAATAAGGGTTTCAATAACTTGCTGTCCATAAATGATCTCCAAGGCCAGCCTCTGCAGACCTGCTCTTAGTAGGTGGCATTTCCTTGTCTTAAACGTCTGCTCTCCCAGTGCCATTGCATTGACTCCAGTGCTCACTGAGAATCCTTTTACCCAGCTATTGGCATTTTACATTTTATGTCTGCATTTCCCAACTGCAACAGTCCTTATGCTGTCTTTTTTCTTTCTTTCTTTTTCTATTTCAGAGTATTACAGGAGTACAAATGCTTTGGTTACATAAATTGCCTTTATACTTTCCAGCAAGCATGCCCATCCCACAGACAGTGCGGACTGCATCTGTTAGGTGTGGATTTATCCATCCCTCCTCTCCCAGCCCACCTGCCCGACACCGTATCAATGTTACTTCCCATATGTGCACATTAGTGTTGATTCATTAGTACCAATTTGATGGTGAGTACATGTGATGCTTGTTTTCACATTCTTGTGATCCTTCACTTAGAAGAATGGGCTCCAGTTCCACTTAGGATAATACAATAGGTAGTTCATAATTTTTTTACAGCTAAGTAGTACTCCATGATTATATATATATATATATATATCTCACATGTTGTTAATCCACTCATGTATTGATGGGCACTTGGGTTGTTTCCACATCTTTGCAATTGTGAATTGTGTTGCTATAAACATTCGAATGCAGATGTCTTTTTTTAATAGAAGGTCTTTTTTTCCCTTTGGGTAGATACCCAGTAGTGGGAATGCTAGATCAAATGGTAGTTCTATTTTTAGTTCTTTGAGGTATCTTCATACTACTTTCCATAGAGCTTATACTAGTATGTGGTCCCACTACCAGTGTCTGAGTGTTCCTATCTCTCTGCACCCATGCCAACATTTGGTGTTTTGGGACTTTTCGATAAAAGGCAGTCTCACGGGAGTTAAGTGATATCTCATTGTGGTTTTGATTTGCATTTCACTGATGATTAGAGATGTTGAGCATTTTTTCATATGTTTGTTGGCCATTAGTCTGTCTTCTTTTGAAAAGTTTCTGTTCATGTCCATTGTCCACTTTTTAATGGAGTTGTTTGATTTTTTTATTTTGGATTTTCCTAAGTTCTATATAGATTCTAGTTACCAGCCCTTTATCATATGTATAGCATGCAAACAGTGATTGTAAGTCCCACAGGGGCTGTCAGTTTACCCAAAGGATTTTGTCTCCTCTGGATGGAGCCAGTTCAGTGAACCTGTCTAACATGTCTGCATCAGCCTCCTCTCTAGAGGAGAAAGATGTCTTAGTCCAGGGGTGGGGAACCTTTCCATGTTGGAAGGCCCCATTAATTTAGCTGTAATCAAATAAGGCTGCATTCAAGAAACTTCAATTAGAAGTTAAAAATGTACATTATTTTGTAAAAATCTAACTACTATTTACTAATAATTTAAAAAATTGAAAACTGTTAATTTTAAAGTTAACTAACCTTTTAATGATGTTGTTGTGTCTTTTTTTTGTTGGAAAACATTTGAATATTTGGTTGCAGCATGGAGGTTTGCTGTTTCAGTTGATCCTCTAGATGGGTATCAGTCCTTCGTGACCTTAAGGGAGTCTTGATTTGGGTTAGGTAGGAGGATGTAGATTCACAGCAGTAAGCGGCTGAAAAGCAAGACAGCATTTTCCAGGCATATTGCTGAAAGCGTGGATATTCTACTGTATTTTTCCATATTTCATCTGGATCGTTCTTAGCATCAGACATGACTCTAAAATGTCATCTACTGAGAGTTCAATCAATTCTATCTGTAGTTCTTTGGGTGCCTTGAGGATATCAACTAGGTGAGGCTGAAATGCTAATTTGAATGTGATGTCATGATTCTCAAGGTCAGTGAACCTTTCATTGTATTCTCCAATTAACAGGTCTGTAACAGCTACATATTCTCCAAATGATTCGCATATATTGTCCTGCTCATCAATGACCATTGCTAACTGGTGAAAATGTTCACCTGATATTTCCTTTTGAAGAAGAAGTGTTTTGAAAAAAGATAGTTTCTTTTGAAATGCTTGGATTATTTTTTGCCACATATCATACATAGACTTAGTTTTACATTGCAAATAAATATTCAAGTTGCTTTGATTTGACGTGATATCACACAGAAATGATGAATTCCTATAGAAATCTTCTTTCAATAATTCACATTGCTGATTCTGTTCTTCATAGAATTTAACTATCCGTTCTTGCAGAGATAAAATTTTGGCTAACACCTGTCCCTGTGACAGCCAATGCACTTTAGAATGATATGGCAAATGCACACTGAATACCTCATTATTCAACTTTAGCATGTTATGAAACTGATGATGCCATGTTGCATTTGCATGAATATATATAGTAGTTAACAAGACTTATATTAATAACTTGTTGCAAAGTGTCACTTAAAATAGTAGATTTGGCACAGAGATTTTACTGATGCAAGATACAATGAAAAGAAATGAGAGCATCTGGAACAGATCTGTTAATACATTTTAAAGTATTACTTGAAAATTAAATTTAAAATTTCAATTACTTTTTAAATCTGTGCAATAAACCCTTCATGTTTTCCTGTCATGGAAATGCACCATCTGTATGTACACTCACTAAATTTACCAAATTCAGTCCAGACTCATGACATTTATTTTGAAAGTTGTTGAAGATATCTATGCCCCGTTTTCTGTTCATAAGAGTGACCAAAGTGAGTAACTCATCATAACAAAGAAAATCTTCTGTTATTACCCAAATGAAGCATAAAATGTGTGCTGAATCAGTAGTATCAGTTGACTCTTCTAAAGCAATTGAATAATATATATTTTCCTTTTGAAGTATTGCATGAAGTTGTTCTGCTGAGTTGAAGGCTGATTCATGCTGCTGATCAGTTATGGTTCTCCTTGAAACAGACAGTTGTTTGTACTTTGAAATGTTATTGGGACTTAAGCATCTCACAACTTCGACAATGCATTCTTTCACAATTTCTACATCACTGAATAGCTTCCCTTTTCCCCTTGAGTATATAAGCTGTTTTATAAATTGCTTCAGTGGCATTATTTCCAGGTGTTAATCCTGCTTAAAAGAATTGTCTTTGCTTTTGCTTTTCATCTTTTAATTTCTGCAATACAACCTTTTGCATCTCTTCCTCTAACTTAAAATATCTGTGGCGCTTATGAGTGTTATAATGCTGATGAGCATTGAGTTTCTTTGACGTTGATATTTCAGTAACACAAAGCAAGCAAATCATCTTATCTTTAGCAGAAACAAGATAATATTGCAATTCCCAAGCCTCCTTAAAAAAATCTGTTTTCTTCCTTCAGCATTCTCTTGTTCTTCTTTGACATGATGGGCTGTTAAGCAGACAGAATTAGAAAATACTGTCAAGCTGTGTAACTACTCACAAATTCCACTTCAAACGGAAACACAGTGCACCATTGTCAAAAGCTGGTAACAGACTGGTGTAGTCGACCCCCATAAATTCTTGCCAACCGGCCTCATGTGGTAGTGGCACCAGTCAGGGAGAGGGCGAGTTAGAACTAAATCATGAGTGTAGCAGCTGTCAATTTAGCCCTGACTTACTAATGTTCTAATTGTGCTGGTCATTATGGGAGGATTATTTCATTGAAACTTATTTTATTCTTTGGTATCTTAAATATGTTTATTTAAATAATACAATATAAATATAAAAGATGAACAAAAGGTATTAATAAAACCAGAAGTATTTGTTCTGTAAAATCTGGATTCAGTCAAAAGGCTGAACTTAAGGACTTCGAAGGCCGCACGTGGCCTTATGGCTGCAGGTTCCTCACCCCTGTCTTAGTCTATTAAGGCAGATACAATAAGATACCATAAACTGGGGTGGCGTATAGACAGCAGAAACTTATTTCTCACAGTTCTGGAGGCTGGGAAGTCCAAGATGAGGGTTCCAGCAGATTCGATGTCTGGTGAAGGCCTGCTTCCTGGTCCATAGATGGCACCTTCTTGCTGTGTCCTTGATGGTGGAAAAGGCAACATGGCTCTCTGGGGAATCTTTCCTAAGGGCACTAACACCATTCACGAAGGCGCTGCCCTCATGAACTAATCACCCTCCAAAGGCCCCGCTTCTTAATACTATCACCTGGGGGTTTAGAATTTCAACATACAAATTTTGGGGGGAGGGGATGAACAAAAACATTCCGAGCATAGCAAAAGAAATTTATTTTTTTTTTTAAGAAGTTGTGTGTGATATAGTAAATAAAAACTGGTTTCTAGTTAGGGTTCAGCAGGTCTTTGACTCAGCCTTCCTCAATTTGGTGAAGTCACATAAGACATTACAAATCTGATTTTCTATCTGGACACCCATATCCCAAACCATGACACCTTCTCCATATCATGTCCTAATCTTAGCATAGTTACTAGCATTTCCTCTGACTTTGTAGTGAGATATAAAGAACCTTCAGAGTGTGGATTAAGTCAACTCATGCTGTGATTCGGACACTCAGTCACAGGCAAGATGCATTGTAAGCCCAAGACTAGGTAAAGGTTTCAATCCTTGACAGTAGCCCCCAGTGTGATCTATGCAGGTTATCGCCTTAGTAGATCAATCACCTCAATCGTCAATGGAATGGATAAAGAAAATGTGGTATATATGCACAAAGGAATACTATCCAGCCATAAAAAAGAATGGAATCATGTCATTTGCAGCAACATGTATGGAACTGAAGGTCATCATGTTACGTGAAATCAGCCAGGCACAGAAAGACAAATACCGCATGTTCTCACTCATATGTGGGAGCTAAAAATCTTGATCTCATGAATAGAGAGAATAGAATGATAGATACCAGAGGCTAGGAAGGGTAGGTTAGGGGAGGGGGGATGAAGGAAAGTCAGTTATGGGTACAAGCATAGAGTTAGGTAGAAGAATAAGTTCTTCTAATATTTGCTAACAGACTAGGGTGACTATACTTAGCAACAATATTATGTATATTTCAAACTAACTAGAAGAAAGGACTTGAAATGATACCAACACATAACATGATCAACACGCAAGGTGATAGATACCCCAAGCACCCTGGCTTGATCATTACACTTTCTATGCATGCAACAAACACTCGCATGTATCCCATAAATACGTACATGATTATATACCAATAAAAGAAAAAACCAGTAAAAAGAAACCTTTTGTCCATAAATAACCAGTAGTGCAACAACTAAATGATAATTGTCAGCCTTATTATCATTACTCAGTAAAAAATACGAAGAGGGATTTCATGCACCAGGAGCATCTGCATTCTCATTTCTCTTTTTGCTTCATTGCTTTGCCACAAAACACCCAGGCCTCTTCACGCTCCCCTCTTGCACCATTCCATAGTTCTTTGAGAAGGCTGGCCAGCAGTCTGGTTAGCACAGATGCTTTCTTCTTTCTCCCCGCTTCCCTCTCATCCCTTTGTCATGAGGTCAATTTACCCTCCGTGGCTTCCTTCCTCCCTGACTCCTGGCAATCTCCCCTTTACTCAAATTCTGTCTTAGGAGCAATAGGATTGAGTAGTTGCAACTGGAAAGTGTCCCTCATTCTTAGGAAACAAGGGTTGGGAGGGAAGGGAGGAGACAACAAACACTCATAATTTGGTATCTTTTATTCTACTACTTTTGACTTTATTTTTTTAAAGAATTGACCACAACACTAAGACACAAAATGACATGTTTCTTTTGAGAATATGCCTGTATGCCATATCTACACTATTAGGAAGCTCAGAACTAAATTCAGAGCCCTACCAGTCTCTGTTTGCTCTTTGTCTGTTCATTCCATGCATACATGTTTATTGATTTATTTCAAGGTCATTTATTTTGATGGTTTTTAAGGGGTTCTCTATAAATGCACCTTTAAATAGAAGCTTTATCAAGATACAGTTCACATATTATAAAATTCACTTTTTAAAAGTGTGTACAGTTCAGTGGTTTTTAGTATATTCACATTTTTATCACTCCTCAAAGAAACCCTCCTGTACCCTGTAGGTAGTTACTTCTCCAATTCCTGGCTTTCTCTGAATCTGTCATATAAATGGGATTATACAATAGGTAGTATTTTTCAATTGGCTTCCGCAATTGGTGTGACATTTTCAAGGTTCATCCATATTGTAGTAAGTCATAATACTCCGTTCCTTCTTTATTGCTGAATGACATCCCTTGAGTGGCTATGCCACATTTTGTTTTTCCATCCATCAGTTGATGGACATTTGCATTGTTCCCAGTTTTTGGTGATTATGAATCATGCTTCTCTAAACATATGCGTACAAGTTTTTATGTAGACATAAATTTTAAATGCTCTTTGCTATATACCTGGGAATGAAGTTGCTGGGTCACATGGTAACTCCATTTAACATTTTGAAAACTGTCAAACTGTTTCCCACAGCAGCTGTAGCACTTTACATCCACAACACCAGTGTGTGAGAGTCCCAGTTCCTCTGCATCTTTGCTAGCATTTGTGATTGTCCGTCTTTTCTATTTTAGCCATTCTAGTGGATATTAAGTCGTAACTCATTTGTATTTTTTTAATGATTATGAAAAAAAATTTGTAAAAAGCTGCCTCAAATTCATTTTTTATATTGTGGTAAAATAAACATAACATAATATCTATTATTTTAACCATTATTAAATGTGTAATTGAGTAGCATTAGGTATATTTACAATGTTGTGCAACCATCAGCACTTTCCAATTCTAGAATTATCTCATCATCCCAAACTGAAACTCTGTATCTGTCAAAAAATGGCTCCTATTCCTCCTTTTCCACAGCTTCTGGTGACTTCTTTCTTATGTTGTATCTGTGTGGATTAACCTCTTCTAGGTACCTCATGTAAGGGGAAATACACAATATTTGTTCTTTCCGGTCTTATTTCACTTAGAATGTTTTCAGAGTTCATCCATGCTGTAGTATGCATCAGGATTTCATTCCTCTTTTTACTTAAATTATCTTTGTAAGCAGCTCTGGTGTAATCTTAAGTAATAAACTAATAAGGAAAATGTACCACACAGCACAGGTTCTCTGTGTTTTGGCTTTAAGATCCTGGGACAGGCAGGCACGATGGCTCATGCCTGTACTCTCAGCACTTTGGGAGGCTGAGGCAGGAGGATTTCTTGAGGCCAGGAGCTCGAGTTCAGCCGGGGCAACAACACAGCAAGACGAAAAATTAAAAAAGAATTAGCCAGGTGTGGTGGCATGTGTCTGTAGTCCCAGCTGCTTGGGAATCTGAGGCAGGAGGATCGCTTGAGCCCAGGAGTTTGAGGTTGCAGTGAGCTATAAGGACGTCACTGAACTCTAGCTCAGGTGACAGAGTAAGACTCTGTCAAAAAAAAAACTCCAAAAAAACAAAAAACAAAAAACAAACAAAAACCACAAACAAAAAAGATCCTGGTACAGCTTCTTAAAGGCAGGTACCACCCTCCCTTTCTTCGTTTGCTGTGGGACACAGTTGCCACCTTCAGACGCTTCTGAAAAACTATCAATCTATGTTTTCCTCACAGCAGTCATGAAGATTTGCTGAGGGGATTTCAGGTGGGGCCCCGCTGGGATGCATGGTGAGAACAGGAAACATTTCGCTCTTCCTAATGTTTACATTGTGGGGATGGTCCATTGGTAGAGGCAGAAAATGTAAGCTGCCTTTGCTGACGGAGCACATAAGAGTGCGTGTGTGTACCAGCAGGCTTAATTTTAATATCTAACTCCAGAGTCATGCGGTCTACAGTTGCATCTCATTGATTTTCCAAATGAGAGTACTCTGCTACGTTGCTTATAAACTGTAGCTGTCTTAAGACATGTTCGTTCAGCACATATGCTTAGCAAAGTCTGTGTCACTGTTTGGAATGAATTCTGTTCTTTATTCATAAAAAAGTTGTGCAGGGAATTCCACTGACTTCTGATTTGTCTTGTTTATATAATTTTCCTAAATACATACATCCAGCGAAAAAATTTCAGCATTCTCTTCACTTCTTAGATTAAAACTCTGGAACAGACCAAAGCCATTGAAGATCTAAATAAATCCAGAGAGAAGCTGGAGAAAATGAAGGAGAAAACTGAGAAAAAGCTAAAATCTGTCAAGTTAGAATTGGATACTACAGAACATCAGGCAAAGGAGGATAAAGAAAGGGCCCGAAACATGATAGAGGTAGTAACCAGTGAAATGAAGACGCTAAAAAAATCTCTGGAAGAAGCAGAAAAGAGAGAAAAGCAGGTGGGTATAAATCTAGGTGATATCTTCTTGTTTAGGACATGACAGGACAATTCAAAAGCTTGAAAGTTGTTCATTCGTTTCCTTTTTTCTTTTAAATGTGGAACTCTTCATGAATTTCCATGTCGTTCTTTCACAGGGGCCATGCCCATCTTCTCTGTATCATTCCAGTTTCGGTGTACATGCTCCTGAATCGAGCACCAGCCATACATTTCTTCAAAAACAATTTCCAAAGCTTTCTATATCATTTCAACATATCTGTCCACCCTCCGGCATCCTTTTGGCATTTGAGTAGCCATTATGATTTACCATCTCAGGAAAACTATTCACATTTTCGTGGCACAAATTTTAGGAAAGAAATAGACATTCTTATCGAGGCAGTGGAAAGCTGGTGAAAAACCAGGTTCTGGTCATGGCAGGGTTTTTGTTATGTTCAGTGATTGCCTCTGAAGTTTGCATCATCCCAGATCTTTTAACGTTAACTCGGGTTTTGGCCTTAAGAGGGAATCTTTATCTCTAGCAGGGATCAGTTGCAGGAAACAGCTCTGAATCTCCAACAGTGGCACCCAGACTTGATAGCCAACCAAGCACAGATGTAAGCCATAAAAAAGTACTTATTTGCTCGCTGGTTGCAAGGAAGAGCATTTTATCTGGCGAGTCCATCAGGAGGTCAGACATAAAGAAACATGTACCGGGCAGCCTGACCTCCATTGCTTTGGCTTTCATCTCACCCTCTTTCTAAAGCTCAAAAGGGCATAAAGTGGACTCTGATCCTAGGATTTTTTCCCCCTTTGGCTGCCTCTGCTTTGGCTCATGTGTCAGACAGAGTTGGGGAAAGCCAAACCATAAGAGTGAGTGTTCTCAGAAAGAAAATCTCTCAGGAATTAAGAGCTCTGGCCACATTCGAAAAGGTGGAAAAGTTTGGGGGAAACATTTTCATTAGGGGGACTAGGTTGGTGTCTTAGTTCATTTAAGCTGCTAAAACAAAATACCATAGACTGGGTGGCTTAGAAACAACAGAAATTTATTTCTCACAGTTCTGGAAGTTGGGAAGTCCAAGATCAAGGTGTCTGGTGAGGACAGCTTCCTGGTTCAGATCCAGCACCTTCTTTGTTGTGTGCTCACATGGTGTGAGGGACAAGCTCTCTGGAACCTCTTTTATAAGGGTGCTCATCCCATTCATGAGGGCTCCACCTGAGTGATCTAATTATTCCCGTCAAGACCTCACCTCCTAACATGATCACATTGCTGATTAGGTTTCAACATAAGAATTTTGAGAGGGCTCAAACATTAGACCACAGCTGGAGGAATGTCCCAGTTCCCAAATTGGACTTTGCATGGGAAGGAGTTTGGGAGACAAATGAGCATGGAGTGGGAATGTTCGGATGGCATTCTCCTGGGCTTAACTCTGTCTTCAAGTTGGATCACATCTTTTAAAAAATGAAGCATATCTTTAGTGAGGTGTTGGCTGGATATCCCTGATTTATCTGCTTCTGCACTGGCCTAGAGCCACAGAAACCAGCCATGAGAGTTTAAATGGGTATGAGGTGAATTCAACCATGGACCCCATTCTGCCATTTTTCTTTTTCTGACAGATAAATGGTAGTCCCAGAGTAGTCCACTGTTGGCAGAAATCTGCATGATGTGCTTTCATAATAGGTTGAAAGTCTGCCTGCTTTTATCTGCTCATATTTTCTTGCCATTTGTTCTTTTTCTAGTTAAAGAGGTTATCACCCAGCTAAATTTCCAATGTGTAAGTACTTATTTTCCATTGACACAGCTATACCAACATGTGTATAGCACTTTCTAGTAGCACAACACATGTACTGTCATCATTTCATTTGATCCAAATTTCAGAACAGCCCTCTGAGGTAGGTATATGGCGAGTCCCACCCTGGAGATGAGGAAATGGAGTCTTAGTGAGGTCAGAGTCTCATTGGTGGTTTCTTGACCAGGATTCTTGACTCAGTAGTCGATACCACATTAATTGGCTCATCAGAAGAGTGGTTAAGAAATCTCTGAAGGTTGGCACCTGACGGGCCTTAATATTTGGTATTTTATAATGCAGAGAACTAAGGCTAAAGAGGGTAGATAATTTGCCTACCTCTTGAAAATCTGGGTTTTCCGGTTTGTTGCCGTTGCTGTTGCTGTTGCTGTTGCTGTTGTTGCATTTGGCTCAGCAGTAGTTGGGTTGATACATTTCGTTCTCCCAGTTATGTGTTTCTGTTTGATCTTGCAGCTGGTGGACTTCAGGGAGGTCGTGTCCCAGATGCTAGGCTTGAATGTGACCAATCTCGCTCTTCCTGACTATGAAATCATCAAGTGTCTGGAAAAACTGATCCATTCATATCAGCATCACTTTGTCACCTGTGCCTGCCTCAAAGATGTGACTCCTGGGCAAGATAGGTACCCACAAGGCCACTTACAACTTCTTCATTGAGCCTCGCCTCTCTTGAGGGAGGTGGCACCAAGAGATGGGACACAATTCCCAGTTTCACAAGTTCCCCACGTGTCTGAAATTTGACCAGTGCGTGAATATTGTATACTTTGATGATACAGTGGAAAAACCATCATTGGTAAAAAAGGATCTCAAAAGTGCTAAGCTTGGATAAATACTAAAAACACCTATTATTTCATCTACCAGCACTTTAGGACCCAGAAGACTTCACTGGATTGCATTGTTTAGACTGGGAATGGGAGTAAGAAACTAACATTTATGGGGCATCTACTGTGAGTCAGGGGCTTGACTAGTCAATTTAATTCTCATAATGACCATGTGGAGAAGTTTTAATGTTTTTATTTTACAGTCTCTCTGGGGCTCAAGATGGTGATACCCAAGGTTGCAGTTGGTGAGGGGTGGGTGCTCTGCCTCTCTGCTACTTCGTGGTCTCATCTCTCTGGAATCTCTGTGACGCTGGCAGAAACTGCCTGCATAAAGGAAGGAAAACATCCCTGCAATCAGTAAAGTCCAAAAGTGACAGATTTATTATAAGTGTAAGCTATATGATTGTTTTAAAAAACAATATACCTAATTTACTTCAGTAAAATATGCATAGGTCTGAGGTCCTGTAAGAAACTTACCTGTTTTAAATATTGCTATCAGTTTGCATCTGGTGATACTTTTTAATGTTTGAACAGGGCTGATCTCAGTCTTTTAAAAATGAAAGCTTTAATGTGAAGCCAGCTGTACGAGATGAAGAAATACCAGTCAGTCTTACTCACCGGTACAGCAAAAGCATTCACAGCAAGGGTACTTTTCCAAGATCAGGATTTTATTGTAAATTATTGTCACTTCTTACCTTCTTTTTAGATTTCTATTTTACAAATGTTTTTCAGGAAACCATATTCTTCACTTTACTGAGAAAAATGTGTTACTTTTTGGGGCAATATATCTAATTTTTACTGTTTAAAATGTATTTTTATTGTCCCTGCTAGAAGCACTAGTGTCTAATTAAAGGAAAGGGAAAAATAGATTTAGCATACTGAAACATTAAGAGAAAATGAAAAACATACAACAAACTGTTCATGAGCCATCAAAAAGTCAATGTTATAAACAAAGCATTGACTTCTTTCTTCTAGACTAAAAGAGATTAAAGAATCAATTGCTATTAAAACGTAGGTTGAAACTAGATTAGATCTTGGTTTGGACTTTAAAGAAGAATAAAATATTCTTGCAACAATTGGGTAAATTTGAATGTGGACTCAAAACTAGATGATACTAAGATTATTTTTAATTTTTAAGCTGGATAAATGCAGTGATTGTTATACTTCAAATAATTAAAAATCCAAGAATCCATAGTGCTACACACACAAAAAAGCAACAAAATGGAGGAAAAAAGTGAAGATCTTTTAAGAAAACTACTATCTAATAAACATAGAAGGGACAATGGAAAAAAGAGAGAGGGAGTGAAAATCTAGAAGAAAGCAAATGAGTTTGTCACTCATTTGCTTTACTCATTTGCTTTGCTCATTACGGGTGGATGGCAGACAGACCGCACAGAGGAAGAGTGACCAGGGGGTCACTTTGCCTGGGGGGTGGTCACCCCTGTCTGGCTTTCTCCTTCGTGTGCAAGGACAGCATAATGAGGCATTTCCCAAGTGAGTAAACACACCTGTGTGGCTCTAGCTTAGGACACAAGCTGGACTGGCCAGAGGCAGTCTTGACTTTTCTCTAGGGCAGGTCTGGGGTCTCTGGAGGCACCCACATGTCCCAAAGATGCAGTGGCTGCTGCTTTGGACCCCAAGTCACCCCGAGTGGAGAAGGAGACTTCACTGGGTGTCTAGATGCTCCCGAGCTAAGGGACCCTGCTCCACCCAGGGACGTGCCCCCGTGAGTACAGCCACAGGTGCGTGAGTTTATATCAAGGGGATTGTTGTGTACATTCTCTCTGTTTTCATTTCCCAAACACAATCTTTAATAAATGATTTCTTTTCTCTGTAAATTTATTTTCTATGCTATTCCGAGATATTTTAAATAATGTTTAAAAAACAAAGTATATTATTAATATTATTTTTTCTTTTTTGACTTATTATCATTAATGATATATCAGGATTATGTAAAAGGCTAAAAATAGTCCATGGTGGTTAGTACCATACTTTCTCTTTATTACATGAAATTACATTCTATTTATTCAAATATATGTTTATATAACATAACTACTGTATGACCTAAGTATATATACAATAATTTTTAACACATGCAGAAATATTAAAAATGTCTGAATATAATCCTTAGGGATTTCTAGTGGAAAGGGTATATGAAATGAGAAAAACAAATTCTGTACATGTATATAGTCTATGTGCAACATTAATTATTTGTCATCGAAAAACTGGAAATCCTTTAATAAAGCCATTTCCTCCTTGTTAAAATGCCAGCTTGGTTGTTGGATTTTCCTCTGTGGCATTCATTTCCGAGTTGGCTGGCCAGCTCTGAATTTTTATGTTAGATGTTCTTCTTCCATAATATCCATGTATATTTTATATTGTCCAATAAAATTCATTAGATTGATGTGATTTTTACATAAGGCTTTAAAATATTTAATATGAACTCTTCGACCAAATAAACTTGAGTGATAATTGCTACTGGTGTTATTATTCTGGTCATAGTCTGAGACAACTAAATACATGCATAAAACCTCTCAATTAGAAAAAAAAAATTTAAGCTCGAGCTATCTAAATTTTCAGTTTTACCTTATAGTCGGTTTTACAAATGAACAGCAAGTGATTCAAGGTCCAGGGGAGTGGGCTGAAGAAATGTTAAGGAAGTTTTAATTATTGGTATTGGAATAATACTTGGGACTTTGAAGTAAAGTCTGATTTTCCCTGGGGAAGCATTTCATGGTTATACAAATATTGCCTTGAAACTCTCCACCTATTTTATGCACTAGTGATTATATCCACATTACAGCACACTCCACTTAGCTTCTCGTTAGCAAGTGGGGTCTCTATGCTTCTCTTTCCCCATGTGGCTTTTATAATGTTGTTCCTTTGTCTTTAAATAAAAGCCACCACTCTTTTGAGGCTCCTGCAAAGTGAAATATACATAGAACTTTCTTCTGGTCCTCACTGTGCTTATTTACTAACAGCCTGTCTGTCCTCCCTACTTAAGACTTCAGCAAATGTTTCACAGGCGTCTTCCCTCTTGTCTGAAGCAGTGCTACCTTTTGTCTCAGGTGACTTTATTCCCCACGAGACCAACCCACACAACATAACTTCTTTAGTTCCTTGGCCTTCTCAGCTCTCATGCCTTTAGCTCCTTTTGTTTCAGCCACTCACACCCTAGGTTGCAGGTTACGGTAATGTCATTTAGACTACCTTAAGCCAAAGGAGAATTTTAGAGGCTCATTTGAAAGATTCTGCAGTAGACTAGCTTCAGCTTGGCGAGATCCAGGGAACCAAAATTGTTGTCTGGATTCCTTTTGCTTCTCTCCCTCTCTCCTCTTGGCTTGATTTGCTTGTCTTCGTATGTTGGCTTCAGTTTCTCCTTCTGCAGGTGGGTTCCTCCATGCCACTAGGAAAGATGAGCACAAGCGGTTGCATGGTCGTTACAACTCAGGAGCTAAGAAAAAGGGCCTCTTTGTCTCCAAGCATATATGTAAGACATCAGAGAGGAGAGACTGAGCATCTCTGCTTGATCATGTACCCATCCTTGAGCCAGTCACTGTAGCCAGGGGGATGAACTCACCAGCCTGCATCCCACTCCAACCTCTGCTGGTGAGCTGGGGTGGGATGAGACTCTAGGATTATCTGTTCAACCAGGATCATGGGTAGTGACAGAGGGAAAGTTCTCCAAAAGAAGAGAAGCTAGACAGACACACAAATGCACATCTATGACACATGGTCACATCAGGACCTTCTAATCATCTAGAACTTCTCCCACATCTAAAATCATAAATTAAACCTCTACGAACTTTTATCATCCAGACCTCTACCTCTTACTCCAAGATCACTGTTCTTTGAGCCTCTGCATTTCCGTGGGTCTCATATTTCCTCCCTGTTAGCCCTGCCAGTCTTCACTCCGTCTGGAGCCAGCCTCGATATTATGGTTCATTTATTTAATCATTCTCTTCTTAACACCTTTAACTCCTTGTTCCCTTGACCTTCTGTCCTCAACTTTGAATTAATCCCAACTACCAATGTTTCTGGTGCTTTTCCTGCCCCACTGAATGAGGCTGGAGAAAATCACATAAAATCACAGCTAAGTGGCACCCCAAATTCCTGGCCTTTGATCTCTCTTGAGCCCTCTGTGCTAGCTGGTAATCCCACATCGTTTTCCCTGGTAGATCTGACTGCCATTTTCCAAAATGACTATTGCAAATATTCTGCCCTCCCTCAAGGCTGTTATCCTGTCTTTTTCCTCTTCGCTCTCAGCAGATAATCTCATCTCCCATTTCACCCAGCAAATAGAAGTCATTACAGCAAACACCTTCAATGTCATGTCCTAATATAGCCTTCTGTGTGTCCACACCCACCCTTGCCTGCCTCCCTCTCCCTGTCTCAGGTTATTTCCTCTACCTGGGCACTCGCATTCCCATCAGTTGTTTCCCTCTCTCTTCCCTGTTGTCACCCTCACCTTCATTAGTGGTTTAGTTCTGTCAGCATTTAAATCTCTCTCATTTGAAAAAAATCACTCCCTCTACTCCATGACAGCTTCTGCTTAGAGCCTCATCTCCCTCTTCCTCGTCCCAGCTGGGCCCCTTCAAAGTGTCCTGAACGTTGCTTTCTGGTCTCACTTTCCATTCTTGCCACCATCTGTTTAATCTGGCTTCTGTCTCCATGCATCCCACTCTCTCGTTTTTGTTAGCAAATCTCTGTTACTTTGAAAGTGCTTATCTTACATGATCCTTGTGTAACATTTGGTACAATCAACCATTTTCTTCTTGAAACATTCTCCTCTATTAGCTTCTGTGATTTTCATTCAGCTTGTTTTTCTCCTACCTCTCTGGGTACTTGAGTTAGATTATTTTAAGATTGCGACAAACAAAAAATGAAATGAGAGACTAATGCAGGAATAAGTGTGGATGTAAGTGTGGGTGGGAATCTTGACCTCGCAGTCAGAACTCAATGAAGAACAGTAGGATGTCCCGGACACTGGGACACAGTTGACTGTCTAAGTCCTGGAGGGCCGCGTGCAGGGCACACAGCGGCTCTGGTGGCGGGGTCCTCTTGGCTTTCCCACAAATCTTGGTTTTCTTTGATCTCGTAATGATGGTTCAACTGCCCTCTGCCTCTGCACCTGCTGCTTCAGCTGGCATTGTCATCGTCTCCCCACTCTTCTCTCTACCTTTGGCTTCAACTTCTGCCTATTGTGGGCTTCTTGTTCATGTTTTCTAATGCTTTCCGGCTTTTCTGTGTCCTGCCATTTCTGTTCCCACCATTGACCGCTCTCGTTCTTTCTCTCCTTGTCTCTCCTCAGAGGGACACCCTGGTTCATTTAGTCAATTACTCTCCAGTGTAAGGCACACCTGTTGAATAACACTTTTGCACCATGTCACCTTATATGCCAATGACAAGCCTGTATATTGGTCGCCCTTGGATCAGGCACCCATTTCTGGTCCAGTCCACTGTGGTCACAGAGTGGGATGTGAGCATTCCATGGGAGTCTGTCCTAGGTCTCCTTTTCTCACACTTTATACATTCTTCAGTGCATCAGCCCTGTGACCTCAGGCAAGTCTGCTTGTCTCCTTGTGCCTCAGTTTCCTCATCTGTAAAATAGAGATAATACCAACCTGTTATGGGTTGAATTGTGTCCCACACAAAAGATGTTGAAGTCTGAGTATCCAGTACCTGTCAATGTAACCTCATTTGGACACAGGGTCTTTGCAGATGATCAAGTTAAGGTGAGGTCATTTGAGTGCACCTTAATGCATTATGACTGGTGTCTTTATGAAAGGCAAATTTGGACACAGGGATAGACACATACACAAGAATAATGCACTGTAAGATGAAGGCAGACATTGGAGTGATGCATCTATGAGCCAAAGAATGCC
Source organism: Microcebus murinus (assembly GCF_040939455.1). Classification (NCBI taxonomy): domain Eukaryota; kingdom Metazoa; phylum Chordata; class Mammalia; order Primates; family Cheirogaleidae; genus Microcebus; species Microcebus murinus. The sequence continues at coordinate 14,122,623 of NC_134108.1, read as the reverse complement.
AAGGATTACCAACAAATCACCAGGAGCTAGGAAAGAAGACTGGAACAGATCTTCAGAAGGAACCAACCTTGTTGACATCTTGATCTCAGACTTATGGACTCTAGAATTGTGAGACAATAAATTTCTGTTGTTTAAGCTACTCAATTTGTAGAAATTTTTTATGTTAGCCCTAGGAAACTAATATATTATTATATAAACTTATGGTAAGAATTAAACAATCTAAAGTAGTTAGAAAATATCCAGGCACAAAGGAGTACTCAATGTGTGTTAGCGGATGTCATTGTTGTAGTAAATATCGCTAACCAATTCCAACTGGTCTTGTGGCTTTAATTATCATTTATGATGATGCCAATCTTGATTTCTCTAGATCAGATCCTGTCCTGATTTTCACACCCATGTATGCAGTAGGATGGTGTGGAGGACACACATATGGGAATCTGGAAAAGCAGAACTAAGTTCAAATGCAGGCTCTACCATGTGACTTGGGTAGTTGATTAACCCCCTTGAACCCTGTGTACTTCAGGACTACAGGAAGAATAACAAGAGTATTTTTCTCATAGAGTCCTTGTAAGGATTCAATGAGTTGATTATATAATGTGTGCAGCTTAGAGCCTGGACAATACAAGTGCTCAGTGAATGCTATTTTATCCTACGGGCATCTCAAAATCAACATATGCAACATTGAATTTATAATTTCTGCTTCTACCATCTTCTCCCCCCTCCCCAATTCTGGCTCCCTAACCTACCTCACTCCTGGGCTCCCTGCCTCAGGGAGTGACCTGGCATCTGCTCCGATGTCCAAATTAGGATGTTGGGAGGGACCCGTGACTTCTCCCTCTTTCTCACCGCTACACTGATGGATCACAAAGCCCTGTCCATCCCTCTTCCCGCCTTCTCCCTTCACCAGCCAAGTCTTTCCTTCCACATTGACACCACTGTAGTTTACACCCCATCATGTCCTAGCCAGCCTTCCCTTTGGTGTTCCTGGAACTAGGGATGGCCCCTTCCTTTTCTATTGTTGTCAGAGTGCTCATTTTTTAAGAATATGAGTATGATTCTATGACTCCTTGTTCTATGCCCTTCAGTTTCCACTGCTCTCTGGGTAACCCCAGCCTTGCTAGGAATGCCACACTCTATCTAAAACAGTATTTGCTGCTTCTCCAGGGAGCTCTCACCTACAGGGCTTTGCAGCTTTGACCTTTTGGACTACCTTTCCTCCCCTCACTTGGCTAACTCCTGCTTATCCCCAGGAACTCAGTATGGATGTTACCTCCACCAAAGAGTTCTCTCTGATACCCTAAGACGGGATTATGTAACCCATCTGTGGGATTCTGTGGCATCTTGTGCATAACTCAAACAGCACTTATTTACAACTCTTTATGGTAACATCTCCTGTCATGGACAAAGAAACACTGAGGCTCGGAGAAATGAAGGTTATAAGACACCTAAGCTGGAATTGAAGTCTAGGAGAATCTTCCTTCGAAGTCCACATCATTCACATTCAACCATACTGCCTCCTATTGGTTTGTTCATTGTATGTCTGGTGCTTGGCCCATAGTCAATGAACACTTGTTGAATGTCTGATTGAATCAGCTGATGAGATGGAGTTTGAATATTCAGGTGGGTTGGACCTTCCTTTTTTTGGGTACCAGGACTTTACATACTGATTTGAATGGGTTCTCAAGGCATAATGATTTGTATAATTGTAAAGTAGGGAGATGACAAATACAGATAATAGCTTGAAGATGTCTTATAATTCTTACTACAATGTTTCAATATAAATTATTTCTTTTGATTTACACAATAATTATTATTACTTAGAAAGGGAGAGGAGAAAGCGAGAGGGAGAGAGTAAGGGACAGGGGGGAGAGAGAGAGAAAGAAAGAGAATGAATTGACAGAACTGAGTAGAAGCCCCAGGTTTCCTGACTCCTGGTCCTATGAGTTTTCCGTTTCAAAAGCTACATTCTCCTGCAACCTTTTGGGCAATTTTGTGGTTAATTCTTGACCTAGCAGAAAGTAGGGAATAGGGTTGTGTAAAAAGTGTAAAAAAAAACTCCACTATTCAAGTGGTAATGCCCAATAGATAAAAGTGGAGAGATTGCATCCATTGTTGACCTGGAAACAGAAAATAGGTACAGAGCCTAGACTTGTGCTTTCTGGCTCTAACTCACAAAGCTCTATTTGAAAAATAGGCCTAACTGGAGTATTGCTAAGTGGAAAATGAATTTTGTTGTTACTATCATGCTGAAAGTCATTTACATACTCGGAACATACTTTTCCTATTTTCCTATAGGGTTGGACTAAATGTCCTCACAAGGCATTTAGGAAACTGTAAGGACACGGCAAAGACAAATGACTGTCTGGGCTCTGCAACAGATGCTGCAGTGAATCCCAGGTTCCCCCCGCAGGATTAAGCCACTCATTCTGCAACTGCCCAGAGCTGTTGGCTCCTGGGTGACCCACAGCCAAATGCTTTCCAAGGACTTACCCTCAGATGAAGGGAGCTACCTCATTGTGGGTCACAGACCCTTTCCAAGGGCAGCTCTCATGCAGAGGCTGGTCAATGCAGGGGTTACACAGACCTCGCTCTCTTCCCTCAATGCACGAAGGGTCACCTGAAGGGTCATCTCAGCTTCAGAACCCCCTTCCCCATAAGACTGGCTCAGGCCTCTTCTGCAGCTCCATCACCGGGCAGCTGTCCCCTCTGCCCATTCTTCTTTCTTACTTTCTTGCAGGTTTTGTTTCCAAGTGTGAATTCCACTAACTCTGTATATCCAAATCTCCATTTCAGAGTCTTCCAGGAAACCTGACCTAAGACAGATTCGTTCATTCTCCTTGCAGCTAGTTATGAAGATACTAAGCCATTTGGTGATCTTCTATCATGTGGTTTTACCGATCAGTCAGTCAACAAGAATTTGTCAATCATTTGCTGCTACAGATCCACAAAACCCAAACACAACAAAACAAAAATATCCATGACTTATATATTACTCATTCTTCTGTATCTTTTCAGAATTCTCCATGGGAATTTATAACTAGGTTTCAGTATAATTCTCAGAACCAGAAAAAGATGTATTTCTTTTTGCATGTCAGTTGTAACAGGGTATGGAAGCAGAATAGGTACTACTCCTAGTAGTTTAGGCAAGATGGGATGTATTATAGGGTATTAAGTGGCTTACAAATCATATGAGGGCTGAAGAAATAGACTTGAGGTTGAACTTTCCATAGTAACTCCCAAAGGCACACCACAGAACTAAGCCACCGGGAGAGCTGCTGCTACATCAATAATCAGAAAGCCAATGGATCTGGAATCACACTGATACTAGCATGACCCCAAAGCCACTGCGTTATATGGACCTCTCCTCCTGCTGCTAATTCCAGAATGTCACTGCACCTGCTGCTATCTGGACTGGGAAATGCATGCCTTGTAGCCTGTCTCTCAGGCCCCATGAATCTAGTGACCACATTATGGGTCTGCTGGTAATGATGCCACAGAGGACCAAAGGCGCCCTCCACGTGCTTGCGAATAGGAAGAACTGTGGCAGTAGAGTGTGACCACTGCCATCTTCTGAATCTCACGCTTGAGCATCTCACTAGCCAAACCCTAATTACACCTGCAGTCTTTTCCCAAGGCCTTCTGGGAAGCGTGGTATTCAGTTTCCTGGTGTTGGAGGTGCAGAGAGGTATGCTGGAAGAGTGTTTTTCAAACTTCTGGCATAATCTCCTGTAAAATTCATTTTGCACACACACACACACAGTCATCTACATGCCTCCCTGAAATAAAAGATTCGCAAGACAATGCGATGAGCCCTGATGGTTTCTATTCTCGTCGGGGCTGTGCACTGCTATGCCACTATATGCTCTTCTGCTCCATTAAGGAGTGCTGGTCTTGACGCACTGGGTTGATTTCACGATGGACTAATGGATGGGAACTGGCAGTTTGGAAAAAAACACTTCACTACGAGAATGGGAGAAATGGATGTTGAGTGCCAATCCACAATAGCCACTATTTTATACTGCTCCTTCCTTTGTCCCTCAATTAACAAAAAGGATTTGAGGCTGCTCGCAGAAGGGACTTAGTAATATGATATAGTGTATAATGAACCGAGGATCAGGGAGAGAGGCTTCTAGTCCTTGAAGCAGCAGTTTCTCCATCTGTGAATGAGAGTGTTGTGATAGCTCTGTGTTATAATGACCTGATTGACATCCACCTAGTAGGAAATCTAAGGAAAAGGGCGATCACTCTGTACCTCGTAATTTTTGGTAGAGGATGGATTAAGCTCACAAGGCAGTCTTCATGGCAAATGCACTGTGGTGTGCTTTTTGGATTAACTGTTGTACTCCTAAAAAACATTAGTTGGCTTTAGTCCGGTACCTGGTTTTGTACGTAGGTGTAAAACCTAATGATTAATTCTAAGAGCAGGGCAGAATGTATTGAATATGAAATACATGATTAGTTCCCCTGCCCCATGTCTGAAAGGCAATTGTTAATTAATTACGCTGTTAACGTTTGTTAAGAATTTAATTCCTTAATGGAGAGCTTTTAGGTAAAGGCTTATATTTACCAATGATTGTGGCTTTCAATGAGAACTTTTTTCTGAGGTAGTGCAGGTTTGAAGGTAATTGATTTTAAAAAAGAAAAGCCTGTTGAGAAGGCAGAAAGAATAAACATTTAACAATTTAACAAATGTCTAATCTGTGCCAAACTGAGTGCCAAGCATTTCCATATACAATAACTCATGTAATCCTCACGATAATTCTTAATGGAGAAATTATGATTGTTATTTTTACAGATGTGGGGACAAGTCTTAAAGTGATTAAAAGGGACTTGCCAAGGTCGTTAAACTAGAAAGCGGAAGAACTCAGAATTTGCATTCAATTCTGGACAACTCACAGCTCCTGCTTTTCCTATTGTACCAGAATGTCTCTGTTGCTTTCATTACTTGTTCAAGGTGAAAAAAAAAAAACTCCTCAAAATAAACTTTATTAGCAAGACTGAAATTTTTATGTTTTGGAGCAAGAGACATTCTAATGGGTACCTAGGCTGCCTATTTCATATTAAAGCTTCCTAAGCCATATTTTGTTCTTTATGGGACCTTGATATCTAAAAGCAATAGAGAATTGAAAAGATAATTTATGGGCATTATTTCAGTTTTATATCTTTCATGTTTTTCTTTTCTTGTGATATTGTTTAAAGGAACTGGAAGAATTTGTGTTAAGAACTGAGGCCAGGTGCGGTGGCTCACGGTTGTAATCCTAGCACTCTGGGAGGTCGAGGCGGGCGGATTGCTCAAGGTCAGGAGTTCGAAACCAGCCTGAGCAAGAGTGAGACCCCGTCTCTACTAAAAATAGAAAGAAATTAATTGACCAACTATAAATATATATACAAAAAATTAGCCAGGCATGGTGGCACATGCCTGTAGTCCTAGCTACTCGGGAGGCTGAGGCAGTAGGATCACTTGAGCCCAGGAATTTGAGGTTGCTGTGAGCTAGGCTGACGTCACTGCATTCACTCTAGCCTGGGCAACAAAGTGAGACTCTGTCTTGAAACAAAAAACAAAACACAAAAAAACCCCTGAATGTTTGTGTCTCCCCAAACTTCATATGTTGAAGCCCTAACCCCAAATGTGATGGCATTCAAAGGTGGGGCCTTTGGGAGGTAATTAGGTTTAGAGGAAGTGGTAGGGGTGGAGCCCCCATGATGGAATTAGTGTCCTTACAAGATGAGAAAGAAATCGAAGGTTGCTCTCTCTCTCTCTACCAGGAAGAGACAGCAAGAAGGCATCTGTCTGCAAGTCAGAGAGACAGCCCTCATCAGAACCAGGCCATACTGGCACCCTGATCTTGGACTTCTATTTCCCACACTACGCATTGTAAATTTCTATCGTTTAAGCCACGCAGTCTGTGGTATTCTCGTATGATAACTTGAGCAGACTAAGACAGTAAGTAACATAAAATACTCCCCCAATCACTTCCGTTTTGTAAAAGTAACACAATGGCCTGTTGGATATGTGGTACTTTAGTTGTGTATGGTTGTAGCAATGTGAAAAGTACTAAGCTTGTAAAATATGTGAAAAAAAATCTACAAAGTGTTTATACCTCTTTAAACACTTGACTCAATATTGTTTTTGAATTCTCCTCCTTTAGCAAAGATACACAAAATTAAGTAAAATATTAGGCCACAAAGAACACAATTCAATGTGATTCTTCACGTGGGCAATTTGATTTTATTGCTTTCTGCACAGAGGTTGAGCTGACGTGTATGCTGAAGGGATATGTAATACATGACTTTTGGGGACATGGTTACATACTTTTGAGAATCACATTTTTTAGGCCAAGCTAAGTAGTGTATTTGCAATCTTCCTCTAATTATTTCTTATGTGCAAGGTACTAGATAGTCTACATGGTTCTGTTGCTAGTTCTCAGAAGCCAGCAACGATGTCTTCCACAGAGATGGTGTGAGATGAGTTGAGAGGAAACAGCAGAGGCCCCAAAGCAGCTCTGAAAACCACTTACTCATAATCTTAATAATAACAGCTACCATTTATTTATGTACCAGAGACTGCTGAGTGCTTTGTAAGCTTTATCTAATTCAATATTTTCCTAAATTGTAGAGCAGTAGGCAAATGCTGTGATCGGCCCTGTTTTAAAGCTGAGGAAAGAGTCTAAGAGGGAAGTGAGTGGTGTCGTATCCCAGGGCTGGGTGGTGTGACCTGGAGGCCTGCTCTCTCTCCTGTGCTGTTTCTTCTTCCTCTTTGGAACAGCCCATTGCCAGGCCCTGCAGGTGGGTGTCTGGCCAGGCTGTGCCCTGCTTTACATGAGAATGAGAACGGCTCTGTCCATAGGTGTCAGCCAGCAACCCAGAAGTCCCTGGACAAGGAGGAAAGACATCTGCCAAGCAGAGAGCTCTGTGTTTGCGGGAGCCCGCTCTGACTTCCTGGTTTGGGAATCAGGCTGATTGACTTCAATTTAATGTTAAGGGCTAATTTTGAAAACCATGCCAGGGTCACTACAGTGGGGACCTGTGTAGGAGTCTGGTAAGCTGGGTGGTAACAGCGTGGACTCTGTAGTTGTACTCACTGGACTCTAATCTGAACCCACCTTTTGCTATTTTGGTTCCATTTCTGGGCATCGGTTCTCTCATCTATAAAATGAGGATTAGTAATGGTACTAATCTCCTACAGTTGGTAGGAGGGTTAAGTGACATCATAGACATGAAATGTTTAGTCCAGTGCCTGGCATATTATCATTATGCATCATGCATTAGTTAGTATCCATATTAGGCCCTTAATATACCCAATCATCATGTTTTCATATTTAATGCCTTTGTTGCTGGACAAAATCACTGTAAGAAAAGACTGATTTTTCTCCTCCCTCTGGGGTAGACTGTTCCATGGACGTTCCCCAGTGAATCACGCCTCCTGGTATCCATCCTCAACCCACATTGACTCTGAACTTGGCCACGTGACTTGCTTTGGGCACTGGGACACCAGAAAGTGGGCTGCGAGCAGAAGTTGCTGAGCACTCGTGCCCTGGGGCGTGTCCCCTTGGAACACAGACGCTGAGCAAGGACAGCAGACCAGGCATGTCTTCTTACAGAGAGGCCCTAAGACCACATGCAGAGAGAGGCCCAGTTAGCCCACCCCTGAGCCGGTTTTCCAGCTGAATGCAACCACATCAGGGACTCCCGTTATGAACAGAACCGCAGAACCAGTCAACCCACAGAATCATGAGAAATAATAAAGTATTGTTGTTTCAAGCCACGGATTTTGGGGGATGGTTTGCTATGGAGCAAGAAATGACCGAAACACCCTCCACAATCCCTGCATAATGCTGTGAGACGTAACCTTACACCAATGCTGTATTAGCAAAAAGAAAGCACGGATGCCACCATCCCAGTGGCACGGCTGTGGGAAGAGAGAAGAGCTTTCAAAGAGCCGAGAGTTGCACATCCGCATTGTGGACGCACATCTTGTTTCCAGAAGTCCATGAGAACACACCCAGGGCCTTGCCGGGTCCCCTGCCTGCTGGGAAAGCCAGCACCACGGCTGTCGGCCTGTGGACACGTGAGGAGAAAAACCCCGCGGCCGCTCCAACTGCCTCGTCACAATCGTTGCAACTCACATTTCTATTTGCCAACAAAACCAGTGTTTACAGTAGAAAAACAAGATGATTTATATTTTTAAGAAATAAATGTTTTATTTGGAAACTGTCAGTGCCAGTTGCACCCTAACGGTGTTTATCCAAAACATGTGGTTAGTAAGAAGAGTAGAGCAGGGATTCGGGTTATTTTAAGAGAGCTCTAAGAGGCTGCCTAAACAATATTGAACATTATCGTGTTTGAAGGGACGTGGGCCCGCTTGCCTTGTGGTTGCTGAATAAATGTGACGCGGAGCATCCTCGCGCTCTGGGCAAGGCGTGGGCCCGGCCCCAACCCCGCTGCATGCCGCCGACCCCGCTCCCCTCTCCTGCATCGCTTTGTGTTCCCTGTGTTAGATGAAATGAATTGGTTGGGTGGTTTGGAAATTAGAGAGGATTATCAACCTTCAGGGGAGAAATACAATGACTAGGAGGATAGGATAAGTAAAACAAAAAAGTCAATGAACAGTTTTTTTTAAATAGACTTTATATTTTGAAGGAGTGAAACGTACAGAGATTTTTACACATACACACAGCTTCTCCTACAGTCAAAATCCCGCACTAGAGTGGTTTGTGTGTTACAATGAATGAACCCGCATTGACACGCTAAAGTGCACAGGTTTACATTGGGGTTCACCCTTGGTGTTGTTGTATGTTCTATGAGTTTTGGCAAATGTTTAATAACATCTATCCACCATTATAGAATCATGTGGTTTCACTGCCCTCAAAATCCTCTGCCCTCTGCCTGGTCAGACTTCCCTCCCTCCTAATCCTTGGCAACCGTTGATCCTATTACTGTCTCTGCAGTTTTGTCTTTTCAAGAATGTCAGGTAGTTGCAATCATACATTATGTGGCTTTTTCAGATTGGCTTCTTCCGCTTAGTAATATGCATTTAGGGTTTCTCCATGTCTTTTCATGGCTTTGTAACTCATTTCTTTTTATTGCTGAATAATATGCCATCCACCATTTTTTTATCCATCCACCTACATCAGGACATCTTAGTTGCTTCCAAATTTTGGCAATTATGAATAAAGCTGCTATAGACATTGGTCTGCAGGTTTTTGTGTGGACATAAGTTTTCAACTCATTTGGGTAAATACAGAAGCATTACTGCTGAATCCTATGGCAAGAGTTTATTTAGTTTTGTAAGCAACTGCCACACTGGTTTCCAAAGGGACATTCCCACCAGCAATGAATGAGAGTTCCTATTGCTCCACATCCTCGCCAGTATTTGGCATTGTTTTGGATTTTGACCATTCTAATAGACATATATTTGTATCTTATTCTTGCTTGAATTTGCAATCTCCTAATGACATGTGATGTCAAGCATCTTTCTATATGCTTATTTGCCATCTGTATATCTTCTTGGTGAAGTATCTGTTCAGATGTTTTGCTCATTTATAAATTGGCTTGTTTGTTTTTTTCTTGTTGACTTTTGACTTTTAAGCTTTCTTTGTATATTTTAGATAACAGATAATGATCAGATATGTCTTCTGCAAATATTTTCTCCCAGAGCAGTTTTCAAAAGATAATATTTGAGATATTTAAATTAATCTTAGCATTGTATAAATAAAACACAATTTTTTAAAAGGAATACATAAGAATATATTAGCTATCATGAGCAAATTTTTGAGGAAGCATTGTTAAGTGGCTGATCCTTTAACAAATCTGATGACTTTATGTAAAGAAATGAATGCAATGAAGTTTGTTTGTGAGTTATAAAAATGTTGTTGGGAAAATTACCAAAGCATATATAATCTACTAAAGGCTGAGAAATAGGGAAGACCTATAGAGAAGAAGGGAAGCTGTCAATGTAATACCATTGTTTTCCCTTTATCTCATTGTATTATTGTTATCTGTGTGTCTATTTCCCTTGCTAGGCTGTGAGCTTCTGAGATAGAATATCTTTCTGATATTTGAAACTTTGCTGCATCTGCGATGATACATAGGAGAGCCTCAATAAATGTTTCTTAAATCAATAAATATATGAATGACTATATACCAATTTTAAAAACATTCTGAAATTTCCACGAAATTGGACTTATCAGAAACAATCTCAAGTGTTAGTTCACGACGGGCTTACAGGACTCACACATTTGGGGGCCATATTGCATAGTGGTCAGGAGCTTGAGATTTGAAATCAGAGAGATTCGTCTCTGAGTCCTCATTCACCACTTTCAAGTTGTATGATCTTGGGCAACGTATCTTTCTAAACCCTCTGTTTCTCAGCAATAACATGGTAGCAAAAGCAATGTCTGTCTCACAGGCTACAGTAGTTGTGAGGATTAATTAAGAATACAGGTGCAAAGCTGTGCTTGCCCAAGACAAGGGAGGAGTGCCAGTCCCTCTGGTAGAGAGAGACTCAGCCCTGGAATCCAGAGGCACAGTTAGCAAGACTGTGGGGCTGGGAGGCAGGAGTGAGCTGTGCTTTGGCACGAGGTGCCCTGGGCTGGCTGTCTTTCTGCTGATATTCTTCTCTACTGTGGCTGGCCACAGGCCAACGACACTTGTACTTAATGGGCCTTTGTGGGGTAGTTATATTCTGACCACAGCCAGGGCAGGGGTGGGTAAAGGACCAAGATTATGGGCTGGCTTCAATCCCAGATGCCATCTGTAGGTCATGACCCACTAGTTCTTACCAACTCTACACAAGGCTCTTATCTAACCTGAGCCACCAACTCCTGGGATTCAGACTGATTCATACAAGTGGTCAACCAGGGCTCTCTTAGTTTGCTATCCACAGCTATAAACCCCAAACATTAAGAAACATTGTTGCTAACATGACTACTAAATCCTGCTCCAGGTTTGCTCCACAGTCTCAAATGGAAGAGTATACTAATGGTTAACGGTATGAGTTATTAATGTTTTTCAGGAGAAGTCAAAACATGGACTCTTGCAGCCATTAGGAATAGCTGTGCAGCTCATAGTGTTACAAGACACCACTGAAGAGATATTAGGAGCAGATGGATAATTATGGACAGATAAATAAATTATCTCATCTTCAATAAGCACATCCCATGAAAGTGAGGCTGCTTAAGTGGGAAATAGTCCTGGTACGGCCTGGGGAAGGCTCTCTTGTTCTAGGCTTGGTCTTCACAGAATGTTTGTCTAACTATGAGTCTCAAGGGCAGAAGCATCTACCACATTCAAGGAATGCCAGCTCGGTTCTCACTGCTCCATATGGCCTGTCAGTTCTCTTTGTAAAACCGGCTGCAAAAACACAGCAAGGTTTTCTATCCGATGCTTAGTCTGGGTCACACTGACAGCAATTTACAAACTGTAGTGTAATGTATATTTTGATATATATAGACAGTTATTTCATATATATGTGTGTATTTCTTCTTGTTTGTTTATCTTTCTGTTTGTCACCCACCTACTTATCCTGAATGAGCCCTCTCTTGTCTATTAGAAAGTTTACTAGAAGAAAGTGTTCTATGGATTCTTTTCTGATAACTAGGCAGTTCTCTTCTGCTGAATTAGTAGAGCCAGAACCCCCAGATGTGATTTCTTTGCAGCCTTGATCTTTGAAGGCGTTTCTTGACTCTGCATCTATGATACTTGCACAGTGTTTATGGAGGCTCAAATATTTCCCAATAGTCCATGGGGAAAGAGAATTGCTATCACTTTAATGTAAAACACACACACCCACACATAATTTTATGAAAATAATATATGAATAGGTTCTTCTCATGTGTAGTAACAAAAAAATCAGGTGAAGCTAAAATTCCCTTTACTATCCCTATTCCATTTCTCCATCCAAAGACAATCACTGATCTCAGTTTTACAAATAAATATGTGTGTGTGTGTGTGTGTGTGTGTGTGTGTGTATGTGTGGCAGGGAGAGAGACAGAAACAGAAGGACAGAGAGAAAGACAGATGTATAGATTTTTGGGTGTGTTTTAAACACAAGTGGTGTTATACTGTATGTGTTAATCTACATCTTGCTTTTATTATTATATTATTAGTCTGTTAAGGATGCTATAACAAAATATCACGGACTGGATGGCTCAAACAACAGAAATTTATTTTCTCACAGGTCTGGAGGCTGGAAGTCCAAAATCAAGATGCAAGCAGCGTTGGTTTCTTATGAGGACTCTCTTCGTAACTTGTAGACGGAGACTTCTTGCCGACTCTTCCAGGTGGCCTCTTCGTCATGCACAAGCAGAGAGCGAGCTAGCTCTGGTGTCTTTTCCTCTTCTTCTAAGGATACCAGTCCTATCGGATTAAGGCCCCACCCTTATGACCTCGTCTAATCTTAATTACCTTCCTAAAGGCCTTATCTCCAAATACAGTTGCATTGGGGGTTAGGGCTTTGACATACAAATGTTGGAGGACACAATTTAGTCCACAGCAATCACTTAATAGGATGTCTTATAGACCTTTCAGCATACACAGATCTACCTTTTAGTACCTACATACCTACCCTTGTGGAATCCTCCATGGTATTTAATAGCATTGATATTTCATAACTTATTTAATCATGTCTTAGTCTGTTTTCTGTTGCTTATAACAGAATACCTGAAACTGGGTAATTTATAAAGAAAAATAATTTATTACCTACAGTTACAGAGGCCAATAAGTCTGAGGTCAAGAGACTATATCCATTGAGGACCTCCCTCCTGGTGGGCACTCTCTGTAGAGTCCCAAGGCAGCACAGGGCATCACATGGTGAGGGGCTGAGTGTGCCAGCTCAGGTCTCTCTTCCTCTTCTTACAAAGCCACCAGTCCCACTCCCATGATAACCTATTAATCCCTTAACACATTAATCTATTAATCCATGAATGGGTTCATCCATTCATGAGAACAGAGCCCTCCAGACCCAAACACCTCTTAAAGGCCTCTCAATACTGCTCCACTGGGGATTAAGTTTCAACACAAGTTTTGGAGAAGACAAACATTCAACCCATAGCACCATACTGTTGAATATTCCCAATTTTTTGCTAATATAAAACTGTTGCAGTGAAAGCACCTTATCTATGCTTTATTGTACATATTTCAAGTAATATCTCCAGCATCAAGATAGAGCTGCAGAATTGCTGGGTTAAGCTGTGCGCTCACTTGCCAAATGGCTTTCTTTCAAGAGTGAACCAATTTACTTTCAGAAGAGTATGAGAAAATCAGTTTTTCCGCAGGCACCAACAATTGATACTATCAAATTTAGAAATTCTGCTAATCTGATCGGGTGATAAACGGTATGCGATTGTTTTATTTTGCATTTCCCTGAGAAAATGCTTGTGAAGAGAAAAGGGAGGGGCTGGAGGACGTGAGGGGGACACTGACGCTGGTGTCACACCGGGACACAGGTCTGGCCCCTGTAACGGGAGTGGGAGAGGAGGAGGTCGGGCTGGGCAGAGTCTCAGACCGCTGTGCGGTTCTAGGAATGTTTCACCCAGGGCGCTGTGGAGCCCCTGAGCCAGTCACCTGTCAGAGGAGTCCTGTGTCCTGCAAGAATGGATTCCCACTGATGGCCTTGCCGTGTTCAGTCACTGGCTTGAAGCAGTCCCTGGGAAGTGTGGCGTTGGTGTGAACACAGCAGTGGATTCAACTGACACAGCTAGGGTGTCTGCCAGTTCTATTGCCATAGCAGAATATCTGAGTGGTGCATTTCCATGCCCACTACCTGTGTTCATTGATCATATGGATTTCTTCCTCTAGGACAGGGATTGACAAACTTTTTCTGTAAAGAATCAGAGAATAAATATTTTAGGCTTTACAGGCCAGTCAGAACTACTCAACTTTGCCCTTATAGCAGCAAAGCAGCCACAGATTACATGAAAATGACTGAGAATATCTGTGTTCCAATAAAACTTTATTTACAAAAGTAGGCAATGAGCCAATGTGTGCTGTAGTTTCCTGACCTGAGGAATAGGAGATGCCTGTTTACATTTATAGTACTCTTCTCTTCAGAGTTTTGTAGAATTTGTGCACAAAACTATTTGGACCTGGTTCCTTTCTTAGGAGAAAGACTTTGACTAACTTTCTAATTTATTCTAGGTATATTTAAGTATGTCTATTCTTGTGCCAATATTGAAATTAATATTGTTTTCAGAAGTTCAACTGAATTATGTAGAATTCACATTTTTTGCTACCCAACTTGGTCTGCCCTTATTTTCAAAATTTCTACATTTTTCATCTTTTTTATGCCATATTTTAAAAGTTAATATTTTATTTTGGATGATGTACATGAAAAAAATTTTTTAAGCCTCTATCACAAATAAATATAAATCAAGATAATGTATAGAACTCAAGATGATATCCATTGACTTATCTAAATCTTCATGTTTCATGGACAAGGAAAGGCAAGAGCCAATTATGATGACATCTTATCAATCTACAGTAGGTAGCCAAATCTGTTAATATTTTTCTTTCTTAAAAAGAAATCATCTATCGAGTCCAAGTATCTTACTGCCATCTGGATTCATTTTGTTGTTTAGATGACTGGGGTTACTTATAGTGGCTAAGCATATAGATTCTGGAGCTAGAGGGCTTATATTCAAATCTTGACTCCACCACATGCCAGTGTGGTGAACTAGAGTAAATTAACTAACTGCTCTGCCATAGGTCCTTATCTGTAAAATTGAGCTAATCATAGTACCTACTTTGCAATGTTATGACAAATTAAATGAGTTAATGTAAGCACAGAACTTAGAATTGCGTCTGGCACATGTAAGTACAACTGATTGTTACTATAAGTATTATCAGTGTCATGTGCTTCTGTGCTTGATTTGTTTGGTTATAAAGGTTTTACTCTTTATGGTTTTGTTTCCTTGAGTCTGTCTTTGATGAATTTTATATCGTCACTGTACTTTTTGTAAGATTCTCTTGTGAACTTCAGCAAATGATGGTTTGTGACCCTGTCAACACCAGAGATTGCTGTGATATCTGTTGCCTCACCTCAGAATTTCAGCAAAGGTATTCTTAGCAAGGAGGGAATCAGTGATGCCTTCTGCCCCGCTGAGCATCTTTGCCTTCACCTCTGAGCATTGTCTTTTCACAGTCATCTAGATATCGTCATGTTTGTTCAAGATCCTGATTTTAATTCTTTTGAGTCGACATCCAGAAGCGGGACCACTGGGTCATATGGTAGTAAGAGAAATCTGCACTCCCATGTTTACGGCAGCATTATTCACGGTAACCAAGATGTGGAAAAACCCGAATGTCCACTGACAAATGAATGGATGCACAAAATGTGGTGTATACATACAATGGAATGCTATTCGGGCTTAAAAAAGAATGAAATTCTCCACATCTGAGGGATGTGCTGAGCATTGTAGAGGGGAAGAACATACCTCTAACACTTGCTAGGGAGAGGCAAAAACATAAAATGCAACCAAAATGTTTGTACTCTCACATTTTCTTGAAATAATAATAATAATAAAGGACAAAATTCTCCCATATGGGACACCATGGATGAACCTTCAGTTGGACAAACCATGAACTTATGCTAATTGAAATAAGCCAGTCACAAAAAAAGCAAAGGCTGCATGATTCCATGTGTATGAGGTATCTCAAATATGCAAATTCATAGAATCAAAGCGAGAAATGGTGGTTGCTAAGGGCTGCGGGGAAGGGGACATGTGGGAGCTACTAAGCAATGGGCATAAAGTTTCAGCCTAACAGGATGAGTAAGCTCTAGAGATCTGCTGCACATCATTCTACCTGAAGTCAATAATAATGTGCAGTGCACTTAAAAGTTTGTTAAGAGGGTAGATCTTATGTTCAATGTTCTTACCACATCAAAATAAAACAAACAAACAAAAGATATTGTAATGCTGGCAAACTTTCACAATGGCTGAGTTGGTCTCCACCAGGCATAGAGTTGGTGATAAAAGCAGATGTGAGAGGCTACTCTGAGATTAAGGGGCACCTTGAGTGAGCACAATACTTGAGGAGGGTGTTGTAGAGAGGACACAAAACAAAAGCAAGTTACATAGAAAGCACCTTCTATTAACAACACTTTTATGCCTATTTTACTGTTCTTTTCAAAGAAGAGCATTAAGTTTAATTGATCAACAATTTTTGAAGTCCCCATTTAGTTGTGTTTTCAAATTTATTGATTTCTGTGTTTCTATTTATTCATTCCTTTCTTATCCTTTTTGGGGGAGCTTATTTTGTTGTTCTTTAATTTCCTGAGCTGAAAGCTTATCTGTTTATTTTTAGTCTTTTTGGTTTTGTAATGAATACACTTAAGGCTCTGAATTTTCTTCTGAATACTGCTTTGGTAGTATGGCCTTAGGGTTTTTTTTTTACCCCTTGTTCATGATTTATTTAGTATCTTTTTCAAAATATTACAATGCTTATTAATCCTATCTATGTAATGTTTTTTAAACTAACTTTAAAGGGTTTTTGTCTGTTTGTTTGTTTGTTTTTTACAGTGATAGTTTATTGCTCTATTGCCCATGCTGGAGTGCAGTGGTGTAGTGGCACAATCATAGCACACTGCAGCCTCAAACTTCCAGGCTCAAGCGACCCTCCTGCCTTAGCCTCCCAAGTAACTGGGACTACAGGTGTGCACCATCACACCTGGGTAATATCTATTTATTTATTTTTGTAGAGATGAAGTCTCACTATGTTGCCCAGGCTGGTTTCAAACCCCTAGCCTCAAGTGATTCTCTGGCCTTGGCCTCCCAAAGTGCTGGGATTATAGGCTTAAGCCACTGTACCCAGCCAATAATTGTATCTTGACCTTTGAACTTTCTGTTTCATTGTTATCTTTCCTTCGGAGTTACTACAGAAAAGTCTGATGTTGATGTCATTCTGTCTTTTTAGTTAGTAACCTGTTTTTATTTCTCTCTCTCTCTCTCTCTGTAAGACTAGGATTTTCCTTTTATCTTTAGTGTTCTGAAGTTTTTACAGTACTGTATTATGTGATTCATTTTTTTATTCACCTTTGTCTATTGAGTCTGAGGATTTTTTGTTCTGGAGTATTTCTCTATTTCTGCTTCGAATATCCCCTCTTTTCCATTCTCCCTATTCTTTCCTTCAGGCACTCCTATTTTCAAATATTAGAATTTTTGCATCTGGTTTAAAAAGTGAACTTAAAATTTAGTCAGTAAGTCATGCTAGAAATAGAAGGGGTACCCTTGATAGTTCAAGAGCGATGAGAAAGCTGACATACCAAACAGATGTTACAAGATGAACTTGTAGGAGACGGTGTAGGAGAGGGTGCCTGAGACGTGCGTAGGGAGGGTGTCGCAAAGGTAGTAGTGGTCCCAGAGGATGTTCATCAGAGATGGGACCCAGAGGAAAGCAGAGAGCATGGCTGGTTGAGGAACAGCTTCAGAAAGATACAGGGACAGCCAGATAGGAAATAGCAAAATTGTCACGCTGCAGAAGAAACCATGGACATGGGGCATGACTTGAACAGGCAGGAAGTGCCCTGGCAAGTTGGCGTCACCCAAGAGTAATGGGGAGCACCGTGATCCCAAACTGGCAATTACTTCACTCTGTGGCAACGCATGCCACCTTCCTTGCATCTCTAGGGGCGGGTTTTGACAGAAAGATTCAGTGCTCACAGACAAGCTGATGACAAAGCTCAAATCAGAAGATAAGCGTGCAACCAAGACTAAACATCTTGGGGAGGGGGGAGGGCAGAATCACCAGTAAAAGAAATAACTTTAAAATCCAACAGAGAAAATTGAGTTAATGAAAAGCAGAACAAGACCCTAGAACAGGTACTATTCAAGACCTATGAGCACCTCTGGGAGATGTGAGTGATGCTGCATCCATTAGAGAGAAATGGGTAGAGACTTAGAAAATATAAATTTGATGTTGAGAAACAGAAAACTTCAGTAGATGGATGAATAACAGAATAATGGAATAGGTAAGTTAGTGAGCTTAAAGATCAAGTCAAAGAATTTTCTCAGAATGCAGCTGAAGGACACTTTTAAAAAAGAATATATGAACTCGACTTCTTTTTCTTCCATTTTTAGGGTTCCAGAGTTGGGACGAGGTGGTTCAGTTCACCATCTTGTTTCCCTCCTACCTGATTTAAATTGTGACGTAAAAACCTGTCCTAGTGGTCATAGAGATTTTGTTTGAGAATCAAAAGAAAAATCACCCGGGAATTACTCGATGCTGTGAGTCATAGAAATAAAATTTCTCCCACTTCATTATGACTATGTGAGTTCCAAAAATAACACACCAATTTAACAAATATATGTTGAGTGCCTTTTACATGTCAGGCCGTGATAGGTTTTGATGATACAATGATGAACAAGACAATCCCAGCCTTTCAGGAACTCTTTGTAGAATCATTGAGTTTGAGAAAACAGTAAGAACTTTCTATGACTCAGTGTCCTATTACTAATACCCAACATTTGCAAGGTAATTTACAGTTTACAAAGTGCTTTTTAATACAAAGGGCATTTTGGTTGATTCTCATTGTGTATCATTGCATCATTTACAAACTATGAGAAAACACTTGGAATATTTTCCTCCAAAGTGTCAAAATACAAATTATTATAGAGTATGTGTAGATTATTAAAAGAAACAGAAGGATGATAGGAGTAGAATGAGGTAGAGACAGAACTCAAATTTAGATTCCAGATCTTGATATCTTCCCACTATCGTACTGCTCTGGGTCATGTTAGCTTAGAAAGTTGCTTTCTGATCTTCAGATTCATGATCTAAAAACAGATGACAGAGGTGTAGTTAAAGCAATTTTTTTTCTTTTCTCTTTTTTTGAGGCAGGGTCTTGCTCTGTTGCCCAGGCTGGTGTGCAGTGGCATCATCATAGCTCAAGGTAACCTCCAACTCCTGGGCTTAAGTGATCCTCACACCTCATCCTTCTGAACAGTTGAGACTATAGGTGCATGTCACCACACCTGGCTAATTTTTCTTATTTACTTTTGGTAGAGATAGGGTCTATGTTACCCAGGCTGGTCTTGAACTCCTGGCCTCGAAGGATCCTCCTGCCTCGGCCTCCCAAAGTGGTGTGAGCCACTACTGCACTATAGTAATAATTTCTAATGTGTCTTCAAATTTAACATTTTGTGAGCCTTCCTTGAATTGCACCTCAATGAATAGATTAAACACTTGGATAAATTCACTATGGGCCATTAATTGAATTATTAAAATTGTGATGGTAGCCAGCTATTATTCCATGGTAGAATGTAAATATTGCTTTTCGTTGCTTTACTGCAATGGTACATTTTCTAGAAATATTTGTTCTTCTTACCCCAAATGAGATATTATTGAAATTACAAAAGACGAATATATAATTTTTTACAAGGCCATTGTTTCTCTAACAGAGGAGCACTAAGAAGTCAGACTTCATCCTAGCAGGATACTGTCACAAAAGCAAATGACTATACTGATTTGATAGCTCACAGAGCTCAGAATGATATGTCATATAATATGCTGTCTCTGTTGAGTAACATTGCAGCTTGTGTCCATTAGGCAAAAACATAATAAGCTTAAATATTTTATGTATAGCTGCCATTATTTTGTGACTAGACTAGTGGACAATTTTAGTATCTGTTACTTTCATGAATATATAAAAAACTTTATTTTTATGTTGGGAACATTCCAATTCTTCTCTTCTAGCTATTTTGAACTATACAAGAAATTGTGTTCCAAAAATATGTAAGACTATTATGCATCAATAAAACAAACCCAAAATTTTTGCACCCATAGACAAAGGGATTGTTTAGCTTATAACACTGATTGCAGTGCTCCTTATTTTTGGCATAAGAGGGAGATATTTCTAAATGAGACAGTTGTAGATGTCATATACAAATGTCCTAAAACACATGGACCAGGCAGAGGGAACCACAATGGCTGGATTGGAACTTTGGGCCTGAGACTGCAGCTCGCCCCTGACTGGGCATGGTGCCACAGTTTCTCCTTACTGAAGCAGGAGAAATAATACTTGCTTTACCTATTTTATGAGTCTGCTGTGTGGATAAAATGAGATAATGTATATAAAATAATCATAAAATTTAAAGGATTTTAAATTCTTCTGTTTTTATGGGAGAAGCAGAAACACATTTTCCTCCTCCTTCTTCTTCCTTTTCCTTTTTCTCCTCCTCCACCTCCTCCTCCTTCTTCTTCATTGTGTGATGATGCATAGACAAGGATTTGATACGTGACTGCTCTGTGCTGACATAGTTTCAGGAACATAACAGCAAAACTCCAAACTATCCACAAGACAGTATGATTGCCTTTCGTTTTCAAAGGAGGGAAGAGAAGCTCAAAGAGTTCAGGTGAATTGGACAAGTTCTGAACTCCAATCTCAGCACACAGTGCAGAAAGGCTTTAAATCTCATTTGTCTGATTCTAAAGTCTATGGTCTTACCCGTGGTTAACTTGCCTGATTTTTTTTTAAAAAATCCTTTCTTTGCTTGAGTGAAGTGCCAGAGAATTTTGAGCAGAAGTGTTAAGTTTTTTTAATGTTGATAGAGAATTTTCCTGAGGCAAAACCATTAATGATAAAATCATAAAGCCTGTCTGGCCAAAAAAAAAAAAAAAAAAAAACCAAAATTGATCTGGCAGATAAAACTGCTTGGTAGAACTATCAGTCTGGAGACCCAACAGACACGAATAAGAAGAATCTGCTATTGCATTCTGATAGAGTTGGGAAAAATTTTAATTTGAGCTTTTTTACTCAAAGAAATGAGAGTTACCAATTGTCCCTAACTTGATGGGAGTTCACAGTAGGGAAAGTTCATGTAAATCTTCATTTTCAAGTTGAGATGGATAAGCACCATTTGCTCAGTTATGGTTCTTTGTTCACTGGCTTTGGCTAACTCAAGCAAAAAGGGAATATATTGGAGCAGTGCTCAGCAGATCACAAAGTAATACGCCATTGGAAGACCAGGTTGAAATGAACCTGGAGGACATTATGTTAATCGAAATAAGCAAGGCACAGGAAGACAAATATTGCAAAATTTCACTTATATTTGGAATCTAAAAGAGTGAGCCTCATAGAAGCAGAGAGTAGGATGGTAGTTACCAGGACTGGGTAACTGGTAACTACTAGTTACCAGTTAGTTACCAGTTACTGCAGTTACTCCCAGTTACTGCAACTGGGAATTACAGAGGTGTTGGTCAAGGGATACGAATTTCAGTTAGACAGGAGAAATCAGTTCAAGAGATCTATAATATTGTACAACATGATGACTACATTTAATAACAATGTATCAAATCTCGGACAATTGCTAAGAGAGTGGATTTGGTGTTCTCACGTCACAAAATGGTAAGTGTGTTAGGTAATGTGTATGTTATCAAATTAGCTTGATTTAGCCATTCCACAACGTACACATAGTTCAAAACATTATGTCTTACACAATAAATATTTATAATCTTTATTGGTCAATTAAAAACAACCCTGGAATTAGGGCAACAAGAGCTATTTGGGCACTTGGGAACAAATAGCCTCTAACTCTCTTTCCTTCCTTGTATCTCTGATCAAGATGTAAAGTACCTGGGGAGAGGGTCTGATCAGACCAGCTTGAGTTCTGTCTTTATGCGTTGGCTATGAGAGGAATGTTCTTACTGAAGTTGCCTGTGACAAGCCCTGTGGATGCATTTGGCTTGGAAATACGAAAGCCCTTAATTTAGAATTCCATCAAGTCTGTCTGTTCACAGTGGGGAATTTTTTATGCTTTTATTCTCCAGAAGGAAATCAAGTGGTCTCAAAAAGGAAGAACGGCTGCTAAGCAGGCCTCCATCCTCCCGCCCCTCCAAAGATCTGTTACAATGTATACTTAAAAAAATTTATTTTAAAATCAGTTTGAGGAAGTTACAAAAACAATACAGAGAGTTGCCATGCAACTTTTACCTGGCTTCCCCACTGATAACATCTTATATAACCATAGTACATTATTAAACTAAAGAAATTGACACAGGCCTGGGTGATGGCTCGCACCTATAATCTCTGGGAGGCTGATGTGGGAGGATCACTGGAGGTCAGGAGTTCAAGTCCAGCCTGAACAAGAGTGAGACCCTGTCTCTAGTAAAACATAGAAAACGTTAGCCAGGTGTAGTGGTGAATGCCTTGTAGTCCCAGCTACTTGGGAGGCTGAGGCAGAAGGATGGCTTGAGCCCAGGAGTTTGAGGTTGCTGGGAGCTAGGCTGATGCCACTGCACTCTAGCCGGGGCAACAGAGCAAGACTCTGTCTCAAAAAAAAAAACAAACCACCACATATTGACATAGTTAAAATACTATTAACTGAACCACAGACCTTATTCTGGTTTTGCAGTTTTTTGCACGTACTCTATGATATTAATTTGTATATAAACATGTGTTTTTATATGTCCATAGAGGGAATTCAAATCATAATGTTTTGTTAGCTAATTTTTTTCATTTATTAATATATTAAGATTATTTTCCAATAATGTAATTTTTTTGACAGCATAATTTGGTGGCTACACTGTATTCTATCCTATTTCTTAAAACCTCTCTGAGGATTTTTTTTTAAAATAATGTTTTAGTATTACAAAAATCCAGTAAGGAATATTTCTGTGCATACAATTTTTTAAGGTTTGAGTTCTTAGGAGATGTTGAACTAGCAGAGACCACTGGCTCTCTTCTGTCCTATCTGGAGAGATTATAGATGGAAGACACCAAGATTCAGAAAAACTGTGAGGATTGTTTTGAATTGGTGGGGATATAGATGTGTTTGTGTGTGTGTGGACTTATGTCAGGGGTGATGGCTGCAGCCTGGGGGTGGAAGCTTTAGGTGTGGCTGTGGGATGGTAAAATAGAGTTTTTGGAGTTCTGCTTTTGCCTGGGGCACTTGGTGCCTGCCTCAACAGCAGTGGCTCAGGAAGCTGGGGTAGGTTTCCCCAGAAGTGAAGTCCAGGCAGTGAGGAACTGTCTGTGAGTAGGTCGTTGAAGAAAACAGGAGGAGGTGGATTGTACTCTGAAGAGTGTCTCATCCTAATGTTGTCTGTCTGCAGGGAACTGGAAACCAAGTACTGAAATGAGGGGGTATTTGGTAGGGCAGCGAATGATCAACTGTGGTTTTGTGGTACCCAAGAGTTTCTACCTTTACACACACACACACATACACAGTTTCTACCTTTATACACACACACACACACACACACACACACACACACACACACACACACACACAAACACACACAGATGCCTTGAAATAAAGATGATCAGATGCCTTGGTAAAATTTGTTGACTTAAAAAATATAACAAATGTCAAGGAACACAAAAAAGAAAAAATTATTCATAATGATTCAGACTTAAAATTCTAGATTGTATCACCATTAAGGAAATTGATGAAGATGTGAGAGAAAGCCAAGGGATGTGAGCTTATGCTCAATTCTTAACTTGTTAGAGGGAAGATATAGACATAAAACTTTAAAGAAATAAGGAAGCATTAAAAATAAATAGAAAGGATTAAAATAAGGGAGGTAAAAATAGATAGAAAATCACATTGACAGAGTAAAATATGGTGGTAGAAAGATATGCAAATATATCAGCATTACAATAACTAGAAATGGGCTAAATTTGCCAGTTGAAAGAAAGGAACTATCAAATTAGATTTAAAAAATCATATATATACTTTTTATATGACCATGCTTAAAGCATATACACAAACCCAGAAAATTAAAGGGTAGAAAAAAATCAGCAAGTAATAATCAAAAGTAAGCTGGTATGTTTATATCAATATAAGATAAAGCTCACTTTTAGGAAAAAAAAAACATCATTAGTCATAGAGAAAATCAATGCATAAGGTTAAAGTTACAATTTACCAAGAAGATATATCAATTCTAAGCAAGTACACATGCCCAATTAAACTGCCTAAAAATATATAAAAAAAAAAATTGAGAGAACTATAAAATCAGGCATAAGAATTGGAAAGGAAGAAATAATAGCAATTATTTTCAGATGATAAGCTCATTAACACAGAAAACCCTAAAGAACCTTCAGACAAGTTATTAGAAATAATAGGAGAGCTCAGCAAGATGGCTGGATATAAAACTAATATACAAAAGTCAATGGCATTTCAATGCACTAGCAATAAAGATTGTAAAAAAGACACTATCTACAATAACATTAGAAACTAAATCTAGTATAAAATATGGAAAAACTTCTTAGAGGAAAAATCATAAAATTTTATTGAGATATTAAAGAGCTAAATAAATACAGTTATATTCATACATAAGAAGATAACATTTTGAAGATATCTTGTTACATATATACCTAGGCACTTTGTGTTTTTCTGTTTTTATGAGTGGGGTAGTTTTTTTAATGTCTTTTTAAAGATATGGGGTCTTGCTATATTGTCCAGGCTGGATTTGAACTCCAGGGCTCAAGCAATCCTCCCACCTCAGCCTCCTGAGTAGCTGGGGCTACAGGTATTCACTGCTGTGCTGGGTTGAGTGGGGTAGTATCTAGTTATATTATTTTGAACTGTAGATGAAGGAAAGTTTTTTTTTTTTCTTCAATATGTCAAGATTTTGAATGAAGCCAATTGCTCTAGGAAGGTTGTAGTGAATTATATTTAATACTTCCACCAGCAGTGCTTGAGAATACATATTTCCTACACCATTACCCCCATAAATACTATTTAAAAACTGGTAGCATACAGTTTTTAACATTTGTAATTCTCTAACAGTGGAATTGACCTTTAAAAATTATGTTTATTGGTTTCTAGTATTTTGTCTTTTCTAAATCTTTTGTTAGTTTTTCTGTTCACATGTTCCACTTTAAAATTGATTATTAAGAGCACTTTATGTGTTAAGAATAGGAAGCCATTGTCCATTGTAATTAATGTTTTTTAGGATATCCTTTCTCAATACAGTTTTTCAGTTCTAGTGCTTGGAATGGAAACTTGTCCCTGCTACACCACGTTTGCACTGTCTTGTGATGCATTCATCACAAACACGAGCATTGGTCAGCATTGACCTCACTGTTAACAGCACATTTGCCATCCTTTAGAAAAATTACTGATGGTTTACAGACAATTGTTTTTTCTTTCAGTAAACAAAATTTTCCTGAAAGCAGAAATGACTTTCCCAGGAATGCTATCAATACACAAACTGTGCAAGATTTGTCCAAGAAAAATATTTGGTTAATAGATTTTATTTTGGTTGATTCTATGATTCTAACCAGCCAGGTAAGTGAATGTGGAGCTTCAAATACTTCCAAAATCTGATACCAATCCATTTGATTTGGAATTGTGTTCTGTAGCTCCCAAAGAAGGTAAGTTTTAATTTTTTCTACTCCATTAAATGTACCTTAGATAATCTAATATTCTAATTGCTATGAAAGGATGTGATCAGACCACGGCCTCACATATCAGTCTAAAATCATACAAGGTAGAAAAAACATTGGAGTCTCACAAAATGATACCAAGACATAGATGTGGGATAGATATGAGTACAATGATTGATATCTTCAAAGGCTTGATATGTGGTCTCTAGGTTTTCAGAGCTTTTAACTTATGATGACAATCTTTCAAATTAGTAGAATTTTTAGACTGTAATGTTAGCCAAACAACTCTTCCACTATGTTAAATTAGTCTATATCTTACCCACAAGGAATACTTTTTTTCTTTTTGTATTGTTTTATTTTGTTTTCCTGCCTATTCATTATCACATATCTTTCTTCTTAAAAACTCGGATTCTAGATTGACATTTGTAAAGAAGTTTAAGGGAATTTAAAATTGTTTTGAAACTATATAGAAAAATATAGTTGAATTTAAGATCCAATGCACCACTAAAAAAGGGAAATTAATCAAACTGGATAACTTTTAAAGGCATTAGCCTTTAAAAATAAAATCTTAATCACTGCAAATTATATTATATTGAAATAATTTTTAACCTATTTGATGTTAAATATTTTTGGTGACAATTATATTTTGTAGTTAACACTTTGTATAATATTTTAAGGAAAACTAGTCCTTTTTAAAGAACAATTATTCTTAAATTTTTTTGTTGGATAATGTCACTTCACTAACATGATTTACTGTAGTGGTTCTACCATGTATATATATTTAAGTTTTTGCTCTTTATGAAATGTGTTGGGTGAAATTTTCCACATTGCTGGTCAACTTTTCTTGCTAATTTTCCAATCCCTCAGTTTAAATATTACATAATTATTCGCTCCATATCTTTTTAATCTGAAAAGACCCCGGAAGGGATTAACATGAGTTCATAGAAGATGGACCTTAAGCGTTACACATATGCCAATGTGTATCCAGCTTTGAAAAATGGCTTAGGGGAAGTGAAGGTTGAGCCATATAAAACTTCTAGACTTCTTCTGGATGTAGAAATATGATTAAATATTGACATGTTCATATCATCCAATCTGATATCTTTCTTTTGTGAGGTCCCTGGCCAAAAAAAAAAAAAAAAATTCATGATGACTAGAGCATTGTTCACTTTTTTAAGCATTATGTTTTTAAAATACTTTTTAATTTTAAAGAAATATAAACACATTCCAAAAAAATTGGAATTTTTTGTAAGCTAGGCTTTTTCATGATTTTCCCCTCATAGATTTATTTTTATGCTATGCTTCTCTCCCCAATTAGATTTTAGTCATCCAAGAAAGGTACCCTGGGCTTCCAGCAACTCTCCAACCACCTAAACATAAGTGCATCCCACACTGCAGTGTCTTGAGTGCAAAAGACACTCAGTAAATATTTGCTGATGGTCCTGATTATGGTATAATGAAACATGCTAAAAGGTAACTTAAACTTTTGTCAATAAAACTGAGTTTCGGGTTAGTTTGACCTTTTCAGTTTCTCCAAACATTTTCTTTCCCGTCAATGAAATGGCTCACTAAAGTACTTATTGATTTTGAAATCCTTTTTCCCTCCTGTACTTCTGAGCACTGAATTTAAGTGTTCTATATATCTTCACTCACACCCAGCACACTACAGCTGTTGTTTGCTGCTTTTGTTAAATGTGTGCTCATTAATACTCCTTATTCAATAATAGTTGGAATTCTCAGTATGCAATGATATCTATTTTAAGGATTTTAAGGACTGCTGTTCATTTCATTGAGTCAATAACATCCCTTTGTTTTCCCTTTCTCATAAAAGTTAGATGCCATTATTAAATATATATTTATAAACAATATGTGCTCTTAACATTATTATTTAGAAATAATAGTAGATATCATATCCTAAGCACCTACCGTATTCTGGACACTGTTCCAAGAGCATTAAAGTTATTTAATTTAATCCTTATACAAACATAGCAGAGGGAGTATTATTCTTACTTTAAAGATAAGGAAACCAAGGATTAGAGGATTTATATATCTGACTAAGATCACAGAGCTAGTAAAGCAGCTAAGCCTGGATCTGAATCCAAGTTTTATATACTGTATTAATATGTGCATGGTTAAGCAAAAGAAGGTTTCCTGAAGATGGCCACCCTAGGATTTAGTAGAGGTAAGCCCAAGGAGTTCGAAACAAGAAATGCCAAGGCAAGAATTGACCATTAGTCCCAGGGCCAGGTCTTTCCAACTGGGACCCAACCTAGAACTCCCTGATTTTCTGCTTCCATTGTTCATCCTGCAAAATTCCATTCATAAAGTGGTTTCCATTTGGTTTTCCCAATGATGCTAGTCTCTAGTCTTCTTTACCCTTGAGTTTCTCATGGTTAATGATACTAATGAATTGGCATTTGGGTTTATTTCTAGGACTCTGAGCCAACCTTTGAAAGAAGGCTCTTCTTCCTAGCTGTGGGCATGATTTGGGTTAGATCCTTGATAGGAGTAATTAATCAGACAATGTCTTCCCTGCCAATGCTCCAACCTCCAATTATTTCATTTCATCTTCATACCAAACCTTGGGGTAGTTATCACTTTAAAGGGGGAGGAAACAGAGGTTAAATCACTTGCCTCCAATCAATAGCGGAGAAGTGGAAGAACCAGGCTTTGAGCCCACGTCTGCCCGTGTTTGAGCCTAGCTTGAGGTCTGTGCCCTATTGCCTAGGACTCTTGCTGCCGACCCTCACATCCCTCCTATCCTCCCCCCACCATTGCATCACCCAGCAGCAAAGCCATGGGTCATGAGATGCAGGGCAGAGAAGACCACAGGCTACAAAGCGGCAGCAGCAAGAGAAGGACCATGCAGAAATGCTGGGAGATTCTACCTGCTTTTTAAGAGGGGACCCTCAGCCCCAGCAGACAGGAGAGAGAGAGAGAACTATGTAATGACCTCACCACTTCTCAGTTTCTGTTCAAAATCAGTTACAAGGAAGAGTTTTAAAAGTCTTTAGCATGCATTTGGAAAATGAAGAATTTTGTTTATAAGAAAAAAAAAATGTGGATTGTTTCCAGGCTTCTCTGAAAAATTCTTGTTAAACTTTTGTACAGCTAGTAAATTAAGTCATTGTTTATTCTATGGAATGGAAAGCATACCTCTACTGTGACTCAGGATCTTGGTTGAGGAATGGTCTGGCCCCGAATTCATTGTCAGTCTGTTAAACTACCTGTCTCATTATTCTAACCTATTAAACAGAGGGTTGAGTCTCTTCCATCAAGAAGATGGCATTTGGCTGCATTCTCTTGAATATATTTCTCACATCTTTGAGCCTCAGCTTCCTTTTTGGTGATTATTCAATTATACATGGTGCCAAAAGCAGAGTGTTCTGTAAGTGCCTGATATGGCACTAAGATTATGTTTCCACTATAGTAAGGAGATGGTTTAGGAATTAGTTAATTAATTAATTAATGGCCTGTAGATTTTAATGTAGGTTGGGTACTTCAAAATCCAATTCACATTTATCATAGTCTATTTATCTACTCGTCACTTTTATTTCAAAATGTTTTCTTCTGCTGAGACCAATTGAGATTTCTGGAAAATAGTCTAATTGTTAGCACTTTGCCCAGCACATTTAGTGAGAACTTATCTAGTTTTGACTCAAACTTAGTTCCCTCAAAAGGGCTGGTGCCTTTCATTTCAATTTTTTTTTCAAACATTAACTGCCCTTAATAATTGAAGCATTAATGCAGTTTCTTTGGATTGTTAAACAAAAAATCACTGCCATGGGAATTAGGTTCGTTTTCATGTTTAATTCCATTCATTTCCTGCTTGAACAACTGTACGAGGTGCCAACAGTGGCCCCAAAAGTCCAGCTCTGTGTTCAAGGAGATGACGATCTTGTTGGAGGGGGGAAAAAAAAAACCTCACACAGAACAATTAGGGAACAATGCAAGAACAATGTACAATGCAAGTTTTGATTATATGTTTTTATGGCTGTGGTCTAAAACAAAGTACCTGTTGTTCCTGATAGTGAAGAAACAAGACTACACACCACACAAAGGTGAAATGAGTTAACTCCAGGGAGAACTTGGAGCATGTAATTTTTCATTTGAAGCACTATCGTTTGGTGTTGGCTTCATCTTGTGGTTGTTTTTGGTTCCCTCTGCCTCCGACCCTGTCGTTTAAAGACGTCCCTCCTACGAGGCTCTCTGGGGCATGTTAGCAGGTTTGCCACTGCCCTCTGGTTTGTGTTCTTTGATGCCATGCCAGTTACATCACATTCTTGCTAAGTGAGTAAAGGTAATCATAATTAGAAGTTAGAGAGAGAGGGAGAGATTGAAGCGGTGACTTAGAATTGAGGAAACATAGATTCCACAGAGAAAATCATATTTAGATTGTAGAACATGCTGAAAACTCACATCACTTCCAGATGGAAGTGAGCACTGTTTCACAGATTACTGGGAGAAGGTCAATCTTCTGTAAGAGCAAATAAACAAGGACACCACTAGCATATTTTCAAGTGATTTAAATTAAGAACTTAGTCCTGATACTGACATGATGTCTAAATTATCTGGGATTAAACCCAGGAGCTTATTGAAAAACTGTTGTGAAAGAAATAACTATTAAAAATATATCAGGTTATGATAAGGATGAAACTTTAGATAACATAAGAAGACAATTTCTCTTTAGGCTGAAAGATACCAGGTGCAGATTTATCTTTGACAGAGTGACCTGCCAAAGTGCCTGCTTTCCAGCCCATCTGATAAAGGTCAACGATTTGAACACCCAAACAAGTTGATACACACAGCACCTGCCCGACGAAAACAGTTATCATCGTTTTTCTCAGCCCAAATCGCACCATTTTGTTAATGTCTGAAAAGCAATAAACTATTTCCCCATCCCGCCAGTGAAGTTTTGCTTTCTCCTTTTCATACTAGACACCAACCAGTGTTGTTGCTGAGTTCAACGAAGACACATGTGATGTGTCTGTTTTTTCTTTCCTGCTTCCAACTCTTTCTTCGAAACAGCCCTCACAAAACTCTCCCACTTCTAAGTTGAGAAGGAGGTAGGGAAGAAAGATTGAGTTGTCTTTCAAATGGCCTGAGAAAAAGAGAGATAACGCTCATAGTCATTTTAGTATTATGACAAGCCTGGGTTTACAAAGTAGTAAGTATTTTCCAAATTACTACCTGCAATTTTTAAATAGGTGGAAAACATGCTGACTTTAGCTGCCGAAAAGTTATAGTCCACAAAATGTTTCGTGTAGCACTGCTATTATTATTATGAACAGAAATAGCAATGATAAAAATCAAATCAAGTTTTGTGAACACCCAAAATTCCATTCGCGTGTATGTGTGTGTGTGTGTGTGTGTGTGTGTGTGTGTGTGTGTGTGGTGGGGTGGGAGGGGAGGTAGTTTGGAATGAGTAGAATTAATGTTTTCCCTTGCTCACAGCTGCGGCCAGCACGGTTGCTTTCAAGTCGTGAGCTTGCTCGAACTTTCCTGGCTCAAGCCCCCTCCATTAAACAAGAGAACGGGGTGGGGAGGGTCAGAGAAATCTCAGGGTAACGGAATTGGACCTGAACTCGAGCCTCATCCAGTCCATGGATTTTTTTTTTAAGTGGTTTGTTTTCCACAAGCATCTGCCTTGACCTATAAATCATTGTTAATTTTATTGTTAAACTGCCCTCAGAGAGATTTTGCTTCAAACAGACAACGGCGTTAGAGAATTGTGGCCTCTGAGCTCAGAAGCAAGAACTGCGGAGCTGGAGGCGCCCGGCCCGGGCAAGGGAAGCTCCCCCAGCGCCGGAGCAGCGCAGCTCGACCCCTGCGCGCACGGCCTCCCGCCCTTCTGCGTGGAGGTGCGTCCTTGGCCTCTCTCTCACTTTGCCCACCCTCTTTCCTGGCCACCCTGTGCTCAGTGGGAGTAAATGTTAATAGTTTATATTAAATGCAGCATCAATTTAGATTTGATAAATACTGAATTAGTGCCGTCCTCTTTGGAGTGACACCTTAACCAACTGAAGGTGCGGGAGGGTTGCAGGGGGTGACTTGGGGAGAGCCACGGCTCGCCCTGTCGTCCAAGCGAGCTCTATTTTCTCCACCACTCCACACACTTCTGTGTCTTTCTTTCTTTCTTCTAAATCTACATCCATCTTCCCCTCCTTTTCCCATGCCAACTTAAAAGGTTTCAAATACTTCAAAAAGAAATGATTTCTAAATCATCTCAAAGACCACTAACATATAATGTTTTGTCGCATTTTTCCAAAGCGGAATAGCATATTACGAAATGATTGTGTTTTCATCCATATTCTCTTTTTTAGGACTATGGAGACATTATCTCAAATTATTACTTCAAAGAGACAGAGACAAGAATTTGGTACCATTCAAGTTCTCAAATCATTTTAGGTATTTTATTTCATTTTGCCTAAATCTCCTGGACAGTTAATTCCTTCTGCATTTTCTTGTATCACTTAAAAATTACATTTTACTTGGTCGGGATCTAAAGAATTACACTGACAAACTAAGAAATTATTGGAAAAAATTCCATTAGCACAGCGATAATGAGCAGAAAAAAATTGGCTAATTTCGGTGTCTTTCTTTGGGCTCTTCATAGAAAATTGTTGAAATGTGTCTTCCATAAGTAACTGGCATTCTGAAATTGATTTAAATCTGCAGAAGGGAAGAAAAGCTACACTGAAAAACTTAAATTTTAGTTTTGGAGATATTTAAAAAACAACAAGTTCCATGCCCAGAGGATCCCAGACATTGGCCCCCCTTTTCAGCCATTACAAGTGTGTGTGTGTGTGTGTGTGTGTGTGTGTGTGTGTGTGTGAGGGAAGTTGCATAGATGGTGTGGTAGGAGAGAGACATGCTTCCTTTAGCCATTACCCTACTGAAGCCTTTGTATTGCATTTTCTTGTTAATATAATGATCCCAACTATTTCTATGGGGAAAACTGCATCTTTTCCTTCTCTGGTGGAAGGGCCACCCAAGGAAATTTGGTTCCTGGTGAATAGAATGACAGCTTCTGGGCCACCTGTCCTCTCCATTTGGCCTCCACTCACCTTGCTGGGTCCCCTACAGTTCTTTCCTTGATGTAGCTCTATGAGCTACACAGGTAGCTCAATGTGCTACCTTCAATGTGCTAGAGCTGCTGGCCTTTGCTAGCCTATTTCTGCTGCCAGAACACCTCCACTGAGAAGCTGGCCTGTACTTGGCTGGTTCCTACTCACCCTCTTGAGGCCCCACAACACAGGAAACACGTGCTGGCAGCAAGTGCTTGCAGAATGAATGCAGGCGTGCAAGGGTGCACATGCTGGAGGACGGAGCCTCTGTTGTCACTCTCAGTACACTTCTGCCCAGCAGAGGTAAACAGCGTCAGGGTTGCTTAGTGCTCCAGGGAGTAGATGGAGGCTGCAAGGCAAACCAAATGGAGAGGGCTGGAGGGGAAGGAAAGGAGAAAGGGAGGGTGGGAGTGGAAGAGAGGTGGGGAAATGGAAGAGGAGTCAGAATGCCCCAGGAAATTAGAGTTTGGAGAGGACAATTAGAAAGTAGAAAACAGAGCCAGAATCAAAAACAGAGTGAGAGAGACAGAAATTCATAGATTTGCTACCTGGCCCAGATCTTACTAGCTAGCTAGAACCTTCTTCCTTTGTTTTTGCTGACTCATCTGTACTAATCCTTTTTGTAGAACATCCTTTACTTCCGCAGGGAAGCTATATGTTCCCATAGAAACCAATACTTTACATAACAGAATGCTTGTCAACATTTCACTAAAATTGCTCTCTGTTAGCTTCTTTTCCCATTAGACAGTCAACTTCATGAACGCAGGACTATAGGGTCTACCTTTTTCATCACAGTAACCTCAGCGAATAGAGTAGTGAAGGCTGCCCATAATAAATAACTAAAGGATTTATTGAAAACCTAGAGGATTGGGCAACTCATTTTCGTTTTCTGGACCTCAGGGTCCTCATTTGTGCTATGAGGCAGTTGGTCTAGTTGATCCTTAAGGCCAACCTCTAGCACTGGTCACTGTAATTTTGTACCTGCAGCTTCCTGCCTGATGCCAGAAACAATTTAATTCAAGAATACAGGGATGTGGCCTCTAAAGACCCTGAAGCTCTTGCCATCCAAACTGTGACTGCCAGGACACAGTTTGTACAGGGCCTTGAGTGGGTCTGGGAGAGCAGGCCCAGTCCTCACTAGCAATAGGCCACTTCTGGGAAAGAAAGAGTTGCCCTGAAATCCACTGTGGACATGAAGATATGCTCATGAGCCAGGGCAAGTTCATTATGAAGGTGTTTCAGAGACAGTCCTGCTCCTTCAGAGACATAAGGAAGAATATCCCAGAACACAGGGGGCGATGCATTTTGTCTATATGCATATATTGCTGTATATATACATTCATTCAGTGGGCAAATATTATTTAGTGCATAAGGGGATAAAAAGATAAATCAGGCCTCTGGGATCATGAGATTTGGCTGGGGAAGAAAGGCATAGTCATAAGGAAAATACAGCAACAATGTTAAATGGGAATCTTAGTCCATTTTGTGCTGCTATAATAAAATACTTGAGAGACTGGGTAATTGATAAAGAATAAACATTTATTTCTCACAGATCTGGAGCCTGGGAAGTCCAAGCTTGTGGTGCTGGCAGGTTTGGTTGTCTGATGAGGGTTTTGTCTCTGCTTCCAGGATGGCACCTCTTGGGGGGAGGAACACTGTGTCCTTGCGTGGCAGAAGGTGGAAGGACAAGAAGGGACAGATTTCCTCTGTCACGCCCTTTCAGAAGGGCTTTAATCTCATTCGCAAGGAAGGAGCCCTCATGGCCCCTTAGAACTGTCACACTGGTAACACTTGAATTTTGGAGGGGACACATCCAAACCACAGCAGTGGGATAAAACAGGTGCTCCCTTCCCTGCTGGTCCTCTCCATTTGGTTTTCCTGTTAAGGATTTTAAAGGACAGAAATACTACTTCCTGCTGCATCATGAGAGAAGTGGTATTTGAGCATGGCAGGACTTGGGCGTGTGGAGACTGGAGGTGGCATTGCATGTGGAGAGAAGAGCTGGGAGGGGAATTTATGGCAACAGTGAGTTTGGTTCAGCTACAGCAGGTTACATGAAGCAAATTGCTTATGACAAATTAGTTTGGAAAGGCAGGTTGCCACCAGATGGAAGGCATTCGAACTTTGCTCTGTAGGAAATGTGGAACCATAACAGATTTCTGAGCAGGGTGGTGGCCAGGGCTGGCCTTTAGAGAGACTCAGGACAGTGTGGGAAAGCTGTTTGGGGACTGCGAAGCCTAGAGAGAACAGAACCAGTGAGAAAGCCAGTGCACTGAGGCCTCGGCTGGGGCTGCTGATTTCTGGAAATGGGGTAATGTTGGGGAAAGGAGTTAGAAATGGGTTTCTGAAGACCCCAGGAGGTGTGAGTTCTACCATGGAGCAGTTATTCAATAATATTAAGTCTACAGAGAAGTTGAGGAAGGCGGAGGAAAAAAGGTCAATGATATCTTGAGACACTTGCTCCAGGAACTCGCAGAGACAAAAGCTTGATGCCAAAGAGTGAAGGAGCCACAGGCAAGATGCAGGGGCTCCAAGCCCAGATGGAGAGTCAGGGACAGGAACTCAGGTGCTGAGATGTTTGAATTTGAATCTTGGAGTTGCCTCTTGCTCTCTGAGTGACCTTAGGCAGGTTATTAACTGTGTATGCCTTAGTTTCTTCATCTGTGAAATGCGGATAATAATAGTTATCAACTGATAGGGTTGATGTGAAGATTAAATGAGTCTGTAAACATAAAATTGTCAGAACAGAACCTGGCAGGTGATAAGCAAGCTATATGTTTGCTAGTATGAAGATAATTTTAAAGAAGTTTAGGGAAGACAAGTGTAAATGGGACTTGGAGTGAGTAGCACAATCAAGGGAAGTTTTTTATTCTTGTAATTAACAAGGGACTTTTAAGCATGTTTAAATTGAGGGGAAGGACACATGGAAAGGGGAATAAATTGAACATACAGGAGAAGATTTGTTGCAAGTAAATTTAGAACCAGGCCACAGGCATGGCAATAAATGCTTGGGGAAAACTTAGTCTTGCAGGGAGGAAAAATGGCCTGGGTCTGCATTTAGAATAAAATATAGGTTCTTGACTTGGGTCTCCAAAGCCCTCTAGGGAATGGCTCCTGCCTGCCTCTCTAGCCATAACTCTTCAATTTTCCCCACTGCCCTCGGCACTTCTTTCACTTCTCAGACCTGCCAAGATTGTCTGTCCCTGGCTTGCTGCAGGTAGTTTATCGCTCTGCAGCTCCCTCCTCCAGTTCTCACTTGGCTGACTCCTTTGCATAATCCGGCCCTTGCTTCAAATTAGTGGAGGCCTTTCCTGACCACCTAGTCCAAAGTAGCCATCCAGTGTCTGTGACATTTCCTGGTTTTGCATCTCTGCATTGTATTTATCATCACTTGGTGTTTTCTTGTTTATTCATTCATTGGTGTATTATCTATCACCTTTCTTCACTAACATAGAAGCTGCATGAGGGCAGAGATCTCTTCTGCTTGGTCATCACAGTATCTTTTGCTCTTGGCACATGGTAGGAGCTCAATTAAACATTTGTTGAGTGAATAAATGAATACATCTTTCCCTAACAGGTAAGAAAAATGGGAGACAACTTTAGGTGAAGAGGTGCATTTTGAAGTAGGGAGGAGATTGAGGAAACTGAGTCATATTACCTTAATTTTCTCTGTAAATTATGAAGTCAAATAATATGTAGAAAGTGAAGGGGTGGACTTCGAGGTATATGTCCAAAGGACATGAAATCAGTATACAAAAGAGATACCTGCACTCCCATGTTTATTGCAGTGCTATTCATAATAGTCAAGGCTTGGAATCAACCTAAGTGTCCATTGACAGATACATGGATAAAGAAAATGTGGTGCATATACACAATGGATAACTATTCAGCCTTATAAAATAAGGAAATCCTCAGGGGTCAGAAAAATGGCAGATTAGTGGTGACCTACTGGCTCTCTGCTCCCAGAGTAGGAGGTGAAGAATGTGGACAGCTACACATGAGTGGATCACTTTCCCACAAGAACAGCATTGTAAGTATGCAGAGAAGCAGCACAGGACAATCAGCGCTGGAAAAAAAAAGGCGAATTGGAGAACTGACTGCAAAGTCTGAAGAATGCTAGATATACAACAGGGAATAGAGCATGGGTCGGCCGCACCTGTCAGCTGGCTGGGGCAGTGTGATCTGACACAGGAGCACAACTCTTCCTCCACTGACCTCCGCATCCACTCAGGCAGGGAAGTGCCTGAAGTCAGTGTGAAGTTACGGCGCAGGATGCCAGGCTGTGTGAAGAGACATTAGCGGGAAACATTTTGAACTCTCCAGTGTTCTGTGCTAGGTCCACACTGGGCGGGGGAGGGACTGGTCTGAGTGGACACTTCCTGGGTCCACAGGAGGGATTTAGGAAACAGGCACCTCACCTCTGGCAGTCACCAGGACCAGAACAAAGGAGGTGAATGCCAAAAGGGAGGCATTGCTCCGGAAACCACCAAATATTCAATTGGCACAAGGTGGAACAGAGAGTGCAGGACTCTCTACTGGACTGACATGGAATAGTGGGTCAGGGAAGCAGTGTGGATAGCCGGTGAATCATTGAGACAGCCTCCCAAAACCAGCACCCACCGCCTCCCAAGCAGTGGCCTCCAGTGCTGGCCTTCTGTGGGTGGGCAACCGCCATTTTGGGGGTCCATAGCCCAGAAACACTGTGGAGCCTTGTGGATCTGGGCTCCACCCTTTCTCCAGCCCAGCAGCACAAGCTCAGGCAATGGTCTCAGGCAATGCCCCTGGCCCTGCCTGGCAGAGCAGGCCCTGCTCTTGGTGGAGGGAGTAACAAGAAGCCGCTGTTTGAACATTCCTCCTCCAACCTGCCCACCTGCTTTTTGTACAGGTAGGACAAACCCAGCCCTTGGAGGGGTGGAGTAACAAGAGAAGCTGCTTTCTGGGCTGAGTCAACTGTTGGCCTCAGGCAGTACCCTCCCCCAGCTTGGCAGCTTGACTGTCCCTCTAGCAGGGCAGACCTGCCCTTGGAGGAGGGGAGAAGGGAGAAAGTCTCTTTCTCTGTGTGACTGGTGTGAATCTGTGGGACCTTGGAACTAAGCAAAAGAGTGCAGATTGATGGTTAGATCCAGTGGGTTGGTTTTGGTCATCTGATAAGAATATAACACTAGGGCTCGCCCTTGGTGCCCAGGCTCTGGTCAGCTTTGGGGCTTGTGGTCTGGGAAGGAAAATCCTAGACAGAGTCCTTAGCAATTGCACCAGTTGACACCCCCCACCCGGAGCTGCCTTGGAAGTGTGGCGAAAGAGCCCGAAATAACATATTAGCAGCTCTCTCCTAGCAGCAGATCAAGCAACCATGGAAGTATATGCACTCAGGCTCACAGGGACCTGTTGCCCTCACCCCACATGAAGTGGCAACAGGGCTCAAGTAACCCTTGGGAGTGACAAGACATTTCCCAAATATTGGGGCACTTGTATACCCCATTTGGGAATTTAGAGCCCAACACAAAGGCATTGGAATACCTTGACAATTGACTTCTCCATGCAAACTAAAAGCAACGAAAGAGAGGGTAACTGCATAGTTCAACACAGTCCCTTCCATCTCAAACTAGTGGAGGGCAGCAGAGTCACACACACAAGAGTAATTCACCACCTGGGAGCTTAATCAAGGGGTCCAAATCTACTTTGACTAGAGGTGAAGACAACAGGTCAGAGATAACTTAACAGGCTAAAATACCTCTAAGGCAACACAGGACCAGAGTGCATCTCCCCAGCACTGTCAAAGAACATCCCTTTGGGGACTTGGAGATAAGGCTATAAACCAGCCCCAGTACCCCCAGTTCTTGACAAAGTAGCCTGATGAGAAAGAATCAGCAAAAGAACACAGGAAACCGGAAATATCAGAGAGAAAAGTCACCCCCAAAAGAAAACGATGGATATCATTTGATATCCATCAATAGATACCAACTTACATGAAATGATTAAACTGACAGAGAAAGAATTCTGAATATGAATTATAAGAAAACTTAATGGAATTGAAGAGAAAATAGAAACCCAACATAAAGAAGCCACAAGAACAATACAAGAAATGAATGAAAAATTCCCTAAAGAAATTGAAATACTAAGAAAAAAGCAAACAGAAATCTTGGCAATGAAAGGGGCCTTCAAGGAACTTCAAAACACAGTGGAAAGCCTGAAGAACAGAATGGATCACACAGAATAAAGAGTCTCAGAGCTTGAAGATAATGCCTATGTGCTAAACAAATTGGATAAAGAAAAAGAACACAGAAACAAGAGATAAGACCAAAACATACAAGGAATTTGGGATTATGTAAAGAACCCAAATATAAGAATCATAGTCATCCTAGAGAGAGAAGAAGAAAATACACAAGGGTTGGAAAACTTATTTCATGGAATACTGGAGAAAAATATGCCTGGCCTGGCCAGAAATCTAGCTATCCAGATACAACAAGCACACAGAACTCCTGGGAGACTCAACATGAAAAGGCAATCACCACCTCATTTAGTTATTAGGCTACCAAAGTAAACACAAAAGAAGCAGTCCTTGGAGCAGTGGGGCAAAAACAGCAGATAAGCTACAAAGGAAAATCTATCAGACTGACTGCAGGCCTCTCAACTGAAACTTTATAAGTCAAAAGGGACTGGGTACCTATCCTTAATCTTCTAAAACATAATAATGGCTAACCTAGAATGCTCTACCTGGTAAAACTAGGCTTCATCTCTGAGGGAGAAATAAAGACCTTCCCAGACAAGCAATCACTGATGGAATTTGTGAAGACCAGA
Source organism: Microcebus murinus (assembly GCF_040939455.1). NCBI lineage: Eukaryota > Metazoa > Chordata > Mammalia > Primates > Cheirogaleidae > Microcebus > Microcebus murinus. The sequence continues at coordinate 14,083,434 of NC_134108.1, read as the reverse complement.
CCAGCCCTACAGGAAGTACAGAGATCTGCATTAGACACTGAACAGCACAATAGACACTCTCCAAAGTAAAATCACTCAAGAGTTAAAGTCTAGCACCTGGATTCCATGATGGCTCAAGGAGTAAAACAAAACAATAGGAATTCATCCAACAATATAAACAGAAATCTACCCTGAATATCAATCCTTTCAATAAATGTGAGTGGTTTGAATTGTCCTCTGAAGAGACATAGACTGGCAGAGTGAATAAAAATCCACAATCCTAGTATCTTCTATGTACAGGAAATGCATCTAACCTACAAATATGCTTTCAGGCTCAAGGTCAAGAGATGGAAAACAATCTTCAGGAAAATGGAAGCCAAAAGAAAGCAGGGGTAGCTATAATTATTTCAGATAACATAAGCTTTAAAATAGCAAAAGTAAGAAGGACAAAAATGGCCACTATATAATGATGAAAGAGAAGATCCAACAAGAAGACTTAACAATTCTCAATATTTATGCACCCAACTCAGGAGCACCCAGATTCATAAAGCAAACCCTGTCTGATCTAAATAGTATGATAAACAATAACACCATAGTAGCCGGGGATTTTAACACCCCCCTGAATGAACTGGACAGGTCTTCCAAACAGAAAATAAGCAAAGAAATAATGGAATTAAACAGAGCTCTAGAACAAAAGGGTCTAACAGATCTCTACAGAACATTTCACTCAAATAAAGGTGAACATACATTCTTCTCATCAGCTCATGGAACTTTCTCCAAAATTTATTGCATATTAGGCCACAAATCAGACCTCAACAAATTCATACCATGTATCTTCTCAGATCATAGTGGTATAAAATTAGAGTTTAATTCCAAGAGAAAAACTCACCACTTCACAAAGTCATGGAAATTAAACAATCTATTGTTGAATAACTATTGGGTCATGGAGGAAATACAGAGGGAAATCAAATGATTCTTTGGAGTAAATGATAATGGGGACACATGTTATCAAAATCTGTGGGATACAGCAAAAGCATTCCTGAGACGAAGACTAATAGCATTAAATGCTCACATCCAAAAGACAGAAAGCTCAAATATCAACATACTAATAAAACAGTCTCAAGGAACTGGAAAAGGAAGAGTAAATCAATTCCAAACCTAGCAGAAGAAAAGAAATAACTAAGATCAGAGTAGAACTAAATGAAATTGAGAATAAAAGAATTATACAGAAGATCAACAAAACCAAAAGCTGGTTTTTTGAAAAGAGAAACAAAATTGACATCCTTTTTGCTAGATTGACAAGAACTTGAAGGGAAAGGACTCTAATAAACTCTATTAGAAATGAAAAAGGAGACGTCACAACAGACACCATGGAAATACAAAACATTATCTTTGAATACTATAAAAACCTATATAGTCTGAAACTACATAATGTGGAGGAAATAGACACATTCCTGGAAACATACAACCTCCCTAAGTTCACCCAGGAGAAAATAGAATTCCTGAACAGACCAATATCAAGTACAGAAATTGGGGCAGCAATTAAAAACCTTCCAAAAAAGAAGATTCCCAGACCAGATGTCTTCACTTCTGAGTTTTACTAAACCTACAAAGAACTCTTACCTATACTACAGAAATTGTTCCACAACATTGAGAAAGATATCCTCCATAAAGATATCCTCTATGAGGCCAATATCACTTTGATACCAAATCCAGGAAAGGATGCAACAAAAAAAGAAAACTACAGATCAATATCCCTCATGAATATAGATGCAAAAATCCTCAACAAAATTTTACCAAATAGAACCCAAGAGCATATCCAAAAAATAATTCACCATGACCAGGTGGGCTTTATACCAGAGATGCAAGGCAGGTTCAATATATGCAAATCTATAAATGCAATTCACCTCATAAATAAAATCAAGAACAAAGACCATATGATTCTCTCAATAGATGCAGAAAAAGCATTTGATAAAGTCCAGCCACCTTTATGATAAAAACTCTTAACAAAATAGGCATAGACTGGATATACCTTAAAATTATCAAGGCCATATATGATAAACCACAGCCAATATCTTACTGAATGGGGAAAAATTGAAACCCTTCCTACTTAGAACTGAAACCAGACAAGGTTGCCCACTATCTTCACTATTCAACATAGTGCTGGAAGTCCTTGCTAGAGCAATTAGACAAGAGTAGGGAATTAATGGCATCTAAATGAGGGCAGAAGAGATCCAACTTTCATTCTTTCCTGATGATATGATATTATATCTAGAAAACCCCAAGGATTCAAACAAGAGACTCCTGGAATTGATAAATGAATTCAGTAAAGTCTCAGGATACAAAATCAATACACACAAATCAAAGGCATTCATATACACCAATAACAGTCAAGCCAAAAATCAAATAAAAAATGCAGTAACTTTTACAATAGACTCAAAGAAAATTAAATATCTAGGAATATATTTAACAAAGATGTGAGAGACATATACAGGGAGAACTACAAAACACTAAGAAAAGAAATTATAGAAGATATAAACAGATGAAAAATCTACCTTGCTCATGGATTGGCAGAATCAACATTTTTTAAATGTCCATAGTACCCAAAGTGATCTACAGAATTAATGCAATCCCTATAAAAGTACCATCATCATTCTTAACAGATCTAGAAAAAATAATTCTATGCTTTCTATGGAACCAGAGAAGACCTTGTATAGTAAATGCCATCTTAAGCAAAAAGAAAGTGGGAGATATCAGTCTACCAGTCTTCAAGCTGTATTACAAGGGTATAGTAACTAAAACAGCATGGTACTGGCCCAAGAACAGAGATATAGACCTTTGGAACAGGACTGAGAATCCAGAGATGAAACCATCTTCATACTGTCATCTAATCTTTGACAAAGCAGTCAAAAACATACACTGGGGAAAAGAATCTCTTTTCAATAAATGGTGCTGGGAAAACTGGATAACTATTGTGTTTCCCAGAAAATAAGACAGGGTCTTATATTTATTTTTCCTCAAGAAGACACCTTAGGACTTATTTTCAGGAGATGTGTTATTTTCCCCTCAAAGCCTCAGCTTGCAGCATGCACAGGATGGCCGAGATCTGACAGAGGGAGCTGACATTGTTGGTGGGGCTGCCTGTACCTTTCTGGTCACCTCTGGGATAGTAGCTGTCACGATGGGGCAGATGAGAACAGCTGCTCATCTTCTTTATCGGTCTGTGACGAAATGCATGGGTTGTGCAGATATGCTGCATGGCCACACCCATCACTAGGTCTTATTTTCGGGGAAACACGGTACATGCAGAAGATTGAAACTGGATCCCCACTTACCTTTTACAAAAATCAATTCATGATGGATAACAGACTTAAAGAATCCTAGAAGAAAATGTAGGGAAGACTCTTTCAGACATTGGCCTATGCAAAGAATTTATGAAGAAGACTCCCAAAGCAATCACAGAAGCAACAAACATAGATGGGACCTGATCAAATTAAAAAGCTTCTGGACAGCCAAGGAAACTATCATTAGAGTAAGTAGACAGCCTACAGAATGGGAGAAAATATTTGTTTTCTACACATCTGATAAAGAGCTAATAACAGGAATCTATCTAGAACTCAAAAAAATCAATAAGAAAAAAATCAAATAACCCCATCAATAAATGTGCAAAAGAAATGAACAGAAACTTTTCAAAGGAAGATAAAATGATGGTCAGCAAACATATAAAAAAGCTCAACATCTCTAATCATTAGGGAAATGCAAATCAAAACCACAATGAGATATCACCTAACCCCAATGAGATTTGCCTTTATCAAAAAATCATGAAACAACAAATGCTGGTGAGGATATGGAGAGATAGAAACACTCTTACACTGCTGGTGGGACTGCAAATTAGTACAACTCTGTGAAAAAGAATTTGGAAATAGCTCAAAGAGCTAAAAATAGAAATATCATTTGATCCAGCAATAGCACTATTAGGCATCTACTGAAAAAAAGAAAAGACATTCTATAATAAAAACATCTGCACTCAAATGTTTGTGGCAGCATAATTCACTATTGCAAGGATGTGGAAACAACCCAAGTGCCTGTCAATTCATGAGTGTTTTAATAAAATATGGTATATGTATAAAATGGAATACTAGTCAATTACAAAAAACTATGGTGATCTAGCACCTTTTATATTTTCCTGGCTAGAGCTTGAGCCCATCCTTCAAAGTGAGGTATCACAAGAATGGAAGAATAAGCACCACATGTACTTGCCATCAAATTGGCACTAACTGATCAACACTAAAGTACTCACATATAGTAATATTCATTGGGGGATTGGGGGTTGGGAGTGAGTAAACTCACAACTAATGGATGCGGTGAGCGTTGTAGGGGGAAAAGGGTATACATCAAATCATGGCTTGGGTGTGGCAAAGTCATAACATGTAACCAAAATGTTTGTACCTCCATTACATCCTGAAATAAAATAAAATAAGGAAATCCTGTTATTTGTCACAACATGGATGAACCTGGAGAACATTATGCTACGTGAAATAAGCCAGGCACAGAAAGACAAATACTGCATGATCTCACTTATATGTGGAATCTAACAAAGTCAAACTCACAGAAGCAGAGAGTAGAATGGTGGGTTGCTAGAGCCAGCGTACAGGGGGACGGAATAGGGAGACGTTGGTCAAAGGTTACAAAGGTTTAGTTAGGCAGGATGAACGGGTTCCAGAGATCAGCATGGTGACTACAGTTAATAATGATGTACTGTATACTTGAAAATTGCTAGGAGAGTAGAACTTAAAATTTCTTCCCACAAAAAATAAGTATGTGATGTGTTGGATATATTAAAGCTTGACTTAATCATTGCACATTATATAAGTGTATTGAAACATTGTTTTACACTGTAAATATATGCATTTTTTATTTGCCAATTATAGAAAGGGGGTGGAACTGGGGCTCTGGGCTCGAGTAGATGGCAGAGGAATGTCTTGAGGACACAAACAGGAAGTGGCACAGGGAAAGGAGGCGAGCTTTGGTGTAGCTGTGACCTCAAGGAAGACAGAAGAAAGTTCTCAGAGTGGAGGCCTGGGAATTCTCAGTACAGCAGGAGTTAGAAGTTCTTGCTCTTTTCTCTTAATGGTTTGCACTTTCTGAGCACTTACCACGGGCTTGGCAGGGTGGTAAATCTTTGGGTGCCCTTAGTGCTTGTTTCACCAGCACAGTAACCTCTGAAGTGGGGGCCTCTATTAGTCCCCCCTTTTTTTAGCTGAGAAAAGTGAGGCTTAGAGTAGTTTAATAACTAGGCAGTGGAGGTGCCAGGAATCCATCCAGGCCTGACTCCAGGGTGTGGAATCTTAACCACTGTGCTTGGTGGTCCAACTCCATGCTCTCCAAAATCAGGCTGCCGAAGGTTTTCAAGGCTGCTCCTCCCAGGGAAGAGTGAATTCAAGCACGAATGAAGAATGAAGGGAGTCTACCGGCTCTAGTACCACTGACCCCAACTCAGTCCTTCAGGGAGCTGACAGGGCATTTAGGGAATGAAGGTTTTCCCATAATTATCTTTCTTTTATGTGTTAAATAGGACTCATCTGTGGTCCCATTAGGTTGTAGACTCCTTTACAAAGATAGCTCTTCAATAACCTTTCCTGCTCTCTACGATAATTGAGCTACTCAACTGATTTCTCAGATCAATTTTAGTAATTTATTTTTTTCTAGGAAGGTTTGCCAGGTAGATTTTTCTCTTTAAATATCAACCTAGGTTTGCATGTATAATTTTCTTAAACTCTACTGTTTTCTCATTCTTACTTTGTGTTATATATTTTCATTCTTTCTCCCTCTTTTTTCTTGTGTCAGGTTTATAAAAAGCTTGTCTATTTTATCGGCCTTTTCAAAGAAACAGCTTTCAAATTTACTTATTCTTTCTAACTTTTTTGTATTCTTTCCTTTCACTTTAGGCTCTAATTTCTCTTCCTAACTTTTTTGAATTTATTTTATTCTCTTTTTTGATTTTTAAAAATGAGTATTAAATAATATTTTATAAATGTTTTAATATTGTATATTTCATATGGTGCATATTTTATTAATAATATTTAATAGTTAACATATTTACATATATTTTTAAAACTGCATGGAAGTCATGTTTCAATTACCTGTAGGTTTTGGACTGAAGTATCTTTTTCATTGCCTTCAAGATAGTTTGAATTAACTTTTATTTCTTTGATTCTAAAGGTTAGGTTTATATATACATATATGTCCTAATTTTCAAGTAATGATTTTGTTTAACTCTTTCAGATTTTATTGGATTCTTATCAGATTATGTGGCCTGTAAACTTCTTTTTAAAAATATTTTTTGACATAGTCTTTGTGCCCAAATTCATAATCAATTTTTATAAATTGTTGATGGAGATAAAAAAATTATCTAATTGAAAGATATAAGAATCTCTATATCATTAGCAAATGGAGATAATTTGGTATCTAAAAGAAATGTATTGACATCTCTCACTATAATTGCATTTAGCCAAGTTCTTGCACTTCTAAATAGTTTTGCCTTATATATGTAGCTGCTTTGGTGTTTGGACTCATCACTTTATTGACTTTTATATCTCTTTTATAAAAGTGTGCTTACTATATTACATAATATCTCTATCTTGTTTGATCAGTTTTTCCAGAACAAATGTGGCTCTTTTTCAAAGTTGCTTGGGCAACTTTGCTCCCATCATATAGTACTGGACCTTTGTGGTTTACCTTTCTAAGACTGTATATCTCAATCTTGAATCTATCAAGATAATCTGTAAAAAATTCCATATCACTTTTTGCCATTTTTTTGTGGGGGGGCATTTACCTATGTGTCCCCAATGTGCTTAATTTGGACTTTAATTATAACCAAGTGATTTTTCTCCATTATAAAAGAAAATGCATATTTTTCTATTGGACCTAAGTTGTGGTTCCATTGTACCTAAGACCACCAAACTCACCTGCCTCACTGTAATACCTTCTAGACATCAGTGCAAGTCCATGGACAAGAGAATATCAATCAGGCTGCATTAGATTTCCATTGAGAAATGCTGTGCTTTCAAAAGATGAAAAAATGTAGAGCTATGTTTTCAGAACTTTCACTTTTCAACCAGAGAATTGGAGCGCTTTGGTGTTTTACAAAAACAAATGTTTTTCTCATTCCTAGCCTGATTTTTGATGAGTAACATGGAATTGAAGGAAGGAGGGAGGAGTACCTGTACTACTCAGTATCTGCATATTATAAGCAAGTGCTGTTAACTGTCAGGCTATATAACATAACAAATATTTACAGTGTACTGAATTAATGTATGGTTTAAACAGTGCTGTTAATTGCACGTGCATTCATTGGTCTGTTCACCAAATACTTCCTAAAGGTCTACTGTGTACTGGAGGCCGGCCAGGGGCTTGAGACAGAGGTGAGCAGATCAGGCCCATCCTTACGCTCCTGCTATTTCTTTGGATGTGAGTGGTGGGATAATTAGGTCAGTGGCTTCAGATGCTGAAATTTATTCTAATGAATTTCTGAGTTGTCTCACACACCAGCAGGGTTTGGGGAACCCTGAGTCATTTCCTCCTCCTCCTCCTGTTTCTTCTCTTCCTTCTTCTCCGCACCACCCCCATGCCCTATTATTGCTAATATAGGAAACATAAAGTAGAAAGGAAAAAAAGGAATGTTACATTGTAAGTGGTCACTTTTTTGAATAACTCCACATTAATATAGTGTATCTCGGTGATTAGAAAAGAGGCCGTCATTTTAGGCTAGACTTTTCAGAATGCTCACAGTGCTACCACTGTTTTGCACTTACTTTGAAAAATAAAAGAATTCCTCCTAAGGTAGCTCATTTACTCATTAGCATAACTTGGCCATCAGACGTTAAGAATTGTTTGGGACTCATAAATTAAGCCAGGCTATGGTGAAACAAAATTAGCAAATTCGAGTTGATGCCAGAAATTGGGTGAAGCCGTGTTGGCTCTTAAGGGCCAGTCTTGTCAGTTACCGCCCGCAGATTCCCCTGTGGACCAGGTGGGGGCAGCAGAGAGCCGGCTGCGGTCTCGAGGATGGAAGGCACACGCTTGGATGCCAAGGCACAGGTGGAGGTGGCGGCAAGGTAGGAGGTAGAGTCAAGGTTTTGACTCTGCATCTGAGGAAAAGGGAGGAAGGAAAGCAAGAGAGTTAGAAACAGCACAAAGATCAGGGTGCAGGGAAGCAAGAATTGAACGAGGACGCGGAACTGGTGTCAGAGAGCTTGGTGGGGAAAGCAAGGGGGTGGGTGGACAACAGGTGGCCCCCGGAGGCCAGGCTGCTCCGCCAACGTGCCTCCTGGGCCTTCCCAACACCGAGGGGCAGGTCCCTCCTTGGCCCTGCGTGGCCTTCCAAGGGCAGTGGCTCTGAATGGACGGGGACATGAGAGACAGCAGCTACCAATCTCTCTTGAGCTGAAATTGTGAGGAAACTTCTTGCGTTAGTAACAAATAACGAAATGAGTGGAGAATACTAAACGATCTGGTAGCAATAAGGGTGTTGTGGTGCAATGTCACCCGAGCTTTTCCTTGTGGTTACTGCAAAGGACCGAAGTCCTCAGCAACCTCTGTCCATGTTTTTTCACAATCACCAAGGAAATACAGTTCAATGCTCCTGTTTACTTAATGGTCTACTACACTTAAAGCATCATGCTCTCCCTGTGTGGTCTTGTCATAATTATCTTCAAATGGTGCTAATTAGCAGAACCAACACATGGGCAGCCTTCCCTCCCCTGACTTGGCACTCTCATGTGCTGCATTTAGCACCCCTCGTGGGAGGCATTCTGGAAGATCCCCTATTTGCACCCTCTCCCCACCTCCTTGCCTCTCAGGGAAGCTGCCTCCCCAGAGAAACTGCTCTCCGGTAAAGAACACCGTGGAGTCCAAGCAGATGGAGGCTTATCTCAAGACACTGTACTCACCACAATCCCAGCAGAAGGAAAAGCTGTTTGCATAGTCCCTGAGAGCTAATTATAAGAGTTTGAACTGTGTAAGGCAATTTGGAAATGGAGACAGAGAATAGAGCAAGAAAGACAAAGGGAGAATAACCAAAGGAGTTCTTGGAAATGAAGAAAAATTTCAGCTAGACTTTAGAACATCAAACTATAATAGACACCCATTTTGAGAAAACGAATGGAAAATTTTTGGTTAGCCATGCCACCAGGAACAATGGGTTCCTAACTTTAGCTGCGCCCGAGGCAGCTTAACTGCCATGCTGTTGATCACAGTAATTAACCTCTTCCTGCCTTTATTTCCCTTTCTGTAAAATGGGAATTAAAGTGCTTGCTGATAATACTTCAGAAAGATTTTCAAGGTAAGAATAGAGAACATTACTGACAGACCAGTGGTTTTCTGGGTGACAGGGTTACTGTGAATCACTGCAGACATGCAGAGCATTTATTAATGAAGTTCGGGGTGTCCAGTTTTTCTTTCTAGAGTAAACATATGCCCAGAAGTATTGATTCCGTTTGCATTGTTCTGTCGCATTGTTTGTAAATCTTTGAGTGATTACACAGTATTTGTTCCCTATTGTTCAAAATACTCTTTAAAAAGCTGAATATAGAACTCCAGCCCCTGCTGGTTTGTTCTTTTCCATTTGGCAAAGGTTGATTGATTTTATTTTTCTTTTGGCCTGTGCTTCTTAGCGGCTTGAAATGAGCATGGCTTTTTTTGTTTACCTCTTTACCCACATTGTCAATAATAGAGCCGCTCTGGGAACGGGGTGCCCAGCGTAATTTCTGCAGCAGTTTACAAAGGGAGGAGGGCTTGGTTATAAATTAGGAATATTGTGTTGTTTTAGCTTTATTTTCTCAAATGCTGGAAGTGTTTCCTCAGGAGTTATTGTTTTTCACTCATGAAAATCCACACATTCTCTTGGAACACGTAAAAATCTGCAAAAGAAAATGAAAAATACGTTAAAACAAATGCAATGAAAGAAGCAGAAAGCCAGTGGATAGACATGGTCACACGAGCATCTGGCTGTGCTATGGTCTGGTTTGATTGCACGGGTGTGAGGTGCATACATGGGGTTAAATGGGGCAGATCTAGAAATGGTGAGAGACGGTGACTCCAACCTAGTGCTTTTCCATTCTCCTTGCACGATAGAGTTATCTGGATATTTAAAAAAGTGTTGATGCCTTAGTCTTTCTCCAGAAATCAGAACATCTGAGGGTGTGAGATCAGCACAGGCTTTTGTGGTCTCCCTCGCTGTGTGGTCAAGGCTGTCTCCAGGGAAGGGGCCTTAGCCTACCCAACACCTGTCTGGGCCTGATGCACACCTGTGTGTCTTAATTCGCGTGGTTCCCCCTTTTGGCACTGCTCCCATGCTATCTGGCCCATCCTGACTTTCACACACAAGTTTCTCTTTAGCTGAACTCCAGAGCAAGTAGGATAGCATGAAAATGCTGCATAAAGTGACATGAAATAGAAGAAAGTACTGATTGCCTCTATTGACATTGCAGTGGCATTTTTTTTTCTTCAAAGTTCCTGATCCAACTGTGGAAAGATTGTTTTCTGTGTGTGGATGACACATCTGTTTTGTATCTCAAAGGCGATGCCTTCAGCCTTGGAGCCAGCTGTCCTGTCCCCGTGTGATTCAAAGAATGCCACGTGTCCCAAATATGGCATGCTTCCTTTTTTTTTTTTTTTTTGACATGGCCTAAAAGTCTCTTATTTAAAAGAACTCACTTTAGCTTGGAAGGGTAATTTGCAGTCGGATAGATCTGTTGAGTTTATGTCTGTTAATCTGTTACATCCAAGGAGGGGCTCCAAGGGGAGGGGACTCAGGAAGTGTAAATGTGTGCGGGCACAGCAGGTGGTAAATTCAGGAGCAGGGGAAGCGAACCCAGGGCGACCAGACAGCGGGGAGGACACAGGCAGCCTGAGGACCACAGGGGGGGGGGCGGGGTCCTGGGGGGCTGAATGGAAGAGAGGAGATGCAAGGGGCTGTGTTGCCAACCTGGAGTCACAATCTTCAAGGTTTTAAATGCCATCTATGTACCTGTGACTTCCAAATTTATATTCCCATCCCAGCCCTTCCTCTTGTCCCTGGCTGCCTAATTGGCATCTCAAATATGACATGTCTAAAACTAGACTCTGGGACCCTCCCTTCTCCCAAACTTGTACCTGCTGGAGACTTTCTTGTCTCAGTGAATGACAGTCTAAGAGTTAGTTGTTCTGGCCTCCTCCATTTCTCTCACCCCCTGGGCACCCAAACTATGGCAAACGTGTTGGCTCTACCTTTCAAATGCAGAGCTGGGAAGTAACTGCTCAGCAGCAGCCACCACCACCACTGTGGTCCAGGTGGCATCACGTCTCTCCTGGTGCTATGCACTGGGTGTTTGTGCCCCTTCCGAGTTCACAGGGTGAAATCCTAACCCCCAATGTGACGGCATTTGGAGTATGAGGAGGTGGGGCCTTTGGGAGGTGATTAGGTCATGATGGTGGGGTCCTCACGAATGCCATTAGTGCCCTTATCAGAAGTGACATGAGAGCTTGCTTCCTCTCTCTCTGCTCTCTGCCACGTGAAGACACAGCAGGAAGACAGCCATGTGCAAATAAGGAGTGTGCCCTCACTAGACACCAGATCTGTTGGCACCTTGATCTTGGACTTCCCAGCCTACAGAACTGTGAGAAACACATGTCCCTTGTTTAAGCTGCCCAGTCTGTGGTATTTTTGTTATAGCGCCCTGGCTGGGCTAAGACACCGGGTGGTTGCAGTACCCTGACTTGTCCCTGCTGTCTCTCCACCCACACTCCAACCTGCACTAATCAGTTATAGGGAGCCCTTTAAAACATAAGTCAGATCACATCACTCCTGCTCAAAAGCCCCCAGTGGTTTTGCATCACTGTACTCAGAGTAAAAGCCAATCTCCTTTGGAGGGTCCACGAGGCCCCACACAACTTGGTGTTCCTGTTGCCATTTTTCCTCCTCTCCTTATTCTACCCCTTGCTGGGCCAATTCAGCCTCACTGGCTTCCTCCCTGTTACCCCAGATGTGCCTGGGCTACTCCAGTCCGTGCACTCGCCACCACTCTGGGCTGTCGGGGCCCAGAGGGCTCTTCCCCCAGAGGGCTACTTGTCCCTTCTCCATCCTCAGGGAGCTGTTCAAGGTCATTTTCCCAGTCACCCTGTCTGATCACCTGGCTTAAAAGTTCAGCCCTTACCCCTGTACTGCCCAGCTCCATGACCTGCTTAATTGTCCCTTAGCACAGTCACCATTTGGATTTCTCTATGTTTTATTTATTGGTTATTGTCTTAGCTCAGGCGGCCATGACAAATACCGTAGACTGGGTGGCTTGCAAAACAGACATTTATTTCTCACTGGTCTGGAGGCTGACAGCCTGGGATCAGGGTGCCAGTGTAGTTTGATTCTGGTGAGGGTCTCTTCCCGTTTGCACACGGCTGCCTTCTCGCTGAGTCCTCGTGTCTGTCTTTATCTTTGTAAGAGCACTAACCCCATCATGAGGCGCCAACCTCATGACCTACCATCTTCCAAAGGCCCGGCCTTCTAAAGCCATATTGTTGGGGGTTTGCATTTCAGCACGTGGATTTTGGGGGCGACACAAACTTGCCGTCTCCAACAGCTGTTGTTTGCCTACTTCCCACCCCCACTAGAATATAGGCTCTGTGAGATCCCGGGCTCTTGTCTGCTTTGTTTACTGCTGTGTCCCCAGCACCTAGAATAGTGCCTGGCACATGGTAGGTGCTTAGTAAATAATTAGTGGATGACAAAAATGAACTGGTCTCCTACATCGTCTCCAAAGTCCCGTTCAAGTGACTGGGTTTGCCTGGCTCCCTTGTGACCACATCTTGGCCTCATGCCCTGGTCTCTCAGAGGTTCTCACGGCCTGTTGCATGACCTTCTCACCTGTCCTGCCCACCTGAAGCCCTGCTACTGACGCCAGGGCGGGGGTGGGGGGCTGCTGGGCACTCCTTCACCCCTGTTCAGTCAGCCAGCCAGGGGCTTGGTGTGCAGCCTTTGCTCACCACACCCACGCCATCTGCCCCTTCTTCTCTGAATCCACCTCCTGCCTGAGCCTCCCCTTGCGCTCACCTCCTCACTTCTCCCCGACCCCGGCCAGCCGTTGGTCTTCTGGAACTTTGATACATCAGCCAGCCCCAGTGCTGCCTGAACGCCCCTTGGAATGATTCTTAATTAGACTGCAGGCTGGCCCTGCGCAGCAGACCGTACAAATAACGATTGTGTCTGGGGCTGCTTCGGAGCGTGAGAAGGTGGGAAAATTGCCTCGGGATGACCTGGCCGGGTTGCTCTGGAATGTCTAACGGGGCCGTGTGGCCAGAGCTTCCCTGTCCCTGCTGGGGGCAGGGGGCAGGGGGCAGTGTCCGGCGGGCGCCGGCCCCGTGTCTACCGGCTCTCCTCCGGCTTCTCCGGCAGGTTGGTCTGGCCGCACAGAAGCCTCTGGAAGCACTCCGTGGAGGCTGGAAGCTGTTCTTGGATGATTTCACAACACTTTTCTCCAGGAAAAAGAAAAAAAAAAAAGCCTCATTCTCTTCATCCCCAAAGTTACATAGCCGAACATTTCCCTCGCTGGTTGGAACGATACCCTTTCTCGGCGCGAGTAGACCGCGCACAGCCGGGATCCGCCGCGCGGGCTCGCGCGGGCCGCAGCCGGACCGGGCCGGGTCTCCTGCGCGCCTCGTCCCGGAGCCTGGCTCCTGCCCAAACACCTTGCAAATGTCCTAGCAAGCAGCCAGCACGGCCCCACCTGCGGCTGTTGTGCCTCCGGAGGACCCGCGTCTCATTTGCACCTGGAAATCTACCCTGGCCGCCGCTTGCTCCGCCCGCGCGCAGGATCGCCCCGAAACTGGAAGGCTGACAACTCTGGAGTGGCCAACCTCGCGGGCATGTCAGCTGGGCACCCCTTCATAGAAATACCGTGTGTCTGTTACTTTAGTGTTCAGCCCTTCATTTCCAAGTGTAGGCTTTTGGTTTTCACGGGGAGTGTTCGATTGTCTTCTCACGCCCGAGTGACTCTCGTTCCATGACCTGCTGTTTGATGAGTTCACATCTTTGTCTCCCCTCTATTTCCTTTGTTTTCGTGGGTGAGAATAATACATGGCACCACTGAGTTGCCCAGGAGAGGCTGACACTGCCCTATGCTCTCAGATTGACTTTGGCGTCTTTTGTTCCCTAACGTAGAAAGCCGTGGTGGTGGGGAGGGAAGACCTGGCCTTCCTGGAGGCGGAGCCACGTGCCACTCATTCTGAACTCCTGGGAGCTGGTTCAAATCACAAGTTGGTAGGTGCTCCATATCCCCCAGGTTTTGAAAATCAAGATCCCTTTGGAGTTTTACAAGTAAAATTTCAAAAAACGAGATAGGGCTATCCCAATTTATTTTAGAAGAAAGATGCAAATTTTACAAGTTTGTTAATGTAGTGGAAGGTGCTAATTCGAAAAGGAAAAGTAATATATAAGGCCGTGTTTAAAAATTGTGAAGAGACAGTAGTATATATGCTTGCATATTAAGCATTCCATTTACCGTGATAAACTCATTCTTTGGTTCTTAATCTTGTCTAGCCTTCTTTAAGAGTCTGATGAAGTCTCCAGACTCTTTCTTCAGGAAAATACACGTGTTTATATACCTGAAAATTTGGATATGTTGTCAGGGGGATTCCAACTCTCTTGGAACCTCTCATGGGGATGTTTGTTGTGAAGGGTGGAGAAACTAAAATAATTTTATGAGAGAGAAATATCAATATGGAGTAATTAGCCAAAATTTAGTTGTGAGGAAAATGATGTTAAACATATTTGTTGCCCAAGTGATGACACAAAATTCTACTCATATTACCACTATCCATTTTGAGCACATTTTATACTCCTGGTGACCTAGTGACCCAAATGCCTGCTTTTGCTTTGCTGTTATGCTCTTATCTTATTTAATGTTAATACCATGCAACTTAAATATGTTTTGTTCTGTTTCTGATGTAACTATCTAGTTTTGTTCTTTGTTTTCTGTTTTATCTTCTGCTTCTTGTCCCTATTTGAAGGACCTTGAAGGTATTGGAACTTGGGGAAAAATAATTTCTAGTATAGATTTTGGTATTGTAGAAGAAGGGTTCCAAACCAGGCGGGGATGTACTTGGGGGGCTACTGAGTACCCCGGCAAATGGCCCAACTGCTGTTTCTAGTGCTTGGAGAGCAAGGTGAATGCAGGTGTCCCTGGCCACTGAGGATGATACAGGGATGTGCATTAGAGAGGAACAGGACTTTCTGCCCCTTCCATTCAAACCAGAGTTCGTTTGAGTGAGAAAACAAATGTATGTTCACCAGGCACTGTGTGAATTACTGCCATGGATGTAGGGGGGATAAGTCATATTTCCAGGTAACCTGCAATCCACTGGTAGGAGCTATGGGAGAAACAGACATAACTCAGGGCCAGACTGAAGCTTCTACTTACCTAAGAGTGTTATTAAGTGTTCCATAAAGGTGTAAGTTCTGGTTGTCATAGAATTTGTCTGTGGAAATGTCTGTCTCCCTTCCTAGACACAAGCTCCTGAAGGTCACGTCTGTCCATCCTTGCCCGGCACAGAGGAGATGCTTCGTAAGACTTGTTTCATTGCTGGAGGAGAAAGGAGCAGCCGCTGTAGGGATTCCGAGGAGGGTGAGAATAGGGCGATGTTGGGTAATCAGAAAAGCTGTTGTCTGAGAGAACCTTGAAGAAGTGGTGGGATCGTAACTGACCCAGGTGGAGAAGGGGCCGAGATCGAGGCATAGGTTACCAGGAATGGGCAAAGAGGCTGCTTGATCTGAGTACAGAGCTGGAGAGGCAGGCAGGGGCCAGATTATCAGGGTGGTCGTACTTAATTTGGTCTTATAGTGATAGAATGAGGATGATTCATCAGGAAGGTGACCTGGTGAAGGTGTGTTTGATGGATTAGAAAAAAGAGAGGCTGGAAACAATCTGACCAATTAGGACACTATTGCAATAGTCCAGCTGGGGGCTAAAGAGGACCTGAGTGGTGACAGAGAGCAGGAAGAAGAAGGGAGGGAGGCTGGAGATATTCTGAGGGTGGAGTCTGAAGTTCTCAGAATCTATGCGTCCTTAGACTATAGCAGCCCAGAAGGAAAATAGGGTGAAAACAATAACAAAATAATATTTTTCTCATTGTGCTTCCCATCAACTGTTTTTCAACATGCAGTTATTTTTTTTTTCAAATTCTTCCTTCCTGTTGGGCCAAGTGAATAAGCAATTGCTGCAGAACTTTCCAGGTGCTGAATGGCACTGCATGGCTCTCGGAATCCACTGATGTCAGTGGGCCAAGGTTGCAGGGGCTGATGCCAATCAGGGCACCAGCATGGGCAGGGCTTACTTGCCTGTAAGCTTTGATGGGCATAGGAAACCTCCAGGTGGGGGATGC
This sequence comes from Microcebus murinus, assembly GCF_040939455.1. Classification (NCBI taxonomy): domain Eukaryota; kingdom Metazoa; phylum Chordata; class Mammalia; order Primates; family Cheirogaleidae; genus Microcebus; species Microcebus murinus. The sequence goes on along the minus strand of NC_134108.1, from coordinate 14,067,045 downwards.
TCTCCACTTGTAATTGTTACCTGGTTTAGGAATCAAGGCTTCCCTTTGTTCTCAAAAGTTTACAGAGATTTTTCTTTTCTCTTTTAAAAAAATATTTCAGTAGATATAGGGGTACAAGTGTTTTTTGTTACACAGATGAATTATATCATGCTGAAGTCAGGGCTTTCAGTGTACCTGCCACCAGTAGTGTACATTGTACCCCATAGGTAGATTTTTATCCCTCACCCTCTCCCATCATCCCTGCTTCTTAGTTTCCAATGTCCATTACACCATTTTATGACCATATATATCACTCATTTAACTCCCACTCATACGTGAGAACATGTGGTATCTGTTTTTCCATTCCTGAGATACATTATTTTGAGTAATGGTCTCCAGTTCCATCCAAGTTGCTGCAAAAGCCATTATTTAATTCCTTTTTATGGCTGAGTAGTACTTCATGATATATATATACACACTACAATTTCTTTATTCATCAGTTGATGGGCACTTAGGTTAGTTCTGTATCATTGTGATTGTGAATTGTGCTATCATAAGAATGTAGGTGCAGATGTCTTTTTGATAAAACAATTTTTTTTCCTTTGGGTAGAGACCCAGTAGGAATTGCATGACAGGATTGCATGGATTGCATGGCAGGTCTACTTTTAGTTCTTTGAGGAATCTCCACACTGTTTTCCGTTTGTACTAGTTTGCAGTCCCAACAGTGTATAAGTGGTTCTCTTTTCACCACATCTGCGCTAACATCTATCATTCTTTGACTTTCTAAATATGGCCATTCTGACAGGGGTAAGGTTGTATCTCATTGTGGATTTAATTTGTATTTCACTGATAATTAGGAATGTTGAGCATTTTTTCATGTGTTTCTTGGTTGTTTTTCTGTCTTCTTTTTAAAATATTCTGTTCATGTCTTTTGCCCAGTTTTAAAGTAGGTTGGTTTTTCTTGCTGATTCGTTTGAGTTCTTTGCAGATTCTGGATATTAGTCTTTTGTTGGATATATAGGTTGCTAATATTTTCTCCCATTCTATACCTTGTCTATTTACTCTGTTGATTTTTTTCCCTTGCTGGGCAGAAAATTTTTAGGTTAATTAAGTCCCAGTTACTTATTTTTATTTTTGCCATATTTAGTTTTGGGGTCTTAGCCATAAATTCTTTGCCTAAGCCAATGTCCAGAAGAGTTTTCCCTATGTTTTCCTTTATAATTTTTAAAGGTTTCAGGTCTTACATTTGAGTCTATAATCCATCTTGAGTTAATTTTTGTATATGATGAAAGAATGGAGATCTGGCTTCATTCTTCTGCATGTGGCTATCCAGTTTTCCCAGCACCATTTATTGAATAGTGTGTCCTTTCCCCAGTGTATGTTTTGTCTGCTTTGTTGAAAATCAGTTGATTGTAGCCACATGATAACATTTCTGGGTTGTCTATTTTGTTCCATTGGTCTGTGTCTATGTTTATACCAGTAACATGGTGTTTTGGTCACTATTGCCTTGCAATATAATTTGAAGTCAGCTACTGTGATGCCTCCAGATTTGTTCTTTTTGCTTAGGATTGCTTTGGCTATTCAGCCTCTTTTTTGGTTCCATATGAAGTATAGTATTTTTTTTCTATCTGTGAAAAATGATGTTAGTATTTTGATGGAAATTATGTTGAATCTATAAATCACTTTGGGCAGTATGGACATTTTAACACTGTTGATTCTTCTAATCCATGAGCATGGGATATTTTTCTATTCATCTGTGTCATCTATGATTTCTTTCATTTGTTTTTTGTTGTTTTCCTTATAGAGGTCTTTCACTTCCTTGGTTAAGTGTACTCATAGATATTTTATTTTCTTTGTAGCTATTGTAAATGGTATTAAGTTCTTGATTTGAGTCTCCGCTTGGCTGTTATTAGTATATAGAAATGCTGCTGATTTGTGTACATTAATTTTGTAACCTGAGACTTTACTGAATTTATTTATTAGTTCTAAGAGTCTTTTGGTGGATTTTTTTGAGTTTTCTCAATATAAGATCATATTGTCAGAAAACAGGGATAGTTTGACCTCCTCTTTCCCAATTCGGATGCCCTTTATTTCTTTCTTTTACCTGACTGCTGTGGCTAGGGCTTCCAGTATTATGTTGAATAGAAGTGGTGACAGTGGGCACCTTTGTCTTGTTCCAGTTTGTAGGGGGAATGTTTTTTAACTTCCCTCCACTTGGTATGATGATGTTGGCTTAGGTTTGTCGTATACAGCTTTTATTATCTTGAGGTATATTCCTTTTTTTTTTTTTTTACTATGGACAGGTGATGGGTTATATTAAATGCTTTTTCTGCATCTATTGAGATGAGCATGTATGGTTTTTTAATTCTGCTTGTGGTGAATCACATTTATTGATTTGCATATGTCGAACCATTCTTGCATCCTTGGAATAAAACCCACTTGATCATGGTGAGTTATCTTTTTGATGTGCCATTGGATTCAGTTTGCTAGTATTTTGGTGAGGATTTTTGTATTCATGTTCATAGGGATATTAGTCTGTAGTTTTCTTTTTTTGTTGTGTTCTTTCTTGGCTTTGGTATAGGGTGATATTGGTTTCATAGAATGAGTTAGGGAGGATTCCCTCCTTCTCAATGTCATGGAATGGTTTCAGTAGGATAGATGCCAGTTCTTCTTTGTAGATATGGTGGAATTCACCTGTGGATCTGTCTGGCTTCAGGGATTTTTTGTTGTTGTTGCAAGATTTTTTGTTACAGTTTCAATCTCACTACTCCTGTTGGTCTGTTCATTATTTCTATTTCTTCCTGATTCAAGCTTGGGAGGTAGTGTGTTTCCATAAATTTATCCATTTCCTCTACATTTTCTAGTTTGTGTGTGTAGAGGTTTTTGTAAAAGTCACAAGTGATATTTTGTACTTCTTTAGTATCAGTTGTAATGTCTCCTTTTTCATTTCTGATTGAGTTTGTATAAGTCCTTTCTCTTCTGTTTCTGGTCTATTAATTTTATTTAGCATTTCAGAAAATCATTGTTTCATTGATTCTTTGTTTTTGTTTCCATTTTGTTTAGTTCTGCTCTGAGATTTTTTACTTTTTTTCTTCTTCTAGGTTTGGGTTTGGTTTGTTCTTATTTTTCTAGTTCCTTGAGGAGTGAATAAAGATTGTTAATTTGTGATCTTTCTGTCTTTTTAATGTAGATATTTAAGGCTATGAACTTTCCTCCTAACACTGTTTTTACTATATTCCATTGCTTTTGGAAGCTTGTGTTATCTTTGTTATTCATTTCTAAAAATCTTTTGGTTTCCATCTTGATTCATAATTGACCCAAGGATCATTTGGCAGCAGTTTGTTTAATTTCCATATATTCATGTAGTTTGATAGTTTCTCTTGGAATTGACTTCTAGTTTTATTCCATTGTGATATGAGATGATATATGGTATGATTTCATTTCTTTTGAATTTGCTGAGATATTTTTATGTCCTAATATATGATCTATCTTGGAATATGTCCCATATGCTGATGAGAAGTGTGTATATTCAGTAGTTTGGAGGTAGAATGTTCTGTAGATGTTTATTAGGTCCATTTGTTCTAGGGTCCTGTTTAAGTCCAATGTTTCTTTGTTAATTTCTGCCTTGATGATCTGTCTGTCCAGTTCTGTCAGTGGAGTGTTGAAGCCCCTGGCTATTATGATGTTGTTGTTTATTTCTTTGCTTAGGTCTAGCAGAATTTGTTTATATATCTGGGAGCTCCTGTGTTATATGCATATATATTTAGGACTGTTATAAAATATCTTCTAGCTGAATTGTTCCCTTTATCTTTATATAATGACCATCATTGTCTTTTTTGTTAACCATTGTTGATTTGTAGTCTATTTTATCTGACATGAGAACAGCTAATCCTGCTTGCTTTTGGTTTCCATTTGTGTGAAATATTTTTTACCACCCCTTTATCTTGAATCAATGAGAATCTTTGTGAGTTAAATAGGTTTCTTGGAGTTAGCATATATTTGGGTTGTGTTTTTTGTATCCATTTAGCCAATCCATGTCTTTTAAGTGGGGGCATTAAGACCATTTACATTCAATGTTAGTATTGATATGTGAGATACTGTTCTGTTCATCATGTTGATTATTACCTAGTTGCTTTGTTTTATCCCTTGTGTTACTGTTTTAAAAGAGCTGTGAATTTTAACTTTTGTGTGTTTTTACTCTGCTGGATATTGATCTGTTACATTTATAGAGTACTTTTAAGCATTTCTTATAGTGCAGGTCTTATGGTAACAAATTCCCTTAGTATTTGCTTGTCTGGGAAAGACTTTATTTCTTTTTCATTTATGAAATTTAGTTTGACAGGGTACAAAATTTTGACTGGCATTTATTCTGTTTAAGGAGACTAAAAATGAGACCCCAATTCTTTCTGGTTTGTAAGGTTTCTGTAGAGAAGTTTGCTGTTAGTCTGACAGGTTTTCCTTGAAAGTAACTATATGCTACTTGATGCTTTTGTCTCATTTTTTATAGGATTTCTCCTTTACTTTAACTTTGGCCAACTGATGACTGTGTCTTGGTAATGTCCTATTTGCCATGAATCTTCCAGGTGTTTGATTACCTCCTTGTATTTGGATGTCTAAATCTCTAGCAATACTGAGGAAATTTTCCTTGATTATTCCCTTGAATAGGTTTTCCATGCTTTTTGCTTTTTTTCCTTCACCCTCAGGGATACCTATGATTCTTATATTCCTTATATTCTTATATCCCTTTACATAGTTCCATCTTTTTGGAGAGATTGTTTATTTTTCTTGATTCTTTTTTTAATATATTTTTGACTGACTGGGTTGATTGAAAACCCTTGTCTTCAAGCTCTGAAATTCTTTCTTCTGCTTGGTCTAGTCTGTTGTTAAGACTCTCTGCTGTATATTGAAATTCCCTAAATGAGTCTTTCAATTTTATTAGTTCTGTTATATTATTCTCATATCATTTATCTCTTTAGTGATATTTTCATTCATGTTCTGATTATATTTTTGGCTTCTATGTGTTGATTTTCAATTTGGTCATCAATCCCATTGATTTTATTTGACATCCATATTCTGAGTTCCACATCTGGCATTTCAACAATTTCCTTTTGGCTAGAGTTCATTGTTAGAGAGCTATTGTGATCCTTTGGTGGTATCAAAGGGTCACAATAGCCAATATTGCCAAAGTTATTATGCTTGTTGTTCATTCTATTCTGGAACCTCTTCTCTCAGCTCAAAATAGATACCTTGCAGTACACCTGTTCTCCTCTGCTGGACCTCTGTTACCTGGTGAAGAGAGGGACAGGTTTCTGGATGGCATGTTTGAGTCCTATTCTGTAAGATTGACCAGGCAGGAGGAGGTGGATGTACTATAAGCCATTAACACTGTTGCTGTCCTGCATCTTACCTTGCTCTGTGGCAGGGCTGGACCGTGCCAGGGCTGGCCTGCCCAGGTCTGGTAATGGTAGCTGTTTTGGTGTTCACCCTGCCCAGGTCTGTCTGCAGTGGGGTTTCCCAGATGATGGCAGCAGCCACTGTGCTGCTTAGATGGTAGGCAGCAGGTGCTGAGGGTTTTGGCACTTCTTCCTCCTGGGTTCTGTGGGAAGTGTGGCTGGGTGGGGCTACACAGGCTATAGCAGTAGGTGCTAGGTCCATGGGAGCCTGCTCTGCCTAGGTCCCCCGACCAGTTGTGGGGGCACATGACACCCACCTGCAGGGAGTGTGAGAGTGTCTGGCCTCCTCACTCCCTCCCTGCCCTGGCAGAGGTGAGGGGGAGGCAGCAGCTATAGATTTGTCCCTTGGGTGGACATAGTACTCTGAGGCTGGGACATCAAAATGGCACCGACCACTGCCCCCAGAGTTCAGAAGTCAGCTTTGCCCTCTCTCCAGAGCAATGCCACCACACAACCTCCAGTCAGGTGTTTGCATCAGTCTGGAGGCCCGCTGTAGTGGAGGGCCCTTCCACAGCTCCAGTTGCAATGTCTGCAGGCCATGTGTGGAGCCCTGGTTTCTCTTCTCTGTACTTTCACACATGTGGGCGCCTTTTCTGGTACCTCTGGTCTTGCTGAACGGGTTGTCACACTTCCCTCTTTTTCACTTTGGGAGCCTCCTGTGGTCTCTCTTTTAATTCCCAATGCTTTCTCTCAGATGATTAATCTGAAGGTGACTATCTACTCACCACTTTTGATTCTCTCTGCAAGAGTGGTGTGTAGAGGCTGCTTTTAGTCTGCCGTCTCAGCCCTCCCTCCAGAATTTTCTTCTGTAAAGCAACCTGTCCTTTCACTATGACTCGGTGTTTGTGCAAATTGGTGAGTAAAATGTAGCAACATATTCTGAGCTATATTTAAATATCATTTATCTCTGACACCAGCCCCTTGCCTCAGATGAAATGTGTGAAGTTCTCCTTTCTCCTCAGAAGTACACCTTAGTAGATGATAAAAATAAACTACCTGAAAGGCCACTTGTCTCTGGACCCTGGTTGAGACTTTGCTTCCCACTGAGAGGTGTGTGTGTTTGTGTATCTGGTGATCCATGTGGTTGGGGGTGGGCTGAGGCTGGGTGTGGGTTGGGAAGAAAAAAACCCAAGGGGCAGGTGGGGAGCAAGAAGGGTCAGGGATCTACTTTTGTTGAGTAGCGTGAATAATGTTTCTATTTTAAATCATCGCCATCTTTAGTGTTGCATCTTCTGTCATTCTTGTCACTACAAATACTCATTCTTCTAATAGGAATTTTTCAATAATTATTTCCTTATGTGGGATGTTTGTGGCATGATATATATATATATTTCAATATAAAAAGAAAGAGATGTGATCTATGAAGGCAGGTTTTAAAAGCCTTTCTATAAATGAAGTATAACGTTTGAATTTATTGATCTCCTTCCAGAATTATTTTCTACTTGACTTTGTTATCTGAAGAAAGATAGTCCTTTCATTTTACTGATTAATTGATTTTTGAAAAAGAGGCTATCTTTATCCCTATAAGCTTCAACTAGGTCTTTCGTATTGAGTTAATGACTGTATAAAATTCACGTGACTGGGGATTGTTGTCAAATACTCTTGGACTGGTACATTGAAAATAGGATTGCTGCTGGGTTTGTGCCTCCTGATGCAGAAGTTAGCACCTGGAATGCAGGATGCATGTTTAGTTATGTCCTTCTGATGGCAAGGAACAGAGACTTCCGTGGATACCTGGTAAGAAGGGTTATGGAAGAATTTGTGTAACTTCTGCGATGCCGTCAGTGACCACTGTAGCTCTAGCCAGACTCTGCCACATGCTCATGGGTCCAGGGTCTCCTATTTGTTTGTCTCAACTCGTTGGCTTTCTCTGTTTCTGCACAGCTTCACTTGCAAAGGGCCTTTGCTTATGATGGCCTCCACTCTATCCCAAGACATCCTTCCTACCTTTGTGGCTGACTAGCTCAGTGTAGGTTTGCAAACTCGTATTACTGAAAGCTTGAATGTGATTGGCCAAGTGCATCTTCTTCACATTTGTTCATGTCCTAGGTCACCGGCAGGTCTATAGATTGGCTGTTCTTTGGTCTGGTGCCTCACTGTGGTCTAATTAGCTGTAATCGGAGATGGGGGTGAGATGGAGGGGGTCATGTGTACTTAACTTGGCTGTCTAGGCGACAGGAGCTGAGTGCAGAGCAATTTTCCTTAGAACAATAGTGAGTAGGTTGTTGGGTACTGATCAATATCTCCAGCTAAGCAGAGTTTCAATTTTGGTTGTTCTTTGTGAGGGAAACTAGAAGCTCAGAGCTGCTTTCATAGAGTGATGGAATTGAGATAATATTTTGAGCAGTGCCCAATGGAAGTGTCTTTGGTAATAAGAACAAATGAAGAATTTTGGCCATTGACTATGTAACAGAATCCCAAACTCTGCTATCATCTGGGGTGTCAGACAAAAACACATACTTCAAATCAAAAACCTGATTTTTTTATTTTAGCCTGAATCACCTGGATCACAGTAGGATTGTGTTCGAATGACCCAGACAGATTGCATCAATTTTCTGCTTTACTTTGCTTGTGGAAACCAGGCTGTTAGTAGTTACTTCTGGAATGGGAGAATGTATCAATAAAAGGTTAGAACCTGGAAAAATTGCTAGATTTTCATTGTTGTGTTTCTTAATAAATAATGTGACACTATAAGGGAATGTGTATGTTGACCCTCTTTTAAAAAATAACAATGTAGTGGATAGCATGATTTTGATGAAATGTCAGGCTTTATTTTTCATTTGAAAAATGTGTGTGAGGGAACCAGGTGTAATGGCATGATACCTCTCTGAATTATACTTACGAGATTAAATTTGTCCTGTGTTTGTTTCAATTCCACTGTCTTATACCATTTCATTGAAGTTGTTCCTTTTTTCTTATTTGTTTTTTTTTCTGACCAAGAAAATGTATTTAACAAAATGTTCCTAAATGTTAGTGGCTTAATGCAATAAAATTATATTTCTTGATTACACATGGGCATTGCTAGTCCACTGGTTCTCCTGGGTTTCTCTCCTCTAAGCAATGCCTGAAGGACCACAAATCTTTCCATTTTCAGGCTTTCAGAATCCTCTTCATTTATCTCACAGGTGAGGGAAGAGGTTGGAAACAGAATGTTAGTTGTGTGTGTCGGTTTTGCAATATATTAGAAAAAAATAGTTGAGCTCAGACAAGAATGTGATTTGTAAACAATAATGGAAGAAGTAGGATTTCAGGGTAAGAAAAGCTGCCTGCTTCTTGATCTAAACAGTAGGATAGGATATGGGTAGGATTTCAGGGTAAGAAAAGCTGCCTGCTTCTTGATCTAAACAGTTGGAAATAAGGCTAAGGAATTTTTTTTTTTTGTATTTCAGAGAATTATGGAGGCATACATGCTTAGGTTACATAAATTGCCTTTGCATCACCTGACAAGCACAAGCATGGTTATCCCCCAGGGAGTGTGCATCAGATCCATTAGGTGTGGATTTTACCTGTCCCCTCCTCCACCCGCCTCCTGTGCCCAACACCCTGTGAATGTTACTTCCCGTATGTGCACATTGGTGTTGACCAATTAGTACTAATTTAATGGTGAGTACATGTGATGCTTGTTTCTCTATTCTTGCGATACTTCACTTAGAAGAATGGGTCCAGCTCCATCCAGGATAATACAATAGGCAGTTCGTCATTTTTTATAGCTGAGTAGTACTCCATGGTATATATATATACCACATTTTGTTAATTCATTCATGTATTGATGGGCACTTGGGTTATTTCCACATCTTTGCAATTGTGAATTGTACTGCTGTAAACATTTGAGTGCAGATGTGTTTTTTATAGAATGTTTTTTTTTCCTTTGAATGGATACCCAGTAGTGGGATTGCTGGATCAAATGGTAGTTCTACTTTTAGTTCCTTGAAGTATCTCCATATTACTTTCCATAGAGGTTGTACTAGTTTATAGTCCCACCAACCATGTCTGAGTGTCCCTATCTCTCTGCATCCATGCCAACATTTTCTGTTTTGGGACTTTTTGATAAAAGGCATTCTCACTGGAGTTAAGTGATATCTCATTGTGGTTTTGATTTGCATTTCCCTGATGATTAGCAATGAACATTTTTTTATGTGTTTGTTGGCCATTAGTTTATCTTCTTTTGAAAGTTTCTGTTTATGTCAATGTCCTTTTTAATGTGGTGGTTTGATTTTTTATTGCTGATTTTCCTGAGTTCTATATAGATTTTAGTTCTCAGCCCTTCATCAATGTATAGCATGCAAATACTTTCTCCCATTCTATAGGTAGTCTATTTGCTCTAGTGATAGTTGCTTTGGCTGTGCAGAAGCTTTTTAATTTGATCAGGTCCAAGTTTTTTAAAAATTATTCAGTCTAATAATGATGAATATAAGTTAATTAGACACTTTTCCTCAAAGGAGGTTTTGTTCTCTATATGAAAGCACAGAATATTTTAAAACAGTGTTAGTCCAAGCACTCATTTTTACTTTGAGTGATTTCATTAGAACAATAAACTTCAAAATGATTCCTAATAACCTTTTTGTATCAATCTGATGAAACTGTTATTACCTAATCACTAATAAACTTCTGAACCTTTTCATCCCATGATACATACAAAGCATTTGTGTTCCCATGGTGTGTCCTTGTGCATAATTCCATGTGCTGGTTCAGATTCTGCAGTGGAGTATTAAACCATGGGGGCTTCAGTTGGTCCACCTGAGTTTGAACCCTGGATGTAGCTGGTATAGGTACTTAATCCCAGTTTCCCATGGTTTCCTTATCTGTAAAATAGGTTTCTGGTAGTACCTACCTCACTGGGTTGTTGTGAAAGTGCTTGGAATAGTATTCGACACCTAGTACATGGGCCATCCATATCTGTGGGTACCACATCCATAGATTCAACCAATCATGGATTGAAAATACTTGGAAAAAATGCATCTGTACTGAACATGTACAGACATTTTTCCTTCTCATTATTCCCTAAACAATATAGCACAAAACCTATTTATCTAGCATTTACATTGTGCTAGGTATTATAAATAATCTAAAGATGATTTAAAGTAAATGGGAGGATGTGCATAGGTTACGTGTATATACTACTCCACTTTATACCAGGAACTTGTCCTGGAACCAATTCTCCTTCCCCCACCCCACAACTGAGGGGTGACTGTGTATGTCCTGAAGACATTTGCTATTATTTTTTATCTTATCACACTGAAGAAAGCACATATAGAATGCAAATGAATATCAAAAATAGTTTTTTAAGGATAATCTAATTTATATTTTATATAAAATGTATGCTATAAATTTATATTTTCTAATGAAAAAGAAATGATCTATACCCTTTAGTTCAGAATTCATTGGATTATGAAAACTGTTGCTGTAATTTTTTTCTCTGTATTGATGTGCACAACTGATTTTAACAAGTGGCTAAAAGCAGAGTTCACCCATTCTGGCAAATAAAATAATTGAGGGTTTTAATTCATTTAGAAAAAATATTTTGCTTTCAAAACATTTAAACTGTTCAGAGCATTTTATTAAATAATTTCCCTTTCACCAGAAATCGTACTAAAAACAATAAAAGCTAACAAAACACTCATAATGCATTAGCATATGTAATTATTCCTTATGTAGGTGAATCTTGTTGAAATTTTATGTTTGCTAACTTGAAATTAAATACTTTACATATTAACTAAAATACGTCCTGCTCTATATAGTCTGGGAAAGTTAATCTCAGACAAATTGGCATATTCAAGTTACTTTATGGGCTAATTCACAATTCTAGAGAAGACTGAAGATAGTTAAAATCATTTATTTCAAAATTGTTTAAAGCATTGATTATGAGTTTTGGTATTCAATTTTGAGATGCATCTCCTATTCAACAGTGGTCAGTCTACGTTCAGAGACTGAGAAATAAGGCAAGAGAGAGACCCTTCCTCCTCCTCTTCTCCACCATTCTCACCTCCAGAAAACCATCCTTTCTCCAGACTTGTAGATTTTCTCAAGAATAGAAAAAACTAGTATATTTTACAAAGCCTTTTAAAGTACACACTAAATGAACCACAGCAGACTTTAAAAGCTATTACAATTTCAATATTATTTTTAAGCCCATTTTCTACTTTAGAATGTTTATCTCTGTGTTAAAAATAAATAAACAAACAAACATCCTAAAAACTTTTAAATTGCTACAGAAATGCCAGGCAGTTTGTGGCAAGATCACACGGCGGAAGAAAGGGCTGAAGAGTCTGAGAGAAGCAAAACCTGTGCAGGTTACCAAGGTCAGGAACCTAATTAATCAGTGACAAGACGTGCAGAGTGGTTGTTGAATCAATGGTTGAAGGAAAGTGACCAAAACACTCACAGAAGACGGTTCCTCACCTCCGCTTTTAGTTTAGCTAATTTTGGATCAACAGAATTTATGTGCTGAGTGAACGATTTTTTTCCCCAGCCCCACATGCCTGTCGAGACTTCAAGCTTTATTATGAGCAGAGAGAAAAATCTGCTGGAGTACATAAAAAAGAATTTCAGGCAGATTAATGGATGATTTAGCTCTTCCTAAATGTCTATCTTAACGGAAGTGCTAAGAAGGTTAGAATCAGGCCTGGCTTGGAGAAAGGAAGGCCACCCCCTCCTCTATTTTTTAAAGGAGATTTTCCAATCCCAGTCAAATGGTGGTGCTAGTTCTTTATTTTTGAGTTACAGCATTTCCTAATTTCATGGTCATAACAATCTCCTGTCTACAGCCTCAGAACGGATTCCACCAAAACTGAAAATGCTGGCTCCATGCTCAGAAGCTCTTTAACGGGCATGAAAGGTTCATGCCTCTTCCTCCTGCCCATTCTATAGCATCAGAGGACAGTCTCTGAGTGACATTCTTCTCTTCAAGTAGGTACTCCTCTTTCTTCTTCTCATTTTTTTCCTTTTTGCTATAATGTGCTACTATTTACAAGCATGAGCTTACCTCTCATCTTAAAAGATGTTCCCTCCTCTCTTACTGCTCCAGGGATATTTTGCAAAGTTGCTGGCAAGTATTACTTCCATGTTAAAATGTTACGTCTAAACTTGGTTCAGTGGAAATTCACTTTTGCATTAATATTCAGCTGAGTCACAGGGCAATCCGACTACCCTTTTCTTAGTGCAGTGCTGACAGGCTGCCTGCCTGTCCCAGATAACATATTTTTTGGTTCCAGCTCTGCTATGAGATTTCTGCATTGTTGAACCATGTTGAAATTTTAAAAGTTCTTAATTGGACTGATCTCGGACTAGCATAAACATAGTATCTGTTTTCTAAATCTTTGGTGCCCTAACTTATGTAAGTTTGAACTGAGCAATCGGAATAAGCCATTATTTGTTTCCTAAAAGGCAGTCAAGTTTTCTGAAAAGATACGCAATCTAGCAATACAAGAATGAACCACCGTGTCTAGAAATTGCCCTATGATTTTAGGCAAGTTCTTTTCTGTCCTGCTGTCTCAGTTTTCTGTTTATGTATTTTTTTTTACAAAATCTATAGGTTGCTTTTTGCTCAGGATGGTATGTTCATAATGACTCCACCACATCTAGTAATGTGCTACTCGTGTAAGGATGTGGCAGTCACGAAAGACAGGGCAAGATACTTTCATTTTGGTTAGGGGAATGCCACATGCTTCAGGAAATGTTCGGTAAGTTGTAAGTTTCATGCTTTGTCAAGAAGGTAAGCAGTATTCGTTATCTCAGATGTGCCCATGGAAGCCAACATGATTATAAAAAAATTTTTTTTGAAGATTTACTTAATATAAGGGTTGGGCTTTATCAGGACTTGTGATCATGGCAATGATTCCTGTTCAAAGGTGCCAGATTTTTTAATGGCTTCATGGGCCAGATCTAATAGGCTTGCAAAGCGACTCTCAGTATGAGGTTGCTGGGAAACTCATCTGTTTTGAATATGACATATATATATGTCATATATATATATTTTAATGTTGAGGATAAACTTAGGAATACCAGGCAGAAATATTTGAACTGAATCTTAAAATGCACAGAAAACCAAAAGAAATTAAGTTGGATGGGAACGTTTGAGATCTAGAGTCCAAAGTCCATTTATATTCCATAAATTCCTTTCCCATTTCTTAGAAGCAAAGGTTTGGTCTGATTTTGTTAATATCCTATGAAGACTGCCCACTGGGCCTTGGAATGCATGGCTGTGACGCTGTGGAGGTGGGATACAGTCCTGTAGTGGTTGCTAGATTTTCTAAGAAATTAGAAATAAAAATAATGTAGGTATCAAAAGACATGAAATGTAGGGGGAAAAAACAAAAACAATTTTGAATAAGCATGCAACAGTCATATTTACTACCAGGATATTTTTCTTAGACACTTGGAGGTATTTTTTTTGTTTCATTGCTCATGACAGTCAAGGAAAAGGATAAAGTTCATGCGTCTTAAACTTGCAGCAAGAACAAAGTCAAAAGTATTTTATTCCCTTGAACTCTGTGTCTTTTATTAGGTTTAGGATTTAGAGCTAGCTATTTTATGCTTTCCCCCTCACACTCTAAAGCTCTGTACAGTATAGCTGTTCACATGATATTCACATGGTTATCTGTGGGTCTTCTCTGAGTATTCGTCTGTAGCTGTTTAGCCCAGTTGGTCAGAACGACTGCTCAGGCTGAAGGCCTGGTGGCCGAGTTTAGTTTGCTTTGAATAGAGAACAGCTCTGCTCCATGGTTGCAGATTGGCTCCGAGGCAAAAGGGGCAAGAAAGAGAATGACCCAGCTCCAAGTAGATGATCCACATTGTTTATAAATGACTGACAGCACATGCTTGGTTCACGGCTATTGAGATGTGGGCCTGCCATTCCCCTGTATCAGGGCAGAGTTTCCATCGTTATTCCCTAAGAAAGAGACATCAGCTCATAAGCCCTCTGCACAGTGTTCAATAAAGTGTTTTTTTTAAAGGCAAGCATGTTATAGGCGGCGTTTGCTGAAGGTAGTGGTGACGATGGCTTGCTTGCCTTCTGGGCAGCATCTCATTAGATTTCCTCCAGATCATGCTCCCTGGACCACAAGAGCAGAACCTGGCACATCAGTGGGTTTTATGGTGCTAAGAAGTATAACATTTTTCTGTCTGAAAATCTGTGACCCTTTGAGAGGGTGACAAGGCTTGTGCTATCCATTCACGCTTAAAAAATATTCTGCTAGAAAGCTTATACCTCTGCCTAGCTTTTTCACCGCAGATAACTCTCTGGTGAGGATTCAGACCTTAAGTACTTCAATTCAAATCCATGGGAAATGCCTGAGTCCACCACTTGCTAGCTGTGCAATTTCAGGCAAATTAGTCCACCTCTGGCTTCAAATTTCTCATCTGCAAAATAGGAGTACTAAGAGTAGCCACCAGATATAATTATAGGTTATAAATGAGATCAAACCACTAATTAAACTGCTTGCAGTCTTCAAGTGTAAGAAACTTAATATGAAGAGGTCAGTTTTATTCTAAGCCTAGTACAGTGCCTGGTACTCTATATGTGTTTAGTAAATGAAAGAACTTGAGGTCAGCACCGTAGCTGCTAGGAGTTTATGCACTTCTGACTGTGACTGGGAACTTTATCTGAAAAATAAAGGGCAGTAAATTTAGCCAGCGGAGTGTACCACTTGTTGAAATGCTGCTGCTTTTGGAATGAGCATAAAGTGTTGGAAGAGAAAGCCCAGAAACCTCCCATACCCTTGCCTGCAGTAGTCCTCTCCTTTGGGACGATCTTTGTGATGAGAAGGGTAGCAAAGATCATGCTAAGATAAGCATGTCAAGAATTTGTTACAAATGTTTCACATTCATTTTCACATATATTTGGGGGATTTTTAAAGCATTTTTCTTCTTCATTGGGCAGTGTCTTAATCTATGCACACATAGAGTTGTGCAATAACTTTCTAATTCCACATAGTACCAAAGACCTGAGATAATCTCTCCCTTACTGGCCCCATAACATATATTTAGTGCCCATGAGGTGGTAATAATAGCAATTAAATTAGCATCTAACATTTGGGGAGCTCTTACTTTGTGCAATGCTTTTTATTGGTATTATCACATGCAATCCTCACAACAAGTGGTAAACACTATGATTCCCATTGCACAAATGAGGAGGCCAAGGCTGTGAAAGATAGGTAGTGTGTCCAATGTTACACAGCGTTATAAATGACAGCCCTAAGACTTGAAGACAAACTCATTTAATTCCAAAGAGCGTGCTCTCAGCATTACTTGATAGAGTATTCATTTTTTAAATTTCTGATCAATATGAATCTTTCCTTGGAGAGGCAAGCTGAGCATCTGGGGCTGGTAGGAAATAATATTACACTCTCCTGCAGCTTCTATATCTTCATCTGTCAAATGGGAATAATGATATCTAACTTACAGAAGTTTTTGCAGCTACTGATGAGGATTAAATGAATTAATGCATGTAAAAAAGCTTCGTAAAAAGTTCACTTTTATAAAATGCAAATAGTTATATGGAATGCATCAATTATTACTTAGCTACATGTCAAGTCTTGTTACCAAGTGAGTGAGGGTACCCTGGGTGTGGTGCTATGAAACAGGCATGAGAGGTGGATTGGTTTATTCTTCCAAAGAACTGAGAGTATGCAGTGGTGGAAGGGTGGGTGGGTGTCCTTTGCCAGAATAGCAGAGTACCACCGGGTTTTTGACTGTTTTCCCCCCTCAGATCTCATCAAACCATCTTGTCGTCAAATGGTCAGTGGCAGAGCCCCCTAAAGAAATCTCCTTTTGTAGATTGGCTCAGAAGAAGCCATCAAGGTCCTTTTGCAAATGGGTGATCTGCGTTTCTCAGACCCTTCCTCCCTCTGCTGTTCGTAGAAATGGTCTTATTGGTCTTTCCAATGTCTTATGGTCTTTCCTTTCAGAATTTCAATGAAGACACCAAGAAATCCAAGAAATTTTGTGTTTATCTGATAGAAAATATTTGTGTTTTGAACTCTAATTTCTTTTTTTACTACAACCCATCTTTTGTCACAATTCATTTGCTCAAAACCATATAAAGAAAGGTGCTTAATGAAGATGATCACATCATGTATAAAAATCCATGTAAATATATTTCACTTTAAAACTATGTGACAAGCACAGGTGGTCCTGGGTTATAGACAAGATATAGTCTTGAGAATGTCTTTAGGTTGGATTTGTATGTAACTTGGATCACTGATTAACAGTGCATATGTGGTAATAATAATAATAATAATACTATAATGGCTCATGCATGGTAATAATACAGAGTAATACTGTAATAATAATCATAATAATTATAATGTCTCTGCACTGAAATAATGTTACAGAAACTATTGTGCTGTTTCTTTCAATTCAAACAAACAGAACATGCAAACAAACTCATACAAAAAGTTTAGATAGGAGATAGAAGAAATTTCAAAAAAGAATATTGAAGGCTAACACTGACCTAATGTTTACACGTGCAGAAGAAACTAATTCCTGAATTATTAATTTAATTATTTAATTATAAATTATCCTTATGGGGAGCCTTGGGAGCCTGTTTGCAAGTGTGGAACGCAGTAAGTCAGGTTGTCCACAACCAGGGCACTGACTGAACAGGTATAAATTGCTTTTTGTTTCCATAAGGAATGTTATGGAAATCCTACTTGCATGGAGTAAAGAATATTTAGGGGTTAAGTTTACTCAGGATCTAATATGGTTCAATTTGACCCATACTGTTAAATTCTTTTTCTAATTTTATTTAAGGAATGAGTAATATTTACAAGCACCCTGCTGTGGTTTATTAAGGTCTGTCCTAGAGTCTCTGCTCCCAGCCAGACTGGAAGAGCTTGAGGTGCAAAGATGGGGCTTTGTTCAGGTTTGCGCCCTAGTGCCTCAGGAAGTGCCTGGTGCACACTGGTTTTCCGTACAGGATCGCTGTGTTTGAGCTTGACAAGTTGTTTGATGCCTGCACAATCTCTATCAGCTATGATCAGTAGGGGACATAATATGCCATAGGACTATTACAGGATAACGATAATATGTACTTTATGCCATAATGTCAAATAATAAGACCGAGTGGAGTAGAATGTGACAAGTGCCTCCTTGGTGAGGACACACGAAGAGGGAAGGTATTCCTGGGTTGGTGCGGGGTGGTTACGGATAGTTACCAGTGGGACATGACATTTGACTGTGACCTTAAAGGATGGGTTATCTTTACACAGGAAGATATGAGGAAGGGGAAGAGCATAGTCAAAGGCATGGGATAGGGGAAAGTTCTGGGGAACCATTAGCTAGTTTGGCAGGAACATAGTTAAGAAAAGCATAGGGAGGTGCTAGGAGATTTTTTTTTTTTTTTTTTTAAGGAATGGAGAGTTAAATGTCCCATTGGGTAGCTTGGACTTTACAGTGTAGCCATTAAAGATCTTGATGTAGGGTTGGAATGAAATAAAGACTTAACAGTGGGAATATACTGTGTAGATTCAAATTTTCAGAGGAAGAGTGAGGGCATCAATTTGAAGGGCCCTGGAATGCTTCAAGAGAGGTGCAACCCAATTCAAAAAATCTTTTAGGATTTGGCTTTTTGAAATCAGGATTGTTTATGGTTGTGACAAGTTTGTCCCAAAGACAGCTAAGGGAGAAAGTGGTGGATTGGGAGTCAAAAGATATTACCCTGCCACTGATGTGCTTACAAACAAGTGTGAAGCTCAGTGCTCTGTTTTTCTAACTGTAAAATGGATTTAACATCTACCACGTGTCCATCAAAAGATTATGCTGGCAATACGATGAAAACTCAGTTGTAGGACTTTGAAAAGTAGTGTACCTCATATGTATAAAATATTAATTGCTTGGAATATTTTCATAATAAAATTATTGTATTTGGACAAGATATAGCTACAGAAGAAAATAGTCATATTTATATCAGATTTAGGATTAAGATTGCTTATGGTTACTAAATAGGTACTTTATGTTGGATACTGAACAAAAAAGTCCTTGGCTTTTGAGTCCTTTGCATTTCCCTTGCAAAATGGATTAAAGCCTTGGACCAGAGGAACTGTATTTTTCGTGTGGCTATACCATTTTATGATCCTATAGTTCTTGCCTTCAGCAACCTCTGTTTATAACAGCGACTTGAGATACTAATATCAGAAGCATAATCAAACCCATAGGTGTCTGTGCTGGGAATAAAAGACAGATGGGTTATCATTCTCTTGGTTTAGGACTCTGATTGGCAAGGAAGACTATGATATGTCTTCCAGCTGTCCAAAATGCTTTCTGTTTATTGGAATGGGAATGCTACATTCAGTGATTGGAGGCTGGGGAGAAGGAGAGAGAGTGTGCTTTCTCTCTTTTTCTTTGTTCTTCTCTTCTAAGAGAAATAAAAGGGAAGGGCAACAAAAAAGAAACAGGTGTGGACCTTCCGGGGGTGGGGTGGGAGGTGAGGCCAAGCACACCAAATAATGTAATCTCAGTTACAATAAATCTCAAGTGATAACACTACATCCCTGAGAATGTTCCCTGGTGGACGGTGCCTGGGCTTTGAATTTTGAGCAGAGAAGTACCGGGGGAAGATGAGATTGTCATGTTCAGCAGGGAGAATGTTGCTCATGTTGGTTTGTTGGTGTATTATTCCTCCAGATCATTCAGCCTTCAGAAATCAAGCAAATGGGTACTTCAAATCTAATTTGTGAAGGAAAGGATTCATGGGAAAATGTTTTCTAGGAAAAGCAAAATGCAAAAAGCAAAGTCCTCCTGCTTGCTATGGCATTGGTGTTGCATAAGTGGTATGAACGTAGTGGAGCATTAGTCACTTAGAACAGTTGACACGTTATTCTCATTTGAACTCTGAAGGGCCCTGGCTTCACTTCTTTCTCAGCAGCTGGAGTCTGTCCATTTCACTCCTCCCTCCACCCTTGGAATAGAAGTGAAATTTCAATGTGCCAATTTTCTACTTGTTAGAAGCCACAGTAATATGTTCAGTAGGGAAAGAGATTTATACCGTCCACAGAAGGAGGTTTTGTGATTACTGAAGATTTTAGTTTGTTGATGGGATTCCTAGAATCCATTCTCATCGGGTATACTGGACAGGTCGGTGGATTTACCAAAGCGTAACTAACGTGGACTGTACTTGATTTCTTTATCCAGCTCTTCAGTTCTAAATTTATTGCCAATTTTATTTATCAAACCTGTTTTCAGAAAAGTGATATTTGCCCATGGTCACAAGGAAACATCTGTGAGCTTAAACCTTAGAGACAGATAGTCAGTTAGAACATTTGGCTTATGAAGCTTAGATTGCAGAAGAGAAAAATTAATCAAGGAAACCCTCAAAAATATTGAGACAGCAATTAAGAAAGATGTCTTATCACTGACACACTGAAGTATTGAGTTCATATTAGTTGAGAAATGTCAGAATTCATAATGAATCATTAGGAGTGTCAGATCATGGTAAGTTTGGAAGTTGATGTCAATCTTGACTACCAGAATTTATGGTAGATTATATAATGGAATCCTGAGTTCTGAGAGATCAAAGGAAAATGCTGGCTCTTTCTTCATCCATTCTCTTAGGTCAAGCTTACCCAGCAAGAAGCAGAGTGAAAAGTTGAGCAATTATCTGAAGTGGGCAGTAAAGACAGCCAAACCAGATAATATATAACCAGAAAGTCACCATGGAGGGAAAATGTGGACTGAAAATAGGCTAAGGGGTGGAGGCAGAATGTCAAACAATTTGGTCAGTGTCCACAGTTCAGATTTACTGAATCACAGCCAATTCTTTGCTTCATGGAGTTATTTATTATAGAGCAAGACTAAAAAGCTGGGATAAAAACAAAAAGTTCATTACCAATGTTGTTGCATGTTTGTGTAAAATTTGTCCATATCTGTATTATTATCTGTGACATGTCTACTTCTGAGTATGTCCAGGGATTGGATTTCACTATTTTTTATTACTGGGTTGAAGTGGTGGAGGAAGACTATATAATCTGACCTGTGCAGAAAAAACTAGTTTCTTTTGTAGTTTAGTTTGATGTTGTATTTAATTAACCTTTTTTTCCTTCACAGCACATGTTTATGAATTTTCCATTAAAAATTCTGATGTTCTCTTACCTTTATCATTTCCTCCTGTGGCAATTTCCATATCTCCTTAATTTTACTAGAACATAGCAATGACATATACAAGCCCACTAGAATAGGATTTGCATGACTTTTTGGCTTTTAGAAAAAACAACTACCAAAGCTTCAGAATCGGTATGGTGTTTTTTCCTTCTATTTGATATAGAAACCAAAAACTACTTCCTTTCAGCAGATGTTTCCCAGTCCTAAAATATAGCTATCAGTCCATAGCCCCTATAAATCTGCCAGTGTGCACCTGCTAATTCTAAAGACTCCTTAATTCAATGTGAAATTTTCCATTTGTTGTTTTTTTAACTGATAAAGTTTGTAAATTAGGTTCACTGTTGCCTGGAAGTAGGAGAAAACACAGGCACACTAATATTTTAGATGGAAAAACAAAGTTAAGACTTAAACAAGTTTTTTTTTTTTCACTCTATCATGTCTGAACATTCGAAGCCGTTATACAACATTTTAGAAACAAAACAAAACAAAAAATAACCCAGGGCCACTTTTTAATAGCTCAGGCTGATGTTTAAAACACACAGAAAAAAAAAATGCCCCATGGAATACTCTTGAAGCACACTCATTCAAGAATTTGACATACAAGTAAGGATTAAGAAAGTCGTTTTATAAAGTTGTATATTGAATGGCATTGCCAAATTCCTTACTCTCTCTGTGCTGTGACTACATTTTCCATCATACACTACTGTCTGCATCTTTGTGGTAGAACCATGCTATGCAACCATAGCAGGTTCCTCTCTGCTGCTGAACATGTGATTTGAAATACTATGGGCCAGGAGTTACAGAAATAGAAGTCATTCCCTGACCCAGGGTTGATAGAATGGATTATGGCCTGTGCGTAAATGAATAATTGCTTGCTAATTCCATCGATGGTAAATAACTTATGCACCACTTAGCTTTGCAAAAGAATATGATCAAGGAATTTGATCTGAACAGATAAGCGAAACATTGATTCTTTCATGAGATACTTTCATTTTTAACTGATACGTGAGATTACTTTTATTTTTAACCACATTATTTCCTTTAAGTTGGGAATCAAACCAGCTTTAATTAAGGAAATCTTTAGAAATCATACCACTGTTCCCTTCTTTGTTAAAAAAGCAACCGGAAGAAGCCAACTAGAAAGACTTAGGCACAAAAATCTCTTCACGTTGTTCAGGACTGAAGTGCCCAATCCCAGCACAGCTCTTTTTGAGAAAGGATGTAGATATTACTCTGAATTTTGAGCCACCACTGAGGTATGTGTGAACATATTAGTTTACCCTTTCTCTCTCCTGATTTCGTCCATGAATTCATAAGACCTACTTTGGCCATCAGTTTGGAGAATGATTTTTTATTTAATTTCTTTGATTATCTAGCATGTACTGCCAGGGCCTTAACAGTATACCTGCTGTCTGATGAGAATTCTATGTGTTTTTCTTGAATTTAAATATAGGATACACTCCATGAACTACCACCATTAAAAAAAAAATCCCTGCATCCACTATGTGGATGAGGCTTCTTTACCTGTTATCTGGGAGGTTAACCAATTTTCCTACAATGCTCAATAGTTCGTTAAATACAAAAAACCTAGACTTTTGTTTTTTTTGTTTTTTTTTTTGAGACAAAGTCTCACTTTGTTGCCCAGGCTAGAGTGAGTGCTGTGGCTGCAGCCTAGCTCATAGCAACCCCAATCTCCTGGGCTCAAGTGATCCTACTGCCTCAGCCTCCCGAGTAGCTGGGACTATAGGCATGTGCCACCATGCCCGGCTAATTTTTTCTATATATATTAGTTGGCCAATTAATTTCTTTCTATTTATGATAGAGACGGGGTCTCGCTCTTGCTCAGGCTAGTTTCGAACTCCTGACCTCAAGCAATCTGCCTGCCTCGGCCTCCCAGAGTACTAGGATTACAGGCGTGAGCCACCGCGCCTGGCCCCAGACTTTTTTTTAAAGCTTTTTTATTTCATTCTTTTTTGTCATCAAAGCTTTACCATAGCTGCTAGCAAGTGGAAATATTTCCTGATTTGAATTTCACAATCTCCTTCTTCTCTTGCCAGATGTATGGTGCTAATAAGAAGCAAAGATGTGAATGTGCATTTAATTTAACCCTAAAATAGGAGAACATCATCTGAATACAGACTTTATATATTCAGTGACCTACCTTAAAATAGAGACATGATTTTTACATTCTCAATAAGTAAGAAACATTTTTATTGAATTTAATTATCCAGAGTGACAAATGGCAGTTTCATAAGGGAAAAGAAAAGCCATTTAGGTGGACAAGTAGGCATTTCCCTTGTATTTGTGGTCACCAAATAATCACATAATTTTTATTTGAAATTTAAAAGAGAAAATAACTTGCTGACCTTCAAGTCCATTTCTCATTTCCTCCATAGAACATTTTTAAACTAGTTCACAAACCTCTTGAAAAGCCATGCCTATATTACAATGAAAGTACAAAATGTCACATTGCCTAGAAGCCAACTTGAGAGGCCGTGTATTTATTTAGCAGTTTGTGAATCCAACAGCAGGCATGTGATATAAAAGATTAAAAGCCCCCCCTGATTTGTAAATACTATGCTAGCCTTCAAAATGTTCCAAAGCACAGGAAGTCTGAGTCACCTGAATAATACCTAAGGCTAATTTTTATATAACCTGCCCAAATTGCAAGAGGAGGAGTGTGTGGGGGGGACTGAGGTCTGCCTGCCAATCAGCTTGAAATGCTGGTAGACTAAACCCGAATTCACTAAGGACCAAATTGGCATATATTGCTCAGTGTGGTAACTCCCTAATTGTAGAACTGGGCTGTTTTGGTGAAGTATTTCAGGAAATTTTTTAGCTGGACTCTGTCTCCCCTGCTGTGTAGGAAATGAAGGTTTCTAGGCAAAGACGTTACTTAGTGACTAACCGAGATGGCACATAACATCACCAATTCCAGGCTTAGACACTGTCCTCAAAAGTGCTGTGGGACTGGTCAGGCCAGTCTTCCAGGCTGCAGGCACAGGGCTTTCCCCAGGCGCAGGGAACCGCAGAGCCTCAATGCGAGAGCACAGCTGACTGCAGGAGGTATAGAAGCACCTCACCTTGCAAACCTTCTCTGGCTTAGGAATTTTAAATCATTTTAGCTCTAATCTTTCTAGTGAGAGTCCGGGCAGCTGTGAATGAACTCTCTTGTGAGTCACAGACGTGCTAACAGGTGAGCTGCTGTAGCTTCTTCCTTCCAAGTAGAAAGTGCCTGTAGCTGTTTGCCAGCTCCCTGCAGTGGGTTTGATTCCTCTTTTGGACAGCAAGGAGAAAGACACTGAAGAAAGAGGGAAGAAAGGGTTTCAACAAATAAATGAGGCCTCTATCTGGCTGGGGCAGAACAAGGTAGGAGGAGAACCAATGCCAATCACTGGGAGTTTAGGTCCCACTCTGTTTTCAACATATGGTTCCCTTTCTTCCTTTTTGTGTTTGTATGCACACGTCAGTCTCTGAGTAGTCTTGCATGTCTCTTCCCACTTTGAGGTCTTAGATCCGAAACTGATTATTGCAGAAAGGCCTAAGGTTGTACTATTGCTGGGACTTTGAAAGAAGTCTGAAACAAAACCCCTGGGATTCTAGATGCCACTGAACCCAGGGCTCATTGTGCGTCCGTCTGAGTGACTGTGTCACTTAGGTGGTATCACCAGGATTATTTCCCCCCATTTTTGCTGTTCTTCCACTTTATAAACAATACCCAGAACTTCAGTGTTTCTCGCATTCTCACACGTGTTTGGCTCTCTTAATATTAAATGCTAGTCGTAAGTAGAAAGAATCTAAAGTCTAAGAAACAAAACACGTAGAATGTTATGTTCGTAGGTCAGTGTAGTGGCCACACGTGAGGTTGTCCCCTAAACTCACTCTTTCATTTTCTGAACATCCAACTCTCAATTACAAAAGTCAATTCTTTAAAGTCTTATTTCTTTTGTGGTCTACTTTTCTCATTCTTGGAGTCAGTGAGTCCAGTCAAGTAGTGACTATAATGAAGTAGTAATAGCTGTACACTTATCCAACAGACTGTTTTCTGCTAGTCCCAGTGCTTTGTGCTTTACAGAGAACAGCTTATTCAGTCATTACAACAGCTCTAGTGGTGGGCATCATTATACCCATTTTCCAGGGAAGCAAACCAAGGCTTAGAGAAATCAAGTAATTTGCTGAAGACCACCCAGCCGGTAAAAATGATATCACAAGATTTGAACTTCAGACAATAACTCAAGATCTTTGTCACTGTAAATATGGGTTACTAGTTTGTGTGTATATGGGCAAAGGGCTTAGATGCTGAAGGAAATATGAAAGCAGTATTAAAAGGAAAGTTCTCTTCCCATGAAGAATTTATAATTAATTGAAATGAGGAGTTCAGACTTCCACTGTGAATTGATATTTGTGTCCACATTGTGTGTGCCTTGTCATGCTTAGAACTCATCCATTCAAGTCAAGACTCTCATTCTCAGCCTTTAAAGGGCATGAACAATGGCTCTTCCAGTTTTTCATCATTGTATGGCTATAATTTCCTGTTTATCAATGATACTTAAGAGAGTTGACAGATTATATGTATCTAGATCAATTTCACTTAGCAAAAAAAAAAAAAAAAAATAGGCAGATTAGCTGACCAGTGTCTTTATTTATCAAGTTCAATTCCCTGCTGACTTCTCTCCCACTTGTAAAAATGTGTCACCAGATTTGGTCCCTGAATAGAGGGGTGAAGGGGTCTTTTGACCAGTAAACAATAGCCATGACATCAGTTTTACTGTCCTCATTAAGTTTGACATAGATTTAGGTAAACATGATTTTGGAGTTTTTGGATTTGTATGAACTAAAGATGGAAAGAGATGACTCAGATGTTCAAAGCCTGGCAGAAGGAAGACTAATCCACAAAATTGGTAATCACACATGAATTATCAAGAACTGACTACAATATGACAATATGTGTTCATTTCCACTGATGAATAAGCTACCATTATGTGTCTCCATTCTCTATTTGGGACAAATTACTGTTCTGCTACATTTTCATTCTTACTGTTACCTATTTGCTGTGATTTCTCCCAGTTTTGACTTTATCTTGTTACTTTAATCTTGTCTCTAAGTAAATTGCAACCCAGTAAATATGTTCCAGTATTGTTTATTGTAATTCCTGCTTTTATGTTACGTGGCAAGAGGAAGGGACTTCTTTTATTAATTTATCAGTCTGGATATGTGCTAACAGGAACCCTAATACACATTTTGATTAGGGCTGAGTGAGCCTAAAAGATGCAGTTGCTCAATTTATTTTGGTCTGTCTGCATAACAATGCCACAGAGTTAATGATACTACTTTTCTATGAGTCATATTGTTGACCAGACACATAAGAGTAAATAAGATGGACTAGAATTATTTTCTATCCAGTCTGAAGTCACATACATATGGGTGTCCAGAAAGTATCCAGCCTTGTAATATGTTCTCATTATATTAATATTAACAATGGCTGGATACTTTCTGGACAGCCCTTGTGTGTGTCTATATGTATGTATAGACACAAACATATATATATATATACACACACACACATATATACATATTTACACACACATACACACACAAAAGTGAAAATCTTAGTCATCTGGAAGTTTGAGTTCCATGATACCAGAGAAAGGCAGACACCAGGAGCTGGATCAGCTAAGAACGTGCACATTCACATCCATGCCTGCATTTTCTTCCCTTTGCAACATGCAGCCATTGTTTTGGCACTTAAATTATAATATGTTATTACTTATCAAAGTGTAAATAACACTTTGTTACTAGTTGAAAACTGAAAAGCACCTCAAACAAGTTTTGTGATTTTTGACTCATCTCAAACATGTAGAATGCATTTCTTCGAATCACTCTGGCACCAGGTGAGATTGGCTAGTGCGCTTGAAAGAAACCTGCCCACGTTTCTGTTGATCTTTCTTCAATCTCACTGGGCCATGAGAAGATGTAGCACGGAATCCTTGTTTGCATCAACCAGGAAACAAAAGGCCTTCCCAGGGCTAGGTAGGAAGGAGGGTGGAGTGTAGAAGCATGCCGAAGGGTCAATGTTTGTCTTGTCGGCCTGTCGGGTCCTCTCAGGGTAGAGTTCCTGAGACAGGAACACAAAGCTTATTGGTTGTCCTTGCTGTGCCACAGAGCACACGAGGTCCCTGGTAGCAACCTTGTTTGCCTTCCCATACCACTGCCCTTGCCTTGTGTTTCAGCTGGAATCCTTTCTAGCCAGGAGGAGAAAGGAGAGAAAAAATGGAGGAAATGTTTCCAATTTTGAGACCTCAGACCAAACTATAGAAATATGCTCTACCTGGAAATCTGAAGAAATTAATTATAAATGTTGTTCCCTAGAGGTAATACAAAAAACTTTCCATGCAACCCGAGCACTGCCTACCCCACAGATTCATGCTTGAAAGGTGAGGATTTGTGATGTTCTGGGGTTTATATGATACTGGGGGGGACCGTTTTTTAATCTAGAGGGCTCTGTGCCCTAATCTTTATCCAAGTGATGTAAGCCACATGTTTAGGTTACTGACAGTCTTAGCACGACTTTTTAATGTGGAAGGAGCGTTAGAGGAAGGTTATGCTTCTGAACATTTAGAATGGACTAAAAGTGCCATTTTACTTTTCAAAATGAAATTGTTACCTTTTCAATGCTTCCATTTAAAAATGGCTATTGTGTTTTTGCATTTTGCAGGATGCATATTGGTTTCAGCAAGTTTAGAAAAGAGATAAAAATAAAGATGTAAATAGAAATGATCTATATTCTTGTCAGCCATGGATAATCACTAACAATATTTTAGTACATTTTCATTTAGTCTTTTTCTTAGAGATATGTATGTAGGTAGGTATATATATATTTATGTGTGTATATATGTATATATTGAATGACATGAAAAAGTTCTCACGGTATAATAATGAAAATCCAAGGTATAGCACAATTTCAATTTATAATTTACATAGTATGTTTATGTATGTATGCACATAGTATATATGTGTAAGATATATATGTAAAATAGACACACACATGCACACATACAAGTGTGTGTATTTTGCAAGTTGAAACTGTGTTGTATCTTGTAGAATTTATTTAATGTTAGAATTTGTTAACACAATTTTGGTATTTTAACAAGCATTGTTATCCACATCTGTTTATTTTCTTAAGAATAATTCCTAAAAGTAGAAATAGAAGGTCAAAGGGCAAAGCTATTTATAAGACTCTTGAAGGGTATTGCCAGATTCTTTTAGTTCCTTTTAAAACATGATTATATATTACAGAAACTCTCATGATCTCTTTAAAAATTCCAGGCAAAAATTGTCCATAATCCTATTTAGAAATCAAATCACTATTTTATTCAGGTATGTCATCTCTAGTCCTTGTCTATGAACTTATTTATTGACTTAAATAGATAATTTCTGTTAATGTAACAGATAAAATTTCTATTTTTCACATTTTTCTCTTGTTATTGTGCCATGCACATTTTCTGTTGGGCTATAGACTTTTTTTGGGGGGATGTCTTTTTTCTTCCCTTCTTCTTTTCACTGTACCCCTTTAGAGAAATGAATACAACTTTATATGCATTCTCTACTCTTTTCTCTATAGTCATACAACCCTATACCAACACAGACACTGATATTTGGGGAATGGTCCCTGCTTATCTTAAGATGTAGGGTCAGGCTATGTACCTAATGTGTGTGTATGTGTGTATGTATTACCTTGTATCTTAGTTTTCTCACTTTGCAATATATCTTAGTCTTCTCACTTTACAACATATATTGGAGATTCTGAGAAATATAGATCTACCTTATTCTTTTCAATAGTTGTATAAGGTATGGATTTACTAAAATTTATTCAAGTAATCTGCTATCAATAGGCATTCTGTTATGACAAGTTTTCAACATGTAAAAAAAAGTACTGTCACTACAAATATTTTTAGACACATGTTCTTAGGTATCGATGGTTTTACTTCTATGGTGTAATTCCCAGAAGTAGGATTGCTGGTTTAAAGTTATGTGCATCTTTAAATTTTAATGGATTTTTTTTCCATATTATTTTCTAAAAATATCATAGCAAATCACAATCCCACTAGTGATGGTTGAGAATATCATTTTCCTCACTTTCCACTAGCACCCCTGTTTTCCCACTTTCTAATTTTTGCTAATGTAATGAGTAAGCATTGTTAATTTTCTTGACTTCTAATGTTAAACATCTTTTCATATTATTGTTGTTCCTTTGGATTTTCTTATCTGTCAATTACCTATGTGTATCCTTGACCCATTTCCCCCCTATACAGTTGCATTTTTTTCTTATTAATTTATAAAAGCTTTGGGTATTATAGATTTTTAAAATTGATAGATAAAATTTGATGTATTTGTCAAGTACAATATGATGTTTTAAAATATATACACATTGTAGAATGACTAAATCTAGCTAATTAATATATGTATTACCTCACAAAAATTATCATTTTTGTGGTGAGAACACTTAAAATCTACTTTTAGTGTTTTTCAAGAATATATTGTTATTAACTGTAGTCACCATGTTGAACCATAGATCTCTTGAACTTATTCCTCCTATTTAATGGAAATTGTGTATCCTTTGATCAACATCTCCATAACCTTCCCCCACCCCTAGCCCCTGGTAACATTATTCTACTCTCTACGTCTTTGAGATCAACTTTTTTAGATTCCAAAGGTGAATGAAATCATGTGGTTTTGTCTTTCTGTGCCTGGCTTATTTCACTTAACGTACTGTCCTCCAAGTTCATCCATGTTGTTTCAAATGACAGGAATGATTTCATTCCTTTCTAAGACCGAATAGTATTCTATTGCGTATATATAGCACATTTACTTTTTATGCATTCATCCATTGATGGCCAATTCCATTGATTACATATCTTGGCTATTGTGAATAATGCTGCAATAAACACGGAAATACAGATATCTCTTCCACATACTGCTAACATCTCCTTTGACTATATGCCAGTAGTGGGATTGCTGGAGCATATAGTAATTCTATTTTCAAGTTTTGGGGGAACCTCCATACTGTTTTACATAATGGCTATACTAATTTATATTTTCTTAACAGTGTGCAAGGGTTCTCTTTTCTCCACACCATCTTTGCCCACACTGGTTATCTTTTGTCTTTTTGATAATAGATACTCAACAAGTGTGAGGTGATATCTCATTGTGGTTTTAATTTCCATTTTCTGAGGATTAGTGATGTTGAGCACTTTTCCTATAGATTTTTTTTTATCACATTAGATATCAAATCCTTCTCCATCAATAATTTGTCCTTTGATTTTATATTTGTAATTTTCTGCCAAAAAATTAAAAAAAATAATTTTATGAAATTAAATCTGTCTCTCTTCCTATAAAGATTCTGGATTCTTTGTCTAACTCCAAAAAGTCTTCCTACTTCCTATATTCTAAAATTTTCTTCCAAAAATTCTGTTTCTATTTTCTTATTTTTAACATATTGGCATTTTTAAATATCTGGAATTTATATTTACATAAAAATAGAAGGTTCAATTTTGTTTTTATGTGGATAACAAATTGTTTAAGCATTACATATTAAATAAACTGTCTTTTCTCTAACAAATTAAATTGTTTTATATCTATTTTTAAAATTCTTTTCTCTATTCCATGATCTATTTATCTCTTGCCAGGCATGAGACATATTGCTTTGATTATAATAGCTGTGTAGTATATTTTAATCTCTGGGAAGTTTGAGTCCCCCACTCATGGTCATTATTCATAATTTTGGTTTAGTTTTCAACATTTAGTCTTTCATATGAATTTTAAAAGAATTTTATCCACCTTTATTAAAAATAAACATAAGCAGATAAGAGCAAAGCATGTTTGGTTTATGGTGGTAGTTAACTGAAATATATTTCCTAATTTTCACTGATTTGACAACTTTGTGATATTGTCTTCTTATCCAGGAACATGGTATAACACTACATTGTTTAGATCTTGTATTAGGTTCTTCCACTAGATTAATTTTCTTCATATTAATCTAACCTCTTTCTTGCTGTGTTTCCTTTTAGAGTAAAAATAATTTAGTAGGAGGAATAAAACAAGAAGGAAATGTACTAAACCATTAACATTGGCCTATCCCCATGGTGGGGTATGAATGAATGATTTTTGTTTCTTCTACTTTTCTATGTATATATTTTCCAACTTTTCCATATTGATCATTCATGATATTTATAATTAATAAGATTAAATTTTAAAATGGAATGGGAATAATCATGTCTTGGAAAATCATATCTACAACAGTTTTGCATGGAATCTGACTGTTACCTCATTAGGCAACAGTGGGGCTATTTGTTGCTGGTGTCTGTACAGTTAAGACAGCATTTTCCTTGTTATTCCCCATTTTGACTCTATCACCTGGCTGGCATCTAGTAGGAGATGAACATGTGATGATTGAGTGCATAAATGAATGTCATAAAACATTATAACAAAATGTTGTAACATTTTATACTTGGAAAACAAACCAAAAATCTATTGTTTTCATAATATAAAATGGGAAAATAAAATTCAATACTAATATCTTGTTAGTGAGAATATACAGAGGGTATATCTTCTCGTCTATGAATCAGTAATAAGAAACTCTCCTTAGGAAACCAATTCTTTCCAGAAGCTTCTATCTGGAGAAAGAGCATGAGTGAGAAATACTGCACTCAATTACAATAAAAAGTCATGTCATAGCATCTTAATACTTCAGCACTAGCACAGAGGCTAACACTTAATAAGCACTCAAGAAGTATTGGCAAATTAATTAACTAATAATGAATTATTTTGGGTGGCTAAGGAATTGAGTTTCTCATTTTGAAAACATGCATGAGAGTTTTGCCTTTCTACATATTAGTAAAATGTGGTACTAGTGAGAAAAATTGTGCAAGGACTGGGAGGAAAAAAAAAAATCACATCTGTCCTTGCCAATGGCTGAATGCAGAGGTGAGGGAGTGGTTTTATGATCTCAATGACTGAAAATAGGTTATGGTGCCCCGGCAAGTCCTTGTTGCTTGTTGACAATTAGTAATGTCTGTTTAAATCATGGGGTTTTATTGGGCCTTAAAAATATCTTTCAGTTAGTTTCAATTTCTACAAGGGAAAAGGAGGGCGGGGCGGAGTGGAACTCTGCTCACAGTCTGGTCGGAAGGTTTCAGCTTGATTCTACTTCTTTTCAGATGAGCACCCTTTGCAGTCCTTCCTTTTCTCACTCTCATCTTTCACTGTTTCACTCTGCTTTATCTCTCTTAACTTAGCCCTTGTTTTCTTCCTCTGCATCTTTGGGGATTGGAGAAACAGCCTGAATCAGTAAGAGGCGGGGAGAGAAGAAAAGAACCCTAGTCTTGCTAGTTCCTCATTCTTCCCTCTGTCACCCCCTTTTCATGGAGACCTCTGCCTTTATCTGCAATCGTAGATACAATCCAATTTATAGTATTCGCTCATTCATTCATCCAAAAAAATAGTGAGCTTCTGCTGCATCAAGGTAGTGTTGATGCTTGGCTCCTTCAGGGAGTAGTAACATAGACAAAGATCTTGCCTTTGTGGAGTTTACATCTTGTGGCGGAGGCAGGTAGATGATAAAGCATAAACTTCGGTAGGTCTAGATGTTAGAAGGTGGCAAGTGCCATGGGAAGGAGCCCAAGGGAGAGCCAGGTGGGGGCCCAGCTGTGTAGGTGTGAGGGAGGATGTGACCAGCTGGGCAGGGCAAGTGAGCCTCCCTGAGCTGCAGCCACTGGAGCCAAGATACGGAGGAGGGGAGATGGGGAGACGGTAGATGTTTGAGGAAGAAATTTCCAGGCAGAAGGAAGAGCTGGTGCTGAGCCTTGAGGCAGCAGTTCCTATAGGACCGGGGAACGCAGGAGGCCAGAGTGCTTGGAGCCCACTAAGGGAGAGAAGACTAGGGGGCTCAGCAGGGGCCAGCGAACTGCTTTTCAGTTGGGGAGTTCAAAGGATCATGCTTTGGATAAACTTACATGAAAAATTTCTCAGACGTGTTTTTATACTATCTGTAACATTCACTTTCATGTGAAAACTTAATTGGCAAACAGACTGCTATACAGTAATCTTTCCTTAGAGCTCTAGGACGATTTTGTTCTGTAAACTTCTTTTTCACTCACCAATAGAGAAAAGAGTTATAAAGGAGCCACACAAAATCACAGTGGCGTTCTCCCAGACCTACTGAGTGTAGAAATATGTTCAAGTTAACACTGAGTGTATCTACGTATTTCTCTTTAATGTTCCAAGGGGCAGAAGTACTCAACTTAGGATAAGTGATTATTTGGAAGCACGACTCAACAAGTGACATGACTAAGCTAGTAGCTCTCAGAGAGAGTGCAGGGTCAAAGCCTAGTGGTTGCTAATAATAACAAAGAAGGGGCAGAATGTTTTGAAACTTTATCATTTGGGTAATCCATTTTATGATTTTTTTTTTTTTTGGTCAACCTAAGGGTATAAGATAATTGATATTGCTAATTTTCTTATATATACCGTTTATTTTTCTCTTATCATATGCTTGACCATAAGCTGATTGTTCTGCCTCTATCATTTCATATCAAACTGTGCAATTTGTTTGTTGAAACAAGGATCATTAACTCCATTGTACGAGGTAAGGAAATCGAGGCCCAGAGAGGTTAAGTAAGAAGTTTAGGATCATATATTAATACATAGTTGGTGAGCGGTACACCTCCATATTCTCTCCTTTGCCTGAATGCTTTGCTCTCACTCTGTGTTTAAAAGAGCAAAGAGAGACTTATTAAAGAGAGCAAAGGGAGACAGATATAGAAAGTAGCATTTTCCAAATGACTTCCACAAGATGATCTGTTGCAAAGGTCTTGTTCAAATGTTAAGAAAAATCCTGCAAACTTTATTCTTTCTCTTAAGAGGTTTACCATGCAGATTAGCACATTAAGGCTTTTGGAAAGTTTGCAGTGAAAAATCCTTATTAATTTATTTATCCCAATTTTTCCCAAACTTTTTGATCATGTAACTCTCCTTTTGGGAGTATGAGCATCATAGCTTTTAATATTCTTTGGGAAACACTTGAGGAAGTGTTATATGAAAAGATCTAATTGGATAAATGAAAAAATAGAAAGAATTCCTAAAAATGACAATAGTTTGGAACAAAACATTAATTTTGTTTTTAGACTATCTGACATACATTAGTAAGGACATAAAGTGCTTTTAATGGTTTACATCCTTTATTTTCACTTGAATTTTGAATATGCTACTTTTATAAAGGTAATTAATTAATTGAACCTTGTGTTAAATGTCAGACACTGTGGTAGGTGCTAGTAATATAAAGAGAACATATAAACACAAACAGAACATATCTCTTGGTATGTGTTTACAGTATAGCAAAGGACAAAAATAATTAGTAGGCTGGAAATAAGTCCTACATGCACCACATTGATAAAGTGCTGTGGAAACCAAGGCATAAGAACTTAACTCTGCCCAAGGAGGGCTTCCAGGAGGCGGTGATGTTTGAGCTGAATTTTAAAGGGTTCTGTGGAGGGATTGAGAGTACACAGATAGCTCGGAGGCTTAGTATGACCTGGCAGGCTACAAAGACAGAAATAACAAAATGAAATGTGAGTTTAGAAAGAGCATTCTGGCTATAATATGGAACATGATGGCTAATTGTTGGAGTGAGATTCCTGGGGAGATGATGGAAGCGGGCAGGACCATGTAAGTACATCTGCTGGTGTTTTAAAATTAGAAAAAGAAATTTAAGGTAGCAGAATCAGAACAGACCCACCAACTCTTTGCAAATCCTGGGACCAGAATGGTTGGAAAGGAAGGACTAAAGATTTTCCTTCACGTGTCTAATACCTACATGTTGAGAGTCTGCTAGGCCCTAGGCAGTGTGTCT
Organism: Microcebus murinus; assembly: GCF_040939455.1. Lineage (NCBI taxonomy): Eukaryota > Metazoa > Chordata > Mammalia > Primates > Cheirogaleidae > Microcebus > Microcebus murinus. The sequence continues at coordinate 14,032,614 of NC_134108.1, read as the reverse complement.
AATGCTGAGAGGATAAGACATTGTGTGACAGACTGGGAAAGACTCCAGACCCTCTTTTACAGAACTTAGGTTTATCAGACTCATATTGGTTTACAGTTACAACCATCGGCTTTTGGCATAGCCATTTAACAAGATTTCACTCTTTTTCAAAAGCAATTTATCCATCCAACAAGTATTTGTTAAATAAATGTACACAGCACCATGCTGTAGGTCATCAGGGAGCTACCATATGATGTTTCATTTTATTTGGTGTCAGTCCATGGACATGTGAACCAGTGAAGTAATAACAGGCAAAGTGTGATTTGCTTCCCAACAGATGGTGACAGATTAACTTCCTAAGAGATTGACCTGCCCTGGAGGCATTAGGAGAATCTTGTTAGAGAGGTAGATTATCGTCAGGACCTTGGAAAATCAGTGGGAATAATTGATGCCAGAAGGGGAATATCTGGGTGGGTGGGAACAGCCCCTGGGCAAGGGATCTGTCACTTTGGGTGAGCATGGCATGTCCAAGGGCCTGGGAAGAGTGAGGGCTTGTGCTTGAGCAGGTGAAGTCTTATATGGACAAAGATGGTGGAAGAAGAGGAAAAAGCTGCTCCAAGGACAAGCTGCTTTGTCCTTGTGTGGGAAAGTTGGTGCCTTTGATACAAAAGAGAAAGCGAGAGCATGAGCCAACACAACTGAGAGAAAAGAGTGCTCAAAGGAAGTGATCCCACGGGCCTGAATGACTAGAGCATGCACCCTCTACTGATAGTAATTATGGCACTGAGATGTCCAAGTATTTATAAATCCTGATATGTTTCTGAATTTGAGCAACATTATAGTCTTGTTTTATTGAAATGAAAATCTAGATTTATCTACAACCATTGTCTTTCCCTAAAATGATAATGATCACAAGTAGCATATGTCTTCATATACAGCCACTAGGGCAACATCCTATATAAAGCTAAGTCATAATCTAAGCAAATTGTTGCATTAATTGTAGTGCAATATAAAGGAAGTTTGGAGGCTGGATCGCAGTATGTTTTAGCTAGCTATATTTCATAATATTTGTTATAAGCCTTTCTCTACCGCTGGGGAATGCCTATAAATGTGGCAGCAATGTAGGCTACAGGTCACATTTATGTAGGAACAACACATACAAAATGTTAAAGGTTAGATAGGTTTAGGTCTCTGCGTATAAAGAACTTTTTAGTTCTTTTGAAAGATACTGTTTTGTATCTTCCAATTTTGGTTTTTAATGTGCATGAAGGCAACGTATCATAAACTTTTCATCTACTGACTAGGAAGGGGAGGGGGTGGGGTGGGCAGTGAGCATATGGAACTGCTTGGACAGAGATGTGCTCTTTGAAAGATTGCCGGTAAAATCCAATCAGGAACTTATGTCTAAACTTAGAAAACTCACGTCTTTGAAAATACTACTGCAGTGACAACAAAGGAATAAAAAAAGGCATCAGTCCATAAGAACAAAGCAGATGGGATGGGAGAAAACAGCACTTAGGAGTAATACGTGGAATTCCAGAGTGTGAAAAGCTGTTGGAGGACTGGAACCAACTTAGCAGACCAGCTTGGGTGACAGCTGAGCCAGTGATACAGTCAGCTCCTCAAGCTATGGAACCCCAGAGGGGCCTGGGATTCCCAGGCAACCAAGGCCTCCAGAGACTAGAGGTGGGCTGGGGCTGAAAATGGAATCGGTCAAAAGTCTTTACAAGGAGCAATTAGAGCCACAGATATCCTGCTGGTTTCCAGCCCTTCTACCATTTAGCGGAGAGGCTTCGAGATGACAGCAAGGCTTGTACCACCCAGGCAGGAGCTTGGAGGAGCTGTCACTCAGGAAACTAATCAGTCCAAGAGGAAGGACCTTCAGAAACTGACATTGAAGGGACTAGGTCCCCACCTGGTTACCCTAGAGACACAGATGCAGGAATGTGATTGGACAACCAAGGATCACCGTCTGATGGTCACACACACACACATACACACACACACACAAACCTTTCAGTTCTTTTTTTTTCTTTTAAATATTTTTATTTTTCTTTTTTAAATTAATCCTGTGACAAATTAACCCTTCAGTTCTGTTGGAGGAATTATACAGGATGGAGAACCTTTTGTATCTTTTTTGAGCAGCCGTTTGTCGAAATGAATGGCTGTGTGTGCTCTTGGCTAAGCCAACTCCACTCTGAAGGCAGATCTTTCTGAGGCAGAGAAAAATCCGCTCAGTGTTAGCAGCATCAGGGTTCGTCCTGGGTCCTGCTTGGTCTCCACTCCTGCTCTTCCTCATTTACAGATTTAAATCCAGAGTTATGACCGATAGCAACACCTGGAACAAATGTATGGCTCTCTTTTCGTGATTCATCTTTTAAGAATCTCAGGAAACCTATGAAATATGCTTGTATTCAGTCATTTTAAGAGTTAAATGTCTGAATTTTAAGTACTTTATCTGGGATTGTCAGGACATGAAATTAGGCAGCACATTCACTGCTATTGTATGCATTGCCTCATACTTCAAATTCCAACTGAAGTATTTAAAAATATAAGATCTTTTATTTTGTTTGTGATCCCATGGAAGGTCTTCTGCTATAGATGTATTAAAATTCTCCCACCTCTGGCCTCTGAATTAAGGAATTTCAGGCTCTGTTTCATGACAACTCATTAGATTCATGTTTTTTTCCCTCTAAAGTAGTTGGTCTACTCTAAGTAGTTTTTGTTGATTGGAGCTTAGCTTTTGTTTTTGTTTTAGCCAAACCACACTATTCATGTGTTTTGAGGTCATATGGGTGGTGGTATGTTTGGTTGTGTCCCTCTAGTATTGTAAAATTCTAGGAACACAGAATTTATATAAAAGAGTCTTAAATCTTTTTGTTTATTTTTTCCAGGAAATCTTAAGGCTATGTTCTTTGATTTGCAACTATAGAGTTTCTGGGTAAAGTCTTCAATTATTAGTTTTCTGAGTAAATTCTTGGGAATTGATGAGGCTTTTAAGATTATTGTTTGTCATACTGTTCTAATTAATAAGGAAAAAGCTAAATACATTATAGATGTCTAAAATCTTTAGCTGTTGCATCTACTTGGCTTGGAACCAAAGTATCGTCTAATTTTTATCTAGTAATTGTGGCAACATATTCCTTCCAAAACAAATCACATTTGTAAATGTGTATTGAGCATTTCCTACATGAAAGGCATTGTGTGAAAGCAAAATGAAAAAATAAAAGGTCTGAATTTTGTCCTCTGAGAGAGAACATTCTAGCTGGGGAGATGAGTTATGTAAAGTTAAATAACAAATATTTACACATAGATAATGTAAGAGTTTGCAAACATTATTAAGACTAATTACATGTCAAAAATCATTATAGAATACAAGGCAAGAGAAATGAACTTACACTTAGTTTTTCAGGAAGGACTTGTAAAAAGGTGGGTTTATGTTGGATGAGTGGATTTGGCAGATGGCGAAGAAAGAGAGAAGCAAACATAAATGGGTAGAAAGCCACAGTTGATGAACAGAGAGCAAGGAAATCAGTTGTATGGCAAAGGGTACCTTAAATTCAAAACCTCTGCACCAGTTAGGGTGCTTGGATAGTAAGGAGTAGAAACCAACTCTGATTCATTTAGGCAGAAAAAGAATTTACAGTACTGGATCCTACAATCCATGCCCATGATATATATCTCCATTTATTTAAGCCTCTCTTAACTTCTATTTATATTTTATAGTTTAAATAGTTTTCTATATAGAAGACATGTGCATATTTCATTATATTTGTTCCTAGGCACTTGAAACTTTCATGATAGTGTTAAAGACATTTTTAAAAATTTCAATTTCTAATTGTTGACACTAGGTCTTTCTAGCTCTATAAATTTATTCCTTTTTCTTGACTTAATTGCACTAAGATCCTCTAATACAATGTGAATAGAAGGTGATGGTGAGCATTCTTTTTGCATTTCTGACTACAGAAGGACAGCTTTCAACATTTCACCATTATGATGCTTGCACTACAGATTTTTGTAGATACCTTTTATCAGATTAAGGTTAATTAATTAATTAAGTTAATCCTAACTGGTTGGCTGATGGATATTTTAAACTAATGAATTAATATAAAACTTAACATATTATTACTAATATATGTTAAGTAATATAAATTTATCAGTTTTTTATATCTATTGAGATGATCATATGAATATTGTCCCTTATTTAGTATGGTGAATTACATTAGTTGGCTTTCAAACACATTTTTTATTTCTGAATTCAATCCAACTTGATTGTGATATATTATCTTTATTCAAGGGAAAAGTTGATGAGTCAGACTCAGAACAAAATAGGAGCCAGAATAGCAACCATGATGGGGTACAGCAAGTACCTCGACTGAGAATATCCAATGGGAGAGGGGATTTCTCCCACAGCCTAATCTGGATACTGTTATATGGCCTCTTCTATAGATATTCCTATACTCTTGTGGGGCTCTAGACTCAGGCTGCCTTATTTGAAATGCCAGATCTGCTACTTACTTGGTGTGTGACCTCAGTTCCGAGTGTCCTTTATAAATGAGGATAATGTTCTATCTATCTATAGATTTATACTAAGGATTAAATGATACGTTAAAGTGCATAGATCACACCCAGAGTGAGCGCCTATAATTTCAGCTGTTATTATTGCTATTAGTGAATATAAGAAAGAAAAAAAAAAGTCCACTATGACATCCTATGAATGGAAAGTTCAACTAAACATTGAGAAATTTTATTATTAAATCTATTTATTAAAAAGACTTTCGTAACAGTAATCACTGAGTAGTCTCATGTTTTGGCTTGATCCAACCCCTTGAACAAAATTTTCCAAACTCATTTATGATATCTGAGCTGTTCAATAACCTCCAATTTTTTTTAGCAGTTTTATTGAAGCATAATTGACACACAATAAATTGCACATATTTAAAGAGTACACTTTGATACATTTTGATTTGTGTATATAACCATTAAACCACTACCACCAACAACATAAGGAACATACCACCCCCCATGCACACAAATTTTGATGTGCTTTCTTTTCAAACTCTCTTTTCCACCCTTCCTCATCTACCACCCACTGTCCACCAAAAATGTCTAATCATGCCCTGGGCAGTCTGTCTCTGCCTAGAAAACACAGTCAAGAAAGACAGTGAAAGTGCTTCTTCACTCTTCAGTTCTACTGGATTTTAATGGCCATAGTTTAGCGTGAGCCACGTAAACCAGGCTTTATTCCAGAAAATGGGGTGCTAAAGATGCAAGAAGCTAAAAGCTTTTATTTGTTCCATTTTCAGACACCAAGGTGAAAAAACTATTATTTATGTCATGACAATGAATACTTTCATATTCCACAACCACGGTACCATGCTTTTGGTGTTCATTTGCAGTAGACTGAATGTTTATGTCCCCTCCAAATTCATATGTTGAAATCCTAGTCCCCAAGGTGATGGTGTTAGGGGGTCTTAGGAGGGCCTTTGGGAAGTGATTAGGTCATGAAGGTGGAGCCCTCGTGAATGGGATTAATGCAGTCATAAAAGAGGCCTAGGAAGGCTAACTTGCCTCTACCACCGTGTAAAGACACAATGGGAAGGCGTCGCCTGTGAACCAGAAAGCAGGCCCTCCCCAGACTCTGCATCTTCCAGTGCCTGGAACTTGGACTTCTCAGCCTCCAGAGCTGTTAGAAATCAATTTCTGTTGTTTATAAGCCACGCAGTCTATGGCGTTTTGTTTTAGCAGACTGTATGGACCAAGAAAAGGAAAGTAAGTGATATCTGTTGAGCCCCACCCTACACTAGACACTGTGCTAAAATGGTTTGCACACATGATCTTATTTAAACCGCTCAGCAAGCCTAAGAGGTAGGTTCTATTAGCCTATTTACAAATGGGGAAACTGAGGCTTAGAGAGATTAAGGAACTTGCCCAAGGTGATCAAATTGTCAGTGGCAAGGTTGAAAGGGGAAGGGGCTCTTTCTAGTTGGGGAGTAGGAGAGCTGGGGCTTATTTGTCCTGTGGCCTACCATCACACTGGTCGTGTTGCTGCCCCTGCTCTTAATTGTGCCCCAGGTCTAGTAACTAGTTCCTTCTTGATTTCTGCTACAAGCCTCTGCCTCTCCCCGACATCCAGGTCCTGGGGTCCTGTTCCTGTTATGCGCCCTGGTCCCTGAATTTCTAAGGCCCCAGAGATGGAGCTCCTGCCTGGGCCCTGTTCTTCCCATTGCCAGGCATCCTTGTCATTCTTCACACTGACACGGGGCCTTCTCTCCCTGCTGCCTTAGACCCCTGAGGCTGACCATCTGTTGGTTCTAGCCCTGTGTCCTGCCTGCTTCCACACCCCCATCTCAAATTCTGCTTGCTCATCTCTCTCGACAGGACCTCCCTGCCTGCACCTGTTGGCCTGGCCTGGCCTGTGCACTGTCCCACTCTCTCCAGACTTCGCCCTCTGCTCTGGTCCAGCCTCTCATCTTTCTCAGCTGGTCTGTCCCCAGGGCTGTGCTCCTTCTCAGAGGGGCTCGAGTTCTCACTTTTCCAGGTCCAGCCAGTGCCACGGCCAACACCTGTCTCACCTTTCTCATTTGACTTTATCGCTAGGTACTTTTTGGAATTGTTTTCCTTTTTTGATTTAGCTTTGGCCTTGCGGCATGAATCATTCACAAACAAATATGTGCTTCACAATTCATTGCATCCATTCGGTGTCCCGTAGATTACAAGGGGGCGATGTCACATATCGAATGTCTTGATGTGACTACGAGGAACGGGGCACTGGGTGTTTCATGACATGTAATTATACAATATACTGAGGTTTTAAGATTAAAGTGTAGCACTGAAGACATTCCTACTAGTCCTCCCTGATGAAATGTTTGTCTTAATTTTTCCTTTTAGCTCTGAGACCACATTCACACAATTTTTAATAGGTCAATAAATTAAATAGATACAATTTTCTCCGTCTAGCCAAACTGCTGTTAGAGAGTCTTTGCATAAAACTCATCATTAAAAAGAGACTTTACTACCTCTCCTCTCTGGAAAGCCTTCTGTGTCTCAAACAAGGATGAGGATCACACTCTCATTCTTCTGTGCCTGGTTCATCTGCTTCAGAGAAATTGCTTAGCAGATAGGTGGGTGCAGATAAGGTTTTTTGGGGAGTTTTGTTTTTAAATCTTTGGAAGAATTGAGCTCGGCTGCCCAAACACCTAGAGCAACGTGGAGATGGAGCAGCTGCTTGCAGTTTCTACAGGGAGGCTGGGGACAGAGCCACAAGAGAGATGGCACCAAGTTCCTGCTGCTTCATGTCAGGCCAGCCCCCTACATGAATCTTTGTATAAGATACCAATAAACCCTTGGAGAGCTTACACGATCCTAGTGCTGCAGCCACGGCTTACGCATGATGAAATACTGATCAGGTTTTATCCTGGCTGCATGAAATAATAGCCACGTAATCATTATGAGATTCTAGTTGCAGGGTCTTTGGTTTCTAATAACCTTCATAATCTTCTTTTTACTCTCATCAGGGAGAGTGAATAAGGTGTTTATATTACCACATTCATTATGCAAGTACAAGATAGAGGTTAAATATTCAGTTTTGTCATGATAGACTGTAGCAGGCTTCCACATCAGTAGAAAATGCTGTTTTCCCACTAATCAGAGAAAGTGCTAGTCATGATGAAATGGGTCCACTGTGAAGTAGAAAACAAGACACAGACTGGCACGTAGAATTGGGAGCAATGAGAGAAGGTGCTAGAATTGCCTTCTGCATCCTACACTTTAGGTCACAATTATTAACCAACTGCTGTTTACTCTGAAAGTCTATCATTTTTTTTTTTGAGTGATAACATCTGAAAATGCAAGTTTCTTCCAGTTATAATTGGTGACTCTTTATAATAGAGTTTTAGAAAACCATGCTTCTTTCCTTCTTCTAGGATAACATTTTTCTTTCAATTATAAACTTGCCACTATAAATAGCCAGCTCAAGTTCATAGGGTATGAGTCTCATCAGACAGTTAATTTACATTGTAAAAAATATGTATGAGTCATTTAACTAGACTAAAAAACCAACCAATATCTTATTGTCACGTACTCTATGTGATCCCTTTTACTTGAAAGATAAAAAGTGATTTGATAACTTTGCCAATGTAACTTTCAAAACTTAGGACTTATTTGTAGTTGCTGATTGAAGTTATTCTGTTTATGAGCAAGCAAGACTGACTATTTCTTTGATTAAAACCAAAAAGGACTTTCTGCTTTTCAGGGCCTGCATATTGGTAAATAGGTTTCCCTTGATTGTGTGTGTGTGTCATTTTATGAAATGCATATATCTCATGCTTTGATGCTGGTGGGTATTAATTCAGTTTGACTATCTTTTCAGTTGACCTATTGCAGTTTTTTTTTTTTTTTTTTTTTTTTTTTTGAGAAAGGGTCCCACTCTGTTGCCTGGGCTAGAGTGCAGTGGCATCATCATAGCTCACTCCAACCTCAAACTCCTGGGCTCAAGCGATTCTTCTGCCTCAGCCTCCCAAGTAGCTGGGACTACAGGTGCATGCCACAACTCCTGCCTAATTTTTCTGTTTTTACTAGAGGCAGAGTCTTGCTCTTGCTCAGGCTGGTCTCCAACTCTTGGCTTCAAATAATCCTCCCTCCTTGGTCTGTCAGAGTGCTAGGATTACAGGCCTGAGCTACCACACCCAGCCCCTATTGCATTTTAAGAGAATTTTTTTGGATGTAGTGCCTTAACCCAGAATTAATTCTGCTGATGAAAAGAGTTCTGGGTTCTCATATAGGCTAGTAGGGGATATGTTATAGTTTTGATCAGAGGGTCATTTTTTTTTTTTTTTTTTTTTTTACCAGCCATCATATCCCATCTTGCAGACTGTGGCTACTGTAACCATGACCCATGGAGGGTAATACAAACCATGATACTGAAATTGAAAGGGATGGCTGCCTTTTGAATAAGAGAAGAACTAAAGGTTTTTGACCTTGTGAGTCTAACCTCTGCAGCCACATCTCCCAGGGCTGCCCGGCCACACACCCTGCGTTCTAGTCCTTCTCATCATCCCTTCCACAACCATCACCCTTTGTTTCTCTTATTCCTTCATTTTAAAGTTCTCATCTTCTGTACCTGTGAAAAGCCCAGATAACAATAACAGATGATGCTCATTTATGGAACACTTACTATGTACAGTGCATTTTTCTAGGTACTTTACATGTAGTGATTTTTGTAATCTTTGCAATAACCCAATGGAATAAGTTCTACTCACACCCCCATTTTATAGTTGAAGGAACTGAGGCACTAAGGCACTGAACAACTTGTCCAGGTCACATAGTTGGTAAGCAGTAGAGCCAGGATTTGGACCCAGGCTGTGTGACTCAAGAACTCATGCTATTGGCCACCACATTCAATTGAGCCTAAAACACGGATCACGTAGACAGCACCATCATCTGGCAAAACTAATCAGTGTCACATCCATCTCCTCTGCTTAGTTATATGTTACTTGTGATGAGGAACATGCATCATCTCCAACATGTAGGGCCACACATAGCAGATTCCCTATAACTGTTAATTATTATTGTCATCATCATCATCATCATAATCTACTACATATTAGGCACATCTATGTATAAAGCACACTTCACGTAACTTAGATTTAATTCTCACAATAATCTTATGAAGTTTATGTTGTTTCCATTTGATAGTTGAAAAGACCTTGCATTTAGGAAGTAGCAGAATGGAAGTTTGAGACCTTGCCATTTGGTTCCAGAACCCTCCCCATAACTGTTGTATACCACACAATCAATTAAGAAAAAAAGGAACTGAGTAGGTGAGGATATGATGAGTTTTGCGTCCCTGGGTATTAGAATTTCTTTCTTCCTCCCTCTCTAGGCTCTAGAGTGACCAGGTCATGTGTAACTTTCTCTCCGAAGGGATGGGTCAGGTTGTTCATCCTGGTTTTTGTGGAGTTACACATATGTATACTTCTGCCCTCCACCAGATGCCTGTACCTAACACAATTATTTTCTTTCACAAATTCAGTTGATTACATATTCATTGAGTATAATTGGGTTATACCTACTATTTTAAACCTGTAAGACAGTTCATTCAATTCCCAATTGAGTATGAAGGTCTTGAATCAGATTTTTATTTTTCTGTAACTCTGTGACAGAGTTTCACCCTGTTGCCTGGGCTAGAGGGCCTTGGCATCATCACAGCTCACAGCAACCTCAAACTCCTGGGCTCCAGCGATCCTCTTGCCTCAGGCTCTCAAGTAGTAGGGACTATAGGTGCGCATCACCACTCCTGGCTAACTATATATATTTTTAGTAGAGACAGGAGTCTCAATCTTGCTCAGGCTGGTCTCAAACTCCTAACCTCAAGTGCTCCTCCCACCGTGGCCTCCCAGAGTGCTCAGATAACAGATGTGAGCCACCATGCCTGGCCAGATTGTTTTGCTTTTAAAAGCTCAGCTCACACCGGTGCAGAAATGGAAGTTTTCATTGGCTGTAGGATTGAGGGGTTATTTTGGTGCATGGATTACTTTAATAAAGTACTTTAATAAAGGCAAACTGATATTTAAATAATGAAATAATGAAGCCTTTTCCTGGGTTTGTGAGGACAGCCAGTGCGTTATATGAGAGGCCTGACAGCATGTGAGAAAATGGGAAGGGATTATCATGAACAAGAGAGAGGCGGAAAACAAAGTGGACATAATTCAAAGTCAAGTTCTATCTTCTTTGTGATTTGCCAAGGCCAGGGTGGCAGCTATGATTGTGAGGTTTCTGGAGGGCATCTTCCCCTGAGCCCTCTTTGGAGACTACTCCACTGACTCCAAACGCCTAGTCTTGGCCATCTCAGTTGCTAAAATAAGGTCAACTTCTGAGAGCTTCACTGGAACTGCCACCTTCTCTGATGCGATTCTGTGCTCCTGCCCTCGGTGGGGAGGGGGCCTCACAACCTTGGTGAGAAGGTTAAGGACCTCTTGCTGCACTTTTTGGCAGCTGGGTGCTGCCAGTAGAAGGGCAAAGCCGAGCTCCAAAAGATACAGAATGTGTAAACTGAAATCCAGGTCCTAATGGGTCAATGAATGAGTTAAAAATCTACTGGAACAAGACATTTATAAAGCAGACTGTGAGCAGGCAAATTATATTCTTCGGCCATTCCTTCATGAGACAAGGATGCTAACTCTCATGCCTGTGTTATTTTGGGGATGGATGGTAGCACATAGGACCAGCTAACATCAACAGATTTTTTCCTTAGTTCTGGACGAGGTTTCTAGCATAATGTGTTGTTTTGGTCCTCAAGGTCTGTGATTCTCTCTTGCCAACCCTGTTTCATCAGTCCCCTGTTGTCCTGCAGATTTTCGAGGCATTGGAATCCTAGCAACAGATTTCTCATTTAAGTAGGATAGTCCTGATCACCAGTCTCCCACAGAGAGTTTTTAAAAGTTTTGTGTTTTCTTATCACAGAAACATCTCTACAGCATTTTGTTATTGAGCCTGCTTCCTCTCTCACTAGTAGAAAAATATACTTTACTTATGAATCCACAATCAGGTGTCCGTATGACATAGGGCCCTCCAGAAGATAATATTTCAGAAATCTTGCCTCAGTGGGGAGAGAGCTGGTTTTCATAGGCTTGTTTTTGTTTATTTGTTTGATTTTGCATTAGGATATGCATAATAGAAGGCTCTATTTAAATTTGGAAAGCCAAATTAAATATTTTTAATATTTTCAATATTTATTTAAATAATATTTCAAATATTTTTAATCCATTGTCTCCTGAATCTTATGCATTTGGCTTTTTATTCTTAGCAAGATGTAATAGTATATGTAATAGTATAACATGTCATAAACTAGAGTTTTTAAAAGATTTTCCTCCTTTTAAGTAGCAATAACAATAATAAATACTGTATTCCACCTACTGTTCTAAGCAATATGTTTCTATTAATTCATTGAACATACAATAACTCTTTGTGGCAGTGACTATTATTATCCCATCTTACAGATAGGAAAGAGGCACAGTAAGTGAGGCAGAGACAGATTTTGTAACTTGCACAAATCCTATTGTGACAAGTAACAAGGTAGGTGTTTGAATCCCAGCAGTTTGGCTCCTGAGTCCATTCTCCTAAAAATTGTGGTGTATTTGTTTAATGAAGAGAATTTCTTTCTTTTTTTTGAGACAGAGTCTCGTTTTGTCACCTGGGCTAGAGTGCCATGGCATCAGCCTAGCTAACAGCAACCTCAAACTCTTGGGCTCAAGTGATCCTCCTGCCTCAGCCTCCCGAGTAGCTGGAACTACAGTCATTAACCACACCCAGCTAATTCTTTCTATTTTTAATAGAGATAGGATCTCACTCTTGCTCAGGCTAGTCTCCAACTCCTGAGTTCAAGTGATCCTCCCGGCTGGGCCTCCCAGAATGCTAGGATTACAGGTATGAGCCACTGCGCCCAACCTTAATGCAGAGAATTTCAAAAACATGGGGAAAACTTAAGAGAAAAATACTACCTGTTTTGCCACTATTGAAAGATATCTGTTAAAAGGAAACATTAAAAACATAGCTATGTGTACTTTCTGAATTTTTATGTGCACATAAACTTTTAAAAAATAAAAATGGTGGGTTCTTTACAATACTATTTTGTAGTTGCCCCCCTTTGAGTATTTTCCCACATGAAAAATTACCCATCTTCACCAAGACTTTTTGACTGCATAATGTTCCACTGTATGGAAGTACACAATTTTCATAATTAAATTTCTTATTAAAAGACATATGTGTTATTTGCAAATCTGTAAGAAATATCATTGCACTCTATTTTTAGACATATGTTTGATTATTTCCTTAGATAGATTCCTAGAATCACTTCTGAATGGTTGAGGCTGAGGCAGAGGAGATGCACATTTTATGTCCCTTTATTCATCATGCCAATTTTCCTCCAGAAAGATTGTTTCAGGTCCATTAATGCAATCAGTGAACAGAACTTCTATTTCCCTGGACACTGGATGCCTCTGGGTTGCTATTCTTCCTACCCTCTTTATTTAATAGACAAAGCAAAAGAAAAATCTTCTCATTTCAATGTGTATTTTTGTGATTTACAAAAAGCTAAAAAATTAACAGCAAATTTATTTATTCCCTGAATAAAAGTACATGGTCCAAAATGTTAATGAAACAAAATATTATTCAGTGCCAAGTATATGTACTTTCAACACCTGTCTCCCACACATCCACAGAAACTGTCTTAGGAGGTCACCACTGTTACCATTTTCTTTAGTCACCTTCCTAAAATAATTATGCATATATAAGTAAAGAAGCACATAAGTGCACACACATACTTATGTGCATCTATTTTTTCTACACAAAAGGAAGCATATTATATATATTGTTTTGGTCCTTGATTTTTTTCCACTTAACAATATATTTGAAGGTTATTTAATACCAATAAGCAAAGAATGAGCTTATTATTTTTTAATGCCTACATACTATTGCATTGTAAGGGAATGGTTGCAAATATTAGCATCTGTTTATTAGCTGTGGGTATTTCTTATTTTGCAATTGCCTATCCGTGTTCTTTGAGCATTTTTAAATTGTGGTTTTAATGTTTTGTTATTGATGATGATTTGTAAGCCTTTGCCATGAAATAAAATTACCAAGCCATTTGTATTAAATGTTCCAAATTTTATTTTACAATTCATTGTTGGCCTTTTAATTTTGTTTTGCGGTGGTGGTTTATTTATTTAGTTTTTGTTGTTTGTTTTGTTTTTGCTTTGATGTGGACATAGAGAGTCTTTCCATGTAGTCAAATCTATTAATCTTTTTGGTTTGGTTTGTAAATGATTTTCCTGGATTATCAAAGTCTACCATTGTCTCTTTGTTTACTTAGATTCTTTTGACATAGAGGGTTTGGCTATTGTGAATAATGGTGCTATGAACATGGGTGTGCAAATATCTCTTTGAGACCCTGCTTTTAATTCTTTTGGATATATATTTAGAAGTGGGATTGTTGGATCATATGGTAGTTCTATTTTTAATTTTTTGAGGAACCACCATACTGTTTCCCATAGTGGCTACACCATTTTACAATCCCATCAACTGTGCACAAGCATTCTGAGTTCTTCCCATCCTTGCCAATGCTTGTTATTTTCTGGGTTATTTTTGATAGTAGCCCATCCAAATGGGTGTGAGGATAAGTTGTTCTGAATATAACATTTCTGTCAGAATTTTGAAAAGTTTCTGGGTGCCATCCCTTCAACTTCACATATTCTGTAAGGGTAACATCATAAATTAGAACCTGTCAATGAGAACATGCAGTTGGAAGACATTCTTTTTTTTCCCTATGGGTTAGTTACATTTCACATATGCCTCATTTATAAAAATAATTTCTCAGGGGCATGAATTGAAATTCAATGCCTGTGGTCAAAGTAGGCTTAATGTTGAATTGGAGTTGATTAAAGTAGAATGATTAATTAGCTTTATTTTGACTTGGGAGCTGTTGATGGCTAAATGTAGTCCATTAAGCAAGGAATTGGGACAATGCTGAGACTTTGTCAGCCTCCGTTCCTAACTCTGTTAGTTTGGAATATTAATCCTGCTTTTAGCACCCAGCAGGTATTTCTAGTGTCTGAAGGCAGCAGGATACTTGTAGCCATTGCCAAACATGGACTATGGATTATTGGTAGAGATTTCTCAATCTTGAGTCCCTTCTAGTATTTCATGCTTTATCTTATTAATAAGGAGAGGCTTTACTGAGTAGGACTGTCCTCCCTTAACCACTAGGGGATCAGGTCAAGTTTCTTAATGTTGGTGACTGTTAGATTTCTGATCTTTAAAATAGGGACAATACTAGTACCCATGTCACAGAGTTGCAAGGACTAAATTAGCTAGGGTGTGAACAGCATTTAACAAAGTCCCTGGCATGTAAATGCTAAATAAACATAGTGGTGGTTGTTGTTATACCTTATAAACATTGTAATAATCTGTCATTCAGGTTTTTACCATGGTACAGGTTCCTCTTTAGGGGGATTTTACTAAAGCATGAGATATCTTCTGTCTTCTGTGTAGATGGCTTTTCTTTATTTCCTTCTTCTCGTCAGCATGAAGGGGTTCCAAGTCCAGTTCTGAGTGCGTATTGTCAAGGTGAGGAACAGCTGTTGCCAGCAAAGCCACCTCTGTAAGTCTTTAGAGTGCTGTGTGTAACATACCCCAGGGATTTGTTTCTCGCTAAGCCACTCTCCTGTGCTCTCAAATGACAAGGAAGGCCTTGCAGACTAAAATCCCAAACCCCTTTGATCCCATTTCCAAAATATGGCCATGTCATAGATTAAGGCAAATCATTTTATTTTATCTTCTTGGCCCTGTTGTTCGAGCTCTGAGTTTATTTTGAACTTCTGCCTTTACTGATAGTTATCGCACTTCAATGTCTTTCTGGCAGAAACTCTTCCCTTCCTTTCACAAACAGTTTCACCGCTTAGCAATCTACCCACAATATTCTACTAAATGGTCCTCATCCTTCTTCCTCCTTCCATTCCTTTTATTTTCCCCCATTATCCAGCCACCAATATTTATTGATAACCTGCCGTGTGTCTGCTTGTTCTGTCACTGAAGATTTATTAATAGCAGGTCAGTTTAGATGGACGGCTACGTTATCACCAGGGTTTCCCTGTGCATGTTGAAGCGAATGTTCTCTGAGGATCTGTCCATTTGCTGCCACTCATGATCATGCTGAGAACTGAGGCTGTGTCCCGGGACGTTCACTTATTGTGCTACTTACTGTGATACTTCCCAGCTGGCAAAATGGGCTCTCAGCTCCAAAAGGCTCTCACCTCTACCTTCACCTCTGTTCCAAGCTTCTCTCTTATTCTGTAGAAACAGTCTTCATATTTTCTTGAAGCTTCCTTAGTTATTTTTTAACAAGTGTTTTCTATATAGTTTTTTTTTTTTTTTTTTTTTTTAACTAACCAAGGAAATTTCCAGAACTTGTTTCTGGCAGGTATGTGTCTATGTCTGTGTTAACAGCTCTTTGCATTTGATACCTAATTTTCTGTTTGGTTCACTCTAAAAATTTGTTTTTAGTCATGTGTTTAGCCTTTCTACCTCTTCTCCTTAAACCCTGGGCTTTTTTTCTTAAAAAAATATTGGGGCTAATGTTCTGTTCCTTAGCGGGGGTGAATGTGACTCAAAGACCGCTCATGTTCAGGCAGCAGCCTTTCCTGGGTCCTGCCTGCTCTGACCACCTGTGACATCCACTTTGGCTGCTGTCACAGAGATGGGGCTGCCTCCCACCAGCCAGCTTCCTCAATATGAAATGGTTCCGCTTGTCCATTTACTACCTTCGGTGCCTTGACTGTGATCTTTCTAGTATCATAATTGTCTCTTCTCCTGTTCCCTCTCTCCTCTTCCTGCTTCATTTCTTATCCCTCCTTCAGCTCCTTGTTCCTTTATTCTGATTTAGCTTAGATACCTCTCACTATAAAACCTTCATGTTTGGCTGGGCGCGGTGGCTCACGCATGTAATCCTAGCTCTCTGGGAGGCCGAGGCGGGTGGATCGTTGGAGCTCAGAAGTTCAAGACCAGGCTGAGCAAGAGCGAGACCCCGTCTCTACTAAAAATAAAAAAAAAAAATTAAAAAAGTTAATTGGCCAACTGAAAATGGAAAAAAAAATAAAGGAATAAAAAAAAACAACAAAAAACCTTCATGTTTGTAGAATAAAATTCTCCAAGCACTCCTTTGGCTCATGTCTTTTGTTACATAGCACTTACCATTTTGCATCATAGCTATCTCTCTACCTATGGGCTCATACAGGAAAAGGGCAGGGCATTATTATTATTTTTGAAGTTTGAAAAATAATAGTCATTTGTATTGCCATAGCTTCAAGCTTGGTTTATTTCCATGATTTATGTTTCAGGAAACTTCAAGTGCAGGGGAAATTGCCCAATAGTTAGAGATGATTGGGTTGTTTATATTCTCTCTTTCATTGGTCCAGCTTTACTGAGGTATAATTTAAAAAGAAATTGCATAAGTTTAAGGTGTACAGCTTGATTTTTTTTGATAAGTAGTTTTTATTGTGTATATTGAAGGTATACAACAAGTTATGGGATACATATAGATTGTAAAATCATTTCTGTACTGAAGCAAATTAACATATCCATTATCTCACATAGTTACTAATATTTTTGTGTATGGCAAGAAATGCTAAAATCTACTCTTAAGCAAAAATCCTGAATGCAATACAATATTATTACATAAAGTACTAATGTCGTACAATAGATCTCTAGACTTGTTCATCCTACATATCTGCTACTTGGTATCCTTTGACCTACATCTTCACATTTCCTCTCCCTCCTCTCCCTGCCCCTGGTAACTACTATTTTATTCTCTATCTCTGTGTATTTGACTTTTTGTATTTTAAGATTCCACATACAAGTGAGATCATGCAATTTTTTCTTCCTGTGTCCATTTTATGTTACTTGACATCATGTCCTCTGGGTTCATCCATGTTGTGGCAAATGCCAGGACCTCCTTTTCATAAGGCTGAATAGTGAGTGTGTGTGTGTGTGTGTATGTGTGTGTGTACATATATACACACATCACAGTTTCTTTACTCATTCATCTACCGCCAGACACTTATCATTTATTGGTGTTGTAAATAATGCTGCAATGAACATGGGAGAGCAGACATCTTTACGGGGTGGCGATTTCCTTTCCTTTGGATGTGTACTCAGAAGAGGGTTTGCTGGATCATATGGTAGTTCTGTTTTTAATTTTTTTGAGGAAACTGCATACCGTTTTCCATAATGGCTGCACCAACCTATATTTCTACTAACAGTATACAAGGGTTCTGTTTCCTGCATTCCCTCACCAACATTTGTTATCTCTTGCCTTTAGAAAGTCTGGGTATTATTAATGTTGTTTCCTTTAAGCTCAGCAGAGTATATGTGCTGAACAAATACAGCACAGTGGCTATGAGTACTGACTCTGAGACCAGCCTGCTCATGTTCATATTGTATCCTTGCCAGGTCTTAACTGTGTAATAATAGGAAACTTGCTTAACCTATCTGTGCCTTAGACTTTTCCTTTGTAACTTGGGGATGACAATGATGCTTAGTGCAGTTATGCTACGTAAATAAGTGCTATTAAATGTTTGCTATTATGTGTTGAATTCAGTTTAATAGAATAATTATGATCAGAATCATCAGCCACTTAGTGAGTGATGGTGTGTGTTTTGTTCATTGATAGTCATTACACCTAGAAGAGGGCAAGGGATAGAGTGGACATTTATTTAATCAATATTTTTGAGTGAATGAGCTAGGTATTATAGATGCAAAGAAATATGTCTGATTTCTTTCCTTCAGCCCTCACAGACTGGTTGGGAATACAAGAAGGAGATAATATGAAAATTGAAGGGTGCTTAAATGCTAGTTTATGAATCACTTCAAGGCGCCTCTTTCAGAATCACTTGGGAGGCTTATTAAACGAGTTCACATCTATAATGAACTCATTTTTGGTGAAGGTGCCACAAACACATATTGGGGAAAGGAAAGTCTCTTTAATAAAATGGTGCTGGGAAAACTGGATATCCAATGTGCGGAAAAATGAAACTAAACTATCTCTCACCATATACAAAAATAAAATCAACCATGGATTAAAGACTTAAATCTAAGACCTGAAACTATGAAGCTACTAAAAGAAAACATTGGGGAAATGCTTCAGGACATAGGTGTGAGCAGTGATTTCTTGAGTAATACCCCCAGAGCAGAGGCAACCAAAGCAAATTGGACAAATGGGATCACATCAAGCTAAAATGCTTCTGCACAGCAAAGGAAAGAGTCAACAAAGTGAAGAGACAACCCACAGAATGGGAAAAAATATTTGCAAACTATATTTCTGACAAGGGATTTAAAACTAGAATATATTAATATATGGAGATCAAATAACTCAATAGGAAATAAATAATCCAATTAAAAATAAGCCAAAGATCTGAATAGACATTTCTCAAAAGAAGACATACAAATGGCCAACAGGTATGTGAAAGAATGCTTAACATCATTAATTATCAAAGAACTGCAAATCAAAACTACAATGAGATATCATCTCACCCCAGTTAAAATGGTTTTTATTAAGAAGACAGGCAATAACAAATGCTGGTGAAGATGGGGAGCAAGGGGTACCCTTGTACACTGTTGATGGGAATGTAAATTAGTACAGCCACTGTAGAGAACAGTATGGAGGTTCCTCAAAACACTAAAAATAGAACTACCATATGACCCAGTAATTCCACTGCTGCTTATATATTCAAAAGAAAGGAAATAATTATATCTGATATTTGCATTTCTATGTTTATTGCAGCACTATTCACAATAGCCAAGATTTAGAATCAATCTAAGTGTCCACCAATGGATGAATGGATAAGGAAATTGTGATACATGTACACAATGGAATATTACACAGCCATAAAAAAGAATTAAATTCTGCCATTTGCAATAACATGGATGGAACTGGAGGCTGTTATATTAAGTGAAATAAGCCAGGCACAGAAAGACAAACTTTACATATTCTCATTCTTATGTGGGAGCTATTTAATAAAAATTTAAAGAATTGAACCTATGGTAATAGTAGAATGCTGGTTGCTAGAACTTGGGAAGGATAGTGAGGAGAAGAGGATAAAGTGGCGATGGTTGATGGATACACAAATGTAGTCAGATAGAATGAATAAGATCTAGTATTCTGTAGCACAATAGGGTGACTATAGTTAACAATAATTTATTGTATATTTTAAAATAACTAAAAGAGAGGAATTGGAATGTTCCTAACTCAAATGATAAATGCCTAAGATCACAGATACCCCAGTTATGCTGATTTGATCATTATGCATTGCCCCTATCAAAACATTACATGTACCACACAAATATATGTAACTATTGTTACCCATAATAGTTCAAAATAATAAATGTAAAATTAAAAAAACACCTGGATTTTCTAGCCAAACTCTCAGCAATCTCAGTTCCATCAATCTGATCTGGGGTCCAGGAATCTGTATTACCAAAAGCTCCAGGAGCTTCCAGTGAATTCCCCTGAACAGCCAGGTTTGAGATCTGTAGGCACAGAGAGTAAATGACACAAGTGATGAGAGGAAGACGAAAGCTCTGGGGGCTGAATCTGCTGGGAAGACCTGGTAGAAGAGGAGGTGCCTGCATGGCACTCAGGGCTGGGGAATGGGACCAACCAGCATGAGAGTAGGCTTGGTCATGGGAGATCTGTCTGCATGCAGAGACATGCTGGTCACGTCGTCCTGCCCATCAGCTCCCCAGTCTCCTGGTGTGCCCTAGCAAGTTCATATGGGAAGTGTACAAGAGCCATTTGTTGGAAAGTACCTAAATCATTCTATTCACTGAGTGCTTTACTAGCACTTATAAATCTAAAACAAATTATTAAGCAAAGAAATGAGTGTGTGGATATGGAGCAGAAATACTACTCACAGCATCCTAAATGTGGCTGTCTGACTTAGTAACTAATATCCTATAAGTGAGCTGAAATATCACATTTCATTTTTAGGTTTTATATATGTCATAGAACCTGGTCTCTGATGTTACAGAGATCACAGTAACAGATTAATGTGTCTCTAGAATTTCTAACTTCTCAATGATGGCATCTCCCATTGGAACAAGTAGCCAACTTCTCTTTTCTATGAAGCATGGCAAAATAATAAATAAATAAATAAAATAAAACAAACAATCCCCCAAAACCCAACAAAACAAAACAACAAAAAACAAGTGGCCGCCAAAGGTTTCCCCCAAAGTACTTTCCCAATGTCTCAGTCCTTAAAATAAATAAATAAATACATACATACCCCAAAGTACATGCCCAATGTTTCAGTCCTTAAAATTATACACATATACACATAAATAAATTTGATATATAATCCATATACCATAAAATATACCCATTTAAAGTGCACACTTCAGTAGTTTTTGGTATATTCAGTGTTGTGCAGCCTTCACTACTAACTAATTTTAGAAAAATTGAAAGCATTTCTGCTTAGGACTGGAACCAGACAAGGTTGCTCTCTATCACCATTTCTATTCAACATAGTGCTGCAAGTCCTAGCCAGAGCAATCAGACAAGAGAAGGAAATCACGGGCATCCAAATGGGGGCAGAAGAGGTCAAATTATTGCTCTTTGCTAACGATATGATCTTATATCTAGAGAAACCCAAAGACTCTGCCATGAGACTACTGGAATTGATAAACAAATGCAGCAAAGTCTCAGGTTACAAAAATCAATGTACAGAAATCAGTAGCATTCATACATGTCAACAACAGTCAAACTGAGAACCAAATCAAAGACTCAATACTCTTCACAATAGCAACAAAGAACATAAAATTCTAGGAATATATTTAATTAAGGAGGTGAAAGATCTCTCCAGGGAGAACTATGAAACATGGAGGAAGAAAATAGCATAGGACATAAACAGGTGGAAAACCATACCATGCTCATGGATTGGCAGAATCAACATTGTTAAAATGTCTATACTACCCAAAATGATCTACAGATTCAATGAAATCCCTATTAAAATACCAACATCATTTTTTGCAAACTTAGAAAAAATAATTCTATGCCTCATATGGAGCCAGAGAAGATACTGTATAGCAAAAGCAATCATAAGCAAAAGGAACAAATTGGGAGGCATCAATTTACCAGACTTCCAGCTATGCTACAAGGCTATAGCAAATAGCATGGTATTGGCACAAGAACAGAGACATAGACCAAGGAACATAACTGAGAACCCAGATATAAAACCAGACTCATATAGCCATCTAATCTTTGTCAAAGCAGACAAAAACATAAATTGGGGAAAAGAATCTTTATTCAATAAATGGTGCTGGGAAAATTGGATAGCCACATGTAGAAGACTGAAACAAGATCCACACCTCTCACCTATCACAAAAATCAAGTCACAGTGGATAACAGACTTAAATCTAAGGCATGAAACTATAAGAATTATAGAAGAAAATGTTGGAAAAACTGTTATGGACATTGACCTAGGCAAAGAATTTATGAAGATGACCCCTAAAGCAGTCAGAGCAGCAACCAAAATAAGTAAATGGGCCCTGATCAAATTTAAAAGCTTTTGTACAGACAATGAAACTATCACAAGAGCAAACAGACAACCTACAGAATGGGAGGATATATTTGAATGTTACAGATCTGATAAAGGGCTGATAACTAGAATCTACATAGAACTCTGAAAAATCAAGAAAAAAAATCAAACAACCACATTAAAAAGTGGGCAAAGGACATGAACAGAAACTTTTCAAAAGAAGAGAGATTAATTCCAAAAAACATGAAAAAAATGCTCAACATCTCTAATTATTGGGGAAATGTAAATCAAAACCACAATGAAATATCATTTAACTCCAGTGAGAATGTCTTTTATCAAAAAGTCCCCAAAACAGCAAATGTTGGCATAGATGTGGAGAGATAGGAACATTTATACACTGCTGGTGAGACTGCAAACTAGTATAACTTCTGTGGTAAGTAATATGGAGATATCTCAAAGAGCTTCAAGTAGAGCTACCATTTGATCCAGTAATCCCAGTACTAGGTATCTACCCAAGGGAAAAAAAGACATTCTATAAAAAAGACATCTGCACTCGAATGTTTATAGAAGCACAATTCTCAATTGCAAAGATGTGGAAACAACCCAAGTGCCCATCGAAACATAATAAGATGTGGTATATGTATACCATGGAGTTCTGCTCAGTCACAAAATCAATGGTGATCTAGTACTCTTATATTATTCTGGATGGAGCTGGAGTCCATTCTACTAAGTGAAGTATCACAAGAGTGGAAAAACAAGTACCACATGGTATTAACTAACCAACACTTAAGTGCATACATAGTAATAACATTCATTGGGTGTTGGGCAGTTGGAAAGGGGGAGGAGAGGATGGGCACATTCACACCTAATGAGTGCAATGCCCACTGTCTGGGGGATGGACACACTTGAGGCTCTAACTTGGGTGGAGTAAAGGCAATTTTTGTAACCTAAACATTTGTAGCCCCATAATATGCTGAAATTAAAAAAAATGAGAATATTTTCATCACCCTGAAGAAACCTATACCTACACTTAGTCATTTCCTATTGCCTCTGCCCCTCAGCTTCTAGCAATCACACATTGGCTCTCCATCTCTATGGATTCCTATTCCAGAAATTTTATTTAAATGGAATAATATAATACATGATCTTTTGTGACTTGCTTCTTTTCCTTAGTGTAGTTTTCAGGTTACATCCATATTGCAGCTTGTATCAGTACCTCATTCCTTTTTGTAACTGAATACTATTCCACTGTATAAATATGCCACACTTTGTTTATCCATTCATTACTTTGTCTACAGTTGGATCTCCACTTTTTGGCTATCATGAATAAGTTTTCTATGCATGTGTACAAAGTTTCTGTGTGCACACGTGTTCTCATTTCTCTTGGGTAAATGCTCAGGATGGAATTGCTGGGACATAAGGGAACTCTATATTTAACTAACTTTTAAAAGAAATGCCAAAATATTTTCCAAAGGGGCTTTACCATTTTACATGTCTACCAGCAATGCATGAGGGTTCCAGTTTTTCTACTTCCTCACCAACATTTGCTATTGTTTTTGATTATAGCCATCTCAGTGTGTGTGAAGTAGTATCTCGTAGTTTTGATTTGCATTTCCCTAATGACTAATGATGATGAGCATCTTTTCATGCATAGTGGCCATTTGTGTATCTTCTTTGGAAAAACATATATTCCATCCTTTTTAAAATTGGACTGTCATTTTATTGTATATAAAGAACTCATTATATATTCTGGGTAGTAGGCCTGCATCAAATATTAATATATGATTCACAAATATTTTCTTCCATTTTTGTGGGTCTTTTCACTTTATTTATAGTGTCCTTGAATGCATAAAATTTTTAATTGTGTTGAAGACCAATTTGTATATTTTTTCCTTTGGTTGCTTTTGCTTTAGATGCATATCTAAGAACTATTGCTTAATCAATGGTCATGAGACTTATATCTATGTTTTCTTCTGAGAGTTTTATAGTTTCTGCTCTTATATTTAGTTCCGATTAATTGTGAATTGATTTTTGTATATGATGCGAGCTAGAGGTTAAAATCCATTTTTTTGCATGTGGATATCTAGTTGCCCCAGCACCAGAAGTGCAGTCTGTTTTCTTCCTTCCAGTTTGCCTTGCCCAGGCTGTTGAAATAGGGTCCTCACAGCACTGCCTCTTTCTAGCCCTTCTCCACCAGGGCATCTCTCCCACCTTGCTCATAGTTTTTCTTGATTATGATTATGTCCTCTCCTTAATAAAAAGTACTGATTCTTCCCTTGGTTTCCATAAAATAGTTCAAATCCTCAACATAAACTCAAAGGTCATATACAGTCTGACCTCAGTTTACCTTCTCTTTTTGTTGCACTCCTTCTTCCCTCCCACCTGCCACCCCCTCCTGGCCATCCCTGGCTACTTAGCCTGTCTCTCTCTGGCCTGAGTGTGGCACTGGGGTTAGACACATATGCATGACAATGGCTTTGGTGGCTTACTGAGGCAGTAACTACTTATGGGACATACACTTAACTTTAATTAATAGGGATGTTATCAGCATATTTATCCTACTGAAATGACTTCAGGAAACCATAAGAAGCCAAATTTTCAGGAGTAGCAATCTATTTTAGGATAAGTTGGAAGAAAATGAGCTTTCACTTTATGGGTAGAGTAGCATTCACAAATTATGAATTATAACTACGTCATATAATTATGATGCTTAAGTTATATTTTAACCCGCCACGCCCCATCTCAAGCTCTAAGACCTTGTTAAGTTTTGTGTGTCACAGGTCCATATGTTTTACTTCCTCACAACTACATTCAAGGCCTCAAACTTTAAGAAAGACTTTCATCATTGTGGTAAAAATAGAAGTTATTAATTTTAAAAAATTTTGTATTATTTTTAATTATGATAAAAACACATAACATAAAATTTACCATCTTAACATTTTTTAAGCACACAGTTTACTAGTGTTAAGTATATTTACATTGTTCTGTAACATATCTCTGAAGCTTTTTCATTTTCTAAAACTGAAACTCTATACCCATTAGAGAACAACACCCATTTCCCTCTTTCCTTAGTGCATGGCAGCCACCATTCTACTTTCCGTTCCTATGAATTTTACTACTTTCTATACCTCATATAAATGGAATAATGCAGTATTTGACTGTTTGTAACTGGCTTATTTCATTTATCAAGGTTCATCCATATTGTAGCAGGTGACAGGATTTTCTTCCTTTTTAAGGCAGAATAATATTCCATTTTATGTCTATGCCACATTTTGTTTATCCATTCATTTGTTGATGGACATTTGAGTTGCTTCCACCTTTTGGCTACTGTAAATGCTGCTTTTGTGAACATGACTGTGCAAATGTCTCTTGGAGACCTTGCTTCAATTCTTGTGAATACATACACAGAGGTGGGAATAGGATTGCTGGATCTTACAGTGATTCTATTTTTAAGGTTTTGAGGAACTGCCATACTATTTTCTATAGCAATTGCACCATTTTTCATTCCCACTAACAGTGCACAAGATGAAGTCATTAATTTTTCAATTTATCTTCTCTAATGAGAATATAAATGAAATGAAATTTGTGGGGTTTGTATCATTTTAGACATAGCTCATAAAGAGGACGATTGCTTTAAATTGTCCCTAACAACTATAAGGGGCTTCAGTAATTGTTTTAAATGATTCACGATTAGCTTTTAAAATTTCTTTTATAGATTTAGGGGGGAGAAGTGCAGTTCTGTTATGATTCATGATTATTTTTATGCTTTATAGCAAACTCTATGTATGTTAATGCTAAAGTCAAATTTTTAATACTTCAAGTTTTTTTGTACATCAGAATACAGAGAACAGATATCTATTAAAGCCATCAAACCGATAATATGATTGTGATTGCATTTGATTTGGTAGTTGAAACTGAAGTGCTACGTGCAATATACAGGTGCTTATTAATTGAGTATGATCGAGGAAGACTAAGGTGAAGAAAGGTACAAATTAGGGTGGCTATCTGAATTTGCTTTTAACTTTTACTTGGATTAAAAATGTTATGAGAGAAAGCATAACATGTTGCGAATCTTTTACACAACAAACTGGGATTTAGATAAGAAGTGGATTGAATAGTGGCCAAGAGCAGGATTCTGGAGTCAAGTGTTTGGTGCCAGCCCAGGCTCCAGCCGTCACTAGTTGCGTGACATGGGGCAAGCTCCCCACAGCCTCAGATTCCGAATGCTGTGGCATTTGAATGAATTAACGTATGTAACTTGCTAGAACAATGCCCGGTAAGGAGGAAGTACTATATAAGATTTTGTTATTGATTTTCTAGCATAAGCCAGGCATTGTCGTCCGACCTTCCTTGTATTATCCCTGGCATCTATGTTGTCATCTGCAAAAAAAAAAAACCAAACAAACAAAAAAACAAAACATATTTTTTTACTGAATGGTTTTAAAATGTGAACTAATCAAAGGTCTAAAATCTCCTTCCCTTTTAGTCAATTAGTAGTGCATAAATTGAAAGCGTGATGGATGGAACATTTTGTGCCCCGAAAGCTCTTAGGTTGTGAATGTTCAGGGAACACTGGGAGATTCGGTCCCAATGTGTATCGCAAATACATTCTGGGTGACTGTAAGAGTTTGTAATGAATGAATCATTGAAGAGGCAGATGGGCTGTGGGAGGCAAACCATGAGTAAATTTTATCTTTTACTACAGAAATATTTCTGGGCAGTAAATACCCAGGTTCATGATGATTGACTTTCTTTAAAGTAATTGCTGCTTCCTTTCTGTATTTTGTTGTCTACTTGATCTCATCTGCTCTTTACAGACATCACCTGTCCGGACGGGTATGAAGATCAAGTGTGGTCATATAGGTGATAGTACTTCTAAAACTATTTTTTTCAGTTTTATTGAGAAATATTTCACATAAAAATATAGAATTCACCCATTTACAGTATAAAGCTCAGTGGTTTTCAGCATTTTCACAGAGTTGTGCAACCATTACTACAATCTAATTTTAGAACATTCTCAATCTCTTCCTGTCTCTATGGTGTCCTATACTGGACAGTTTATGTAAATGGAACAATGCAATATGTAGTCTTTTGTACCTGGCTTATTTGATTTAGCAGAATGTTTTCGAGGGTCATTCATATTGTAGTATGTGTCGGTACTTCGTTCTTTTTATTGCCAAATAAGATTTCGTCGTATGGCTATATATCACATTTTGTTTTTCCATTCATGAATTGATGAACATTTGGGTTTCTACTTTTTGGCTGTTATAAATAATGCTGCTATGAATGTTTGTGTACACGTTTTTGTGCAGACATATGTTTTTGATTCTTTCATGTATATACCTAGGAGTGAAATTGCGGAGTCACATAGTAACTCTGTACTTATCATTTTGAGGAACTGCCAAATAGTTGCACAACTTTATATTCCCAACAACAGTGTATAAGGGCTCAAATTTCTCTACATCCTCATCAACACTTCTTACTATCTGTCTTGTCATAATGGATATGAAGTGGTCAAACTGTTTTTTTAATTGAAAAAAGTAACAAATTCATGGAGTAAAAGTAAAATAGCAGCAATGCAGACAGTGCTATCCAGGCCCAGACTCCCTCCCAGAGTTGCATTTTTTTCTAGTCTTTTAAAATTGTCTATGCACATAAGATATATCCTTAAATATGCATTTTTAGAAATGCATCTAGGAGTATGCATTTTATATCATCCTTTTACACTTGATAAATATACCTTAGAGCAATTTCTATAGAAGAATGGGTTCATCTACCTCGTTCTTTTTACTCTTTGCAGAGTATGCCTTTGTGAGGATATATCGTATCATAATTCATAGAACAGTTCTAGTGAAGGGCATTTGGGTTGGTTCCAATATCTTGCTATTATAAGTAATGTTCCTGTGAATATCTACATACAATCGTCTCCGAGTACATTTGCAAAGATATTCACAGGAAAAATAAGTTATGCTGCTATAAACCCCCACTAACGGGGTGAGAGTGCCTGCCAGCCCACAGTCTCTCCCACACAGCACTGTATGTACGGGACTTCCCTATCCTTGCCAATGTGACAAGTGAAAAATAATTCAGTAGAAGCAAACTTGATCAATAAGGAGCAAATCAAGTGTACGGTATTATAAAGCTTGAAGTTCAACTTCCCAAATATGCTGAACTTGAGCTCCAGCTAACATGGTTAAAGCTTTCAAATTTCTGAAATATATGTAGGCATAGAGATTTTGTCTAAATTTGCCTTAATATCTGGTATCACCATATGCTAGACAAAGAAATTTATTGATCCATTTATTTATTCAACTGACATTTATTGAGCAGTTACTGTATGTCAAGCAGAATTTTAAGTGCTGGAGAAAAGACATTTCAGTAAGAAACACATATTACTCACAAGTAATATGTGCTTGAATAAGGGAAACACACATGTAAACCAATAAGCATAATGGACACAAAGTAGAGGCAGGTACAATAAACTGTGCATGTTAGTTAGGCAACAGGCTAAGCTACTGTGAAAAAAATAGGGCTCCAAAATACTTGGGAGAGTGCTTTCAGGAAAAGACAAAAAAAGCTTGTGAAAAATGGGAAAGAGAAATGGGAAAGAGGGAGAAAATGGCCTAATAGAAACCTCCAGCAATCATCCCTCTGCATGAGCACCAAACTCAACAACTGCACACCCAAGCAAGCACCTTCAGAAGAACCAAAAATCAGGTAATCCATCATACTACCTGGTGTTCACATTATATCCAGGAAAGAGGCACTGAAGAGGGCAGAAAGGCAATCTTGTGTTGCCTATGCCCCCCCACCCCCTCCCCTGGCAGCGCCCCGCCAGCACGTGGAGTGGAGAGAGAATCTGCATGCCGGGGGAGGGAAGGTGAAGTGATTGTGGGGCTTTGCATCGGGACTCAGGGCTGCCCTAGCATAGGGGAACACAGCACAGGGCAGAATTCTGTCGGTGCCCATGGAGGGAACATTTAGACTTGGCCTGAACAGAAGGAAATCTTCCACCCCGAAACTTGAGTTCTGGCGAGCACCACTCCCAGCTGAAAAAAAGTGGTTTGGGGCCTGGACTAAATTCCTAAGGCAGTTGGGCCACAAAGGCTGCAGTCCTTGGGCAATTCCTGCAGCTGTGCTGGCTCGGAGCCAGTGGAGCTGGGTCATGTGACCCAGTGAGACAACAGTGGTGGTGGCCAAGCCAGTGCCTGTGTCACCCTTCCCCCAACTCCAGGCAGTGTGGCTCAGGGTGTCTTCTTCCATTTGGGGAAAGGAAAGGGAAGAGTTCACATTATTTTGTTTTGCAACTTGGGTACCAGCTCAGCTACAGTAAAATAAAGTACCAAGCAGACTCCTGAAGCCCTCGAGTCCAGGCTTTAGCTCCTGGATAGCATTTCTGAACCTACCCTGAGCCAGAAGGAAACACACGCTGCCTTGAAGGGAAGGGCTCAGTCCTGGCAGGATTCACCACCTGGTGACTAAAGAGCCCTTGGGCTTTGAATAAACATCAGACGTAGCCAGGCAACAGTCACCACAGGCTTTGAGGAGACTGGGCTGGCTCCAGGTGTGACCTGGTGTAGTCCTACCTGTGGTAACCAGGAGGGAGTGCCCACATCTCTCCTCCCCCAACTCCAGCAGCCCAGCACAGAAAGTGAGGGAAGAGAGTGAGAGATTTTGCCTATTTATCCAGGGAATTCTTCCATATCTTATTGAAGTCTGCTAAGGTAATACCACCAGGGGTCTGTAAGAATCACACAGCTTTACTGGGTTTAGGGCAACCCCAGTGCTGATACAGCTTCAGTGACCAAGGACTTAGATCACAACACTCAATTCCCTTTGGATATATGGAAAGCCTTCTCAAGAAAAATAGGTTCAAACAAACCCAGACTGCGAAGACTAAAATAAATACCTAACTCTTCAATGCCCAGACATTGACAAACATCCACAAACATCAAGAACATCCAGGAAGACATGACCTCACCAGATGAACTAAATAAAGTACCAGTGACCAATCCTGGGGTGATGGAGATAGGTGACCATTCAGACAATGAATTCAAAATAGCTGTCCTGAAGGAGCTCAATGAATTTGAAGACAATACAGAGAAGGAATTCAGAAGCCTATCAGAGAAATTTAACAAAGAGATTGAATTTAAAAAAAAGCAGAAATTCTAGAGCTTAAGAATTCAATTGACAAACTGAGAAATGCATCAGAATCTCTCAACAGCAGAATCCACCAAGCAGAAGAAAGAATTAAGGAGCTTGAAGGAAGGCTATTTGAAAATACAGTCAGAAAAGAAAAAAGAATAAAAAAGAATGAAGCGTCCCTACAAGATCCAGAAAATATCCTCAGAAGGGCAAATCTAAGAGTTACTGGCCTTAGAGGAGGTAGAGGGAGAGATTGGGATAATAAATTTATTCAAAGAAATAATAACATAGAATTTTCCCAAACTAGAGAAAGATATTAACATTCAGGTGCAAGAATGTCATAGAACAAGCAGATTTAACCCAAAAAATACCACCTCAAGGTATTTAATAATCAAGCTCCCAAAGGTCATGGATATAGAAAAGGTCATGGAGCTTGATTATATAATAATCAAGCTCCCAAAGGTCATGGATATAGTCCTATGGGAAGCAAGAAAAAAGGGAAAAAAAAACATATAAAGGAGCTCCAATACCTCTGGCAGCAGACTTCTCAATGGAAACCTTACAGGTCAGGAGAGAGTGGCATGACATATTCAAAGTGCTAAAGGAAAAATACCTTAACTATAGAATGTTATATCCTACAAAAATATCTTTCAAATATGAAGGAGAAATAAAGATTTTCCCAGACAAACAGAAGCTGAGGAATTTTATCAGCATGAGAGCTGTCTTATAAGACATGCTAAAGGGAGTTCTTTGATTTGAAGGAAAAGGACATTAAGGAAGAATAAGAAATTATCTGACTGTATACAACTCACTGGTGGTAGTAAGTATACAAACAGAGGATATTATTGTAATTGTAATGGATAAACCACATGTATCTTGAGTAGGAAGACTAAAAGACAAACCTATCAAAAATAACTACAACAACTTTTTGAGAGATAGTATAAAAAGATACGAAAGGAAACAACAAAAAGTTAAAAAGTGTGTTTGGGGGATGGAGTTAGAGTAGAATTTTGGTTAGATTTTTCTTTTCTTGTTTAACTGTTTGATTATAAACACAGTTGTCATATATTTAAAATAATTGATTATAAAATGTTTTTTTGCAAGCCTCTTGGTAACTTCGAATCAAAAACCTACAACAGATAGACACACACACACACACACACACACACAGAAAAGCAGGAAATTAAAACTCACTACCAAAGAAAATAACTTTTAACAAAGGAAGATAGGAAGGAAGGAAGAAAGAAAGAGAGGACCACAAAATAACCAGAAATCCAATAATAAGGCAATAGTAAGTCCTCACCTGTCAATAATAACACTGAATGTGCATGTGCATTGACAAACTCTCCAATCAAAAGACATAGAATGGCTGAATGGATAAAAAAATCAAGAGCCAACTATAGCTTGTCTGCAAGACACATGGTTTACCTATAAAGACACACAGAGCATGTAAATAAAGGGATGGAAAAAGATATTCCATGCAAATGGAAACCAAAAAAGAGCAGGAATAGCTATACTTCTGTCAGATAAAATAGATTTAAAGAAGGAAACTATAAAAACAGACAAGGAAGATCATTAGATAATGATAAAAGGGTCAATTCAGAAAGAGGATATAACAATTCTAAATATACATATGCACCCAACACTGGAGCACCCAGATATATAGAGCAAATATTGTCAGAGCTAAAGAGAGAGATAGACCCCAGGGCAATAATTGTTGGAGATCTCAACATTTCACTTTTAGCATTGGACAGGTCATCCAGACAGAAAATCAACAAAGAAGCATTGGGCTTAATCTGCACCATAAAGCAAATGGACCTAACATTAATAGATACTTACAGACTGTTTCATCCAACAGCTGCAGAATACATATTCTTCTCAGCTCATGGATCATTCTCAAAGATAGATCATATATGTTAGGTCACAAAAGTCTTAAAAAATTTAAAAAAAAATTGAAATCATACCGAGTATTTTCTCTGACCATAATGGAATAAAACTGGCAGTCAATAAGAAGAGGAACACTGAAAACTACACAAACATATGGAAATTAACCAATATGTTCCTGAATGACCAGTGAGTCAATGAAGAGATTAAGAAGGAAATTAAAAAATTTCTTGAAACAAATGAAAACACAGCATATCAAAACCTATGGGATGCAGTAAAAGCGGTAATAAGAGGAAAGTTTATAGCAGTGCCTACATCAAAAAAATATAAAAGCTTCAAATAAACAGTCTAGTAATACATCTAAATGACTAGAAAAACAGGAATAAACCAAACCCAAAATTAGTAGAAGAAAAGAGATAATAAAGATCAGACCAGAAAAAAATGAAATTGAAACAAAAAATATAAAAGATCAATGAAACAAACTGTTGGTATTTTGAAAAGATAAACAAAATTGACACACCTTTAGCCAAAGTAAGAACAAAGGAGAGACAATCCAAATAACTAAAATCCAGAGATGAAAAAGAAAACATTATAACTGATCCTGCAGAAATCCAAAGAATCATTAGCAACTACCACGAGCAATTTATGCCAATTAATTGGAAAACCTAGAATAAATGAATAAATTCCTATACACATGTAATCTACCAAGATCAAACTGATAAACAATTTCAGTAAAACTGCAGGATACAAAATCAACATACAAAAATCAGGAGCATTTCTAGATGTCAACAGTAAACAATCTGAAAAAGAAAACAAGAAAGTAATCCCATTCACAGTAGCTACAAATAAAATAAAATTCCTAGGAATAAACTTAACCAAAGAAGTGAAAGATCTCTATAATGAAAATGATAAAATGTTGATGAAAGAAATTGAGGAGGACACACACACACACAAAATGGAAAGATATTCCATGCTCATGAATTGGAAAAATCAATATTGTTAAATGCAGTGAAGAAGTTTAAATGTTAAAATGTCCATGCTACCCAAAGCAATCTACAGACTCAATGAAATCCCTATCAAAATACCGATGCCATTCTTCACAGAAATAGACAAAATAATCCTAAAATTTACATGGAACCACAAAAGACCCAGAATAGCCAAAGCCATCCTGAGCAAAAAGAACAAAACTGGAGGAATCACATTACCTAACTTCAAATTATACTGCAGAGCTGTAGGAACCCAAAATGGCATGGTTCTGACATAAAAATAGACACATAGACCGATGGAACAGAATAGAGAACTCAGAAATAAATCCACACATCTATAGTGAACTTATCTTTAACAAAGGTGCCAAGAATGTATAATGAGGAAAGAACAGTCTCTTCAATAAATGGTGCTGGGAAAACGGGTATCCACATGCAGAAGAATGAAACCAAACTTCTATCTCTCATCACATGCAAAAATCAAATCAACCATGGATTAAATATAAGACCTGAAACTATGAACCTGCTAAAAGAAAACATTGGGGAAATGCTTCAGGACATTGGTTTGGGTAAGGACTTCTTGAGTAATACCCACAAAGCACAGGCAACCAAAGCAAAATTGGACAAATGGAATCACATCAAGCTAAAAAGCATCCACACAGTTCTAAGCAGCTGCAGTTCCAGACATTGATGGAAAGTTGATGGCGAGTAATTTGTAAAGTATGTATAGTGAGATAGTAGCTGAGAAGGAAAGGTGGTGTTTGGTTTCTTCTCATATTGGGGTCAATGCTCAATCATAATACGGACAAGCAAGGAGCTTTCAATCTTCTAGGAAAGAATTGCATCTCTAGGTATTTTAAAAGGGGATCTTTTGTACTTTTCTTTCAATGAAGAACATTTCCCAGGTTTCTAGCCAGTGAAAATTTATAAATGATCAGGTGTAATTTTGTCAAGCTTTCCAAAGTGGTTTTCCTTTAGAGTGAGAAACAATCCTTTGATTTTCTTGAAGTAGAATCTCTTCTTTTTGTGTGCTAAGTCTAAAACAAGATCCATTTAAACAGGTTTTTTAATTTTGCCATCAAGTGTGCAATTTCTGAAGATACTGGATTTGAGAAGTCATTGACAATCAGGTCAGCTTTGTTCTAGAATCAAGCTTAGTTTTATGACTATGAATAAAAAATTTTTAAAAAATCACATTCTCCCAACTGGAAAACAAAGGTCAGAGTTCAGAGTGTTCATCTTGCCTCTGTAAGCTTTTGCTCCATGAGCCCAAGAATTATTTGAGGAGAATCCTGGAAAACTAACCCAAATAGTGAAAAGAAAAATTGTTTTTATGTGAAATGCAGTAGAAACAGACAGCCTTGGAGAACTAGAGTTTAAATAGCATAAGAGTCTCAGCACTAGTCTTCAGACGCTTAAAACAGCATTTGATAGACAATTTAGATGTTTAGGGAAATAGGCTAATCAATTAGGTATCAGCATCAGTGGGCTCAATTTCTGGCTGAGCCTGAGTATTAACTGAATGACTATTAATTACTTTGGGGAAAAGCTCTCTTCTGGGATTTCTTGAGGGCTATGATCTATGCAATCAAGCTATGAAATACTAGGGAGTGTGTGCTCATTTGTGTAATATTTACATATATTTTGTCCATAATTTTACAGCCAGGCAATTTATTCACTATCTATTCGAGAGTAAAAGTGTGATTGTGATTATTTTAATATTACTACTTCTGGATTTTTCTCTTCTCACATGTTCTCAGCAACTCCTTTGCAGTAACCCAGCTTGTCATCACAGAATGTGTCACATGCTGACAGTAGGACACAGCGTCTTAGAAAATGGATGAGAACAGTGATGCTCACAGGGCAGTTTGTCAGACTTTGCATGTTTTCTGAAATCATTGTTGGAGAGCATTGATAGAATGTACTGAAGGTGTAAATTTAGGGGGAAAAAAATGGAAAGAGTTAATACTCAAGCCAGGAGACTTATCTGTTAAGTTTTACTTATCTGGTAAAATGTGATCCAAAGCAAACAAAGTATTTTTAGTTTTCTCAAAACAAATATCCTACATAAACACAAATGATGATATAAGACATAGATATAACTTGATTCACAGTATTTTCCAAAACTATAGTGCACCAGCCAGTTGGTACGGCACACAGGAGAGATGATAATTAAGAATGTGCTAACAGCATTTCATTTTGTAACCCACTCTATATGGCACAGAGCTTGAAATAATGTATTATGATAGGAAGACACTTGACTGAAATGTTTTAATGGAGATATTTAATATGCATCAGGAGGTCCACATTTTCTTGCAGAGATCTTGTAGGTGGCTCTTTAAGATTTCTGTCTCTGTGTATTTATGTGAAGGAGTTGGCCGAATTTTGGTTGGCCAATTTTGCATACATGTAGCTTTGGTAGAGGAGAGGTAACAGGACTGTGCCTGTGTGCTGGTGAGACAGCACCACAGCAACAGTGGCTTTTAGCAGCTACCAGGTTTGCTAAAAGCAACCATGTCCAATTAGCAGTAAGTGCCATGCACCTGCAGGTACTAGGAATTCAACCTCTTTTGAGGCTGAATCTTAATGTAGCCTTTTTTTTTTTAATAACAAAAATCTTACTCATGCTCTGGGAAAATAAAGAAAAGTTAGCAATGACAAAATGAAAGCACTCTGCAGTTTTTTATTAATTTGACTTAGAATATGGGGGAAATGTAGAGCCAATGACACTTTTAAACTGCATTATTTTAAAATATTGTTTTTTTTGTAGTTTCTTTCCTGATTTTGAATTTAGTTTTCATATCCATATTGCAATTGCTCCCTATGTATATTCCCATAATTTTCTGCAAAACATTTCACCAAGATAATAAAAATAGTAGTTCCAAATTGCAAAGGTGTGGTAAAAAAATTCTCTTTGACTTTTTTTCAAGGTGTCGAGTCACCATAATGGAAAGGACTACTATAATCCTATATAATATTAAAATGATATTTTCAACATATAGTACTTATTTTTAAATAAAACTCTTTCTCAGGGTTATGTTTCTATGATTTACTGCTTGTTCTCCTTTAAAAGATATTACAGGAGAAAGACATCTGTTGAATTAAGCATTATCTGGAGCTACTAGGTTCTAATAAGACTAATAGACTAATAAATTATAATTCATTTAATTGCAACTGGAGTGTGTCCCTTTCCTTTAGTCCCAGTCATAATTCTCTCAAAAGAGCCAAGAACATCAAATAATCAAATCTAATGTAGAATACATAGTCACTTTTCTTTGCTGATCATATCCTGAGAATCACCATAATGAATAAACCAGAAATATTAAAATTGCAGCATTTTTCCAACATACTCACTACGCTGGTAACATAGTAACATAGTCACTAACTACGTGGCTTCTTCAACTGTTGACGTGCTTAAAAGTTAGGATTATGATATCCCGCCAAAAGAATCCTACAAACTGTCACTATTTTGGTTGGTACTGCCAGCTGTTGATAAGTAGGCAATTTCTGTATACACAAACCAGTTTGGAAAACTTATGCAAATAGAAAGTTATTCTCAAAATTGTTCATTTGATTGAATTGTAATGGGTTTGCTCCCAACCAGTATGTCAGTGTATAGCTATTGCCACAGTGTGTATTTATTAAACATACACATTTTTATGCAGTTAAAAATTACTTATTTACATTTAGGAAATACACGTGCAGATTTGTTACATGGATATATTGCATAGAGGTGAAGTCAGGACTTTTTGTGTAACCTTCCTCCAATTAATGTACATAGTACCCATTAGGTAATTTCCCATCCCACACCCCCTCCCAACCTCCCGCCCTCCTGAGTCTCCCATGTCTATTATTTTACTCTCTGTGCCCATATGTGCTCATTATTTGCCTCCCGCTTAGAAGTAAGAGCGTGTGATGTTTGACTTTCTGAGTTATTTCACTTAAGATAATCATCTCTGGTTCCATATACATTGCTGCAAAAGACATGATTTAATTCTTTTTTATGGCTGAGTAGTGTTCCATGGTGCACATCAACATGAAATTTCTAAATCCTGCCGTTTCTAGCTTAATCTGTTTATGTGCAAACTAATGAAAACACATAATTATGTTCCCTGGCCTCCAGCTTCTCTCTTTTCCTCCTACCCATCTCTGCACTTGCCCGTGTTTCCCCTTGCGGACCTGGTCGTGGAGTCCGTTGTGTTCTGTTGGAGACATGGGTCTGCTGCTGTAGGAAGAAGTAGGGTTTTATGGAGCCTGGGATCAAATCAACTGTGCTCGTGCAGAGTGGGGACCAGGAGAGGAGCGAGAGGTTGCAAGAGTTGCAACAATCACAAGGTGCTCCCCAGACAGAGGAAACCCTCAGAAGTAGCAGGAAGGAGAGAATAAATGGAGAGCAAAACTCAAGTCAAGAGAATCAATGGAAATCAACATTTTTGCATTCCAGTCAAGATCTGGAAAAGAAACAAACATTTATGTTTAATTAAGAAAAAACAATTGCCTGTAATTTCCTAAGTCTAGAAAGTGAAAAATATCTGTACCTCACATGAAGTTAAACCTTGCATTATTAACTAAGCAGTGTTACTATGAAGTCTGTCATTGGAGAGACCATAAAAATCTGTACTTATCATTATTAATTTTTTTGACAAGGAAAAGAGTGTTTATTCTATTCAGCCTTTGGCTCATAAAGGATGATTTATGAAACAAAGGACATAAGGTTTTTTCCCAATTTCTAATTATTTAGCTAACACTTGATTGATTTCTTTCACTCAAGCTAGTGGCCATATTACAGCAGCCTTCAGTCTTTATTGACCTGACTTGGGACAACTGGTAAATCCAATGTCAGTTTTGAGTCCTTATCTTGTTTGACCTGTTAGCCCCCAGACCTCCCTTGACCTGGCTTCTGACATGCTTCTCTCTCCTGGTTTGGTTCGAGGCACCTTCTCAGTCTTCTTTGCTAGTTGCTGCTTATTTCCACAATCTCTGGAAGCTGGAGCTCTCCAGAGTCAGTCCTTTGTCTTCTCTCCTTTGTCTCATCCACATCTGGTGCAATGGCTTTAAACACCATCTATCAATCCCTCTCCCCTTGAACTCTGGGCACATCCATCCAACTGCCTACTTGACATCTCCATTCGGATGCCTAAGACCTTTCTCAAACCTAACAAGTCTTAAAGAAAATTCTTAATCTGCCTCCTAAACCTCCACACCGCACAAGTCCCATCTTGATTTATGGCAGACCCTTCCTTCTGGTTCTCAGGCCAAAAACTGTGGGGTAATTCTCGACCCCTCCCTTCCATCCCGCTCATCTACATATCAGAGAATCCTGTTGGCTTACCTGGGATTTAACCACTTCCTACCAATGCCATGGCCACCACCCTGCTCTGGGCTACCACCCATCTTTGCCTAGAGTGTTAGAGCAGTCGTGGAATTGGTTTCCCTGCTCCTGCTTTACCTGCCTATGAACAGTCCACTTTGTTCTTTTTTTTATTATTTATTTATTTTTCTCAAATTCTGTGGGTACAAATATTGTTAGGATTACATATCTTGCTCCTGCCCCCCCTCCCCACCCTGCTCTGCCAGAGCTTCAAGCGTGTCCAGTCTTCAAGTGATGCGCCCTGCACCCACCGTGAAAGTGCATACCCTTCCCCTTCTCCCCCCTTCCACCTGTTCACCTCCCGTTAACAAAAATTTTTTTGTTTTAGACATTTTGGTTACAGTGTGTTTCGTTGCCTCTCCCTAAAAAGGGATAGAGGTAATCCTTTCCCCCTTACAATGCTCATCACATCCTTAAGATGTGGGTCTCCCCCCGCCCCAGATCTGTTGAATACTACAATTATTTGAACACCATAGTTTTAGGCTGTCAGTACCAATTTGATGGCGAGTAGATGTGTAGCCCATTTTCCAGGTCTTGTGTCGTCTCACTTTGTATTACAGGCTTAAGCTTAATCCACGATAGCATAAACGGTGCTAGTTCACTGTCGTTTCTTAGATCTGCTCATGTCATGACTCTGTTCAGCGCCTCTCCATCACCCCTACTTTTACCCAGTGAAAGCCGAATCTGCACCTTTCCCATCCCTGCCTCTTTGGCGTCATGCTCATCTTACTCACTCTGCTGTAGTCCCACCGGCCTCCCCACAGTTCCTTGAATGCACTGGACATGCCTCTGCTCCAGAACTTTTGTGTTGGCTATTTCCTCAAACACATGGCTTCCTTCTTCATTTCCTTCAGGTGGTTATTCAGGTTTCACCTCTGCGAGTCCTTCCCTTATCTCCCTATTTAAAATTGCACCTTCCTCCACCTTCTCCCCCTGCTCCCTATATACGCTTTACTTTCTTTCTTACTTTAGTTTTTCCTGTATCACCTTCCAACCAACTGTATATTTATTTATTTGTCTTTTGATGCTAGAATATAAGCTCTTTGAGGGCAGAGTTCTTTGTTTTGTCCAATGCTATAGCCCCAGTACTTAAAACAGTACCAGGTACATAATAGGCAGTCAATTAGTCATTTTTGGATGAATCGAGAGTAATAAATTCTACTTGGTTAAAATAAATTAAATGCTCTCACATCATTTCTTGATTGGATGAGGATAAAAAAATGTATGTGTGAGGGGCCGGTGCAGAGAGACTGACTTAGCATTAAGGTGGGGAACCATCTACCTTCTTACTGGGGGGGGGCGTATTACACCTCTCTTGAATCAAATCAGTAATCTGTGCACACCTTTTGCTGGTACTGAGGCTATTTTAATGGTCCATTAAAAACAATTGAAAATACAAAAACAAGGCTGTATTACTTTAACTCTGACCTTAGAAGACTCTCAGTTTTATAACTGCTTAGAGAAAATGTGGAAATGTTTGCTGGCCCCAATCTTTTTATTACTCATCTCTATAAAGAGGCTTTTAAGGACATATTTAAAAGTTTCCATCTCTCTTGTCTCTTGCCTTCCTTCTCATGTTCCTTTCTTGTACCCCAAATGGTCAAAAGCAAGACCTTGACAGTCTGGAAGAAATGTGTTATGGTCAGAGCACACTGGGCTAGAGCTGGCCTAGAACCTTGGATCCAGACCTCAGATTGCTGCTCAAATTATTTCTCCCTAAGAGAGTGAGCTCATGTGTGTTCATTCTTACTAAGAACTCATTTAGCTGTTGTTTCACTGAAAATTGAAGTTCCCACTTAGACCCTTTGTTTGTGCTTTCACAGATGTTTCCTCCTCTGCAACTGGAAGTAAAATGAAAGTATTGGCTCTGGGAACAGGTGCCACAAACAAGGAGGCAGAAAAGGAGATGTAGTGGGATGCAGTGTGTTAAACTGAGAAAGCAGGTAGTTTTTTTGAAAAACAGAGAGCCAGGAATGATTTCATCTGTTTCCTGTAATAAGCTCATGGTCTGATCTTGAGGAATCTATTAAAGTGTGTGCTTCTAAACACAAAGGCCATTTCGAAGTCTAGATGTATAAATAGAATGATATTCACCTTTGACTGTATTCTGAAACAAATTAATTTATAAACTGTAAGGTGCCTTATGAAACTATGGGAATGTAAAGTGTTGCAAAGTCTCCAAAATCCTTGGAAGTTTTGAATGTGCATGCCATATGAACTCTTTGCAGTTTCATGTCTTGGCGATTTAGCATTCTTTAGAGACACCTGCATGATAGAAAATTTAGTAGCAATTTGTGAGCAATTTTGTTAGTATGGGCTG
Source organism: Microcebus murinus (assembly GCF_040939455.1). Lineage (NCBI taxonomy): Eukaryota > Metazoa > Chordata > Mammalia > Primates > Cheirogaleidae > Microcebus > Microcebus murinus. Next base: position 13,991,847 of record NC_134108.1, on the reverse strand, counting down.
GTTTGTTTGTTTTCCCTAACAGAGATAGCAAAATAGATGCTAAGAAGCAAACTACTTTTATTATTATAGATGCCTCAGGGGGCCTCTTCCATCCATGGAACCTAAAATATGCTTGTCTCCTCACTTCCTTTTTATGCATTTATGTAATAGCTGTCAACCAATTTTTTCTTCATAAGCTGTTCCATAATACTTCAAGTGAAGCAATGATATGATGCATTTAGAATTAGGAAATTTATGGCATGTTTGAGCTCCAGGGGACTTTAGAGAACACCTTAGCCCAATCCCTTAGTTGATGGAAGAGTAAACTGAGGGTGGAGATTGGCAGTGACTTATCCAAGGTCTCACATTGATTTGCTGGCAGAGTTGGGCATTAAACGGTGCCTCTGCTAAGCTGTGTCCAGTGTTTGTCATCACAATGAGTTAAAATAAAAATTACTCTAAACTTTGGAGAAGCAACAATAACAACAACAAACTCATCAAAGTCTAAAAAACCAAACATAAAACCAGACTATTCTTGTGATTTCCATTGCATAAGACAATATGGCCCTGATGAGATATTAAAAATTATGCCTATAAATTGGATTCTTTTTGCTGCATTTTAAGTGTTCCAACAATTCAAGCTGTAGTAATGTTTCCTTTGCCTCCCTTGCCCTGCCCTGCTTTACTCTGCAGAACACCGCCTGGTGGCTGGTATCTAGATAATGGAAACCTTGGGGCACATTTTCATTTTTGATAAAAATAACACAACACTGTGATTATATTCTACAAATATCTTTGCTGATGTAAATCAGGTGTCATACCAAAGTAGGAACAGACCTGCCTCCGGGGTCATTCTTAGGGAAGTGCAGCTTCACTTCTCTGATCATCAAAATTGGGTCCTGCTGCCACCCTTCTCTCTAGCACCTGAAAGTGTTGGTCAAATTCAGAGTATTATGAAGTTGCTAAAAGCTTAATCAAATTTATATAAATCTATGCTATGGATTAATCTTTGCTCAGTTTAGTGAACACTTTAACTGAAGCCTACATGCATATTGCATTTGTGCCAATCAGCTGACATCAGGATTACCCTACCAACGTAAAATCTAGGTTAAGGTTGGCTCAAGCCTCAATTTGTGAACGCCAATTCCACTACCCCTTCAGTATAGGCATACTCTGAGGAGACTTGTTTCTTCAAGGCTATCTTTGGCTCCCCACTCTGCCTTTTAAAATTAATCATTGACAGATCATTTTCCCCTCTCTCGGATCACAACTGAGTTCAGAGGCAGAACTGATTGTCTTTCTTTGATTTCCACAGAAGGCCACCCTACAAGCCGTTGGTGGTGGTGGCAGCCTCTATAGAAGAGAGATTTTACATTACAACAAACAAGCATCTAATAGAAATAGAGTATTAAATATCCCTCTTCCTAAAAACCCATTGTCCTACTCAACTTCAGCATCTCTCATGTTCTCTCCTGTCTTCTTTTTTCCTTGTTTCCATCTTGAGGGTAATCCTAGCCTCTGCGGTGTTTTTTGTTGTCTTACGTTGGACATTTTGGCTCAGCCTTGGTTTTGTTCTTTCCTTCTTGGATCTATTATATTATGGCGGATTTAAATTTTCTGGATTTTAATTATCTGTAAGACAAGGAATTGGATTCCATCAGTGGTTCTCTAACTCAGGTGTGTATCACAAACACCTGAAGGATGCGTTCAAACACTGAGTGCTGGGCTCCACCCTCAGAGTTTCTTGTTCAGTAGATCTAGAATGGAGTGTAATAGTTTGCATTTCTAAAAAGCCCCGGGTGAAGCTGATGTTGCTGATCTGGAGACAAACTTTGAGAATCCTTCATTTACTCCAAGGTGAGCAGTGGGCCTCCACCTTGACTGCACATCAGAGCCCTCTGGGGGCACTAAAAGTCGCCACACCCACTCAGGGCGCATCTCAGACCAATGAAATCACAGTCCCTGCAGATGGTCTCCAGACCTTTGTGGCTTTTAAAGTTTTCCAAATGCTCCCAATGACCAGCTGTTGATAACACTTCTAAGGCCTCTGTCAGGTAAAAATAACCGTAATTCTAACTTAAATGAAGGAGAAAATGAATTTGTTATTCGGACTCCATTATCTACTCTTTTGTGCATGGGCTTATTCCGTGAAAAAATAAGCATTTCTTTAGTAAGGTGTACATGTGTTTTTAGAGCATCCACTGGGGGCGTGTTGTACAGCTTGTAGCAAAGCAGCATGGTGCATGCCAAAATACTGTTTTGGATTTTGCAGACTATTTTTACAAATTAGTTTTGCTGATGTGCTATTTGATTATTAGAGAGTGGTGTGGACATGTTTCTTTACAACCCAGGGGGTTTCTATCAACTTTAAGGGGTCTCCTTAAATCCCAGCTCTTTCATTTACAGATTCTATGAACTTAGACAAGTTTCTTCATTTCTCTGTGTCATGGGTTTTTCAGTAAAATGGAAATAATCGTTGACTGTACTTTGTAGGGTTTTGAGAATCATACAAGTAAAGATATTTTACATAACTAGTACTCACAAAGGACCATTAATAATCTACTGTTTTAAAATGTATTTTAAAATTTAAACACTTTGAATATAGTTTGATATAAAAAGATATTTTAATATATATTTTAATATTTAAATATAAAATATGTTTAAAATACATAAAGTAAATTGTATGAATGTAACATATGTTATATATAAACATATATAAATTAATATGATAAATGTTTACCAAATGTTTAAATTTGCCTCTGTATTTCTAAAAGCAATTTATTTCCTTATGTGTCATATAGTAATTACTAATTACTAAAATTACTAAATTAGTAATTAGTAGTTAATAATTACTAAAATTACTAATGAAATATATCATATTCTTTTTGCATTGTACTAAGTCTTTGAAATGTGGTGTACAGTTTTTAAATTACAGTACATCTCAATTCAGATGCTAAATTTTCATTAGGAATATTTGATCTGTAGGTAGATATCTTAAAATTTACATTTGAAAAAGTAGATTCACATACCTAAGTTGTTACAAGCATGCATAAAAGTTCTCAATTACTGAATTAAATATCCATTTAAAAATTTAAATCAATTAAATTGATTTAAATGAAATTGAATTTTTTTATTTTGAAGTATTATAAGGGTACAAATATTTTTGGTTACATGTATCACTTTTGTAATGCTTGAGTCTGGGTTAAAATGTGCCCATCGCCCAGATAATGTTCACTGTACCTGTTAGGTAGGTTTTTGCTCATCCTGTTCTCCTCCCTGCCCCTTGCTTGATTTCCATTGAATTTTACTTTCCTCTATGCAAATATATGCTCATCCATTAGTTCCAAGTTAATAGTGAGTGCATGTGGTGTTTATTTTTCCATTCTTTAGAAACTTCACTTAGGATAATGGTCTATATGTAGTTCCATCCAAATTGTTGCAAAAGGCATTAAATCATTCTTCTTCATGGCTGAGTAGAATTCAATAGTATACATACATCACATTTTGTTAATCCACTCATGAATTGATGGGTGCTTGGGTTGATTCCACATCTTTGCAAATGTGAATTGGGCTGCAATAAACATTTGAGTGCAGGTGTCTTTTTGATCAAATGACTTCTTTTCCTTTGGGTAAATACCCAGTAGTGGGATTGATGGATCAAATGGTAGGTCTACTTTTAGTTCTTTGAGGAATCTCCATACTCTTTTCCATAGAGATTGTACTAATTTGCAGTCCCATCAACAGTATATAAGCGTTCCTTTCTCTCACATCCATGCCAACATTTATTGTTTCTGGACTTTTTAATAAAAACCATTCTGAATGGGATAAGGTTTGCATTTCCCTGATAATAAGTGACATTGAGCATTTTTTCATGTATTATTGGTCATTTGTCTATATTCTTTTGAGAAGCTTCTGTTCATGGGATTTTTTTTTTTTTTTTTTGAGACAGAGTCTCACTCTGTTGCCTGGGCTAGAGTCCCGTGGCATCAGTGTAGCTCACAGCAACCTCTAACTCCTGGGCTCAAGTGATCCTCCTGCCTTAGCCTCCCAAATACCTGGGACTATAGGCACTCACCACCATGCCTGGCTAATTTTTTTCTATTTTTAGTAAAGATGGGGTCTTGCTCTTGCTCAGGCTGGTCTCGAACTCCTGACTCAAGAAATCCTCCCACCTCGGCCTCCCAGAGTGCTAGGATTACAGACATGAGCCACCACACCGGGTCAAGTAAACTCTATTCCTCAGTCACATTGGCCACATTTCAAGTCTTTGGTAGCCATCTATGGCTAGCAGCTGCCGTATTGGATAGCAAAGAAGTAGGCTATACTTGATATGGGAATGTAAAAGTGGGCATATTTTATTACTCTCCTTTGCCATGCTATTGCTCTTTTTTTTTCTTTGGCTGATTACAACCTTAAAATCCAGTAGACTCTCCATCTTTTCAGCAGGCGTTAATTCCATGTGCTCCCTGTAGATGGCAGCACTCTTCCTGAAACGACAGGGAGGAGGCGTGGCTAGGACTTGTCAGTCAGAATCTGGCATTTTTCGTAGAAAGAGTCTCAATTCTCTGGAAAATTCCTTGGTAGCATAGGTCAGAATCTTTTCAGCTCTATTGTCGTTCTGCACAGATGGCTGTTGATTATGAAAACAATCTCTCAGCCTCTAGTACAAAGAATTGTTCATTTCTCAGTTTCAGAAGCTCTAAGGTGAGAGGAGAAAGGGATGCAATTAAAGAACCGTTATCAAAATGCTTTTGTTTGCTCGTATACACATATTGGAAATAGTGATTCCAAGTGCCACTTAATAAAACTTTTCAATGTAGATGAGAGGCAGTTTTTGTTTCACGTGCTGTGGCAACCTTCATTTGTGTTTCACTGTCCACTGGACTTTGTCATTGAATTTTTAAGAACACATACAGGGCTTCATGTTGCTTTTATATAGAAAATATCCACATCCAGTATTGAAAGAACTTAACAATAAAATGGAGCAAATGTTATATGTACCTGTATGAAATTTATGTATTTACATTGAAAGCACCCCCTCCCTTCTCCTTCAAATTTTGTTTGTGATAAGAGTGAGATAATGAATAAAGTACTAAGGAGAAAGATGGAGAGATCAGAAGTGAGTTTCCTGAGGACCAATATGCATCTCTGCATAGCACATGAGAATTCTCTGGCACTAAAACCCAGCAAAACGTGGTTTGGTGTCTTCATTGTTTTTGATTGACATTTTTAAATCACAGACTCTTTTTTCTGAAATTTTCACTCAGACTCTTTCCCAAATAGAATATCAAGATTGTGTCTGAATTTTAATCATGATTTCACTTATTTTAGTTTTATAGCTTGAATAGTCATACTATAGCTAGTATAATAAGTCTAAAATATTATGCTTTTGTCTTAAGAAAAAAACTAGTTTTATTATTATATGCATTAAGTCTTTTAAACTCTAACATATAAAATGGATTGCTAATGGAAGCAGAGTGAGGGTTGGAAGACTGGGGAGAAAGAGAGTTAGATTTATCTAGTGATGGGTACATGCCAGAAGTTGTACTAGGTCCTTTTGCATGTGTCTGCATAGCAGTATTTTACAGATAAAGACACCTAGACTTAGAGAAGTACAATATCTGTCATCTTGTAAAAAATACATATAGTTGAGAAAAATCTGGAATGGTTTGGTTTCTTATATTTTTAGCAGAGGGTACATATAAGAACTTATTCTCTATATGAAGACATTTGAGAATTGAAAATATGGTATCAGATTTGTATAATCTCTTGTACCACATAGTTCTGGTTCTCTTTTTTCTATTCAAACCATTCTTTGGTATGTTTCCTTAACAACTTTTTGTCTTTCCAAAATGTAGCAATTCCCCCAAATTCAGAACTTGTGTTCTATAGTTTTCTCTTTTTTAATGGTCACATCCAAGTCCATGGCTTCAACCATCTTCCCATACATATAATCTCCAAATTTACAACTTTATTCTCTCTATTAGTCAGGATAGGGTAATTGCTGAGCAAATACCACCTTTTATATCTCAGCTTAAGACAGTAAGTTCTCTCTCATGAAAATTCTGACAAAGATTTTCCCCACCTGCTTTCCTGGGTGGCTCCGAAGAAGGTGGTGACTCAGGGAACTGCTTCCCCCATCTCAACCTATTTCATGTTTTGGACTCCTTTGGCCAATGAACCTCCTCTCTGTATAATGTTTCTAAATGTGAAAAGAGGGGAAAAAAAAGCAGTGACAGATCTAATAACTAAAATTTAAAGTTAATTTCAAATTAGTGATAGGTTTCAAGGTATCTGCATCAAGTATAATGTGATATGAAATATATGTGATTTATATTGGTGACAAAGCCATAGGTATTCCTAACTTTACTGTAGTTGTTGCGTATATTCATAAAGGAAGGGAATGCCAGATTCCAATTAAAAGTTAGTGAAACTAAAGATAGATTTTCCTTACTAAGGTCATAGAACTCCATGAATGGTAGAGCCCCTGAGGTCCAGTGGCTCCACAATGGTCAAAGCCTTCTTAGAGTCCTGTGCTGGATCTTATGCATCCAATTGAATGACAAGCAAAGCCCTTGTAGAATAATATAGGTCATCGGGAAAAACTGGAAGGGCATAGACCACATACAATCATAATTCTATGGGCTAGAACTAGTTATGTCATCCTTCCCAGATGGAAGAGGACTGGAAACTATATTTCAGCTCTGTGTCTAGGAACAAGGTAAGGTGTGGTGAGCATGGAGCAATAATTGTTTGAAGCAAAAAACATCAATGGGTGCTAAAATTAGTGAGGGGAATTAGGACCAGAAACAGGATATTTTCAAAGTCTTAAAGTACCTCCACACATGACAATTATTGATTGCAAAGGGGAAATGGTAACTTTACAGAGAAGAAGAAATTTGGTAGACATTACTTTATCCAAGTGATCAAAGGTGACATCAAACCCAGGATGAATTAACATCATATGCTTCCTGATATGATGCACAAAGGAGAAACAACATCATTTCTGCGGCATTCCTGCCCCAAATCCATGATCTGAAGGAGACATCAGAAAATCCCCAATTAAGGGACATTCTGCAAAATAGCTGGCTGGAACTCTTCAAAATTGTCAAGGTCATAAACTATTCCACATTGAAGGAGGCTAAAGAGACATGACAATGGAATGCAAGTATGATCCTGGATTGGATCTTGGATCAGAAAATGGGCATTAATAAAACAGTTAGCAAAATCTGAATAAAGTCTATAGATTTGAAAATAGTATCTATGTGAATATCCCGGGTTTGATAAGAATACTGTGGTTAAGTAAAAAAAAAAAAAAAAGACCTTTTTTTTGGAAATACATACCAATATATGCAACTTACTCTCAAACATCTCAGGAAAAAAAAGATGGATGAGAGGATAATAAAGTAAGTATTATAAAATATTGACATTTGAGGAATGCGGGTAAAATGCATATGAGAATATTTTGTACTATTTTTGAAATATTTTCTTTAAATCTGAAATTATTTCAAAATTTAAAAAAAGGTAAGCTGCTGGATCTTATAAAACTAGAGGATGATGCCTTGTGCTTTCCTCCTTGTCAAAGAACCTTTGGTAGTGACAATCTGGATTGGTCATTGATGTCCTAGTTAACTTCAGACTATAAGTCTAGAAGTTCCTGGGCTGTGTGGAAATATGGCCATGTGGCCATATTTTAATCCATTTTCCTGATAATAACACATTTATATGCTTTAATATGTGGATATTGACTATAATTTTTGTGCCAGTCCTGCAGATCCTAGAACATTTTATTATCTTGGTATTGACTTATGTATTTAGGTAGATTCACATGCCAGAATTGTCAATGACTTCACCAAGATATGATTGGGAGAGAAAATTTGGACTTGTAAATCTAATTCCACAAGACATCTCTTTAAGCATAGGAAAAAAGATCTCTTCAAACTCATTTATTAACAAAGGCTTATAACATTGAATGGAGCCTCCAGGAATCTAAGGAAATGTTCACCATTATCTCTGACCAAGGAACAGCCATTAGTGTCTTTTTATACCATTTAGAAGTGATGACTTAGTATTAAACTTATTCTGGTCCTCAATATCCCTGACCTCGACTCTTGACCACATGCATACCTACCCCCAGCCTCACATACAGTTGTGATTATGGCAAGGTGATAATTAAAGTGGAGTTTATTCCTATAATTTTTAATTATCATTTTGATCACATTTAGGTAACCTATTATAGCAATTCTGACAGCCATCTTTTGGAAGAAGATCTGCTTTTAATTAATATTCTCAGATGTTAAATTTGTTGGAATGATTCTGACTGTCATTTGCCTTAGACATGGGGTACCACATACCGGTAAGAGATAAAAATTGGGTCCAATACCAAATCTGGTAAGCTGATGGTGAATGGTATAAAAGGAACAACTCTTGGTTTAGGGTGCACTTTCCTCAACATGTAAATGGACAATCCCAAACAGCCTGAGCCGAAAGGTTAATCATTTAGCAGCACTACCTAATGATATTTCCATCAGCACATAGTTCGTAACATGCACTGTTGCATAGACAACATTTTATTTCTCCTGTGGGCTGTCACAGTGGCAGTTGGAATGACAGAGAGCATTTAGGATCTACAAGTGACAAATTTGGTGGTGACTGAATGGGCAGTGAATTTCTAGGCTGAAAGTGAATGCAGGTGACATTTAGCGAGAGAGAAAACCCTGGCTGGTAGACAGACTGGGCTGGGAAGCAGGTAGATTATATGTTCAGTCTGGGATGTACCAAGTTTAAGGTTTCTGTAAAATGCCCATGTGAAGATGTCCAATTGGGAGTTATAAATTTATGTTTACATTCTTGTCAATCAATACGCTTCAGAGAAAATGAGATTGCGAAGACTTCTTTGAACAACAGCAAAGGAATGTTGTAGGAATATATGATAGCATGATGTTTTATGGAAGAGTTTTAAATAAAAGTTCTGAAGAGGATGGGGAGAAGTCAGGCTACATTAGCCTGGATGGAATAGAGGGGTGGGGAGACAGGGGCATGAATATTGTGTTAAGGAGAAAATTCTTCGTCTCAACAACCAGCTCAAATGATTTGTGAATCTAAATTGTGTGCTGATATTCTAATAGACATGGGACAAATCACCTCAGCATTATGTGCTCTTAATTTTTCATTTATAAATAAGGAAATATTACATAATACTTGCCATATTTTTCTAAGAGCTGAACTTAGAATGTTGATGAAATTAAAATTAAAAAAACTATTTTGCTTGGCAGAGATTTCATTATAAATATTCATTAAATTAGTATAAAACATTCTAGAAATATTTATTGTACAGAATTAAAAATATATCATCACTAGCAAAGCCAGGCATAATTTCAACTATTTTGTCATACTCTAGTTATTAAATATAATTGAAATATAACTCTAATATTTAATTTAACTATAATTAAATATAATTGGTAAATATAACTGAAATTGGTTAAAATTAAACTATGAGAAAGAACACTAAAATTGACCACTTCCTTCCCAGAGGTAAAGGTGACATGTGATTGGGACCCTATACACAAAGCAAAGGAGAATTAAGCCACTATTGAGAATTTTAGGCAAAAGTGTTTTGGGTATAACTGATTGGTTATGTACGTAATTTTGCTATAATAAATCTGATCAAGTCCATTTTTTCCCAAAGATTCTGTCATAATGGGAGGCAAAAGATGTTTAGACAGGTGAAGCATCTTTCTAGAAATCTATCTGCAACTCGAATTAGACCTGAACATGATTAGTTTGGCTATTTCTGCTGTTTCTGAGCAAAAAAATTTCAAAAGTACAAGTGTTCAGATTTGAGAGAAAGAAGTTTGAAGAAGAGGGAAAGAAGAACAAAAAGAAAAGAAAAGAAAAAAAAAAACAATAGCAATGTAAAGGAAGCACCTAAACCAGGAAGAAACCCCAGGTATAGAGCATGGATTATACTAGAGTTTTCTACGGAAGTATTGTAAATCACTGGAAAATAGCGTAGAACTTATTTGCTTAAAATTTTCAGTTAATGTGCTTCAGTGGCATTTTGCAGACAACGGTTCTCACTCTCCACCTTATTACGGAGGCAGAGCTGTTTCTCTTTGTCCCGTTCTCCATCCTCTGATATACTTTTTATTGCTCAAAAGCCATAGAATTGTGTCCATGCCTATTGTTGTCTGCCTGATGGGAATTCATGTAATTGAAAGCGTTTATCCTCTCTTAGTAGAAAAATTGGGCACTTGGACGTAATGAAATCCCCCACCTTTGTCCACGGCACAGGAAAAACTGTTCAGTCAGCTTTGTTCTAAAGTTTCCACTTTCCCCAGTATAACCTGTTGAAAATGTAGTCCTGCACCAGAAAGACAGCTGGAATTTCTCGTGGCAGGCTCGTTGTCCTTGTTCACATAGTTACACCGTCAGTTGCTATTTCACTACTGATCAGAAAATAAAATTGTACTCTTTCCAAAGAAACATGGAATGGCATCAGGAAAGCCCATAATATATCATGGAGTGAAAAAAGCAAGATACAGTGCAAATGTCATATAGATCCTGGTTTTTGAATAAACATTTGCATATGTATCATTTAAATTTATATGTTTAGATATTCACTTAATTATCAATAGTGATTTCCTCTGGGGATTGAGATGAGCAAAAGTGAAGTGAGACTTACTTTTTGCATTATGCTTTTTACTTTATTTGCTTCTGTATTGTTTGAATTCTTAAAATGAGCTGGTGTTATTTTGTAATTAAAAGTAAAAAACAACAACTGACAAATAACTACAGGGAGTAAGAAATTACTTGGAGTGGAATATGTTTAAAGAATTAATTTGTTGATACACCGCTTGACTATTATTTTCTTTTGTTAAATCAACACTCCCCTGCTTTTCCCAGGAGGTTGCTTTGAAAAGGAAGGGTAAATGTTTCTAATGAAATGAATAGGCCAACCTTGCCACCTCCCGCCTAAATGCCTCATTTTGTTTTGGTTAGTAACAAATGCTACCTTAAAGGCAAGTCCTTACGGTAAGTCAAGGAATGTGGGTGTCTAGCAGGGCAGCACACAGCCACCCACCGCAGTCCATGGGAAATCATGCTTTTGTAACAGTGGACTTATCAAATTGGAGCAGGAAGGGAAATTTGGAACAGCAAGAAGTGAGATACCAGTAGGGGTCTCAGCTGTCCTGGGCATTGTGACATGGCACCCAAATGTCACGAAGAGTGGCCTTTCCAAAGTATGCACTAATCTGAATCTCTCCGAACTTTCCTGATTTCACCACAAAACAGTATAGAGAAAATTGGTGCCAATAACTTTTGTGATAACTTTTGCATCATGTTATTAGATACAAAGGGTGGTTTGCCCTTTGTGTGGGCACAGGTATGTGCAAAACAAAGGATGGGGGAGGAGCTAGATTCAGATCCCTTTTTATTTTAATTTTAAGGCAAAATTTAGCAAACTATGTAGCAGATTCTTCAACTATTTGCCAAATGCATATTATCTGTTTTTCTGGGGATTTATAATAGAGATCTTTTTGAGGGGAGTGTTGAATGCAATTATGTCAGAGAGACAAAAGGGCCTCGAATGATGATAACGTAGGTGCTAGTGAGCACTCCACAGCCGGGCTCTGCTGACTGGAAAATCTAGACTAGCAAATCAACAGTCACAAACTTTATATTCTTATCAGACGTGCAGCCTTAATAACATATTCGTAAATGGTAAACGACTGCCTGACAGGGAGGTTACAAAGATAAAAGCTCTGAGTGGCTGTAAAGTGGACAAATTGTAAAGCATAAGTGGTAGGGCTTACTCTTCCTCTCAGCTCTTAAAAAAATCCTCCTCTTCCTTTGACTGTGCCTCCAATCTATTACTTCTTGGATTTTTAAGCATCCTTTTCTTTTAGGGTCTTAAAATTTCTCCATTATAGGTTGTATTGTGTCTCCCTCAAAAAAGATATTTTGAAATCCTAAACCCCAGTATTTATGGCCTTATTTGGAAATAGGGTCTTTAGAGAGGTAATGGAGTGAAAATGAGGTCATTAGGGTAGGCCTTAATCCAATATGACGGGTGTCCATAAAAAAAAGGGGCATAGTAATGTGTGCCTGTAGTCCCAGCTACAGGAGGCTGAGGCAGGAGGATGGCTTGAGCCCAGGAGTTCAAGGTCACACGGCCTGAGTGACAAAAAAAGACCTGAGTGACAGAGAAAGACATTGTCTTAAAAAGAAAAAGAAAAAAAGGAAGGTGAGGAATTTGGACACAGACACATACAGACGAAGAGAGGGATGTGAAGATGAAGGCTGAGAGTGGGTGATGTTTCTATAAGCCAAGGGGCACCAAGGATCGCCAGCAAACCATGAGAAGCTACAAAGACACATGAAACAAATTTTCTATCATAGCCCACAGAAAGAACTAACCCTACCCATACCTTGATTTTGGATGTCTGGCCTCCAGAACTGTGAGACAATACATTTCTGATGTTTGAGCCACCCAGTTTGTGTTGCTTTGTTTCCGGCAGCCTAGCAAACTATTACACTCTCTCATCTGTGATAACACTAATGCTCTGGAACAATCCTTAACTCATTCTTTCTATAGAAAGCTGAAAGCCCACTCATGAAGAATAATTATCTCCTTTAATGTGTATCTTTGGAGGCAGCTTCTGGGGGGCAACTGGAGGCTTTCACCTTCCTCCTAGTTGAAAGGAACTCTGCAGACAGAGTCTGGGAGCCTTCTTGGCAGGCAACTCAGTGACTCAGGCTGTTTTCTCATTCCAGGGGTCTTTGTGCAAGTAGGAACCATGGCATCTTCTTTTTTCCACTGATTTATGGGGGAGATATTCCTTATTGTAGAGCGAAGAACAGAAATTTCAGACAGAATCTAATTATCTTTTTAAACATTTTTTATTTTTTATATCAAAAAACTTTAGGAGGTACACGTATTTTTTGTTACTTGGATAAATTGTATTATGCTGAAATCAGAGCTTTCAGGGTAGCGTCACCAGAATAGTGTATGTTGTCCTTGATAGGCGGGTTTTTATCCCTCACCCCCACCACCCTCCCTACTTCTTAGTTTCCAGTGTCTATGACAGCTCTTTATGACCATATATATCCTTCGTTTAGCTCCCACTTGTGAGAACATGTGGTGTCCGTTTTTCCATTCCTGAGATACTTCACTTAGGATAATGGTCTCCAGTTCTATCCAAGTTGCTGCAAAAGCCATTATTTCATTCCTTTTTTATGGCTGAGTAGTACTCTGTAGTAAACCTCCCCCTTCCTCCCCCCCCCCCCCCCCCGCTATATGTACCACATTTTCTTTATCCGCTCATCAGTTGGTGGGCACTTAGGTTGGTTCTGTATCTTTGCCATTGTGAGTTGTGCTGTGATAAACATTCCAGTGCAGGTGTATTTTTGATAAAATGACTTATTTTCCTTTTGGTAGATACCCAATAGTGGGATTGCTGGATTGAATGGTATGTCTACTTTTAGTTCTTTGTGGAATACTCATACGGCTTTCCATAGTGGTTGTACAAGTTAGCATTCCACCAGCAGTGTACAAGTGTTTCCTTTTCAACTGCAGCCACTCCAACATCTATTGTTTGTTGACTTTTCAGTGGTGATTCTGGCAGGGATAAGGTGGTATCTCATTGTGGTTTTAATTTTCATTTTACTAATTTATCGTGATATCAAGCATATTTTTATGTTTCTTGGCCATTTGTCTATCTTTTGAAAAGAGTATGTTTATGTATTTTGCCCACTTATTTATTTATTTTGGCATATTATGGGGGTACAGATTTTAAGGTTTCAATAAATGCCCTTTCTCCCCTCCCCCCACAAGTCTGAGTCTCCAGCATGACCATCCCCCAGATGGTGCACATCTCACTCATTATGTATGTATATACCCACCCCCCTCCCTACTCCTACCTGCCCAATACCTTATTACTGTAGTACCTATGTGTCCACTTAGGTGCTACTCAGTTAATACCAGTTTGCTGGTGAGTATCTGTGGTGCTTGTTTTTCCATTCTTGGGATACTTCTCTTAGTAGTATGGGTTCCAGCTCTAACCAGGAAAATATAAGATGTGCTATATCACCATTGTTTCTTAGAGCTGAATAGTACTCCATGGTATACATATACTACATTTTATTAATCCATTCTTGGATTGATGGGCACTTGGGCTGTTTCCACAGCCTTGCAATTATGAATTGTGCTGCTATAAACATTCGAGTGCAGGTGTCTTTTTTGTAGAGTGTCATTGGATCTTTTGGGTAGATGCCCAGTAATGGGATTGCTGGATCAAAGGGTAGATTCCCTTGTATCGCTTTAAGGTATCTCCATATTGCTTTCCACAGAGGTTGAACTAGTTTGCAGTCCCACCAGCAGTGTAGGAGTGTTCCTCTCTCTCCGCAACCACGCCAGCATTTATTGTTTGGAGACTTTTTGATAAAGGCCATTCTCACTGGAGTTAAGTGATATCTCATTGTGGTTTTGATTTGCATTTCCCTGATGATTAGAGATGTTGAGCATTTTTTCATATGTTTGTTGGCCATTCTTCTGTCTTCTTTAGAAAAATTTCTGTTCAAGTCCTTTGCCCATTTTTTAATGAGGTTACTTGATTTTTTCTTCCTGATTTTCGTGAGTTCTAAGTATATTCTAGTTATCAGTCCCTTATCGGAGGCATAGGATGCAAAAATTTTCTCCCATTCTGTAGGTTGTCTGTTTATTTTCATGACTCTTTCTTTGGCTGTGCAGAGGCTTTTTAGTTTGATCATGTCCCATTTACTTATTTTTGTTGCTGCTGTGATTGCCTTTGGGGAGTTCTTCATAAACTCTGCCTAGGCCAATGTCTAGGAGAGTGTTTCCAACATTTTCCTCTAGAATTCTAATAGTTTCATACCTCAGGTTTAATTCTGTTATCCAGCGTGAGTAGATTTTTGTGAGAGGTGAAAGGTGTGGGTCCTGCTTTAGCCTTCTACAAGTGGCTATCCAGTTTTCCCAGCACCATTTATTGAAAAGAGATTCTTTTCCCCGGTGTATGTTATTGTCTGCTTTGTCAAAGATTAGATGGCCATATGAGGATGGTTTTATATCAGGATTCTCAGATCTGTTCCACTGGTCAACATTCCTATTTTTGTGCCAATACCAGATTGATTTAATTACTACAGCTTTGTAGTATAGTTTGATATCTGGCATATTAATGCCTCCCATTTTGTTTTTGTTGCCTAGAATTGCTTTTGATATTCAGGGTCTCCTTTGGTTCCATATGAAGCGTAAAATTATTTTTTCTATATCTGTGAAGAATGCTGATGGGATTTTAATAGGTATTGCATTGAATCTGTAGATCAGTTTGGGTAGTATAGACATTTTAATGATGTTGAGTCTGCCGATCAACGAGCATGGTATGGATTTCCACCTGTTTACATCCTCTGCTATTTCCTTCTTCAGTGTTTCATAGTTCTCCCTGTAGAGGTCTTTTACCTCCTTGGTGAAGTATATTCCTAAGTACTTTAATTTCTTTGTTGCTATTGTGAAGGGAATTGAGTCTTTGATTTGGTTCTCAATTTGATTGTTGTTGGTGTATATGAATGCCTCTGATTTCTGTGTATTGATTTTGTATCCTGCGACTTTACTAAATTTATTTATCAGTTCCAGGAGTTTCTTGGTTGAATCTTGGGGGTTTTCTAAATATAATATCATATCATCAGCAAAGAGTAAAAGTTTGATCTCTTCTGCCCCTATTTGAATACCTTTAATTCCATTTTCCTGTCTGATTGCTGTAGCCAGGACTTCCAACACTATGTTGAATAGAAATGGAGATAGTGGGCAGCCTTGTCTGGGTCCAGTTCTAAGTGGGAATCCTTTCAATTTTTCCCCATTCAGTATGATGTTGGCTATGGGTCTGTCATATATGGCTTGTATCATTTTTAGGTATGTTCCTTCTATGCCTATTTTATTAAGTGTTTGTATTATGAAAGGGTGTTGAATTTTGTCAAAAGCTTTTTTTGCATCTATTGAAAGAATCATGTGGTCTTTGTTTTTGCTTCTGTTTATGTGGTGAATTGCATTTATAGATTTACATATGTTGAACCATCCCTGCATCCCTGGGATGAAGCCCACTTGGTTGTGATGGATAATTTTTTTGATAAGCATCTGGATTCAGTTAGCTAAGATTTTGTTGAAAATTTTTGCATCTATATTCATTAGGGATATTGGTCTGTAGTTTTCTTTTTTATTGTTGCATCCTTTCCTGGTTTTGGTATCAGAGTAATATTCGCATCATAAAAGGTGTCGGGGAGGTTTCCGTTCTTCTCGATGTTGTGGAATAGTTTCTGCAAGATAGGTACTAGTTCTTCTTTGTAAGTGTGGTAAAATTCAGGTGTGAAACCATCTGGACTGGGACTTTTCTTTTTAGGGAGATTTTTAATTGCTGTTTCTATTTGAGCTCTTGAGATTGGTCTGTTCAGGAAATCTATTTCTTCCTGGTTGAGCCTAGGGAGGCTGTGTGTTTCTAGAAATTTGTCCATTTCCTCCACATTTTCCAGTTTGTGTGCATAAAGATTTTTGTAGTATTCATAAATTATATCTTGTATCTCTTTGGGATCAGTTGTGATATCCCCTTTTTTTTCCTGATGGAGCTTATTAGACATTTCTCTTTTCTGCTTTTCATTAGCTTAGCCAATCACATGTCAATTTTGTTTATTTTTTCAAAGAACCAACTTTTTGTTTTATTAATCTCCTGAATAGCTTCCCTGTTTTCAATTTCGTTTAGTTCTGATTTGATCTTGTTGATTTTACTTCTTCTGCTGGGTTTGGGGTTGGTCTGTTCTTCTTTTTCCAGCTCTTTGAGTTGTTTTATTAGATTGTCTATTTGTGATCTTTTTGACTTTTGGTTATAGGCATTTATAGAGATAAACTTTCCTCTCAGAACTGCTTTAGCTGTGTCCCAGAGGATTTGATAACTTGTCTCTCCATTGTCATTTTGTTCATAGAATTGTTTTATTTCCATCTTGATTTCTCCATTTGTGAAGTAATCATTTAGTAGGAGGTTGTTTAATTTCCACGTTTTTGTGTAGAAATGTGAGTTTTTGTTAGGGTTGATTTCTACTTTTATTCCACTGTGCTCTGAGAAGATACATGGTATGATTTCAATTTTTTTTTAAATTTCTTGAGGTTTACTTTGTGTCCTAGGATATGGTCAATCTTAGAGAATGTCCTGTGAGCTGATGAGAAGAATGTATATTCAGTGGATTTTGGGTAGAATATCCTGTAAATGTCAGTCAGACCCAATTGTTCTAGAGTTTTGTTTAAGTCCATTATTTCTTTATTCATTTTCTGTTTGGAGGATCTGTCTTGTGCCATCAGTGGGGTGTTGAAACCTCTGGTGATTATGGAGTTGCTATTAATCAATTTGCTTAGATCCAGTAAGGTTTCCTTTATGAAACTGGGTGCACCTAAGTTCGGTGCATATATATTTAAAATTGTTATCTCTTCTTGTTGAACTGTGCCCTTCACCATTATATAATGACCCTCTTTGTCTTTCACTACTTTTGTTGGTTTAAAAACTAAATCTTCTGAAATTAGAACTGCCACGCCAGTCTCCTTTTGGCTTCCACTTACCTCGAATACTGATTCCACCCTTTTACTTTTAGTCTATATGCATCCTTGCAGGTTAGATGTGTTTCCTGAAGACAGCATATACTTGGCCTATATTTTCTTATCCATTCAGCCAGCCTATATCTCTTGAGTGGAGAGTTTAAGCCATTTATTGAGAGAACTGATAGGTAAGGTAGATTATTGTTCATTCTGTTGTGTTGGATGTTGTTGCTTTGATTTCTCTCTTGAGCCATTGTAATATCTGGCTTTTAATCTTTGAGTTTTGGTTGTTTTTATATTCGTGAGTTTTTATTATGGTGTTCCGTATGTAACACTGTTTTGAGTACTTCTTATAGGGCTGGTCTTGTCTTGGTGAATTCTCTGAGCCTTTGCTTATCTGAGAATGTCTTTATTTCTCCTTCATATACGAAGCTTAGTTTTGCAGGGAATAAGATTCTAGGCTGGGCATTGTTTTGTTTCAGAATAGTGAGAATGGGGCCCCAGTCTCTCCTTGCTTGTAAAGTCTCATTAGAGAAGTCTAGTGTTACTCGAATTGGCTTTCCCTTGTATGTTACTTGCTTCTTTCGTCTTACAGCTCTTAGAAGGGCCTCTTTAGTTGATATTTTGGTCAGTCTGATGACTGCATGTTGTGATGTCTTCCTATTTGCATTGAATCTCCCAGGGGTCCTCTGAGCTTCTTGAACTTGTATATCGAGATTTTGAGCAAGGCCTGGGAAATTTTCCTCTATTATATCTTCAAATAGCTTGTCCAACCCTTGAGTGTTGTCTTCTTCCCCTTCTGGTAACCGTATGACCCTCACATTAGGTTTCTTCACTTAATCCCACATCTCTTGTAGGCTTTGCTCTTTTCTCTTATTTCTCTGCTCTATCTCTGTCACTGTTTTATTCAATTGGAGGGTGTTATCTTCAATCTCTGAGATACTTTATTCTGTTTGATCTACCCTGTTCTTGAGACTTTCCACTGTATTTTGTAGTTCCCTGAATTGATTCTTCATTTCTAGGAGTTCAGTTAAACTTTTCTTTATTGTGTCTATTTCTTTAGTGAACTTTTGTTCTAGCTCCTGTAGGCTTTTTGTGGTTCTTTGTGTTGGTTATTGAGTTGTTCTTGCAGGTTGTTGAATTTTCTTATGATCCACATTCTAAATTCCTCTTCTTTCATTTTGGTTGCCTGATTTTGGTTGGTGTCCATTTCTAGGGGGCTGGTGCTCCTCTTTGGGGGTGTGTTTTCTGTTTGGTTCTTCATATTTCCGGAGTTCCTTGGCTGATTTATTCCCATGTCGATCAGTTGTTGTTTCTTTCTTTTAGGTTTTCGTTTGGGTATTCACACGCCTTGTTTAGTTTCTGAGCTGGTAGGTGGTGTCTGTGGGTGAGATTTGACCACTCTCTTTAGAATGAGTCAGTAGGTGCCATGAAAAGGGTGTGCAGGATGTTCTCTCTGTAAGTAGATGGCGCTTGCTTGGAGAAACAGGCTGTGCTGTTGTTTTTGTGTCCTGTTATCAGCTCTTGTTCCTGTAGAGAGGCACTCTATTGCCTCAGGTGGTTGGTGGGGTCCTGGGACTTCCAGGTGTGTCCTTTTCTCCCCCTCAGTGAGGGCTGGTCTAGCAGAGAGTCTGGGCGGAGCTGGGTTGGGTAAGCCTGGCTTCAGGCACCACCAATGTTCTTAGCAGGGGTCAAAGTTCTGTTCTCTGATTCTAGGAAAAGCTGTCAGGGAGGGGCTGGAATAGCCCTGCTCAGTCAGAAAGTCTGCGTGTGGGGTGGGGCTGTCTGAGACCCGCAGTCTGGAGTGGGCCTGGCTTCTTTCTACCCTCCCCAACTCTGCAGCTACTCCTGGGCCTCTGCCAGCAGGCTAGACCACACTCCACCAGGTTTCCCCAGACTGTGATGCTGGCGAGGAGGTTCCCTGCGCAGGAAATCCACCTGGGCTGGGTGCATGGCCTCCCTTTGGGAGGAGGGTTGCCCTTTAGGACGCTGATCTGCCCCTGAAGGCACACACACCTCAGTAGGCTGTTCACATATATCCCTTCTGTGCCCCGGGCAATGCAAGACCTCGCTGCATGGGATCTGGTCTGCAGGTCTTACCTCTGGGTCCCAGAGTTCAAACCATATCCCCACCAGTGAGAGGAGTGCCAGTCCCAATTCGCCCACAGGGAGCCCAAGCTGGGTCTATGTCTCTCAGCCTCAAGGTCTGCCCCGTTCTCCTGGGATCACCGTGCCAGCAGCACCTGGGAGGGCTGGCGGGTAGGGAGCTCACAGTCTAAGTTCCCCTTAGTCAGCTGTAGGGCCCCAAAAGGGAAGATCCCATTCCTTGGAGGTGCCTCCAGCTGGTGGCTATATTGTCTCTTTGGGCAGCCACGGGTAAGGTTGGCGGAGGGGAGAATGAGGCAATATGGTGCCTTCCGTGTGGCTCAGGTCTGTGCACACGGAGGTGCCCCAAGGGATTTGGGAGCCTAGTGCCGCATCTGCTACTGGCTTACCGCTCACTGGTGGCTGCCGTCTCTGTGCCCACTTTTTGATGGGGTTGTTTATTTCTTGCTGATTTGTATTAATTCTTTGTAGATTCTGGATGTTAATTCTTTAGCAGATGTATAGTTTGCAAATATTCTCTCCTGTTCTGTATGTTATCTATTTACTCTGTTCACTATTTCCCTTGTTGTGCAGAAACATTTTGGTTTAGTTGACTCCCATTTATCTGTTTTTGTTGGTGCTATTAATATGTTTGCTTTTGGAGTCTCATAAATTCTTTGCCTAGGCCAATGTGTAGAAGAGTTTTTCCTTTGTTTTCGTCTGGAATTTTTATGGTTTCATGCCTTACATTTAAGTCTTTAT
Source organism: Microcebus murinus (assembly GCF_040939455.1). NCBI lineage: Eukaryota > Metazoa > Chordata > Mammalia > Primates > Cheirogaleidae > Microcebus > Microcebus murinus. Next base: position 13,971,428 of record NC_134108.1, on the reverse strand, counting down.
CCATCTTGAATTAATTTTTATATATGGTGAGAGATAGGGATCAAGTTTCATTTTTCTGCATGTGGCTGTCCAATTTTCCCAGCAACATTTCTTGAATAGGATGTCCCTTCTCCAGTTTTTGTTTGCTTTGTCAAAAATCAGTTGGTTGTAGCTATATGGTTTTATTTCTGGGTTCCCTATTTGTTCCATTGGTCTATGTGTCTACCTTTATACCAGTAACATGCTGTTTGGGTAACAATAGCCTTGTAGTATAATTTGAAGTCAGGTAGTGCGATGCCTCTAGATGTTCTTTTTGCTTAGGATTGCTTTGGCTATTTGGAATCTTTTTTGATTCCATATGAAGTTTAGGATTATTTTTTCTAGATCCATGAGAAATGATGTTGGAATTTTTATGGGAATTGCATTGAATCTGTAAGTCACTTTGGGCAGTATGGATGTTTCAATAATGTGATTCTTCCAATCCATGAACATGGGCTATTTTTCCATTTGTTTGTGTCATCTATGATTTCTTTCATCAGTGTTTTGTAGTTTTCCTTGTGGAGATCTTTCACCTCCTTGGTTAAGTATATTCCTAGGTATTTTAATATCTTTGTAGGTACTATAAATCTTATTGCATTCTTGATTTGATTCTTAGCTGGACTGTTATTAGTATATGGAAATGCTACTAAATTGTAGCAGTTAATTATAGTATTATGTTAATTTTGTAACCGGAGAATTTAGTGAATTTATTTTTTAATTTTATGAGTCTTTTGGTGGGGTTTTTGGGTTTTTTAGGTATAAGATCATATCATTGTCAAAGAGGGATAGTTTTATCTCCTTTTTCCTGATTTGGATGCCCTTTATTTCTCTCTTTTGCATGATTACTTTTGACTAAGACTTCTAGTACCATGTTGAATAGAAGTGGTGACAGTGGGAATCCTTGTCTTACTCCAGTTTTAGGGGGAAACCTTTCAGCTTTTCCCCATTCAGTTTGATGTTGACTATGGGTTTGTCATATATGGCTTTTATCATTTTGAAGTATACTCTTTCTATACCTAGTTTGTTGAGGATTTTTATCATGTATAAGTTCTGGATTATATAAAATGCTTTTTCTGCTTCTATTGAGATGATCATATGTTCTTTATTTTTAATTCTATGTTTTGTGAATCACATTTATTGATTTGTGCATATCAAACCATCCTTGCATTTTGGGATGAATCCCACTTGATCATCGTGGATTCTTATTATTTTTTTATATGCTGTTGAATTCAGTTTGCTGGGGTTTTTTTTGTTGAGGATTTTAAATGTCTTCTTTATAGGTCTGTGAATCTGTCTAGTCTGGGGCATATTTTTGTTGGGAGATATTTTTTTAATTACTGTTTCAATCTTGTTACTAATTATTGGTATGTTTGGGATTTTTATTTCTTCCTGATTCAAGCTTGGAAGATCATGTGTTTCCCAAAATTTATCCATTTCCTCTAGATTTTCTATTAATAGTTTGTGTGACTAAAGGTTTTCCTAGCAGTCATGGATGATATTTTGTATTTCTTTGGTATCAGATGTAACATTTCCTTTTTCATTTCTGATGGAAATTATTTGAGTCTTTTCTCTTCTATTTCTGATTAATCTAGCTAGAGGTCTATCAATTTTGTTTATCTTTTCAAGGAACCAAATTTTTGTTCCATTGATCATTTGTATTTTTGTTTGTTTGTTTTCATTTAGTTTAGTTCTGCTCTGATCTTTGTTATTTTTTTCTTCTGCTAGCTTCAGGTTTGGTTTGTTCTTCTTTTTCTAGTTACTTGGCATTAGCTTGTTAATTTATGATCTTTCTGTCTTTTTGATGTAGGCATGTAAGGCTATGAAATTCCCACTTAACACTTCATTTACTATATCCCATAGATTTTGAATGTTTGTGTCATGATTGTCATTCAGTTCAAAAAATATTTCCATCTTAATCTCATCATTGATCCAAAAATCATTCAGCAGCTGGTTGTTTAATTTCCATGACTTTGTTTATGTTTGAGAATTCCTTCTGTATTGATTTCCTGTTTTATACCACTGTGATCTGAGAAGGTACATGGAATGATTTTGATTTTTCTGAATTTGCTGAGACTTGTTTTGTGGCCTAACATATGATCTATCTTGGAAAATAGCCTATGTGCTAATGAGAAGAATATATGATCCGTAATTTTATTCTGTAGATTGGGGTACGATGCTTTGCATGAAATAAATGCCCAGTAAGTATTTGTTGAGCTGGAATAAGTTAGTGGTGTTATTATAAAGAACATTGCCTTTAGGGATTTAAAGAAGGCCTCTGGAAGGCTTTGGTCAATTTTGATTCACCTTGCAATGAATTTGGCCTAGACCTAGCTGGTAAAAGTTACTAGCAACCAGAGACAGAGAATGCCACTTGATTTTGCTTGATGCTCTACTTCTAAAAGCTTTCTTTGGTCACCTTGAAAAGTGCCATTTTGTGGCATATAGCACCTCACAGAATATAAAGAAGTCTGGGGACAAGTGGTTTTCTGTGATAATGAATAACGTTGGCATCTTGCTTGAAGTTAAGTTGTGTTGTTTAAATTTTTCTGTTCCTTCACAAGGTATCATAGGCTAACCATGGGTAACACTTTCTGAATCACTGGGGGAAAATCAGTCATGGATGGGTTATGGGACAGCATTGTGGTCTTCCTTTCATATCTAAAGCTGTGAGTAGCTTGTGGCCACTCTAAGTTTGGTGTCTGCATAGTATTTAGCAGGTCTCGGTTATATTTGTTTGTCACCACCAACTTCCATCTGTAGAAGTCTGGAATGATCATGGTATCTGATATATCCCTTGGATTTTGAGAAAGGTCAGACTTCAAAGTTTGTCTGTGTAACTACTCCTGAGGCATCCAGGTCCCTCACTGATTAAGGGATTAGGTGGTAGGAGAGGGTCAAGAAGGAGTCAGGACAACAAGTACATGTTAAAAGGGGAACAATCTGTTGTGTGGAGAAGCTGTACCCAAAACAACAGAAGAGCTCCTTGATGGAGAAAATAATAGGTTGAGTATCCCTATCTGAAGTGTTTGAGACCAGAAGTATTTTCAGATTTCAAATTGTTTTGGATTTTAGAATATTTGTATTATACTGGCCTAGCATCCCAAATCCAAAGAGCTGAAATCCGAAATGCTCCAACAAACATTTCCTTTGAGAATCATGTTGGTGCTCAAAAAATTTTGTATTTTAAGCATTTTGGATTTTTGGATTAAGAATACTATATCTATGCTATCAAGTTAAAACAGTCCTGGAAGTTATAGCTTAGAGCAGTGGGCATAAAGAAACAAAATGTCCTGTAGAAGATGGTGTTCAAGGCTGCTATGTTAGGTCTCAGATAGCACCAGGATTGGGCAGGCCAAGAGAAGTCAGGCCCAGGGGTCTGGGCTAACCAAATGTGCTGAATTTTTATGATCTGATTAGCAAAGTTATGGTCAGGAAGTCAGTTACATGTAAGAATGGATGTGAAAAGACCTTAAATTTCAGAAGGGAAGCAGAGTAAAGGGTATAAAGGAGTAGTTTGGATTGCAGGTAGAAAGATTCAGGACTTCAGAGGTAGGAAGAACAGGTAAAGCAATTTTGAGGAAAGAGGCTGGGTCAGAGGGGACCTGACAGTAGGAATCAGAAACATGGTTGCAGGCCTGGTGGACATAAGGGATAGGTGGAGAATGTGGAAATAGTGCCTAGGTTGAAAGAGGCTGATGCAAGAGACAGAAATCACAGGACTGAAGTATTAGGAAAAAGGAGGCTTGGAATTCAGTTCAGGACAGAAGGGATTTGTGGGGCAAGACCGGTGGTTTTTGCAACAATTTTATGATGGGAGATATCAAAGTAGAGGCTGGCTGTTCTCTGCCCTCAGTGTGAACAGACAAGGGCTGGCAAGATTGTTTGGCACCTAAAGTGCACTATAGAGGCCATGGGTGCTAGGGACTGTTACTTACTGGAGAACCAGCAATGCCTCCTCATGGAGATGTATGGGTGAAATGTGGTGATCAGAAGACTGGCTCCAGTTGACTTGGTTGGAGAAGTAATTTTTCATAGGAAGAAATAAGAAGTTGGTTGATGGGATGGACAAGTGGATATTCAGGTTTTATGTGATAGGCAAAAATGTCCCCAGTGATATTTTGGTGACGTGAACAGCATCTGACAAAGGTTAATCTAGGATTGTGGGGAAACTAGCCTTGAGTATAAAAAAGCCAGAGAAAGTCATGTCCACCTCCGAGGTGTTTTCCTTGTTTTTTTAAACTAGTTCCAAAAAAGTGTATTGGTTAGGGTTGTGGTATTAGAAATTGGGAAGAAGAGGTGAGTCAGGTATTTTATTGGACCCATATGATGAGTGTTGTTGATCTAAAGAGCAAGGGAGTGTTTAGAAAGGTTCATGTGAGAATGTGTGTGTGAGGACTGGAAATCACAGTAGGGAAACAGAGGCCAGATTGATGAACTCAGAGGAAATGAGTGACCATGGGTGAGTAAAATATACAGCAGAGTGAATACAGTCAGGAAATCCACATCTTGACCCTTAACTACCTAAGACTCAATTAGTTCCTGGCCAAATATTTAAGAGTAGTTTCTACTTTCCTTAGAAAATCACTTTGTTCTTAAATTCTTTGTTTTTATGGTCATGCAAATTCTCATGGTTAAGCCCATTTCTTCCTGTTTTGTGCATAATACAGAGAATAGAGTAGCAAGTACAACCCTGTGCACTTGTATGTTGCTAAATAAAACCTGTCCTTTTTTCTTTTCCAGCTTGTGCAGTTCTCATTCCTTCCTTTTCCTTGTGTTTCATTATTAACTCAGTGGTTCTCAACTGGCAACACATCAAAATTACTCAGTGGAGTTAAGAAAAAAAAAAAAAACTATGGCTAACTCATGCAAAATTCTGATTTCATTGGTATGGGATAGGGCCTGGGTATAACTATTATTTTAAAACTCTTCTCAGGATTCTAAGGTGCATCTAGCTTTGAAAACCACCAGACTTTAAAGTTTTTAAGTTTTCTTTCTTTTCTTCCAAAAAGGTGAAGCTCAGTCTTGGGCAGAATTCAGATGAGGGTTAGGCTTCTGTTTGATGTCATTGATTCTTGGTGCTCAGCCCATTCAGCATGTCCCAGGAGAGCTTGTAGTCTCAAAAAATCATGGCATAAAGCTGCCTACCCAACTTCAACTTCTAACTCTCTCCAGTATTGAAAGTGTTTTTGTTACTTGCTCCATATAATCATAGTATTGTAGAAATTGGCAGCTAGAAATTGTCTCATTTTTTTAAACCTAATTTTTAACCAAAAATATAGTAGAAAATTATTAAACATAAATGGCTCTTAAATATTCAGATTTTGGTTATCTTTGCTATGGAATACAAATACTAAAGAAATTAAATCTTTTTTCTATTAATTAATTTATTTAAAATTGGAGTCTCACTCTGTCTCCTAGGCTGGAGTGCAGTAGTGTGATCATAGCTCATTGCAACCTAGAACTCATGGGCTCAAGTGATCCTCCTACCTCAGCCTCCTAAATAGCTGGAGCTACAGGCATGAATCACCATTTTCTGGCTCTTATTCTTGCTTTTAAACCCACACATTTCTTTAAAAACTTCATCCAGAGAAGAATTTTATAAGTGAAAGAATCCTTAAATATTATTTTAATATAGCCTGTTACTTTTATAGATGAGGAAACTGAGACTCAGAGAGATTAATTGATTTATCTAGATGTCTTAGTTTATTTTATACTGCTATAACAGAATATCTGAGACTGGGTAATTTGTAGTGAACAGAAATTTATTGACTTATAGTTCTGGGGGCTGGGAAGTCCAAGATCAAGGTGATGGCATCTGGCAAGGGCCTTCTGGGTGTGCCATCAGATGGTGGAAGGTGGAAGTGCCAGATGCAAAAGGGGCTGAATTTTTCCTTTTATAATGGCATTAATCACACTAATGAAGATGGATCTCATGTAGACTAATCACCTCTCAAAAGTCCTTTTCCTTAATACTGTTACAATAGCAATTAAATTTCAACATGAGCTTGGGAGGGAACAAACTTTCAAATGATAGCACTAAGGTTATAAAGCTAGGTGAGCCCAGAGAACCTGGGCAAGGCATGGTGGCTCACACCTATAATCTCAGCACTTTGGGAAGCTAAGGCAGGAAGATAGCTTGGAGCCAGGAATTTGAGATCAGCCTGGGCAACCTAACTAGACCCTGTCTCTACAAAAAGTAAAAAAATTAACTGAGCATGGTGGTGTGCACCTGTAGTACCAGCTACTTGAGAGGCTAATGCAGGAGGGTCATTTGAGCCTAGGAATTTGAGGCTTCAGTGAGATATAATTGAGCCACTGCACTCCGGGCTGGGTGACGGAGCAAGACCATCTCTAAAAAAATAAAAAGGAGAACAGAGAACCCGAGACCAGAACCCTGAGGTGCTGACTCTCAATCCAGAGTGTCCTTTCTCCTACAATCCACCTCTTTTCTGTTGCCATTCCTTTCTTATGTTTTCATCTACTTTCAACACGTTTGCTAACTGCTGTACCCCAGAATTGGATACCACGCAGGTCACAATGACTCTTAACCTTTTATTTCAGGAAGCCGAATAAAATATCATTCTAATAAACAGTGACAATTATTTGTTTTAAAAGAATGGCTATGCAAAAGATACTCTTTCAGGATAGGCTCTATTTTCCAAGTTAAATTTATAGTGGGAACAGCAGAGCTTTTAAGAGTAGCTGGTATAACTTATTTTATTGTTATTCTGCTTTTCTGTAAAAGAAGAGTATGCAGCCAACGTAAGTTGCAGTAATTAATAATTAGAATTATTTAACTACTTAATTTTCTTGGAGGAAATAACCAAAGTTCTAAAGATGAGATGCGCAGAGGCAAAGTTCTTCATTCACTGTAATGTGGTATAGAAATGTATGTTCTATAATGGAATTATGGAATGTCAGGGGCTTGGATTGTTGAGCTCAAACCCTTAGTTTAAACAATGTGGACTTCAAATTTTGCTCCACTAACGGTCAGCCAACAACCTGTTGGAGTTGGAACTTGAATCTGATTCTCCATACTTCCTGTTTGGGATATTACCAAAAAAAAAAAAAATTATGAGTTCTTTTTTTTATTTATGAAAGTAATATCTGTTCATGTAGAAATATGAATATAGAAAACATTAAAGATTATAAAGAAGCAAGAATTGTATGTATGTTTATAACCTGATTTCTTCACTTTACATTAGATAGTGAATCTACTTTGGAATAAATTATTTTTAAGAGTAGTATTATAATTTAATTTTGTAGTTAGGTAATGATTTATTTAGCCCTTTCTTCATTAACGGGTGCTTGTTTATTTTAGTTTATTGCCAAGTTTGGTGTAGGTGATACTTCAATGGACATCTCTGTTCGTTATCTCAGTATGTATTTTGGATTAGTTCCTCAAGGTAAATATTTTAAAAGTATAATATGTGTAAGATTCTTGATACAGACTTCCGTATGTTCCTCCAGAAGTATGTACCCCAGTGTGGAGGTGTCCATTTCATCACTCAATATTCTGGCCTACTTCTGTAAATCAAGGTGCCCTGGTATGATGGCTCTCTTCTGGAAATCTAATCATTTAAACACAGGATGTGAATATGTGAATGGGCACTGATTAAGTCCTGACCAAATGTGGAAATATATTAAGTATAAATCAAAGTCAACTGAAATATTAAATAAATACACTTCTAATTCCCCCACCTTGTCCATGTACTTTCCCAACTCCAAATGTGCTCATTGAAATTTGAAATAAACTGTATGATACTAGAAATTTCTGACTTAGTAGTTTGTTTCGGTAAGTTTTTATTGAAGCACAGTCTGGCCCCACCACTCCAGTACCCTGCCTCCATAACAGCCTCAGCCTGTTACATACCTGTCCTCTGTCCTCTAAGGATGCTACAGTGACTTTCACAGCGATTTGTGCTGGGCTGAGGGGGCAAGTGGTGGCTGACGGCCAGCCCCAGGCTTGCAAGGTGGCTGTGTGTGCCTGGAAGGGGCACATTCTGCCAGTTCCCACAAAAGCCCTGGAGAGGTCAGCAGCAGCCCTGTGTCTGCCTCTCCTTTTCCTGGGGCGACGCCCTCCATTTTGCCGGCTGGAGAAAGACACACAATTTGTTGCCTGGAGCCAGGTTCTTACGTGCCACTGGTCTGCAGGGCAAGGCAGGCAGAGGAAGCCTTTCGGGGCTGCAGGACCCTCATAAGCCCTGGGTGTAGACAATAACCAAAATGGGTTAATTTCATGATAGTTTAATAGGGAGTGGTGTTAGAATCTCTGCATGTGTGTACATAGAAAATAATTTCGTATTTCATACTACACTTTTCATAGAAGATATGTGTGTGTATTTAAATAACCTTTTTATTTTAGAAGAGTTTTATATTCCAATCGGAAAGATAGTAGAGATTTCCTATCCGATCCACACTCAGTTTCCCCTATTAGTAACATCTTACATTAGTATGGTATATTATAATGAATGAACCAACACTGATACATTATTATTAACTAAAGTCTATACTTTATTTCAGTTCCCTTAGTTTTCACCTAATGTCCCTTTTCTATTCCAGTATCCCATCTAGAATGGCGCGTTACATTTTATTGTCATGAGTTTCTCAGACTGGTCAGGCGTTATGTTGAATGTACCTCAGTTGGGATTTGCTTGATGTTTTTCTCATGATTAGCTTGGGATTATAGGATTTGGGGGAGGAAGACCACAGAGGTGAAATGCCATTCTTACCATGTCATATCAAGCGTATAGTCCATGAACATGACTTGTGTCTATTAATGTCGATCTGGACCAGCTGACTGAGGCAGCATTTGCAGATTTCTCCACCGTAAGTCCTTCCTTACCACTACCCCCCCAGCCCCCAACTTTTCCAGGCTGTATTCTTTGGAAGTCAGTCACTGGGCACAGTCAATACTTAAGGAATAGAGAGTTCTGCTCACCTTCTTTGAGGGTGGGAGTATGCACATAAACTATTGGGAATTCTTCTGCATACGGGAGATTTGTCTATTCTCCCCCATTTATTTATTTAGTCAATCATTTATTTATTTCAGTGTAACTTCATGAATATTTATTTTAGACTTGGGGTTATAATATGATACTGCTTTATTTTATTGCTCAAATTGTTCTAGCTTCTAGAAGCTATGTTTTTACAGAGAAGTTTTTAAATATAAAAACATTCTTTAAAAAAATGAAGCCAACAGGAGAAAATATTTTTCGAAAAAAGTTCTCCTTAATGGGGTTATTTATACTACATTTCCATCAAATATTAGTAAAATTCTGCTGATTGACTGTAATCTAAAAATTAGTGTTTGTATTTTAATGGACTAAGATTAGAAAGAAAACAACAAGTTTCCAAGACTGAGTTAGGCAACATGTGACTCAGTGTTATAAGAAATACCTTTCTCATTCCCCTCTCCAAATCTTCCTAGTGGTCCATTGCTCCTGGGGTAAAAATAAAACCCAAACCCTCCTTAGCTATCCTCAGTGTAGTCACTGTGAACATTGTAACTTCCCTCCCTGAATTCCAGCTGCTAGGACTTATTTTAGTTCTTTTAACATCTCCTTCCTACCAAAGGAAAACTTTTTGGAAAGTTCTCCCATGAGTGTCTCCCACCCTAAGCCTGTACCTTTTATTTATTTGTATCTTTATAATAGTTCTCAGTTGGCTCATGCAATTGTGGAGGTTGGCAAGTCCGAAACTTGCAGGGCAGGCCAGCAGGCTGGAAACCCAGGCTGGAGTTAATGCAACATTCCTGAGGCAGAATTTCTTCTTCTCCAGAAACGTCAGTTTTTGCTGGTGAGGCCTTCAACTGATTGAATGAGGCCCACCCACATTGTGGAGAGGAACCTAAAGCCAACTGACTGTATAGGTCAGCCATATCTGTAGAATACCTTCACAACAACACTTAGATTAGTGTTTGATTAAATAATTAGGTCCTATAGCCTCGCCACGTTGACACTTAAAACTCACCACCAGAGTGACCACAATAGAAAGTGTAATGAGCAGGAAAACACCCCAGTGATAGGACAGTGGGAGATGGGTCTGGGGTTTCGGAGGTGGGGGTGCATTTTAGATGCAGAGGTCAAGAGAGATGGCATTTAAGCCAGATATTCAAAGATGTAAAAGAAAGGAAGGAACCAGTTCTTCCAAGAATTTGCATTTCTCCAATTCCCCAGATGATATGGATGCAGTTGCCCTGGGGACCATGTTTTGAAAAACACAGATGAAAGGTACACCTTTTTTTATTATTCAATGAATCCTTAATGAATGAGGAGGCCCACTGATGTTTCGGTGTGTGACCATTTTTCTCAAAATGCCTGCCTCGCATGCTCTGAGGGGCCGGCTGCTTTACAGGAAGGCAAAATCTCAAGAGGGAAGCTTTGAAAGATCCTAGGACAAGGTAGAAAGCCCTGCCGTGGATATAGATTAGGTTTACTTGCAGGTGACCCTGAATACAAACCCCAACCATATTCATAATCAATGAGACTATGACTCTGGATTGTCATTCTGGATAAGCCATGAAACCCATTAAGGCCTCAGTTTCCCCATTTAGGTAAAGAAGAGGTGACAGTGGTTAAGCAATTCTGGAATGTATGGTGGCGGTGCACTTGAGCAATGAGATCTGTTGGGTGGTGTGATTCAAGTAAAGGTACTTTGTTGTCAACTGATGTCTGTTGTGTGTGAAGCAGAGGCTGGTTATTCCTCTATTCACGGCCTTTCTACTCTGAAATTTTCTTACGTGGGAGGAAAATCTTGATGCGGTAGAGACTGTGGGACTCTTGCAGGCTTTCGCAAGCGTCACCCCTCGTGTGAGTGGGGAAGGTTGGTAGACCTGTTAAACCAGATGACTTTCAGGGTCCTCCCAGCCCCAGAATCCAATGGCCACCTGGCTCATTTGCAGAGGGTGCTGGTAATACTCCTGACTTTGACATAATTTTAACATTAAAGTATCAAGGCTGCTCCAGATCACAACTGCTGGAGAAGTGGTGATAGTGGGGGAGTTTCTTGAAGATATTTTTCCTGATTCCAAGACCAATCTCCCAAATCACAGGTCTTCGCAAACCCAGCGTGCCCCCTCGCCCACACTGTTCAGCAAGAGCTGCCTTTCCTGCCCAGAGCCAGGGCCAGCAAGCTGCCAGGCAGGAAACTCACTGCTGGAGAAGAAGCCCAAAGAGCAGGAAACCTCGTGGGGCCTGGAGCTCTTTTAACTGAATATACCCTTTCTTCATTTCATCCTTGCTGGACTTGATCTAAAAAGTAGTTAATGAAACGAACATGCCCATTTTCTTCCAATTTTGTATTTTTAAACATCAACAACTGACAACCATTTCTATATACAAATGTTGCCAAAGGAGATATTTGGCTTTACACAGGGTAAAAACTGAACCTGTTAGAGTGCCTTTTGTTGATTTACTTAAAAATCTGTAATTTGACATGTGCAGAATTATTAAGGCATTTATTGTGGTGGGCATCAAGTGTGTCCTTCAAAAGAAATACAAGATATGTTGACGTTCTGGGCCCAGCACATTTCACTCCAATTTGTCTAAACTATCAGTTATGGAGTCCTTTTTTCTACTTATTGAAGGCATTGGGGGAAAGGGTGAACAAGAGGCTTGAATTCCTTGAGAAAATAAAATGTGACTATTATGCTGAAAAGTAGGCCTCATGGAGTATAAATACAGAGTATTCACTGTGCCTTCAAATTTGTTTCCTTGGAGGAAATATAAAGCAAATCTCAAGACCTTCTGGTCACTTCCAAGTCATAAAGGGCCTCTAGTCACTAATTAATACAAACAGTCCAAAGTTAATATCAAATGTGTGAGTTTCATTTCATCTCACAACTCCTCCTCTTTCCTGTTCCCGGTTCGGGCCCAATGCAAGCCTGCTGCCTGCAGTGGGAAATTGGCCTCTTTTTCCTTCTCTCACATTTATTCCTCTTTGTGCATCTTTCCAGCCTGGATTTCTGATCCTTACTGGGTTGAAGAGGGGGAGTCAGGAGGAAAAGAAAGGGCTAGGGAATATGGGTCTCAGTCTGGCAGATGTTAGGAGCTGCCTCCATCTCTGGGCTCATTCATGGGCTCCTCGGATACCCCCTCCCCCACTCCATACCCCAGCCTCACACCTGTGGCTCCCTCAGGCTGGTCACGTATGGGCCTTCCTCAACTTTGGGAATCACTGCATTTGCTGTGGCGATCCTCCATCCCCTTCAGGCAGCCCAATTGGACAGGACCCGGATTGAACCCACACTGGTTCCCTCTGTCACATGGCCCACATCAGCTTCACCCTTTGTCCCCACAAACTTTGGGCACACAGCCCAATCCCAAAACAGACACCTTTTCTTGCTTGCCATCAGAGTAGTGGGCCAGACGTTTCTTGTCCTTAAGATTTCCAGGTGGGCCGGACCTGATGGTACTGTGTCCACCAATTCTTAGCAGATATTTACCAAAGTCTTCTAGGGACTTTGGTGAAGCCCCTTTCCCTGGGCTTCAGATGAGGGCAGGTGTGCCCTACCTCTCCCACCTGAGGTCGAGGGGGACTCAGGACAAACAACTTCTCCCAAAATCCTCCAATTTCCTAATTCTTGACTCTTTTGTACCCTTGATGTGTGTGAGAGAAGATTGAAACCTCACTCACTTTTTTTTTGTTTGTTTTTTAATCCTGCATGGTGGCCTTAGACTTCACTTTGGAACGTGCCATTTAATATTTGTGGATCTCAGCCCAACACTGAGATGAAATGGTTCTGTTTTAACATTCTGTTTATATATCCACATACATCTGACCAAATAAACATGGTTCAGCTTCCTTAACCTATTGACGATCAAATCATTTAATTCAGTTAATAAAAAGACTAAACTAATGAGGCCAATCTTTCTACAGCCCATGGGTCTCCATTATGTAATCCCAAATTGATCCCTTAGTTTACACCTTCAAGGAGTTTATAATTTTATGTGGCAAATTGGTCTTACAGTGAAATTTCTGGACATGCAAAAAGACTACATAGTGTTGGATATCGTGAGTTTTCCTAAAAGTACCAGTATAAACAGGAAATGCTATTGATGATCAGGAAGAGTTTATGGTGATTGAGTAGAACTGTTGCATCTGGTCATGAACAGAGAGTACCTCAAAACCAGCTGTCCTGCCGTGGAGCCTGAGGTTTCAGGGGGCCCCAGGTCCATTCTGTTCATACCTCTTGACTTTTATCGGCTACATGGTGGATCTGTGCCTACTGGGTCACATTGTTCCAGAATTTCTAAGGGTCACTAAGAGGAAAAGTCCATGCTGTGGGCTGAGCTGTCTTAAGAATCTCAGAGGAGATTCATTGCAAGCACCACAAAGAGTCCATGGTGAGCCCACAGGGCATGGCAGGGTTGGAACTTATGGGGATGTAGGGCTCTCAGGACGCCTGCTGATGAGAAACTGTCTTCTTGTCCTATAATTCTTGAGGTATGGATATTGTTTTACATTTCAGATAGTAATAAACACCTGGTAAATGCTATGTAATCCAAACAACAGATAAAATGTCAAAGAAAACATTTTATCCAAATGAAGCTAGATAATAGGTTCAAGTAATTTTATGCATTCATTCATTCATTCTCGGTTTTGTGTGTTGCTTGGCATTCTGAGAATGGTGTCATTTGGCAATTTCATCATTAAGTGAATTTATACAAACTGAGATGTGTAGCCTACTATACACCTAGGCTACAAACCTGTATTTCATCTCATTACAGTGAATACTATGGGCAATTGTAACACAATGGTGAGTATATGTGTATGTAAACATATCTAGATACACAGAAAAGATACAGTAAAAATACGGTTTTATAATCTTATGGGACAGTAAGAATATGGTCTAAAATACCAAAAATGGTACACCTGGGTAGGGCACTTACCATGAAAGGAGCTTACAGGACCGGACGTTGCTCTAGGTGAGTCAGTGAGTGAGCAGGGAGTGACTGTGAAGGCCTAGGACATCGCTGTGTAACCGGCTCTATAAAGCGATTTCAGTGACCACTATATGTGTTCTATAATCCTCTCCCTCTCGTATTTTAGATGTTCAGGCCAGTAGGGTTTGATGACCTTTCTGAATTGCTTCCCAGAAATAACTGAATTTCTGGAAGACAAAGGAGTAGAGGTGCTGAAGGCACGAGTAAGCTTCCTGGTGCCGACTCACCAGCCCTCACACCTGCCCGGGTACACGTGGCCCCTTGTTACTTACAGCACTACCTGCCCCAGTGAATGCGCCCGTCCCTAACAAGCCCAGGATCTCCATTGGTCGGGGAGATGGATTTGAGGCAGCTTCTCCTGTTCTCCCAATAAGATGTTGTTTTTCTTTAAAAAAAAAGAAAAATTCCTTCCTTTCTTAGCAATCCTCATTGTCCCAATAATTGGATCTCCATGTGGCAGATAACTGGACCTATGATGAAACCCCTTTGTGATTTCAATAATTGCTGTCTACTACGACAGACTTTATACACACTGTACACTTGGCTACCCTATGTTTATTTATAAGATATTTTTTTTTCATTTAAAAATAAATTCACCTTAGCTTACTGACTTTCTGCTTTAAAAAATTTAATTTTTGAAAATCTTTTTGACTCTTGTAATAATACTTAGCTTAAAACACAAACACATCGTACATTGTATAAAAATATTTTCTTTGTACCCTTACTCTGTAAGCTTTTTCCTATTTAATTTTTTTTTAAAACTTTCTTGTTAAAAACTAAGACACAACCACACACATTAGCCTGGGCCTACCCGGGATCAGGATCATCAATACCACTGTCTTCCGCCTCCACATCTCGTCCCTCTGGAAGGTCTTCAGGGGCAATGACAGGCATGGAGCTGTGGTCTCCTGTGATAACAATGCCTTCTTCTGGAACAACTCCTGAAGGACCTGCCTTCTGCTTAAGGCTGTTTTACGGGTAGCTTTTTTTATAAGTAAAGGAGTACACTCTAAAACAATGATAAAATCTATAGTATGGTAAATACATAAGCCAGTCACATAGTCATTTATTATCAAGTGTTATGTACCATACATAATTGTACACGCTAGACTTTTATACAACTAGTAACACAGTAGACTTCTTTATACCGGTATCACCACAAACACACGAGTAATGTGTTGCTACAACATTAGGACTGCTACAACATCACTAAGCGATAGGAATTTTTCAGCTCCATTATGATTTTACAGGATCACCATTGTATATGTGGTCTGAAACATCATTATGCTGCACATGACTGAATACTTATTGAACACCAAATATATACCAGGCAAGTGTGCTAGGGGCCCAGAGGGATCTCAAAATCTAGTGAAAAACACAACACTAAAACAATATGTGTAATTCAAAGCGACAAGTCCTGTAATAATAGTAGGTTACCTACCTACTTCCCAAGGAGAAATTAAATCTACTTGGTTAAGTTGTTAATTTTAGATTTATGCATTGGTAATAGAAAAAATATATTTTTAAAAATATTTGGAGAATAGGATGTTATCTTCAATAATAGGCTATTTAATTTTCTCTCCATTAATTTCTAAAAATTTGGGATAGAGTGGATCTAAATGTGGAAAGAAGTCTTAGTGTAAAGTCTCCTTTGAAGTTTATGCTATGGGTCGGAAAACTTATAATACATAACAATTGGATTTTCTCCTAATATGAAAACAACTATTTGGCTTCTTTTGCAAAAGTGAAAAATTAACCATAAATATAAAACCTCTTCTCTCTGCAAAAAATAGGCCACAATCATTGTTTTCCTCTTACTGGAATTCGGATGGATTGCCAGCATCCAGTGGCTATATTTATTGATGACATACATGGAAAGATTAAAGGATATGGTTAAGAAAAGTTGGGTGATTTCTGGTTTCAAATCTACTGATAATTTGGTACATAAAGAGATTCTAAATTAGACTGTAGACACATTTTCCATTGGAGTTTTAAGCATTTTAGCTGTATATCAAAACATCTTATTGCCTAATATTTGACAGTCTGCTCCAAAATATTTTCTTTATTTTTGTGAAAGTCATAGTCCATTTCTGTACATGACAGCCACAGTTTTGTCAACAATCTACTACTTATTTACTAAGATTTAAAATCTGATGATGGATATTTACTTGTACTGTATAAAGTCTCAGTGGGAGCAATAGAAGGTGGTTTGCAATGGGTCTGAAAACATTGTTAAACAGTAAAAACTGGCATCGCAACAATTCATTTCCAAAACCACACTGAACTCATAAATGAGTTTTTGTTTTTTAAGTTTATATAGCTTGCTTCTAGTGTTAATGTTATCCACATCTATGGTACCATTATGCATGGTTATTTTTTTTTTTATCCTCAGGGAAACCGTCCTGATTTGAACTGAATTTCAATGACATTGTGTCAAGCAAACTGTCATTTTGGAATGGCAGTAAGCAAGTGTTCAACAACTCTTTATTTCATCTAAAACTTTTGGATCACACAATTATGGTCTTTATCACACTTTCATCAACTTTAATTCATTATTAGCTTGTGTTTCTGGGGCCCAATAATTGTTAACTACTAGAAAAATAATGGTGCCAACCAGCAAGAAGAACTTGCATTTTCTACATCATTGCATTTAATCTTTGCAACATCTCTTTGAGGTGAGACTTGTCCCCACTTTATAGATTCATGGTAAAGACCTTAATTTGCACAAAGTCATACGACTTCTAGGTGGTAATCTTCAAACTAAAATATCTGAAAAAAATGCGTGGCCTCACTCATAGTAAAAAAGTGTTAATTAAAACCACATGGAGAGATATACTATTTTGAAAAGGTCAAATATCCACCATACTTGTAAGGGTGGTGGGAGTTCAGTTGAAGGCATTTGGCAGCACCTACCAAAATCAACATTGCACATATTTACTCAGATGCAAATTGACTTATGTACATATTTACTGATTATGGCATTGTTGATAAGTTCAAAATATTGGGAACACACTTAATCGCCATTAATGTGGAACTGGTAAAAATAAATTAGGATTCCTCTATGAAGTGGAATATTATGCAGCCATAAAAACGAGGAAGATATTTATATGGTGAAATAAAAAGATATCCAAGATATATTGTTCATGAAAACAAAAATCATGGCTCAAAACAGGGTACCTATTACTGTTTGGTTTTTTTAAAAATGTGTGTAGAAGTGTGTGTGCCTGTGTGTGTGTTTTTCTATATGCATAGAATATCTCTGGAAGGAAACTTTTAAAAAGTGGTGACCTTGATTGTCTCCAGAGAGGGGAAGTTGGTGGGTCTCAGGCAGAGGTAAGAGATTTCCCCAACTATGTACGGCTTTGGAAATCTCTTTTGAAGCTTAAAACACAAACTGCCTTATATACTTAAAAGTAAATGATATAAAATTTAAAAATGAAATGACATCAGCAAAGCACTTGATAGATGCTCAGTTAACAGCCGTCAGGATTTCCCTTATGCTTCTGGTGAAGCGTTGGAAGAGCAATATCAGTAAAGAGATCAAATCTAGAAAGGATGTTTTGGTTGTTGCTAAACCAAGCTGAAAGAAAAATCTCCAAAATTGATAGTCATGTTCATATTGTAGTAGTATGGACTGAACAGAAATAAGCTTCATCATCACTCCAGCTCCCAAAGAGGCTAAGGTAGTTAGTTGGTTCTCTTTTCCAATCTCCTTCCTCCCAGCATACAGATTGGGGTGATATGGAACAAATCTCTTAAGAATATACACAATGCTGTCATAGCCATTGTGAGTGAGGTCTGAAAGGAGAGCAGGCTTGGAGTCCTGAGGTTATGGATCAGAGTTGCCACTGAAATTCCTTTTAACAAAGTGAAGAGTATATCCCTGAGGTCACAAGTGTTACTGACCACTTAGTGCTAGATTACCTAGAAGAGCCCGCAGATCTGCTGGGCAGAGCAGGGAGAGTTTGTTAAGTATATAGAGAAGGGTGAATTCAGGCTGATTGGGAAACATTCATTTGAATGAATGTAGCAATTATTTTCAAGAATAAGCATGTCCAGACTGATTGAGCAAGAACTATATTTAGTTGTCATTTTGATGCCCGTTCTGAAAAAGCAAAATTATCACATCAGAAAAGAGTCAAAGGTCACATTTAGCATAAAAGAAAAGCCAATGGAAATGGGACTGTTAGACTAAAACTTTTGAGTATTTTACACGAACACTTAGAAAAGGACTTATTGCTTTTCATGTTTTCTGTCTCTAACATTACAAGTAGCAAGGGAGTAAATTCCTGATGTTTGGAATACTCTCACCCTCAGTTTTCCTTTGGGACAATCATTACTCCCTCTGATTTGACTGTGGTGGAAAGTGTTGTATGAAAGCCATTACTCTACCAGCAAGCGCTGCTTGTGCTTGTTTATTATACACTATGAATCGCTTACACATGAACAAAGATGATCCCTGTGAGGGTAAGAGGGACACATCCTTACTGAGATGTGAAGAAAAACTTACTCAGGAAGACTAGGAGCTAACCAAAGGATGATTTGATACAGATAATTCTCATTTCGAATGTTCAAGCCTTTTGAGAGAGCAAGGAGTAAGATATGCTTTGCGTAAAGATACCTCCTCCCAGGCCCTATGTTTTCCCTTTTTGGTCCTTTCACAGTTCTACAAAAGTAGGGATTTCCTTTGTTTAATAAGATTTCCTTTTTTAAAATTCAAATACCTCCATGTGAGATAGAATGGAAATGAGCTCAATCAGATATGTTCCCATAAACTCCAGTCTGAAATTAAGACCTTGAGTGAACTGGAATGTTGATAGGATGGGGGGTTAGGGGGTGGGGCAGTTGTACCACTTGTACTCTGGGCACCACAACAAAAAATGAGGCCTGAGGCCACAGAAGGCTGTGTTGGGGAAGAGGTGTCAGTGACCCAGCCTTTTGGAAAGGGAGGCCAAGGGAGCTGAGGACATACATGTGAGGGAGAGCACATTGGTTGGCCAGGGCACAGTGAAGAAAAGGGAACAAATTTACAATTTGTACAATTAGCCATTTATTAACATTTGGTATAAAAGTTTGTAGAGTTATTTCCCCCCCTCTGGATTTATGGTACAAAAAGCTACTGGCAAGTATCACTAAAAGTAGTGTCTTTATTCAAGAATCAACCAAAAGTTCATCACTAAATTCTTCTGAATCTTTGAATTTTTATGGTATTCCCAATAATCTTTCCAATTCTTTTAAGAGGCTGATTTTTAGGAAGGCTAGCACTTTTTGATCCTAAAGTGGTTTCCTTGCTGAGTATGATAACAAAATGGGAAGGAATTTTAATGTCTTTCAAATTAGATTCTCTTAGCAATTGAAAAGTATCAAATAAAGTAAAACAAGTAGATTTGTTTTTGGTTAAAGATATCATATTTGTAAGTTTGTACAATTTAACAGATACAGAAGGATTTACGTTTTTTCTTTAGCTAAAATGCTCAAGCTCAATTCAAATTATATGGCTATGCGAGTAAGACCTAATGAGCTCTCTTCTTAGGAGGAATGAATAGAAGGTGAATTTCTTCATGTTCAAAAGGTAAATCGGATCTCTGAACACAAGTTGTTTCAGTGTTTTTAACTTATGCTCTCAAACTCTTCTCCCTATTTCTTTGCCAGTGATTTAGGAATGTGGAATCAATCTTGTGTTTTCCAAAGACTTGGGGATTTTTAAGACTTTAAGAATATTTCATTGAGCCACCAAGATTTTGTCTTAGTTTGATTTACACTGCTCACACTAAAAGAAGAAAGAATTCATATCTACAGAGTGACTACAGTGGGGGAGAAAGAATGATGTACCCTAAGTTTGGAGACCCAAATTCTAGTCTAGTTCCCCTCGCTGCGCCTTTTGGCAAGTTTCCTGTTCCTTTCTGGGCCCCTGATATTTTGTAAGTACAGTGAAGAGTTTGAACTCAAGAACTTATAAAGGAACCATCAATGCTAATAGTCTAGTATGTGATAAGAAATGTGAGTTGTTCTAGAGAATATGAATCTGCTTCCCAATTTTCCTTCAAGCTTTGATTCTAAATTTCAGTTATTATAGTTACTCCTTTTGAGGTAAGTCATTGGGGAAGTGCGTTAACAATGAAAATAGGATGTCTGGGAGGAGTTTAAACATTCATTGTTCAAACAGTATTTGTCGGGGGCCAACTGTGCATCAGGCATTGTACTAGACAATGGACTTGTGACTTTGAAAAACGCAGTCCCTGTGTGCCCTTTTTGAATTTACAGGCCAGTGAAGGGAAACAAAGAAATAAATACAAAATCTAACTGTGTGATAAGGGCTATAATGGGAATGTTTAGGGAGATAAGAGCATTCATAGGAGAGGCACCCAACACGAAATCTGGGAAGACTTCCTGGGGGCTGTGATGTCTCAGGGGAGACTTGAAGGGTGAGTCAGAGTAAGTCAGATGAATAAGGATAGGAGGAAGATTTCAGGTAGAGTAATTGCACATGTGAATATTTAAACCCAGAGAGGATCCAGAGGGTTTGGGGAATTTGAAAGAAATGCAGTATGGGAGGAGTGCAGTACCTGTGGAGGAGGGTGGGGAATCTTGAGAAATGAGGATAATAATTCAAGTCCCTTTGCTCTTGAGATAGATAACTCTTCCTGCAGGGCAGCAAATGGATAGTGAAAGCAAAAGGATGAAGGCAGTGATCTTCTGGGAAAAGTTGGTGTCCTAAAAATAATAATGAGGATGAGAAAAGGGAGGGGACTCAAAAGAGATCAAGGAGACAGAAATAAAAATCTATGAGAGATCAAATGTAGAGATTGAGAAAAAAGCTCAAGGCTTCGGGCTGGATATTTTTGGCTTGTACACCTACCAACAGTAGTGCCATTTGCTAAGCTAGGAAACAGAAGGGAGGGGCAGGTCTGGGCAAAAGATAAGAGGTTAATTTTGGACAAATGGAGCTTCAAGTGGCTAGTACATAGTAGGTGCTCAATAAATATTTCTTGAATGAATAAATATGCAAGTAAAAATGTCTAATAGGTATCTGGAAACGTGGCTCTCCTACTTAGGAAAGAGATGTTGGTTGGAGATTTCTATTTTGAAGTCTTCAATGTACAGATAGATGAAGCTTAAACCCCAGGGAGTGGTTGTGATCATCCAGGGCAAGGTGTGTAGAGGGGAGAAGAGGGTCTAAGGGCTCATCAAGAGGAGCACAAGTACCTGAGCGCAGGTAGAGGAAGAGGAGCTCTCAGATGATCTGAGTAGGAGGGGCCATTAAAATATTAATAGGACTAAATGTGAACACCCTAGAAGCAAGCTCTGTGAGGGCAGAGATTTTTATTTTGTTTATTTTGGGGTGCCTAACATTGACTGAATTGTATCCTCTTCCCTGCAATTCACATGTTAAAGTCCTAACCCTCAGTGTGACTATACCTGAAGATGGGCTTCTTCGAAGAGGGTCCCCACCACACCTGACCACACTGGCACTTCCAACCTGATCTCACACTCCCAACCTCCCACACTCTGAGAAAAATAAATCACTGTCATTTAAGCCACCCAGTTTAGGATGTTTTGTTGGGCCAGCCTGAGCTGACTAAGACAGGCCCCGAACACTTAGAAATGGTCCTGGCAAATATAGCTAATCAATATTTTTTGAGTGAATTGAATGAACAAGTCATTCAATGACATACTTCTGAAAGTGTCACTTCCTCAACACAATGTGATTGTACTCGAGGGGGTTGGAGGGGAGGGGAGTCCATGTGGGAGTCCTAGGTGCTTGGGGAGAGTGGGAGGGAGCTGTGGTAACAAAATAGGAAGAAAGACCTGAAAAGGCTCAAAATGCAGAAATCTCCTTTAAAAAATTGGCTAAGTCTTGCTCTAAATTGGGGATGGTTCTGATTTAATTATGTGGTGTGTGTGTGTGTGTGTGTGTGTGTAAAAGTCCTCCTTAACATTAGATAAGATTATCTCAATCTAAGTGAATTTAGGCACAATCTGGACATTGCTTTTCACAGAGAAATCATGCCCTAAGCTGGCAATGAGATTCCTCAAGTAAACAACAGATAAAGGAAGGAAGAGGGACACAGTGTAATAATAACTGGAATAATTGGAATTCTTATGCCACTCATGGCACTTACAGTGAAAGTACTTTCTAAATTGTCTTCTATTACATGCAATACAGGTAAATTATATAAAAAGTTCCTAAAATGTTATTAAAAATAAATTTTCTAAGATAATGTGAGATGAAAGTTATGACATTCTATTAACCTGGCAAATTAAGTCCAAATCATTCATTGATTCCTAATGAAGAGTAGCCATCCTGCTTGACAACCCAAAATTCAAACTATCTTCATCAAGTCCTGGGTAGGAAGCCAGAAAATGGCATCTGAGTTCACAGGGTTTGTAAGAGTCATGGTCTTTGGCTTGGCTCTTGGTTTACAAATTGTGTCTTTTTTCCTTTGGAGTGGAATGAGAAAGAAAAAGCTGTTTAGAAACATGTTAAAGAATATTGATTCTGGTTGGCGTCTTGCTAGTTTGTATCCTTGCAGAATTAGGCAGCTTTTGATAATGTTAAAATCCTGTTATACTTAAAAAGATCCATGACTGGAGTGTTAGTACAGTTCTGTGGCCTTGAGGGTCCACATCCCAGGGAGAGGGGTCTGACTGAGAAGAGGACAGCTCTAAACCCTGATGCCCCATAGAGCTACATGCCCAACACCTGACTGGTCGTGCCATCGGTAAGAAATGAGGTATATGTGTTCCAATTTGTAAGAGATCATGGTCCAAATAGAGAGACCAAAGGTTTATGTTACCATCCGGCCCAGATCATGGTCCATGGCAAAATAAATCTATGGTGATAGAAATCAGTGCAATGGTTGCCTATGGGGGTTGGTATTGAGTAGAACGGGGAATGAGCAGAACCTTCTGGGGTGATGGAAATACCTCATACTTTCACTGGGATGGTTGTTACATGGGCATATCTATCTGTCCAAACTCAACAAACTATAAACTTAAGATATGTGTACTTCCCTATCTAAATTTTGCCTTGAATACCAAACACTCAAGGCCAAGTGAAAAAGTCTAGGAGCTGATCAAAAAACCTTAAAACAAATCACCAAATTATTTTTCAAATGAGCGGAAACTTACACTTTTGAGGAAAATGGATGGTATCAAATAAGTATTCAAAAATGAGATCCCAAAGAGAGCATTTATAATCAGTATAATGATCAGTTTGGACATAGCTAAAACTTTCATGTCTCAGAGCAAAGGAACCATTTCTTAGTAGTATAAGCTATTATGCCGATATTTCCACATTTATTTTCTTTCATGATTCTGTTGGAGGAATAATGTTTTTGTATTGTAAAAAGCTTTTAAGGGAGCTAGAGATGAAGCTATGTTTGGTCATAGTATTATCTGCTTACGAACTAAAAATTCAGAGCTCTCTTGTGAATCATGCTGCCAAGAATTGCAGGCTTAAGCCTCGAGATTGTACAAATTAGAATTTTAACTTTATGGCCTCAGTCGGCATGAAGATAGAAAGATAATCTTCTAGCAAAAACATTTTTGAAAGTGGTACAATGTCACATGGAAATTTAACTTTTAGAGATAGATGGTTATCCAGGCAGATGTAATACTATTTTGTCCTTTTAAGTATCTGGATCAATAAATTAGCCAATATTTGGTGACCTAATATGGCCAGGCACAGTGCAAGGCACTCAGAATTCCCAAATAACTCTAGCCCGACCTTGCCCTCACACAGCTTCAGAGCAGGATGAGGAGATAAAAAATAATATACACATAACTCTAATTCAGGAAGAATTTGATAAATCATGAGACCTACACTGAGAATTCAGGGGAGAGGAGATTTTCTTTAAATAAGGAATAAAAGATGGCCTTACAGATGTGGTGGCATTTGGGCTGCACCTATAAAAGAAGTTACGCCTACCCCTGACAAGCCAGGAAAATGGGTGTTCTAGGCAGAAAAGAAGACAAAGCTTTGAGTCATCATAAAAGCTTTGAGTTCTTGGAGTATCAGGTTTTTGTTTGGTTGAAGCAGAGGTTACAATTGGAGAAAATGGACTGGGAAGGACAGTTATGGGCAGAGAGGATGCCCTGAACTCCTGGGGGAACAATGATTTGGGTTAAAGGCAGAGCTGGTTCATGACAAGATGGATCCTGAGAAGCAAAAAATCCAAGAAAAACTAAACAGGCAGCAGGGTGTAGGATGATGTGGAGGAGGGAAGAGGAAAATAATTCATTAAGGGCTCTTAGGACAGGTGAGATGACGAGGGGCTGAAAGGGCAACAGAAATGCAAGGGAAAGAGAAAGACTGCAAAGCCAGAAGGTTCAGGAACTGCTTCTTGATCAGGTGCGCAAGGCAAGAGAAAGTCAGCCCTCAGTGAGATTTTAATCTGGGTGCCTGGGGGGACAGTGATGGTGGCCCCAGACAGAGGGAAGTGGGGAGGAGCACCACCTTTGGGGGAGGGAGAATGCTGACTCGTTTGCACAGGCCAGTGATGCCCAGGAGACTGCCGGAAAAGTGGGTCTGGAGATAAACGTGGCAGGGCAGTGGAGCTCGAGAAATCTTTACCCTTCTTCACCTGGGAGAGTCAGCAGGTCATGGCTGACTCTCTCATGTGTGTGTCCAGCATGAGAGTGTAGGGAGAGAAGGGAGAGCTGGGGTCCCCAGTGCGAAGCTGTTGTCAGGGGCAGGAGAGGAAAACCACCGTAATGCAGTATGCTGCCCCACCCGCGATCACCAGGCCCGGGGTCACAAATCTCACCAAGAAGAGTTTGAAAGACAATGCTGGAGAGAAGGTGGTCAAGAAAACTGCCTTTACTGGATATCTTGGACTAACTTTGTAAGTCTCTGAATAATCCAAGTCTGCGAGGAGGCGATAGCTAAGCTTCTTATCCTTATGTTAAAGGTTAACGTTTGCAGATCCCCCTTTTCTTTCTTCCTTCCTCCCCTTTCTTCTGCCTTCTTTCTCTCTTCTCCTCTCCTTTCCTTTCCTCCCTCCTTGCATATTCTTGCTTTATTTTGGAACTGTCTAGTATGTGGGTGGTCATTGACCTACAGGAGGAGCCACTCACCACAGTCAACAACAGAGGGCGACAGTCTTTCTTTTCAATATTTATTTATATCCAATATTTATCGTCATTGCTGATTATGGAGGGAACTCTTCTGTGTTCCAGTACTGCAATATTTTTGGTCTTTCAGTGTCCAAAAATATATATTTGCATTATGACATCATTAACATTTTTATAACTTTCTACTTCTTTCTTTGTGCTGGTTTCCAGAGCCACTCATAAATCTCTCAGCAACTGCATAGTGTCCAGGGCCACAAACTGGCCACTCGTGGCATTGTGATTAGAGTCATTTAATACCCAAGAGAGTGACTAATGCCTGGCAACAAAGGCTCCACTAGCTGTCCTGTGTCCTGGGACCCTGGGACAGGCACACTAGAGGCACCTTATCATTGTGTATCAGTAGCAAGAGAAAAAGTTAAGGGCCAGGTGGATCCATGTGGGCACCGTGAGGAAATGAGAGCCCTTTCCCCGTGATCAATGCCAGTACAACCTGTTAGCCTAAAATCAGTTTAAAACAAAGGTACCCACCGTTGTCTTATCTTCATACTCTAGGCTTTTAATAATATTTTTTTTTCACATGTTTACAGAAAGCAGTCAACTGAGCTATTCGTGGAAAGGTTTGTGGGTTTGGTTAACGAGGTGGAGGAGTATTACATTTCAGCTGGAAACACATCCCTAGAATGCCAAAACATTTATTCCAAAGTCTGGTTTCCTGGTGCAATCGGAGGCATGGCAATAGTGTTTCTGTTCAGAGACTGGGGGCTGGGGCCAGCAAGGCATTTGATCTGAATGTGTCCCAGAAGCCTTTTATTGTTAAATTATATTCTTTAGGAAAAACCACTCATGTCCCATTTTGTAAACTTGATATCCATACACTTTTGACTGGCATTCTATTTTAGCTGTAAGACTGTGATTTACAGCAAGCCTGTTTTTCCTCTTGCCTAGGATGGCAGCAGAAAGCATGGGGCACTCTGTAGGCTCCAAAGCAAGGAGCACAGGGGCTGGAGTTTCTGTTCCCCAGTAGTGCTCTCCCTGGCTGTGCCACACTGCTGTCCATGAGCAGGCAGCAGAGTCTCCCTCACTCCCTACTGCCATTCATCCAGCGCTGAGCAGCAGCCCAGCTGCCGTGTCTGCCGGGAGGGGCTGCCAAGTGCCCTGCCTACTGGCTGCTTCCCGAATCCCTGCCATTCCACACACAAACACATCCACACACGCTCTCTGCCTCTCTCACACACCAGCCACTCACACATGCGAGTACATTCCTGCCTTCCTTCTCACTGTCTCGGCCCTCGACTTCTACAAGCCCATGGAACATTTCTGGAAAGACGCTCTTGATCCAGCAGGGTAGGATTGTTTTGATTTCTCTGTCTGTAGCTTTAGCATTTTGAGAAAGCAACTTACCTTTCTGGCCAATGTCTGTATCTTAGCAGGGAGATGAGGATTGCTGTTCTCCTTGGGGGTATGCCTGTGTCTTCTTTTCCTTTCAGGACTTGTAGGAGTCTTTGTGCCATTTCTATACAATTTGATAGGTTCAGATTTTTTAAGAGCTTTATGAAGTGCTTTTGCATGTGTTTCAAAAAGGCATTTGAAAATTGAAAGTATGATTTACAGAAACGAAATCATCTGTAAAAAATTGCTTTGGAAAGTAATGATTGCTGGCCATAAAGAGAATTATCTGAGATTCACCTAATGTGTTTTTAACCCTTTCTTTGCTTACAATCTATAGCTATTAATGCTAAACTCAATTTTGGCTTCATATTAAATCAGCTACATCTATGTATGGTCCAAAATGTTCTGTTTTTGTAAGAATTAGATAAAATGTATACCTACTAGTATAAAATATTCAAAACTGTAACTATTAGTAACAGCAACATTGGCATTTATATATACCATGAGCATTTTGTCAGATACTGTATTAGGTGTTTGGGGTAGCAATTAAACCAAAATATTAGGGGCTGTATCAGAGTCTATTAGGCTAGGGCAAAGGAAGTTTATTAAAAAGTATAAACTATCCAAGATTATGGATGCATGATATACTTAACATATTTTTTGTCTCATTAATAGGTATGTATGTGTGTGTATGCTTAGTTTTTAATTTCAGCTCAAAACTTTTTCCTGTTTATCTTTCATCTGAATATTTTATTCTGCATATTCCTATACCAAGTGAACTTAGAAAGTCCAGTTGTAGAACTAAAGAACAGAAATGCAGAAATGCATTTTAAAATTCGTTGGTTAGACAGGCAATGTAACATAATTGCCAAAGCTTTGGATAATGACCTGAGGTTATGTTTTATATGAAAAGGTTACATTTCATATTCAGTTTCTGAAGTTTTGGTTGCATAACCTGTGGAAGGCATGAACACCCATGTGCGCCCTAACCGAAGGTTTTTCTGAATCATCGTTCACATGAGAATTCCTAATGGGAGCAAGTACAGTACTATGGTCCAACATAAACACACAAGTCGGGCCGGGAGAACCTCAGAAGGTTGTGGCTGGAAGGGTCCACTTTGGGAGCATTTTGCAGATGAGAACACTGAGGCCCCGCAGCATTCTCCTGACGGCAAAATGCAGCTCTTTCTATAGTTACACCTTAAATCTCCGCCCCTTTCACCCTCAGATGCCTCCTATCAGTCCCTGCAGCAGCTAAATATAGCTGTCTGTGGTTGGCTGCATATGCAACCGCACACCCCATTCTATCTGCCATATCTCAGTTACAGAGTAGTCCTCCCCAGGGTCATTTTATGTACACACTACATATTTGTAGCCAACAACGAGAGTGAATCAAACAGAAGGAGAGACAAACAGAGATAGATTGGAGTCTGGCACGGGGCACATAAGGCAGCACATTGGAAAAAGCTGGCCCCTGGATTAGTCTTGCGCGTTTATTTTAAGCCCAGTCTTCCCCGGGCCACCTTTAGGAGATCCTTGTGCGCCCCCGCCCCCCTGCAGTGAAATTCAGCCTCCATCCAGCAGCGACGACAAGTAAAGTAAAGTTCAGGGAAGCTGCTCTTTGGGATCGCTCCAAAAACGAGTTGTGCCTGGACTGATGTTTAAGCCAATGTCAGAGCAAGGCAACAGTCCCTGGCCGGCTTCCAGCACCTTTGTAATGCATATGAGCCCGGGAGACCAGTACTTAAAGTTGGAGGCCCGGGAGCCCGGGAGTTGGCGAGCGCGTTCGCCCCGGACTGCACTTGCTCGCGTCTGGCCGCCCGGCTGCACCGGACCGGCCGGCTCCCGGGGCAGGGCCGGGGCCAGAGCTCGCATTGCATGGTGGCGGGACATGCGCTGCGCCGCCTCTAACCGCGGGCTGTGCTCTTTTTCCAGGTGGCCCGTCGGCTGCTGAGCCCTCTGCCGCGCGGGGAGACGGTGCGCGCCTTGCCCGCGGCCGCTGACCATGACGATGACTCTCCACTCCAAAGCGTCGGGCATGGCCATGCTGCACCAGATCCAAGGGAACGAGCTGGAGCCCCTGAACCGCCCGCAGCTCAAGATCCCCCTGGAGCGGCCCCTGGGCGAGGTGTACGTGGACAGCAGCAAGCCCGCCGTGTACAACTACCCCGAGGGCGCCGCGTACGAGTTCAACGCCGCGGCCGCTGCCTCCGCGCCAGTCTATGGCCAGTCCGGCCTCGCGTACGGCCCCGGGTCCGAGGCGCCTCCGTTCGGCGCCAACGGCCTGGGGGGCTTCCCCCCGCTCAACAGCGTGTCTCCGAGCCCGCTGGTGCTGCTGCAAACGCCGCCGCAGCTCTCGCCGTTCCTGCAGCCCCACGGCCAGCAGGTGCCCTACTACCTGGAGAACGAGCCGAGCGGCTACGCGGTGCGGGAGGCCGGCCCTCCAGCGTTCTTCAGGTACCCGCGCCCGCGCGCCTGCCGCGCCACGTCGGGGTGGCCGCTGCGCGCCCGGCGGGGGGGAGCGAGCGGGCCAGCCAGCGCGGGGGTCGCGCCGCCCGCAGCCCGCCGGAGGCCGCAGCCCGGGCGCTTGGGCACCCGGGCCAGCCCCGCCGGCCCCGCCAGCCCCGCCAGCCCCGGCCGCTGCAGCCGCGGGAGCCGCGGGACGCGCGATCCGAGGGCGCGCGGGGAACCCGGGGCGGGCGCGCGGCCCAGCCCGGGGGGCTGTTGGTGGAGCCCACATTCAGAGAGTTCAGTTCTATCGCTTGGCAGCTTAAAAAAATGTTTTCCACCCCCCACCCGGCAGTGCGAGAGGCAGATCCGCAAGCCCACGTGCTACCTAACTAAACAAACGTTGGAAAACCGTACAAAGCAGCAGTTATTTGTGGGGGGAAAACACCTCAAAGCAAATAAACACGAGGCGCTTTGAGTCACTAGCAAAGGTCTCGTTTTTTTTTCTTCTTGTATTTAAAGCTGGAGGTGATGGAGGTAGCGGAGCTGGGGAGGGTTTTGTTTACTATTATTTTAAAATTTTGTTTTTTTGATGTGCTCACAAAATTTCCCTTCATCTAGAATTCCAGGTTGAAAGTATGCAGGCTATTAGCGTGATGATGACTTTGTGGGGAGCAGTTCCTATCACCTGCGTTCCCACTCCTCCCCATCCCACGTCAGGGGCTCTAGGACTGAAGTGCCATAGGGATGAGAGCCATACAGGGGTTGAATGGTCTCAACAGGTTTCTCATTTCTGAGTTTACTGGTTGAGCCCGTGTTGGAGCATATTGCTGGCATGTGACTTCTGACAGCAGAAATTTTATAGGTGTCTCCTGAGGTTAAAACACGCCATATCAAAGCACGAGTGCTCTAAAATAACCCCTTGCCTGCTTAGTTCCATGCCCGGCCGAGCACTGTTGTGGAGGTCGTCTGGGTTCTGCGCCTCCCAGGAGGCGGGAGAGCGCTTTAAGTGGCGAATGTTTCACATCCTCATTTTAATTTTTTTCTTATAGCGATTGTCTTTCTTCCTCTCCCTTTAGTCCCCTTTTCCCTTTGACAGTTTCTCCTTCCTATTCCTGATGGGCCTGCAGAGGGCTTAGGTGGGGGTTTCTGGTGAACACCTGCAGGACAGGTATATCCTGGGTTGGGTTGGTAGGCTTCAGGGCGCCCACATGGCTGGGTGCTGAGTTAGGCACTTCCCAACTGTACCTAGTGTCTGGATTTGCCTCCTGCTCTTGCCCAGATACTTCTACCCTGCACACTGTGGACTGTTTTCTCTTCAGTGTTCTATTTCCAGAGATATTTTTAGCAGAAGAAACAGGACTAAGGTGCAGGTTAGCCGCAGAGGGTACTGAAGGGCAGATTCTTGGGGTATCCAAACGTGCTTCTTCAGACCTCTCAGAGGAGTTTAGAGCATCTCACAGCTAAGCAGCAGGTACAGGCTGAGTTATTGCTCAAAAGACAAACAATGAACAAAACTTTAAAACTTTGGCAAATTTTAAATTCATTTCACTTGTCTTAATTTAGGGTTAAAATGTAAAAAGAAAAATTATTTCTTTTGCCCATTTTTTTAAAAAATAGAAGAACAAAATAAAGCGATTAAGGGTAATTCAAAAAAGATTTTAAACTCCTGAATGTGAAGGAAGGCATTAGTATGATTTGAATTCCATAACCTTATGGTGGACTCCAGAAACTATTTTCTTTCCCATTTAATTTTCAGTTCTTTTATTGCAAATTAATGCCACTGAATTTCAATGGGCACTAATGAGACTGCTCCTGGATTATTTACTGCCTTGGTAATAATTACAAGGGAGCCTGGTCAATTAAAGAGGGGACTACATTTGATTCGAAATTGTTCATCATCCCAGTGGCAGGTACTATCACTATGATATGCCCCATCTTAAACTTTTTGCATTAAATAATATTTAAATACTTTTAGCATACTAAAAAAATGACAAGGAACTTTTAAAAATAAAGTAAAAAATTTGCACAAATGGGATGCTGTGTGGAAATTCAGTTTAGAATGATTTTTCCTGTGTGATTCATTTCATATAACATCCTTCCTCTTTCATTAGCATTCCACCTCTTAAAACTCAGGAAAGAAGAGAAGCATTTACGCAAGTGCTTTGTACAGACAATATATTATTTAATATTTTCTCATCCTAGTTTTTCTATTTGAATAACTCTGTGTACAAAGGAAAGAATTGACTAGACTCTTTTAGGAAACTTTAATTTTCTTAGGTAATTACGAAAAGGTTGGGAGCTGAAAGCAATGGTTTTAAACTGCTTATCATGACCCAGAGGATCATGAAATCTCTTTAGTGAGTCTAAAATATTTTTTTAAAAAGACTAAAACAGAAAAGAATATAATGGAAAATAATAAGAGTACATGGTATTTAGTAAGGGTAAATTTTGTTTCTTGAAAATTTGTTTTAATTATACCTGCTTCTGTGTACTAATTGTAAAGTAAAATGTATTTCTGACAGGGGATTGAGGTCAAAAAGTTTGAAAACTACTAGCATAAAATGTTATATGTTAAGTAAAAAACAAAAAATTCAGGCAAGTGGCTGGTGATTTTATTTACAGAAACCAAAAAACTATTTTGAATGTCTTTTATTTTATTTTTTTCTTGTAAATTTGGCTGGTGTCTTTAGGTCAGTTAGATTAAGCTTTACTATTTCTGATTCTTAGCTTTTTCATATATAGAATGGGACTATCATATGGATTGTTCACCTGAATGCCCCACTGAGATGTTCAGATAATCTATGTAAAGTTCCCATCATTTGGCATTGAGATATTACAGTTACTTTCTTCCCTTGGTCACAATATGCAGCCACACCTATGCATGAAGAAATATAATAGATACAATTTCTCTGGGCATATAATAATGTGAGAAAGATTGTCACATGTCTCAACAAATTGTTATTAACAGGTAATAAATTTGTTGGTAGGCAAGCTGTGATTTTGCAAGATGTGTCTTACTTAAAATTTCATGATGAAGGAAACTGGGAGTCATCTTAACCTAGTTCCTTTTCAAAGTTCAAACAACTTAGCAACTTTGAATAAAACTAAAGATGAAACTTAATTATATCTACCATGGTTTTAAAAATTCAAATTAGGTATTTAATGCTGCACACTTATTTCAGTTTTATTACTCAGTATTCTTAAAAGCTAAACATCACTCCAAAAAACTCTACAAATGTGCAAACCTTTTGCATGAAAGTCAATGCCCTGGTGATTTGTATACCGATTGCACATTCACGATGATTAGTTTGTCCACTGGTGATCATTTAAAACTATTTCTCAACTTTGAACAGAGGCTGATCTCCAAAGAGATTTAAGTGGCTAATTTTCAAGTTTCCTATAATTCTTTCCTTGTCCTTAGGTAATATTTCAGCCCTTTTTCTTTCTGTTCTTACTTTTTTTCATTAATTTAAATTGTTCCTGATTACCTGACACTTTGTGCTGGTCTAAGAATAGTCAACGGAGCCACATATTGCCTCGTGAATGAGTGTATTTTCAGATGAAAAAGGAATCACATCTTCAATCTCTATTTCATTTTCACCTACTCCATGTGGCTTGTTCCTGTTTGGTAGAAAGCTCCTGAGGCTAATTGCCACTTATTCTAATCTTCTTTCTCACACTCAGTTAATTTGGATCCCTGGCTATAGTTGTTTGTTGTTTACTTTTGTGAATGTATTTAGGCTATAACATTTGTAGTTTGGGAAAATTCAGGTTGAGGATTTTGGTTTCTTAAGAGTTTTCAGGATATTAAAGACAGGGGCAAGAATTTGACAATGGCAGGAATGGTGGATGTCAGGAAAAACTATAAAAGATGCCAGGCTTCCCGTTAATGATGAGACAATAGTAATTTTGTCAAGTGAGATTGTATACATGAAAGTAGTATATGAGCTATACAAACATTAGATATTTTTGTTATTTTACCTACATATTAATATTTGTTATGCTGTTTTCATAAGCTAAAAGATGGTAGGGAAGAGCAGATTTAGCTGGTCAGGAGTTTCACTATAAAGATAAAATGATGATAACATGGAATCTTTTTCTGTGAAAGCCAAACTTAAGTCAAATCTTTATCACCATCTGCAGTATTTTTTTACAGCCTGGGTTATCAGGTTATCATAAAAAAAACATTTGTTTCACCGATACATTTTAAAAATGTCACACCCCTGATTACGGGAAAACAATTTTACATAAGAAAACATAAGGATTTTAATTATATTAAATTATCATTACATATTTAACTATATTTTTTGTAAAATCTATGCTCAGCATGAAATTAATACACCCAACTCCTCCCTGTGACTTCATTATTATTTTTAATGTAACTTTAGAAGAACCCAGGAGAGTGAGTAGCATGCCGAGTGCGCTCCTATCTCTTCTAGGCTAATTCGAATGGAGAGGAGCAAAGGAGTCTTTGAGTTTAATGCTAAGTCTCACTTTACTTATCTAAGAAAGGAAAACACAGAGTGGCTTCAGCTGTTTAGAACCAAAATGCATATACCAAATGCTATATAAATCCAAAAAGAAAAAAACCTTAGCCACACTTGAACACAAACCAACCAAAGTGAAAGTGTAAAAGATTTCATAGAAGTCAGTTCACCAATTCATTGAATAGTTTTATATTTTCAACTCTGCCAATAAATTGATGGATAATGTCATTTTTTAAAAAAGTGTGTGTGAGCTGTCCACCACTCCTTCCTTGAAGCATCCTCACACTGTCCTCTGAAATCTGAAGACTTAGTGGGATAGGGGTTAGGAGAAGTGCCTTTATGATATTCTTGATCCTTCTTCTTGAGAGAAGAAACTATAATTGCTGAGTTCTGTACCTTATGGAATATTATTAGGAATAATGAGGAAAGTTTTGTATTAATGAACAATGTTTTCATTTCTGTATATATTTTTAGACCGCATTAAAATTACAAAGGACAGAAACACAGCTATTTTGATCCCAATGGACAAAATTTTAAGTAATTTAATAAAGTAATAATTTCAAGAAACTTAAGAAAGGGTATGGGTTTCTTACAACCCACTTGTGTGTGATATGGTGGTGTGGTAGTGCTGGTGGTAATCTGTGATTATGATGATGTGATGATGATGACGGTGATGGAATGTTGATCTCAGTTTGGGTAGGTAGTATTTCTGGATGGATGTCTTATTATGCCTGGAGATGTTTACCCTATACAGAAATCAAAATCTTTTAATCCATTTGGCTTTTTGGGGTATAGTTATAATTGAAAAGTCTTAAAATTTCAATAATGATATTACCAATAGGTTTAATACCGTAAACCTATTAAGCACCTGTAATTGCTACATAGCAAAATACAAAAGAAACCACAGAATCCCAAAAAAGACTAAAAATTTTTTTGTTTCTCTTCTGAACTTTTTAGAGGGACAAATTAGTTTGTTCCTATAACATCTGCTTTAATTAAATGTGTCAGCTGTAAGGAGATAGTAAACTTATTTTTTTTCTGTAATTTTCTGCTTTCTAGACTTCCTACGTGTGACACTTGGGAACACTGTAGACATTCACTTACAGTTAATAAAGTTAGTTAAGTAATGCTCAGGACCAGGCATTTCTAAATGAGCCCTCGAAAAGCTCAGATGGGTTCTTTTTGAATTTCCCAAATATTCTGAACCCCAAGAGAAGCGAAGGGCCTCTGCAGTTTACTGTTCAGATTCTCACCTCCTGCTCGGAAGCTTGTTTACACTCCTGTCCTTCATCCTCCGGTCCTGGGCTAATTCTGCCTGTTCCCAAACAGTGACAGGTTTAGGGTCCTCACCAGCTTACATGCACATGCCTGGTACTACTTCCTGGGCAGTTTGGTTTCTTGACTCATTTTACGGCTTGGGATTTCTTCTAAGGCCCTGAAAGGAGAGGACAATTTTCTCTTTTAGTTTCCTGCAACTAAATGATATTAGAAATAGTCATTTTTGCATTGGCATACTTCGTTTTTCCACTGCAGATCTTTTTTTTATTTTGAGTCCATTTTCATGCTTTGTTTCCTTAGCTTTATTTTCTAATAAATAGAAGCTTTAAACTCCCTTGAAGCCTCTTTGCCCCTATCAAGATTTCTTTTTTTTGTTTTCTGTTTCAGTTGTTCCATCTGTGTGTTCTTATATTTTTCCTTCCACCTTTTCTGGTTTATTTCTTTACTGACTGGTTTCATCTGTTGTTTTAATGAAATGTGGAACAGAGCTCAACAGAGTTCCTACCTACTACGGGAAAGCCAGTGTAAGAGTATGCTGCAGTAACTCGGAGTGGCATTAACTGGATTAAAAGGCTAAAAAATGATTTTCTTCTTGTCTCTAAGGAGAGAAACTTAAAATCTAGAAGAAGAAATTTTCACTTAATAGGATTGCTTTCTAAGTTCATTCATTCATTCATTTGGCTACCTCATTCCATTGAGGGCATAGATTATATAAAATGTGGTTGTGTATTCCCAGCAGTTCATGTAACAGTGTTGTGTATAACAGCTGGGAAATCTTATGGCATGAACGGGTGAAATTCTAGTGCCTGAATCTTCAGCATGTGTCTCTGGTATGGGGATAACTAAAAGCACAGCCTCAGCTATTTTCTCTCAGTGGACCTAATTTCAGGAGTTCTAGATCCATGTGAACTTGCACAAGGCATTTTTGCCAACTAATTTCCCACTTAATCAACAAAAATGCTTATTTTTTTTTTTTTTGAGACAAGAGTCTCACTTTGTTGCCAGGCTAGAGTGAGTGCCGTGGCGTCAGCCTAGCTCACAGCAACCTCAAACTCCTGGGCTCAAGCAATCCTGCTGCCTCAGCCTCCCGAGTAGCTGGGACTACAGGCATGCGCCACCATGCCCGGCTAATTTTTTATATATATTAGTTGGCCAATTAATTTCTTTGTATTTATAGTAGAGACGGGGGTCTCGCTCTTGCTCAGGCTGGTTTCGAACTCCTGACCTCGAGCAATCCGCCCGCCTCAGCCTCCCAGAGTGCTAGGATTACAGGCGTGAGCCACCGCGCCCGGCTAAAAATGCTTATTTTTGAACAGTTCTTGGTGCATTCATGATTCATTTCACTTGTATCATGTAGCTATTTTAAAATGATGATTTTGGGGGGAAGGGGTAAAACTTTCATAATGCAATAATGTCAGAAACCTAATTGATTTTAAAGGTCATTTACTGTGACTTTGACCTTTTCTTTTCTGGAAGACCTTACAAATGGTTGTATTTATTTCTGCTGAAATGTTTCAACCAATTCGGAGTGAAAGGATGCACATTCCAATTTGAGTATGAGATAGAATCTAGTTACATGGATAAATTATTTTCTTTAATTATAGGGAAAAAATTGTGGGACCTTTGGATGCCTCTTTGATTTCTCAGAGGAGGAACCCTTGTGCGCTGGTCCAAGCAGACACCATGACTTCTTTGTCACTGTATTCCTCCCAGCTCTTGGCAAAGAGTGTGGCACGTGACAGGCCTGAGAAGCTGTCGGTTGAAAGAATGGTGGGCAGGAAGCAATGTGACATGGTTCGCGCCACTCTCTTGGCTGGGAGAAGGGTGATTTGGGAAGGGATCTTTAGATGTCATTGGAAAAATGTGGGATGTTTGTGGATTGCCTTCCTTAGAAATAAAAGTAGAAGGAAGGACTCTGCAGGGCATTCCAAGTACAGTCGGCTGCCATTCACAGATTCTATGTTTGCAAATTTGCCTATTTGTTAAAATTTATTTGTAACCCCCACATTGATACTTGAGGCGCTTTCTCCATCCTTTGCAGACATGTACGGAATGGCAGAAGATTTGAATGGTTCTACATGCATGTACCCAGCTGAGGTTGAACAAGGTGATGATCTGCATTGTTGCTTCAGCTCTCCCACTGTAAACTAGTGTCCTCCTTACAGTCTATTTAGTGCCACGTTTTTTGCATTTTTATATTTTTTGTTGGTGATTTTGATGTTTAAAATGGCCCCCAACATTGTGCTGAAGTGCTTCTAAGTGCAACAAGGAGGATGTGTCTTAGCAGAGAAAATACCTGTTGGGTAAGCGTCGTTCAGGCATGAATTATAGTGCTGTTGGCTGTGAGTTCGATGTTGATGAATCAATGGTATATGTTAAAGTATTTTTAAACAGAAGCACATGAGAAACAAGGTTATGTACTGAAAAGGTAACAAAAATGCTGTCACCAAAGGCTCCCAAAAACCTATACCCTGTTTTCTCCTCGAAAGAAGGGTTCATATTTGCTAATTCAGTGTTCTAGGTGACTTTATAGACCACAACTACCATGAATCATCAGAATTGACTCTGTAATACAGTAATTAAAGCACAAGTTTTGGAGCCGGGCAGCTGATGTTTCTATCCTGGTTTGAGTTCTGTCCAGTTGTAATCCCTGGCAAGTTGTTTTGCTATGTGCCTCAGTTTACTCATCTGTAAATGCCAATCAGAATAGGACCTATATCTTTTGGATGGTGTGAGGATTAAACAAGTTTATAGATGCCTAGGGCTTAAAACATGCCCAGAACAAAGCAAGCCATTATTTTTTATTGCTTTTCCAGAAGGGAATTGAGAACCATACACTGAGGAAGTTGAATATGGGAGCTCACTATGAGTCTGGAACATTTGTTACTTCCCTATATTTGTTTATTTTGCCTTCAAGGAACCAACTTTAATACCCTGTTGTGCTTAGAAGTTAAACTTTTCCAATCAAAAGGAAGCAGGAAGCTAGTATTTCTTGAAATACTTAATACATGTCAGCTCTTATGTCTGAAAAACAAAACAAAACTACTGTTAAAAAAAACTCCAAATAAGTAAAAAAAAAAAAAATCAATCCATCAATAAAGAGCGAGGGGCATTAAGTGCTGTGGACTGAAACAATCCCAGAGAGGGAAGTAGTTGAAGCTGAGGTGAGCAGTTACCGAGAAGCTGGGGTGTGCAGAGGTCAAGGAGGGAATTTCTGTGCGATTTGGAAAAAAAAAAAGAAACTTGGCGAAGGAAGAAGGATAGAAGGTCCTGCTTAGGGGTGTGTTTCCAACCCTGGCTGTGTGTTCAAATCAAGGATTATTTCAGAATCACACAGATGATTAAAATACTACTGAGACCTGGGCCATGTCCTAGCGGTTCTGATCATTGCTCTGGGGTTGAAGCTGGAATAAGCAATTGAGAAAACCAAAAACAACACGCAAACAACTCCTCAGGGCTTTTCCCCTGTGTAGTCTACTGATGTGCAGTTTCCCAACATGTCTCTGAGTGTTATCTCATTTTCTTTCCCTACAACTTTAGAGGGACGGTGTTTCTATTTCAGTTTCAAGATGCAGACGTGGAGGTGGGGGAGCCCTGTGGTGTGCCCAGGGTTTTGCTGTGTTCTGACCCCGAGGTGCAATACTCAATCCCACGTCTGCCTCACCCCCAAGTCCTCACTTCCTTGGCCCACTTGGATTCTAGAAGCAGAGGGTAAAAGCACTGCTGAGAGGAAAGGTGACAGTAGCATTCATTTCTGCATCTCAGCTTTCTCAAATAAGATTTGAGAGAGGCAGTTGCATTTGTTATTGACTAAGTACAAAGAAGTCAGGTTGCAGAAGGACATAGGATGAAGATTTTTGCCACAGGATATGCAGATAAAATTAGGAAGCAACCTAAAACATGGGCACAAACACACACCAGTGCCAATTAGCCTGCATCATTAGATTTTTAAGTGTTTAGATAATTGAAGGCAATTTAAGCCCCTCATACCCTCTCCCAATAGGGTTCTTTTTCATTCAGGTTATTCAGAGAGTTGACACACACCAGACTATCACTGACAGGCAGAACCTCTAGCATTGTTGATATAACTATAAAGTCGTAAATATCAGTACAAGTGGTTGATTGCACAAAACTTCCAGTTCCATGTTTGGAAACTTCTGTAAGTTCGAATCCTTGAACCAGTCTTGAATGTGGAGGAGGACTCAGTTTAAAGCTCTGCTCACGTACTCCCTCTGTCATGACGTGTTTGCAGAATTCTTTCCACAATTAGAGTGCTAGTTTTAATGCTTCCCCCCTCCAGGTTTGCATTTTAAAAGACTAACTTATGGTCGATATGTGAAATGGGCATTCAGGCTCTCCAGCTTGGCACGTAAGCCCAGGGCTGGGTCTGGTAGTTGCTCAATCCTCCAGCCCACTCCTTCCTCATGTGACTGCCCAGAATAAGCAGCTGAAAGCTAGTCTTTGAGATCTTAGAAATGTGTATAAATGCAACTCTTTGGGTGAGAAATGAGAATGGGTCTCCTCCAGTACCTACACTACTTGACTAGCAGGTTCTGAGATCAACACAATGAGGAACTATCAGCTCCCTGGCCCAGGGCTCTCTGGTTCTTTGTTCTTTGTTTTTGAGACTCAGCAATTATGATTGATGAAACCAAAGTTGCTTTGCTATGAGTCCAACCCTCTTCTAAGAAGTTAGTCTTTGACATTGTGGAATGGCTAGCAAAGTTATCAAGTAACTGGTAGAAGCATTCCATTTCTAGAGTTTTTATATTACACAGCTATCGTTGAAAAAAAGTGCGGTGCCGGTCATTATCTAGTACATCTCAAAAACACGGATGAGAAGTTTCTTCTCAAATATTTCTTGTGTCATTCTCTCCTTTTGGTTTTTCAGCTTTTGAGCTTTTGAACTTTAATTCATATTTCAGTTTACTATTAAATACTAGAGCATACTACCCAAAGTACATACATATACCAGCCTCTGCTTAAAAGCCCTCAGTCTAGTCACAGAACACATGCACGTTCCTTGATGTGGCATTCAAACCCTTGCGATTTGATTCCAGTCCGTCTCCTACTATCACTCCAAGAAACTCTTGTTCAAAGTCATATTTAAATAGCATTTTCTTACTTCTCTTCTTCATGGTCATCTCCATCAGTACCATGTACCTTTTGTCCTTTTTGTCCCATCTTTGTTAGGCCAATTCTTCCCAGAAGTCAAGGCTCGGCTCAAACGGTACTTCTACCAGGTGGGTTTTCCACCTGGCATTCTTTCTGGGTACATTGTGCACATATAGCATCTTTTCTGGTACCTTTTTTGTAATTACCATAGCATTCCTTTCATTTTGGTTGTAAATGGATTTATCTCCCCCATCTGTTCAATAGATTTTATTAATGTTATTAATTCATTTATTATATTCACTCATGCAGGAAACTGTATTGGAGGTTGGTCATGTCCTGGCTTCTGTGGTAGGTAGAGAGAATGCAAACATCTGTCATCTAGGAATTTGTAGTCTAGAGAAGGAGACAATGAGTATATATAGATAACTGAAAAACAGTGGAATAAGAATTGTGGTAGAGAAGACAGCTGGGAGCATTGAGGAGAAGCACTTAACCACATGGAGGGTCTCAGTCCATTGATGCGGAGGTCAAAAATGTTTGATGGAACAAGTGACACTTTCCACTGAGTTTTTAAGAATGAGGAGTTAGCCAGGCAAAAAGGGCAGGTGAGGTTGTGAAGAGGAGCTCAGTCTTGTTTACCTTGGTACTCTCTGCAGTTTCAGCCCAGTTCCTTGGACAGAATAAATGCTTAATAACTTATAGAGCCAAATTGTTGAATGAACAAAAGAAGGGTAAATTGTTAAGAACCAGAGAAATGACCTTAAGAATACTGATAGCTGGTGTTTTTGACCATAATGAACCAGGCATCTTGCTGAAAACCTTAATGATCTTTGTTTAATCCCTATGCCAACCTTAAGAGGCGGGTACTAATATTATTCTTATTTTATGGTACAGACACTAAGACTGAGACAGAAGAAGTGACTTGCCCAAGGTCACACAACCAGTAATGGCAGATTCTAAACCTAGAAATTGGACTCTGGAGCATAAGCTTTTAACCAACTATATTATGAAGAAAAATTGACAGAATGTCTTCTGTCACTGATCAATTTACTTGGCAGTTGGTTTGGTAATTCCTTGTGATGTCTTTATTTTAGTTGTGACAACGCTTTAATCTTAGTCTATGTCCCAAGGCTGCTGCTTTTAGTTTTATGGGAAGTGGCTATTTTTACGATGCTTGCTAAAAGCATGTTTAAACAATTTTCCATTAAGTAGGGGGATGTTTTCCCTTCCAATATCAGGAGTCATTAAATAAAATCCCACAAAGACTTGCTGATAGCAACCTTATGAATTTCTTTGCATGACAAACTCATCTGAGAATTTAAAATCTGGATATAATTATGGGGATTATTTGGTACAGTCCTCTCTTTGCACAGATAAAATCATAAAATCACAGTTATTTTCATCTAGAAGGGGCCTTAGACATGATATATCCCTGCCTCTTTATTTTCCAGGTGAAGAAATCA
This sequence comes from Microcebus murinus, assembly GCF_040939455.1. Classification (NCBI taxonomy): domain Eukaryota; kingdom Metazoa; phylum Chordata; class Mammalia; order Primates; family Cheirogaleidae; genus Microcebus; species Microcebus murinus. The sequence continues at coordinate 13,930,205 of NC_134108.1, read as the reverse complement.
GAGTCCAGAGAGGTGAAGGGACTTACCCAAGGTTTCTCTGCTCCTAGAGGCAAAGCCCAGACTAGAACCTCTGTGTCTGACTCCCACCTCACACCTAACAGATGGGGGCGCAGCCCACCCCTCTTCACTGAGGGCATAGAGATGATGCTGTACTCGTTGCTATAGTTGTAGCATTTATCACAGAAGCTCAAGCAAGGTGCAATTAGAGAATGCCTAATTCTGGTCACTGCAAAATTATGATGATGGCTAAAAGGGCAAATGCCCTAGCCATGCCTGTTTAGGTAGCACATCTGTTTTAATTGGTAAATGGTTTATGTGAGCATTTTTAACCTCTGTTTACAACTTCAATTTTGGTTCTCTAGTGGGAACTTATTTCCTATACTCCCATTTAGATTATTTCCTCTCATTTCTAATAACTATATCTTGTTTACTTTGGGATTGAAGATTTCCTTTCTTGTTTTTATTTGTTCTGTTTTCAGGCTAAAAGGTTAGGAATTACCTTGCCAGATTTCCTTGGAGATTTATCCTGACTTCTTTCAGATTTCTACAGCGATTGGGTGCTATTTTTATTCCACTATTACCAATGTGAAAATGAAACTTGCATTATTTCATCATAGATCTTTCACTTTAGTATTGGCAAAAATTAAAAGATACGATCTGTGCTTGATCTAGCAGCCAGGTTACAATGAAGATTTTTAGTTACATGGTCCCTATGTTGAAAAACACTTGTCTTCTGTGAGACTAATTACTAAACCTGATGTGGTTATTAGCTGTTTACTATTAAATTCTTCCCCTTGTAGTTTAATATTGTTCCAGGAAATGAAATGTAAGTTTAATAAGAATGGCAACTGATGGGACCATGTGTCGGAAGTATAATTAATGTTCCTCATAAGTGTGTTAAAGAAAGGCATGTCTGATGGGTTATAACTATACTACCAAGATGATTCGAAACAACTTATTCTGTAGACATTTATATTTATCAGGATAGAATTTATTAGACAAAACTATAGTATTTTTTCACTGTCAATTTTTTTAATGAGTTAAAGAACTGTTAGAACTGTCAACATTTGAAAAGAAGGTAGTAATAGTCTTAAAATTCACACTGCTATAAAGGGAGCATGTAAGAATTAAATATGCTCTTAATAATATTTTATGACTTTTATATGTATAAAAGAAAAACCATTTGAGGTGGTTGGATAGACTTCTTGAGGTTTGCCTTTACATTTCTTTTTCCCTTCTGTGAAAAATTGAAGAGCAGATGTATTTTCATCTGTTTTTGAAAGTATTATCAATATTCTCTGAGCAAAATGACTTCCACTAAGGAGATGAAAACAAAATTACCCTCGTGATATTTTGAGAGGCCTTTGCCCAGAATCCTGCATTCTGGTGGTTCCTTGGAGACAGGTGATGCTACACACAGGAAGATTAGATCAATGGCAATTTTTTTCCAAATCCGTATTTCTCCTCGGAAGATGATCATTTTAATCTTCTCAAAGTCTAGGCTAAAACTTTCTAATTGGAGCTACATGAGGAGAGCAGCAGCAGGCGGAGATTAAGTGAGAAAGATAAATCAAAGCTACAGACCACATAGTGCTGTGTCAGAGAGCTCCTACTAGTGAGGAAGTTTCTCTTTAGTGACTTAAGCTATGTAAAGTGCGAAGGTACATTTGTTTTTTTTTTTTTTTTAACTCATCACTAATTTTAATAAACAGGTGAATATTAATTTACTATGGAAAGCAAGAGACTTTTGTCTCTTGCCAAGAAAAGCATACTTAAGCATGTGATGATTAACCTTTCCTCTTGTCTTGCACTCCAAACTGTAATTGTGACCGGACTTATGCATCTCTGTTGTTGTCTTCTCTTAAAAGGATCATATTTAGGCTTGCCAGATAAAATATAGGATGCTTAGGTCAGTTGGAATTTCAGATCAATAACAGATAACTTTTTGGCATGTCCCATGTGATAGTATACTAAAATATTATTTGTTGTTTATCTGAAACTCAAATTTAACTGGGTGTACTGTACTTTTATTGGTTAAATCTGGCAGCCATAGCCATGCCACCTCTCTGTTTAATGTGTTTAGTTTTTGAAGCTCGAAGGATATGTTATGGTACCCATACTAGCCTGCCTGTCTCTGCCAGGAAAGGACACACGCTGATGTAGAATTTGCACACTTATTTTTGTCATTATTGTTGCTTATGATAGAGCTGCAGTCCCCAGCCTCTGGGCTGCTGGTCGGTTGTGGTCAGGGGCCTGTTAAGAAACAGGCCATGCAACAGGAGGTGAGCAGTGGGCTAGTGAGCGAAGCCTCGTCTGTGTTTACAGCCACTCCACATCGCTGGCATCACCGCACAAGCTCCGGTGCCCGTCAGATCAGCCGCCCTACTGTAAACTGCGCATGCAAGGGAATCTAGGTTGCACGCTCCTTATGAGAATCTAATGCCTGATGCTCTGAGGTGGAGCTGAGGTGGTGATACAAGCGCTGGGGAGCAGCTGCAAATATAGATTATTATTAGCAGAGAGGTTTGGCTGCCCAATAAATGTAATGTGCTTGAATCATCCCCAAACCATCACCGTGCCCCCATCTTTGGAAAAATTGTCTTCCACGAAACTGGTCCCTGGTGCTAAAAAGGTTGGGGACCGCTGTGGTAGAGGACATAAACATAGAATGATACAGCTGCCATTCATATAGTTGTAATTATTGGTCAAGATAAAGAGGGGCAATTAACATAGAAGGGAAAATATTACAATGCACAAGGGGCAAATCGAGGCACAGGATCTAGTGAAAACAGTTCTCACCTTCAGATTTATGGATTAGGGAACTTTCGTGTGTGAGTAATATAATAAGTACTACAGAAATAACACTTTTCTTTGTTGTCTTGGGGGAATTTTCTTATTTTTGTGGCATTGGATTTCAGAAAATAGTAGTTCAGAAAAACAAATACCTGACATGCTGTCTAAAGCATGAAAGATTTAGAAGGAAAAAATACACCTCCTGTCTAGGTAAAAATGAAAGAGATCTGCACCTTTCCTCCACCTGTTCAGTTTGCAACACTTTGGGGTGGCTGGCTGACTTGGGAACAGGAGAACTTGACCTTAGCTGTGGTGGTTTGGGAGTTGCCCCAGGGGATACTTGGCTACAAATGGGTTTTAGGGATGAAGGTTCGCCTGTGCACGGTTGAATCTGTAAAGAAATCTGTGGTGTGAAACAGAATCTGCATCAAAGTCAGCGAGATAAGGAGATGCTCCAGTAATCACTGGAGCACAGGTCAGATAACTGTACTTGTGTAATTTTCTGGGGGAAAATTCTTCAGAGTCTTTTGGATGAGACCATGGCGAAAGGCATGTGAGTGAGAATTCCCAAGTCCTCTGAATATTTTCTTTTATTCAGTCCTAACCCAAGGACTTTAAAGAACCCCCAGAGTCACACTCCAAGGCATAGCTGGGAGAAAGAGTCTGAGCAAGGCTGGAACTGTGCTCTCCAGGGTTCTCAGTTGCTTAGGAAATTCGTTGCCTTAGCTGGTGGCAGCTGAGGTGACTGGCCAACAGCTGAGTGATTTTGCCCCAGTTGGATGTGAGCCAGATTTGAGCAGAGTGCTGGGGATGGGGAAGGGAGTGGGTTCAAAGTTGGTTGGCTGGTTTGTCTTGGCTCCAAGCAAGCTTACACCTTGCATAGCACAGCATGCTTGTAGCTATAGCAGGAGAATCCGGAAGAGCATTTCTGAGCTCCGTATAAAAGGCACAAGTACTGCTTATAAGGGTAATAAAGATATAGAATATTGATTTTACTCTGAGCAAGGCCAAGTCTTGTAGGCAGATAGAATAAGTGAGGTATAGGCTAGGAATCTGAGCCCTTATCCCCAGAGATTTCAGGTTGCTTCTGATTCCACTGTGTAGACAAAACCATCAGAAGATGCTGTCTGGGAGTGAGAGGAGGCTGTTCCAATGCAGAGGCAAGAATGTGCCAGCCTGTGCTGTGAGGCCTGGGACACTGATATTTCCAAACGGTAGCAGGGCAGCGTTATCTACTGGCTGCTTGATACTCAGCCTCTAGAAAACTTTGCTGCGTTAACTTTGCTGACTTCCTGGGTACCGTATGTGCTCCCTGCTCATACTCCCTGTAAGGAGTGATTGGAATCACTGCTTGGCAGTCTGGCGTACAGTGACCAGTGTGACTTGTCTCCCATGCCCTTACCTCACACTACTGATGTTGTGACGCCTCCAGCCAGCTCCACTGGGTGGCCGACCCAGATTACTCATTCATTCATTCGACAATTATTTATTGACCGTCTACACTATGTCAGGCGCTGTTCTAGGCACTGGGAACAGGCCAGTGAACAAATCAGACAAATCAATAAAGGTTCCATAGCAACGGTGGCGTCCAAGCAAAGACTTGGGTAGGGAGGGAATGGTTCCATGAGGATATCCTGGTAAAAAGCATTTTAGGCTGAGGGCACAGCCGTGAAAAGGGCCCGAGGCAGGAACAAGTCTGGTGTGTTTAAGGCCTCCGAGATGGTGGGTGAGAGCCACGAGGTTCCTTTGTGGGCTATCGTCAGGGCTTTGGCTTTTACTCTGAATGAGTGGGGAATCCAATCAAGGGTTTAGAAGAGAGGAATGAGCTGATTTGACTTTTTACTGTGAAAATTTCAAGCCTTCATCACTTTATAGAAAGGCAAGAGTATAATAAACCCTTATGTACCCGTCATCCAGCTTCAACTATTATGTTAATATTTCCATATGCACTTCTCCAGAATGAGGACTATTTTTTAAAAAACCCAGGTATAATGCCATCATATTTTAAAAGTTAACTTTATTGATTTAAATATCAAGAGTTTGAATTGATTCATACTTTGAAGGTTGAGCTGATGAGACAGGTTTGACGTGACATGGGAGAGAGGAGTCAAGGAATGGCTGGGAATGGGAGTCCTTTTCATAGCATATTTGCTGAAAGACCACTACGCATGTGCTTCAAAGCGGGTTTTAAAGATTAACATCAAGCATCTGGCTTCACGATTGTTAATTTCTTTTTATCATCATTATCCATTGCCATCACCTCTCTAGATACAGAAATGTTGTTGTTATTTTCAAATGAGAAAAATGGTACAGAATTACTTACAGATTAAGTCACTGGGTCTAAAGTCCCTTAGATATGGTTTAGAAAATCTTGGCAAACTGGGAGTGACTTATTCAAACTCAAAATTTCTCTTACTCTATTATCTTTTATTGCCAGTGGGAAATTTGAGCAAGCAATTGGGCCGCACATGTCAGGAGTGATTTATTAACCTCCCAAACTACTTTTAATTATTCCAAAGGACATCACAGAACCAGTTCCACATAATTCAACTTAAGTAAATTCAAAAGATGTATTGGTTGCCTCCTATTTATTAAATGTTGCTTACAAGGATGTTGCTTCCATACAACAGGTATGACACTTGCATAACTGTGAGTTGCAATGCTTTGTGATGGGGGCCAAGATGTGGGTATGGGTGTAGAGGTAGCAAAGTGAAGTTGAGTCTGAATGTGATGAGGATTTCTGCAGGCTCACAAAGGCTGAGAAGGGTATTCTTGTGGGGAAGCAACATGAGACAAGGCATGAAGGTGAGTGCAGGCATGGCAGGTTTGAGAACGGCATGCATTTGCTTGCTGGACTGCACAGTATGTGGAAGGTGGGTGAAGGAGCAACAGAAGATGAGTCTAGAGAAAGAGGTTGAGGTGTTCCAGAGAGCACTTTGCATGTGTTGCCCTAAGTCGAAGAGATAATAATTGCATGTCCAAACTCCAAAACTCCAAGCAAGTCAAAGAATCGCTGCCCTGATAGGGCATAGCACATGCATTGACCCAATCTTCTCTCGCTATGAGATCCATATGATGTACAGCTCTGTAAATATCCTGGTATATTTCCCACAGTCTCCAGATGACACTGTCTGCAAATGTTGTCATTGCCACACTGCAGAATGATCTGCTGTCTTCTTAGAAGTAAGCAGGACTGTTTTTTCTTTGTTACATCAGCAGGAACAGTCTAGTTTGCTCTGTGGCCTTGCTCACTGTAGGGTGGATAGGAAAAATCAAAGAAGAGTCAGATTCAGATTTAGCTTCCACATCAAAGAGAGCCCCTAGAACCTACCCAGTGGTATCAAAATTTCCGGTCCATGATTATGAATTTGGTCTTGCCACCAATTAAGTTGTTCTGTGGCAAGGAACCTCTCTTCATCTGACACCACATCCAAATCATCTTTTATTCCAGAATCATTCATTTGCTTTGGAACTCTTTCCAACCATGTGTGCTAACCTAGACAATGCCACAATAGAGGAATTGTGTTGACTTTGTCTTTGATATCTCAGCTATTTTTTTCTTCTATTCACGTTCCCACCTCAATCATAGTTGATAGAGCCCAGTGAGCTAAGAATATGTCAAATATACAGAAGTGTTTTCCCACCTTTTCTTTGTCTCTTCATTTCTTCCTTCCCTCTGGTTTCCTTTCTCTTCCTGTTTTCTCATGCCTCATATTAGAAAAATGACATTTTTAGTGGGGAAGTCATTTTAGCAGTTAGAAACATAATGGCTATTACTGACAACTACCTCTGATGGAATGGGCGTTTGTCATCACTAATCGGTCACGGGAGTGCTGAAAAGACTTAAATGCACGCTGCCACCTCTTCCCAACGCATCTTTTATGCATTTTATTACTCTTAGGAAAAAGCATGATAAATGGGCTGTGATCTTGTGAGACACAGTGAAGAAATTCTAGCTGGCTACAGATGCTACAGTTGGTCAGAGGCGTGGGAGAGAATCGTGGTCACACAATTGTGACCTTTCTCAGAGCCAGAAATGAACAGAGGACACGTAGTTGTAGTTTCTCATTTTACAGTTGAAGAAACTGAGGCCCAGAGAGGTTTGGTGACTTGCTTCAGCCATGCAACTATTGTTGGCAGCTTTTTGTCCAGAACTCAAGAGTTCTGACTCAGTCTAGAACTTTTTCACCACAATACCCTGCCTTCCTCACTTTGCCCTGAAGCTTATCACATTTGCAGCAACGTGATCCCTAATGACGTGCAGGTTCCTGAATAATGTTTGTAGTAAAAATTTCCTTTTGAAATTCCAGACATATTTGTGTGGAGTTTTATGTGATGACATACTGGTCCTATCCCTTGGATAGGATCATAAATGAAATGATTTATATATATCACATTCAACAGCAGGCCAGTGTTCAAGCAGGGTTGTTTTTGGTATTTGGAGTTCTGTGTGTTTGTGGTTGTTAGTGGGTCTAGGATTCTTGCTTATAGTGCATTTCCCAACTTTTCCTGGAGTGTCTGCTTTCCAAGGCTGGCTGCCTTCTCTTCCTTCTGGGCTCCTTTGTCTTCCTGTCCCCATGCCCCTCCTTTTGTATCTGCCCTTTGTCCTAGTGCATTCCCTGGCTGGTCTTAGCTAGATGCTCACTCAATGCTGTTGAATACATGAATGACTTTCTTAATAATTCTGCAGGAAAGTCAATTTATTAGTCTTCTCATAGAGTGTCATACTTTCTGTGGAAGTTAGACTAACAATCAGACTTTCTCAAAAAGCAGGTGTGGTGTCAAACTGTAGCTCTCTCTTTCTCTTTTGAATTACCATTTTCTGTCATCTATATGCCTTGTTTCTTACATCTTTGAGCTCCTGGAACTCACCATTCATTAGCACTTGTAACAGATTGGTGTGAGTAGAGAAAGGAAAGGTGATGAAACTCAAATTGGGTCATTTGGTTACACATTAGTAACTGATAAAAGATATTGACTAAATGGGGTTTTTAGGGAACTTTTGCCAGACTATTCCTGTTTCCCATTAGTGTGGAAAATCCACACTTGCTTGTATTTTGGGGTGAAGACATTTTTCCTAAGTGAGTGGGAAAACCTCTTGACATTTTACAGGGAGCCTTAAATTTCGCACGGTGAATGCTAATGTTCTTTGTGCATGAAGAATTTCAGAACTCGTGTACATGAGCATTAATGATGCATCATTTTCTATTTGTGAGTTAAAATAGATATTTTCTGTAATCATATTTTTAGGAAATATTCAAACTTTTGTCAAGTCATTCTCCTGTATGACTGTCAGCTCCATTGGCTCTGTTTTCATGGAACTCAATAGAGTTCCCAACCTTTGCTGTAGAAATTAAATTAGCATTTTCCCTCAGGAAATATGATTGGGCTTGTAGTAAATAATTGTGAACATTTTCTAATGGGATTTAATATTTCTGAGTTTAGGGATGAGATCTGAGGTAATAACTTTGTTTTCAGATGTGAAATACTTTGCCCTTGGCTTGTGATGCCTTTGAGTAGAGTTCCCAGGGATTCTGTTCTCTAAGGGGAGCCTGGCTCTGGGGCAGACTGCCTGGGGCCTGGACTTCACCGTTTCCTGATTGTATGACTTTGGTGAGTTGCCTAATCTCTCTGTGTCTTTATTATCTCATTTCTAGAACAACTGGAGTTATAATGGTACTTATTCTCTAGAGTGGTTTTAAGTGTTAAATGAGTTAATACATGCAAAGCACTTAAAAGAGTGCCTGCCACGACCATCAGATGGTCAATTTGCTTGCTTACTTGCCCACCCCCTTTTGTCCTGTCACACCAAGGGTCATGGTGGCTTTTCCAGAAGTCCAGGGTGTGGCCTGATTTTGGGGCAGGAGCTGAAATGGCAGGTATAACTTCCTCTCTAGATAATTTCAAAGAGCTGCTTTGAACTGCATATACCACCAGCCATTTTTTTGGAAGAAGCTTTCTTCTGTGCCTTTTAGGGAAGAGCAGTATCTGCCTCTGTTTATTAACCACAAGACCCAATAAATAAATATAACATTAAGTAGATATCATATCATTAAATGGAGAATTAGAGGCAAGAGTTAGAAATATTAAATTTTCAGATAAACAGTGTTAAAGAGCTAAAGTAACTTCCAAAAGGTTCGAGAGGACCTATTTTGTCAAGTAGTAAGCAATTTTTAATTGCTGCCTACCCTAGCACAAAGCTACTACATGGTAGTGTGTGGTCTAGATCTGGCCCAGGACTCATTTAACTTGAGCTTTTTTTAAAAATGAGATTCAAGATTTATTTCTTCAGACTCTACCATTTTAGGTTAGAGTCCATTCTTTCTAAGAATGAGAAATAGAGATTATGTAAAAACCTAATTACAAAATTGCATAGAGGTTAGAAATACCCAGAAGGTATGTTCAGGTCATAGATACAAACCACCCTTTGTCTAAGTCCATCCATACTGATCTTTAAAGCAGAGAGAGGTATATAAGAAACCGCAGTCAGATTGATTTCTATGTTGGTACACATGCAAGCATCAGTGATAGGTTTCTTATTACTTGATACATGCTTCTGTTATAGCCATGCTTCTTACAAAGTTGCCCTTTGTTCTTTACTGATTATTCGGTAGGTATTTATTGGATACATTCTATTTGAAAAGTGCCGTTCGAGGTGCTTCAGGGATGATTCAAATGCTTAGAATACAATACTGTCAGAAGGCTTACAGCCTGGGTGGGAAAACAAGGCATACAATATGGGAGATAGACTTTTACCTCTTCCACAACTGTCTATTGGATGCTTGCTGTTGTCAGTAAGTGTTGGAAACTGAGAAACAAAGGAGACTGCGGTAGAGTCTCTTTCCCGGAGACTCACTGTGAACACATGGTTACATGGTGATGATAAGGACCCCAAAATAGTTCTACACGTGATGCTCAGTGGCACATGTTAATTCAGTTCAGAAAGTCAGTGGCTGCTACCTGAGAAGGAGGGATTTTCATTCAGGAGGTTTTGCCTTTTGGCCAAGATAGGAAACAGTGTGTGTGAAGGCCAGCGATGTACGAGCTTGGTCAGGGCAAGGTGACACACGAAAGTAACCATCACTGGGAGGGGTAGAGCTAAAGAGCAGGCTGTGGCCGGATCACAGGGGGCTGGTGCTAAGTCTGCATTTATCCCCTAGGCCAATGGGTCTTATTCTGAAAGCTTTTGGAGAGACATTTATGGACTTCAGGAGGCCTGTGAATACCCTAGGATTATAAGCAAAATTTGTACGTCTGTAGATAAGGCTACTTTCCTGGGGTTCACCATCCAAAGACAATTCGGAAGCCTTATGGTGGATGTTGAGGAGAATGGAAGGATATTGAATGGGGGCCCATTTTGCACGGCAGAGTCCTGCCTCTTGCTGTCGTTCACAGGACAGGTTTGGGGTGTGGGGTGTGGCAGGATGGAGTCAGGACTTGCCATGTCCATACATTCCTTCAGATGGCAAATACTTATTAATTACTTACCTGCGTGTCAGACACTAAGGATGGGCTGGGAGACCATGGCAAGTAGGGTCGCCACAGTCCCTGCCGTGGTGGAGATTATGGTATGTGGGGAAAGACAGGTAATTAAACAGGGCACAGCAAATGTTGGCCCTTTGCCTCCTCAATCATTTGTTTATGCACTTGTTTGTCCAACAGTTATTTTTATGCTAAGCTGTTTTGGAGGGGCTGGGGAAAATGAAGGTTACATTTCATTGGGCGAAACATACAGTAAAATGAACACGCTGAAATCTGGTTTGATGTCGGGTAGTGGTAAGTGCTATAGAGAATACAAGCCACCCAGTGTAACAGGGTGGAAGGTAACAGCAAGACCAGGTTATGATGGTCAGGGAAGCTGCTCTGAGAAGGTTCCAGGGAGCATGTCAGGGAGAAGGTGCTGAGACTGGGCGTGTTGGTTGAGCAGCAGCCGTGGCTGCACCTGGAACTTGGTGAGCAAGGAAAGGAGACCAGGGTGGAGTGGCAGGCAGGGACGGATCATGCTGGGTCCTTCTGGGCCACCCAAAGAACTTTGAGTTTTATTTTTGGCGTGGTGGGAAGCTGCCAAAGGTTTTGAGTAGGGGAGTGAAAGGATCTCTGCTGTAATAGGGAGTGTTCGGCGTCAAATAATCTAGCCTGAGGAGTCAGCAAAGCTCCTTGAAGGAAATGATGTTTAAGCTGAGGACAGGAGAATAAGTAGTGATCATTTGGGGAGAGAAAAGGTATTCCAGGCTAATGGAGCGGCATGAGTGAATGCCTCGGTGGATCATAGGGCCAAAATGGAAATGCAGGAGTATTTCTGGAAAAGATATTGATTTTAGTTTTGCATGCATTAAGTTTGAGGTTTCTTTTGTTTGTTCCCAAGGAAGTGCAGAGTAGGTAATTAGCACATAGGTCTAAAGTCCAGGAGCGTTAGATGCTGTTGGGTGTGGCTGAGATCCCACAAAGAGCGAATGTCAGCTGAGAATGGCAGAGGGCTGAGTGCAGAACTCCGTGGAGCACTGCCACTCAGGAACCTGGTGGAGGAAGAAGATAGGAAAGGAAAGGAAAGGAAAGGAAAGGAAAGAAGGAAAGGAAAGGAAAGGAAAGGAAAGGAAAGGAAAGGAAAGGAAAGGAAAGGAAAGGAAAGGAAAGGAAAGGAAAGGAAAGGAAAGGAAAGGAAACAGAGGAGGAGTGGTTGCCAGAGACAGAAGCCAGTGTCTAGCTAGGTGTTGAGAGACGTGATGAGGACTTTAAGTGCTCTAAGAATGCAAAGTTGAACCGCTGTGAGCTGGAATACATAGAATAAGTCTTACCGATGATGTGGAACTAAAGCTTGGTTTTCCAGGAGAGCCGAGCTGTGTGTAGGTGATGGGAAGCAATGGATGTGTGGGGAGCCTCCTGTGAACAATTTCTCAGAGGTGGAGTTGATAAAATGTTCCTGCAGGAGCCACAAAGAGACCAATATTGGTTGGTGCAGGGAATTCAAGAACTTGGGCTTTATTCTATATGTTTATGATTTTTTTTTTTAAACTTGAGTTTTCCTGGTTTATCACTCTCCTAAAAATATAGGCAGAAGGATGGGAGTTTTGTTTTATGTGTTCTTTCTAGAAAAGATAGTCTAGGGGTTTTCGTTATATTCTCAAACAGGTTAATGACCCAAAGAAGGTAGTGATTCACAGATGATGCAATGAGAAGTATTGAAAGGGAAATATTGTATTTTATGACCATTCTTTGCAGGCTGCATTTGAGGAAGGATGGGAGGCAGGAGAGTAATTCTAGAAGTCAAACATGGAGTATTACTGATCTCTTAGACAAATATAAAATAAACAAGGCATGCAAAGAAAGATAGGCAGATTTTTTAAAGAACTAATTGACTAAATTTGTGATGGGTTACATGGTAGAGGTGCATTTAGCAAATATTTATTAAGGACCTACTGTGTGTGTCAATTAAAATTGGGAGCAAATGAGATATGATCTTTGCTTTCTTGGAGTTTACTGTTTACTAGGGGAACATACATTTGTCGATAATCACCCAAATATAGGACTAGAAATTGTGGCAATGCCATGAAGAAAAAGTATAGGGAATTTTGCATGCACAGAGCTTTGGGGACTTGATTTGATGAGGGATCCTTATGAAGTTATCTCACTAGCACTTAATTCTTAATTAAATCACATTTCTAGGGAGTGGACATCTGTTGGTTCTTTTAATTTAGCTTTACAAAAATATTTCCTCTAAAAACCAAGGCTTTTAAAAAATTTTTTTAAATGCTTGGCTAATCAGGGAAAAATGCTTTTGGATAGCTGGTACCATTATTTATGGTTGAAAAAACAACAGTATTTGACTATGCCAAGCTTCAGATTTTTTCTTTGATTAATGAAAATCTTGGCAAATACTTTTTATGATGCTCTGTTTTTACTAGGTCCAAAAGAGTCCACTCAATATGAATACTTTCAGATATCTCTTTTAATTATGGTGAATGTGTAACATCTGTGGGGCATCCATTTGGAAATATTTAGTAGTCAACTGATGTAATGAAAATGTAATGAAATCAAGGTAGTTGAGTTTGTGATTTCCGTACATCCATCGATGCCCTGCCATCATTCTGTTCCTTAGCCACTTGTGTGCTTCATGGTTGCAATGCATTGTCACTGATGCAAGACGTCCCTTCATTTCTCACTCAAGCTTCTGCCCTACTTCTTTCCAGAGATCCTTTACAGGTATTCTGTGTGGCTGAAGGACATATAATCTCTTAAATGAGTAGTTTGGTAAGCCAGCCACCTTCTTATCTGAGTCTTAAGTCCCCAAGATGAGAAACTGTAAAGGCTTTGGCGACAATCCAGTGAGAAAGGGATACGAATTTTATAAGGAAGGAAGTATTTCAGCAATTTTACGAAAGAATTATTAATAGTTAAACCTTTGCTTATAATAAAGGGCTAAGGGCTCTGTCAGGATTTGCAAAGCCTCCTGTTAGGAAGGTACAACCCGAAGACAATTGAGTATGAAAATAAGAGTTGTTAATTTCGGTCCTATGATAATGAGGAGAAAGCAGAGGGCCTGTGAAGCTGAGGTAGAGGTAGAAAGATTGACTTAAACGTGCTATGGGCACTTTCTACCAAAGACAGATGTAGGGCTAAAAACGCCAGGTCTGTGACAGGAGCAGTGGGCCAAGCCCAAGTACAGAGTGGTAGGAAGAGGTGAGGCAGGCACCTGTAACTAGGCCCATCTGTTGGGACTGACCTAACCACAGGTACTCAGATAAGACCAAGCTGGTGCCTGGCCCACTCTTATGGCTAGCTCTGAGCCAAGACATGGACATCACCCACTCGGCTTCTTTCCACTGACCAGGATCAGACAGAGGTAGTCTGCATTTTGAGGACACAGCTCTCTGTCTAGTGGCAGTTGTACCAAAGTAACTTGGTCTGATAGCTACTCAACCTGAACACTATTTCCATTGCAGCCCATGGGAAGATTTCACTTGCCTTTTAGCTTGACCTGGTTTATATGCTTTTTCATGACATTTTGAGATTCAACATAGAGCAAGGGTGGACCAAAATGATAAATTGACAATGTTATATGCATGGATTTCCAAGTGGGCTAAAAAAGTTGCTTTATGGGTAGTAAATATGGCCTGTGTAATTTATCTCTCTCCTTTTCGCTGCCTTCTGCTTTTATGCCCTATGTCTGTTGAGTTTCAGTAATCAGGGGTCATCTCTGACCCTGACCCCAGGGGTCATCTCTTATCAATGATAAGTGTAGATAAACTGCATTTGCTGTACGTCTCTGCTGTTTCTAGTGGAAATGGGCTTTTGCTATTATATCTTTTATTAATATTAAAAATTTACATATTCCATTTATGTTGTGAAAATTATAACTTTATTGATTTAGTCATTGATTATTTTATTTGATATCCATATTATTTTGTTCCTTTTCTGGGTGAGGCACTGTGCTCTAAGGGCTTGGCATTTCAAAAGAGAGTAAGACACGAGGAACTGTGCAGATAGTAATGGAGATGAGAATGAATCAATTGAAAGAACACTGTGAGTAGTGGAAGAGAAGTAAAGAAAAACTTGCTATAGCATTCAGAACAGGGATAAGTTATTTCAAGTTTGTGGGGATTAGGAATGGCCAGTAAGAGAAGAATTCATGCAAAAGGTGACCTAAAAATACAGTATTCCTCTCACACTCATTCAGATGACTACTATAAAAAGCAAACAGAAAATACTAAGTGTTGGCGAGGATATGGGGAAATTAGAACCCTTGTGCATTGTTGATGGGAATATAATATGGTGCAGCCATTGTGGAACCAGTGTGGCAGTTCCTCAAAAAATCAAAAATAGAATTACCATGTGATCCTGCAATTATACTTCTGGGTATATGTCTAAAAGGATTTTTTATTCTTTGTGGGGGAAGATATTTGACACATTGGAAGTTTTGTCCGCTCATATGCTACTCACTCACTCATGCATGCATTTAGCAGACATGTACTCAATGTTTCCTATGTGCTGGACCCTGAGCTCAGTACAACAGTTAATAAAGCTCATAAGGCACTGAATTTGCCGATTTCATGCTTGCTAAACATCCACTTTCACCCCCAAAGGCACTAAGCTTCCACAGATAAATCTTCATGAAGGCTTCCTACTGACTTGAATCCAGCGTGAGACATTAGTCAACAAACAGTAAGAAGATTTGAGGCTGATGGGGGGGGGTGGAGTTTGACAGCATGGTGATGAAATGGAAAGAGACGCGTCACAGAATATGAACTATAATTGAAAACTGGGGGCCAGTGACCTCTAAAGATCACTAAAAAATGAAAAATTCCCATTTGAGGCTGCCAACCTCAGAGCTAAGTTATTTACAATGGAAAAATTGGCCCAATCAGACATGCTCAACCCAAGGAGCCAATGTTTTGTGAATATCATGGCAAATGTAGTTTGAGAACTGCCACCATGAAGTTGTGAACAGTGTCAATGTGTGAGAAAGGCAGGGAGAGGCTATGAAATTTGGGCTAAAAGGACAGACAGGGTGTGTGAAGGGGAGGACCAGTGAGAGCCAGTGTGGCCTGGGTATTTGGGTGATGAAGGGGAGCAGGACCATGAGCTTTCTTAGCCAAAAGACCCTGGGAGCTCTCTCTCCAGTTTACATCAGCCGTTAGCTTATCTCAGGTTTGCTGTTTTTGGTTTTAAAAAAATCTGATAGGAATTTTCACTCCATCTATTTTTTTAATATCTGTTTAACTCTCTTTCCTGTACACCTTTGAACACTCTCTCCATTCATTAAAATATATTATTGAGTACCAACTACATACCAGGCACTGTGCTGGGCTCTTATCCCACCTTAGTTTGGTTGCACATGCCCAGCAAATCCTGGGTCAGTATAACGTCTGCCCTTCTGCCTGGTCAAATGAGAGATGCAAACTTGTCCTCATCTACTTCGTTCCCTATGTCCTTCCTTCCAGTCTTCTTCAAGGTGTCTTCATGGAGGTGGTTTATTTTACCCATGTCTTTAATCCTCTCTGCTCTAGCTTCCCTCTTGACTTTATTCTTCTATCCATTCCATCTCTGCCTGACCATTCCCTTCAGTCCACATGGGGCCGTCTCAGGTTTATTCCATTCTAAAAATCCGTTTTTGTCTTATATTCTTTAGCCACAACCCTATCTGCCTCTCTTTCCAGTCTCACCCAAGTTCTCAAAGGGATGGCTTCCACTTGCTTTCATCTCCTGGCATTCCACTCGCTCTTCCGTCTGCCGGATTTGGGGTCATGCCTGTACCCTTCTGCTAAAACTCCTGGCTCAGAGTCCTCTCTGCCAGATCCCAATTCACTTTCTCAGTCCTGGTTTTCTCGGACTCCTCTTGCTTCCTCATTTTCTTGGCTCTACTAGACCTTTCTCACTGTTCATTTTCAGCTTCCTTTCTGCGATAGTCTTCTTCCGTGGAATCGTTAAAGGTTGGTGGGCCCATCTGTGTTCCTCTGCTCTCCTCAGCCTACATGTTCTTAAAGAAGGGTATTGAATATTGAAGAATAGTATCCTCAAATTACAGAATCAAATTACAAAAATGGATATCCAGGGTTACACAGTAATAATGACATAAATGTTTGAATTGTTATCTTTTTTCAACACGCATTCTCTGATGTTTATCAGTTTCTCTGAGTTCCAAATGCTCCAGCTGTTTTATGCTTTGTCTCTGTTTCCTAAAGACCCTTAGTGTGGTCTAGAATTGGAATGAGCATTGGTCTCTAATGGTTCTGAATTACTTGTAAATTCCTGAGAAAATGAATAAGTCTATTGGAAATCAGCTAATTTCATCTTGTCATTTTCTGGGTAATATATTCTGGTGTAAGCCGTCTGTTTTTTAAGCAAGTTTGCAATAAACAATTTCCCCTCAAGGTTAATATAATAGGCAACACCTTTTGCTGTAACAGACGGCAAGAGGTACTGAAAGATTAGTTTACATTATGATTCATTATGTCAAAAGGTCAGAATAAAGTGGATCTGCTGCATCTCCCAAGCCTCTGACTCTTTAGAGGAGAGTGCATATTTTGCTCTTTCTAATGTTAATGGATTTACTGTTGTTGTTGTTGTTTGTTTTTTTTTTCCAGGCCAAATTCAGATAATCGACGCCAGGGTGGCAGAGAGAGATTGGCCAGTGCCAATGACAAGGGAAGCATGGCCATGGAGTCTGCCAAGGAAACTCGCTACTGCGCAGTGTGCAATGACTATGCCTCAGGCTACCATTATGGAGTCTGGTCCTGTGAGGGCTGTAAGGCCTTCTTCAAGAGAAGTATTCAAGGTAATAGTGTGTTCAAAACAACTTATTCTACTTTTGATCCTAAGAGCAGATCCTCAGAGCAGAAGCCACTGGAGGAAGGAACACATATAAGCAGCCATTTGTATAAAACACTCATACCTACTAGGCCCACCAGTGTCGTTGGTAGAAATGTGGAGAAGAGCTAGGATCTCAGGAAAAGGAGTTGACAGATGCCAGGGCAGCTGTGGCTGAGTAATTCTGCTTCCTTCCTTTGGCAAGATCCAGACAGTCTTGAGCAACTCTACAGGAGGATTTCAGTACTGGGTCTCTGAGAAAAAAAAAAAAGAAATGTTCTCTGTGCCCTGATTGTGGGAGAGCAGATGGACATTCATATTTTGCAGGTAACTGTTTTTTATATGATATGGTATGATATTAACTGTCCATGCATAATTACCTCTCTACCTTGGCCTTGTCCAGGTAAATACTCTGTTCTCATCCTTGCTCTAGACCAATTCTAATTTGGCTTGTTCTCTTCTTCTCTTCTGTCTCTTTCTTGTCTCAGTGGATGACATGACCTTTTGCTAAAACAAGCAGACTCAAGGGCTGGTGATTTGTAATGTGAGGTGGGGTGGGTTGGGGGGGCAGGGGAGGGTACCGTCTGTACCAGTTACTTAGTATCCACCTCTAACATTTCCTTCTCCTGCCTGCTCCATCCTTTTTCTTGTATATAGTTTACCAATTGCAGCTTCTCTGATACATTGTCAGCTACATTTTATTTCTACACCAAAAGTGTCTCTTTTCTTGCATTATATGGGATTCCCTGGGGAGACATCAATCATTTTTACTACCTAAAATATCTGTGCTAAAGATCCTTTGTCTGACAGGAACAGAGATCTGACAGCAATTTAGGCTAACTAAATTATTTTTTTTTGGTCTTAAATGTGGAGCTTTTTTCTCTTCTTATTCTTTTACCTTTTCAGCTTAAGGAAGGTTAGTATATAAATACTAAGAATATTTCTGATGGAGTTTTCGTGTGATTCCCTCTGTGGGGAATCAGACCTAAGTAACTTGAAAACCAGTCTGCTAAATTAATAACGTGCTGATTGAAGAAGCGATTCTCATGGGCTTTCTGCTAAGATCTTCACTGCCCTGATATGAGAGGAACGCGGGGGGATAATACGTACTATTTATCTTTCCTTCTATTGCTAGTGAGATTTTCTTTTTAAAAAAAGCTGTTCATATCTTAATCAAGTAGCATGTGAAGTCAATGTGCTCCATTTTAAAAGCATTTTCTTTGACACTTATTGCTTTCAACATCTTTTAGAACTCTGCTATGAGACTTGGACTTTTTTTGTTGGTATTTTTATAAAATGAATGATGTTCTTGATAGTAAATCTTTGCATGTGTGTATAAATAAATTCTAAATATAAATTAACATATTTATTATCAATTTACTAAACATATAAATAAATATGGACAGACTATTTGATTTTACTAGCTGATACTGTCTTAATTCAGAAACAAAATATTTATATTTTGATTTAGGTTAACAGAAACCCTTAAAGGTCTTTTGACGGCCATCTTAATTTGTGGTTTTGCTGTTTATTTGAGTTTATATAATCTGAAATACCATTATTTTCACCAAGCATTTAGTCTGATATTGAAGAAACATCTGACAGAGGTATGGTTATTGGATAGATTCAACTACACACTTGGACAAATTTATCTGAGACTGAATTCCCTCCTTAGTCAAAGTGATTTACAGCAGTGATTAGCAAAGATTTTCTGTAAAGGGATAGATAGTAATTATTTTAGGCTTTGTAAACCATACAGTTTCTGTTGCAGCTACTCAACTTTGTCATTGTAACTTAAAAGGAGCCATAGATAATATGTAAATAAATGGAAGTGGTTATGTGCCAATAAAACTTTATTTATGAAAATAGGCAATGATCAGAACTGGCCTGGGGGTCATAATTTATTGACCCTTGACTTAATGTTTATATTATATTGTCTAATTTAAATACCATTATTTGTGGAAAGGGAATGAATGCTTTCTAAATCTAAAGTTTTAATTATTCATGTTTTATTGATAACTTACTCTGTACCTGTCTAGATGTTTTGAGAGAAATTTAAAAATGTGTACACAAATCCATAATCTCATAAAATTTAGAATTTATTTGGGAAATTTATATGGGAAGTAAAGATACTTGTTCTCATGATACAATAAGAAAGTAATCAGTATAGATAAATTTCTAACTGTGTGACAAAGGTAAGGAAAACACTAGATAAATATAAGAAAATATTATTAGCTATAAATGTAAAATTATTGAGATTGAAAGTTGGAATGACCTTCCTTTAAAAAACAGTAGTGATATTCACACAAATTATTTTCATCCCATGTGTTCAGCATTTAGGAGCATACCACATAAATTCTGATAAAATTTAGTATTGTTTCTAAGCATTAAAAAGAGAAAACACAGAATCTATGAATAAAATGTAAGCTTATAGAAAGATATGTTTTATTGTTATGGTATTATCTCAAATTCATATATTAAAAAAAATTTCTGGTTACTCTTTGATAGTTAGAAAAATATATCCCTTATCTCCATCTTGCATACGTAGGCCAAATTGTACGATATAAGAATGTAATTTCTACCTGGTTTCACAAACTTCATAGGTATCATGGTCTGAAGTCGCTTATAAAAGATTTCTTAAATGGGGTGAATATTGAGTTGAAGGTTCTGTAAGAAGCCTAGAAGCAAAGCAGAGTTATTAACTTTTAGAGATAGAGAGGGACCTTAAAATTAAGTTCATTCATTTATTCATTGATTACCTCTATTAAACAAAGCCCTGTGTAAGATCCTGGAGATGCAATGATAGGAAAGATCTGGCCCCGATCCTCATAGAGCTTGTGAAGTAGAGGGAAGGCTAGACAAATAAAAACCAACAATTAAATTACAGCGTCAAGATGGAGGTGAATGCAGCATCTTACAGGAGTCCAGACTTCACTTAGTCCTGGCAGGGGGTGAGTCAGACTCTCAGAAGTTTCCAGATTTCATCTGGAGGATGAGTTAAGTGAGCAAGGTGAAGAAGGAGGGAAGGAGTGTTCGGCCATATGAATGAGCCTACGTGTGAAGCCTGGGAGGAAAGACAGAGTGTGGAGAATTCTGTGCATAAAAATGGATGGAATTAATTTACCTTAGATTAAACAAAGATATTTCTGGGCCATGTATTTAATCTTAGACTGTGTAACAACAATGCAATTGATTTCCTTTTTACTTTAAAGTAATTTTCATGTGTTTGATTTGATTGTGCACATAAAAGGAAAATATTAGAGCAAGTTTAAGTATTTCTAGTCCTATTTTCTCATCATTGTCTGATAACTGGGAGCTAAAAGTTTTTGCTGAACATCTGTGGCTCTTTATAAATCATACTGCCCCTCAAACACATTTAAGGACAGTGAAGGGTCTGACATGTAGGTGGGAAGTTCTGAAGATGCTGCAGCTCTTCCTGTTTTCCTTGTAACTTAAGGAGAGAGAGAGAGAGAAATGAGTGTACATCAGATTATTCTAGTGTTCTAAGTGTTTTGGTTGAAGAGGCAAAGTGTTTGACTTGAAAGCATACAAATTTTCATCCACTACTTAGTGTACAAACTTGATTACTTAAGAGATTGAGTAATGGCTTCCAATGGAACATATTTTTTTTTAAAGCAAAGTGAATGTTACTTAAGTCAGAGGGGTGAAATGGGATATTCTATGAATTTTTTAATCATTTCAGGCATAGAAGTAATGTTCCTTAAGATATGTTTTAGATAGTATGGGTTCCAGCTCCATCCAGGAAAATACAAGATGTGCTATATCACCGTTGTTTCTTAGAGCTGAATAGTACTCCATGGTATATATATATATACCACATTTTATTAATCCACTCATGAATTGATGGGCACTTGGGTTGTTTCCACAGCTTTGCAATTGTGAATTGTGCTGCTATAAACATTTGAGTGCAGGTGTCTTTTTTATAGAGTGTCATTTGATCTTTTGGGTAGATGCCCAGTAATGGGATTGCTGGATCAAATGGTAGATCTACTTGTATCACTTTAAGATATCTCTATATTGCTTTCCATAGAGGTTGAACTAGTTTACAGTCCCACTAGTAGTGTAGGAGTGTTCCTATCTCTCCACATCTATGCCAACATCTATTGTTTTGAGACTTTTTGATAAAGGCCATTCTTACTGGAAATAAGTGATTCTGGGATAAGTTGTATAAGCAAATCTGGCTATAGGTTTAGAGCCAGGTATTCCCTTGGAGTATTATTCTAAGGAAAAAGGACTCAATTGATCTCACTACTTTTCTTACCTTATTATTTCAGAAGGTCATGAGTCACAGGAGGGATCCCAGCCTATCTACATACCACTAGCTACATTGTCACTTCATACTCTGTCTATAAGGTGTTTACAGAAGTAGCTCAACATCGAATCAGACGACAAGGTCCAAGCAGGTGTTGACTTACAAGTTGTCTAAGACTAGGACATGGTATCAGGGTGGAGTCTGATTATGGCTCAATGCAGTGGGGGCCTTAGGTCCAACGAGGATAACTGAGAGCTTCATCCACCAGGCCTTAGAAAGTGCCAGCGAGAGACAGTCCAGCACCCTGGATAGCTCCTTCAGTAGCTGCTGAAGGTAAGCAGAGCTTTATTTTCTAAAGAACTTCAGGTCCCTTTAGCTGGCACCATCTACTTTGTAAGTGATATTAAAATAGAACTTAGGCCTTCGAGGCTTGGGGACTCACTCTTGTTCACCCAGGATGGTTTGGTTTTCACATGTAGTTTCACATTAGTGTCCAGTCACCTTCTGGCGTGATGTATGTACCGCATCTGGAAAAGGTTAGAGACGGGTAAAAGTAGACTCTGCTCTTTCTTCATGCAACTGTTTTATCTCTGGGATCTTTTCAGAGGAAAAATTGAGATGCTGACCATATATGCACACAAAACACTAAATTTTTGGTCTCCATATTTCCATGTTCCAGTTTCCATGCAACAGCAGGAAAGATGTTTTAGATACATTAATCAGATCCTACAGTCTTGAGCTTAAAACTCTCAGTGTACTTGAGTAAAATTTCCTTTCCATGGCTTAACACATTTGACATATCCCTATTCCTATTTACTTCTCCCCCATTCACTGTAATCCAGCCATACTGGCCTTCTGTCTTTCCCCCAGAACACCCACATGTTCCTCGCTAGGGACCTCAGCACCTGCTGGTCCCTGCTTCCCATTGCTTGGAATACCTAGATATTTATTTGGCCAGCTTCCTGTCATTCAGATATGTGCCCCAGGTTACTATCTCAGAGAGGTCTACCCTACCAAAAGTAACCTTACAAACCATTGCCCCTAGATTTTTTTTAATACTCTCTTATCTTGTCTTATTTTTCTTTAAAGCCCTCCAACCCTTATGAAGTTTTCCTATTTATTCATTTGATTACTGTTTGTCTGTAGCAGATTCCACCTCCCCACATTCCCACCCAAGCTTGGATGTGAATTCAGTGAGAGCTGATTTCTGGTCTGCCTTGTTTGTTGCTTTAGCTTGGGTACCTTTAGCAATACTATGCACATCTCTGCTAAGAAGTAGCATATGACAAGGGTTCAAAATAATGATAGATAAAAACTGCTAGAAAATCTGAGAGAAGGAAGAAATTTCATTGGGTTAGGCTGGCAAAAGAAGTGTCAATGTGAGTGGTACATTTGATATAAGCACAGAAGAAATAGAAGATTTTTCATAGGCAATAAGAAGTTTGGAAGAAAATTCCAGAAACGTGGCATAGCTTTGAGAAACTGAGTAAATCAGCCTTGAGAGAACAGAGGGCTTATTGTCTTCAGCCTTTGTTTCCTCTTTTCTGGTCTCTAAATGTAGACATTCCCCAGGGTCTGCAATCTTTGCTTCTTTCTTTTCCTCTTCCTTTTTCCACCCAGTTTCCTAGGGAGTCTCATATATATGTGGTATGGATTGAATCACATCCCCTAGAAAGATATGTTGAAGTCCTAACCCCCAGAACCTCAGAATGTGGCCTTATTTGGAAATAAGGTCATTGCAGATGCAATTCATCAAGATGAGGTTATGCTGGAGTAGGATGGTTATACTGGAGTAGGATTTAATCCAATATGACTGATGTCCTTATAAGAAGAAAGAAATATGGATACAGACAGAGAGAAAAGAATGCCATGTGAGAGAGTGGCAAGATATATCTACAAAACAAAGGACACCAAAGATTGCTGGCAACCACTAGAAGTTAGGAAGAGGCAAGGAAGGAGTCTCCCCTATAGGTGTCAGAGGGAGCATGGCCCTGCTGACACCTCAACTTCAAATTGTTAGTCTTCAGCACTATAAGAGAACACATTTATATTGTTTTAAGGCACTCACTGTTGGTGCTTTGTTAGGGTGGGCCTAAGAAACTAATATAATACTTACAGCCTAAAGTATCAGAGCTATGCAAATATATCCCAAATCTGACCTCCTCTTTCCCAAATTGGGTACCCTTTATATCTTTCTCTTGCCTGATTACTCTGGCTAGGACTTCTAGTACTATGTTGAATGGACATGGTCACAGTGGGCATCCTTGTCTTGTTCCAGTTCTTAGTGGGAATGCTTTCAACTTTTCTCCATTCAGTATAATGTTGGCTGTGGGTCTGTCGTATATGGCTTTTATAATTTTGAGATATATTTCTTCTATGCCTAGTTTGTTAAGTGTTTTTGTATCATGAAAGAGTGCTAGATTTTGTCAAATGCTTTTTTTATATCTATTGAGATGACCGTACCACCTTTGTTTTAGCTTCTGTTTATGTGGTAAATCACATTTGTCGATTTGAACCATCCTTGTATCCCTGGGATGAAGCCCACTTGGTCATGGTGGATTATTTTTTGGATGTGCTGTTGACTTCAGTTTGCTTGTATTTTGTTGAGAATGTTTGCCTCTATATTCATAAGAGATATTGGTGTTTAGTTTTTTTTGTTGTGTCCTTTCTTGGCTTTGGTATCCAGGTGATACTGGCTTCATAGAATGAGTTGGAGAGAATTCCCTCCTTCTTGATGTTATGGAATAATTTCGGCTGTATAGGTACCAGATGCTCTTTGTAGGTCTAATAAAATTCGGTTATGAATCCAGATGGTCCAGGGCTTTCTTTTGTTGGAAGCTTTTTTACTACTGATTCAACTTGTTGCTCGTTATCAGTCTTTTTAGGAGTTTTGTTTCTTCCTGATTGAGTCTTGGGGGTTGTACATTATTGGTAATGGAGAAATAACTCCAAAAACTTCCTCTTGATTCTTATAGTAATATAAGAGTTTCCTGGATCTTACCAAAACCTTGTAAGAAACACTGTTATCAAAAGTGTACATTCAAGGGGCTTACAAATAGGAAAATCACAAATTAGTCCAACAAGGCCAATGCTGCCCTCCAGGAGCTTGCAATTTAAAAGAGAACAGGCACATTAACAACACATTAAGCTGCACAAAGAACAAACTGTAGAAACAAGTGTAAACACTTTTATGATGTTGAAACTACCAAGCTTTCTGAGGGGGAGGGGCGCAAATTATTTATACCATGGGAGTTCATAGCCTCCTCTTCTGACCCAGAGCTTGCCGAATCCTTCCATTATTTCTGTTTTTGTTTTTAACTCTCCATCTTGTGTTGACATTCATTTGTGCAACAGACAAATAAGACTGCTGAGGCTAACAACAGAGTTTTAGTGTGCGAACATATGAACTATCATATAATTTTCAGATGAAAGCATTTGCAGTGAAACTTTTTTGAAAGAAAGGCATTGCCCTCAGGTATTGGTACATTTGCTAGGTATTTGGCTCCTGGCTCTCCTTAGAGAAAAAGAGAGACACACCATGAAAATAAAAATCTGAAAATCTCATTCCATGTAAGAATATTATCCCCATCACCAATTTTATGTGCTTGTTACTGGTTGATGCAACAGCATAAAAATTAGACATGTTTGTGCATACCTGCATTTGAGGAAGGACTCAGAAAAGTAAAATCATAGTCCTTCTGCCTGTGAAATAAATGACAGTGGTTTCTCTTCTCTCCCCATCGCTTTGGCTAAGTAATCTTTATCTTGGAGATAATTAAGACAAAAATGCCTCTGACAAATAAAATCAGTATAGAACCCCTATTTCTTGGCAGCTTTTGTGGACACAGCTGAAGATTTCAGAGGTCTTTAAAAACCATGGCAACAAATGCCTTTGAAGGGTAAGCAAAGGTTCCAAATGTTTTTAATCGCTGATGTTTTCCGTGCTACCACTGCAAGCATTCTTCCTCATTTTTTGTTCGTCTGATCGAAATTAAATTTTCAATTTCCACACTAAGTGGTTCTGTCCTGGTCACAGCATTGACTATTTTTATTAAAGTAGTAGAATTTTTGCCCATATATAGTAGTTAAGCTTATCAACAATTCCATTAGAAAGCCCCATTTATGAGTGGCAATAATTTCCCACAAAAATTATAGATAGTTTTTAATGGGCACGTTTTTAAAAAGCATCAACTAGCCCTCAAAATTATTTGCTGACACTGTTCTTACAAAGCTTTCTCATGGTGGTCTGTGGTCCAATCCTTCCAAATTTCTCTTTCCTACATAGAAAACTGCTGCCCATAGCTTTATATCCTTTTAAAGAGAATGGCCTGTTTCTCTGATACTCATCAGAGAAAAGTATAATTTTAGACATAGGCTGCTAATATCTGAACTATATATTCTACTATTTCAGCACTATGTATACAGTTATCCTATAACCTGCTTGCCTAGCTTTTGTTATTTTTGAAAAATAACAACGTGTGGGAAAAATCTATTTTATAAGTCTACCATCCACTTTCTAAAATTTTTCTGGCTACTGTGTTAATTCTCCATTCATGTGTGAATTAGAGAGCAGATTCAATTTTTTTTTTTTTAATGAAAGATATGTCTTACTTGAGAAAAAAGAATATAGTGGGGCAAAGTACTCCTATTATTTTCCCCATATTTCCATCTTCCTTTAGCTGAAATAAAAAGAGATTTTATTTTTTCAGTTGCTAAGAAATAAAGGAATAAAAGAAAAAAACAACTTAATTATAAATTATAATTTCTTTCTGTAATAGGCACTTATTCTCTTTCTTTTCTTTGAGAAAGAGTATATAGATTTTAAATTCTATCCAAATGAGCATCATCTTTATCTGATTCATTTGGCAGTTTCAAAATCATGTATTAGGAAGTATAGAGAGAATGAATAGAGGATTTCTAAATCATCATCATATTATGTTGAGAAATATGATTTTTTTGTGATTAAAATATAAATGCAAAGATGTAAAAGAATGGCTGCACCACTTTAGGGTATTTCATTAAGTGATGTGCACAATATTTTTCTTATACATCATGGAAGATAAATTATAGTTCTTAAGATAATCAAAATTCATAATTATTTGTTCTTTTGATACTTCAGAGTTATTAATAAGGAATTTCATTTGAAAATTATTTAAAAGTGTATTTTGCCACTACTGTTAACCAGTGCCATTATGGTGTATTATAATCACTGTGGAGATGGCTTTCCTGTTTATTTTATTTTATTTTTGTCTGATTACTAGAATACTGATTACTCTTTCTGCTCTGCAAGTACCTGCAGAAGCCCTACCCTTGCTCTCTCCACTTCTATTCTTCTTTCTCTTTATTTTGCTCTTGTGAGTACTCTGTACACACCTAGAGACTTCCCTGTTCAAGTTCTTCACGTCTTGTCCCCAGAGACAGCTAATTTGTTGAGCTTAGGAACTTACATTTTATTTTTATAGCAGATAGTTATTGAATGACCATTTTAACATTGTGTAAAATGCAAAGATATATAATCCATAGACCCTGAAATCCAATTAAGGGTTCAGCTTGAACACAAATAGAAAGGCTGGCATGATCTATGTTAAGCCAAAGCAGAGTTAAATTCAGCATTACAAGAGGTACCTGAAAGCAGTATAAAGAGACAAAGGGGTATTTCAGATAAAATGTTATGAGTTCAGAGGAGGGAGCAAACATAGTCCTCTAGATTAGACTAGAAGACTTTATGGAGGAGATGATATTTAAATTGATATCTGTCCAGTGAACCATGAAGAGAGTTCTACTCCATTGTAAGTGTCCCATGATTTGTTATTAGTGATTACATGTTCAATTCTGCATGTTCGATGCCATGTAGCATTATATAGTATTTTGGAATAACATGGGTTTTAAATTAATTGTAATATATTTTTTAACATATTCCATATGTATATCTGTTCCATTATCATTAGCAATGAGTCATTTATGTATTCAGAGGTTGAATAATATATAATCATTTCCAGTATGTGAATAATGCCTTATTCTAACTTACTTTTGAAGTTTAACATGGGAGCAATATTAATACAATCTAAAAATGCTCCTCTGCAGTGGTAGATAATGTAGCTATTATGGAGTTAAGTGTATTTGGTATATTTATTTTTATGGTGAGGAGGAAAATCATAATCCCAAGCTAAGATTTATTTTGGTAGGCTCAGCTTAGTTTCCATTATTTTTATGTTTGCAACTTTCTTGATATTTTCTCTGCTTTTAATTGTATGAGATATTTATGAAGTTTTTTTTAAATGGCTAGACTTTTGCTTTTGAGAATTGACATGATTTTTTTCCACAACATGAAAAATTAGTAGATGATAAACTTAGATACACTATTCTTTAATTTTTAAAATTATGGCAGTAAAACTGATCTCAGAGAAGGAAGAAAATGGTTTAGCTTTTATCATTATATACAGTGTGTTTGAAAGATTCCAGTTTCTCTCTGCTTCCTTCTCCTTGTATAATACTTTTTCTTAAGGTTGGTACTATTGATGCAATCGGTTTAAACACATGAAGTAATAGCAAAATATGAATCTAAATGCCAGAAAATGAGCATTTTTCACTCTGCCACTTGTTCTGACCGTATTCCTCCTGACTTCCTGTACATCTAGATGAAGAACTGGAAGAGCAGAGTTTGGGCTAGCACAACTTTTGGGATGAGATGCCCTTCTTTTTTCTGATTTTATTCCTGTATTTTCTTACTGAACCAAGTAAAGTCATTTAGTCAAACTCCCTGAATTTGAATCCATTTTGCCTAGAAATAAAAGTTCTGTTAAGGGCCCCATGTAACATTTATTACTTATAAAATGCTTTTTAGATGGCTACTTTTTCTGAATCCAAGGAATTAGAAAGACTTTGATTCAAAGGTTTTTTTATAAACGCTTCCTTTTATATGTGGGCATGTGTATATTCACATATACATACACACATATGTGCATACATAAATATAGTCCAACCCCTGTATCTGTGGGTTCCATACCCACAGATTCAACCAACTGCAGATTGAAAATATTTGTAAAAACAATGCATGGTTGCATCTGTACTGAACAGGTACAGACTTTTTTTCTTGTCATTATTCCCTAAATAACATAACAATGATTTACCTAGCATTGATATTGTTAAGTATTGTAAGTATCTAGAGATGACATAACCTATGCAGATATTAGGCCATTTTACATAAGGGACTTGAACATCCCTGGATTTGGGTATCTATGGGGAGTCTTGGAACCAATTCCCCCAAAATACCAAGGTTCGACTATATAAATATTCATAAACACACACAGATATAGAGAAAAATGTATAGAATTTGGAAATATGCACTATAAAATATTAACAGTGACTATCTCTGAATGAAAGGATTATAGATAACTTTTGTTCTTATTTTTACAGTAAATATCTTTTACTTGTGTAATAAAACATCACTTTAAAGATCCATGTTGCAATTGATTATTTGCACACTAGCATTTTCTTTACTTTTCCCTCAGCAGAGAAAGATTATTATGTATCTACCAAATCTTCACACTTTATTTTCAAAACATCTATCTATAATCATTTTTTACAAGAGGTCAAGTTTTCATTGAAGTGTAGCTTTCCTTTTATTTGTGAGCCCAAGGGAAATTGCATCAGGTGGCCATTAGGTAGCTGAGGCCAATAGGACATTCCTTCTGGGTTGTCGAGAAATCACAGTGGCAGAGGTGAAAGACCTTTTGTAGTACCACCAGGAATCTAGGTCCTTAGAGCTGCTGGCCTGACCAACAAGGGTGAAATAATTCAGTCATGCAGCCAAAGAGTGATTGTTTACCGTAACCATATATCCCAGGGAGGAAGAGCCAACATTCTGGGAGGGACTTGTGTTGTCACCAGTCATTGATGTCAGTTGCACGTATGCTTGCTGTGAGGTCTATACGTGTTTGGAAAGCATGCACTAGATACATTGGTTCACCAGTCTGGAAACAGTGCCTGATCCTCACCTTGATTGTCTCCTTTTGCCATAACTGCATGTACCAAAGGCACAAGAATGACTTATGACATAAACTCTAGCTATTAGCAATTAATTTTGTTCCCACTTTTTTGTTTGGAAATTGTTATTTTTTATCCTGGAAGTAGTTGGATAAAGGATACAAAAGTCATCTTGAGGCAGCTGGAAAAGTTGAAAGCAAAGAGTTGTATTTGACTGTAGTGGATCCCTGTAATGGCAATGGTTCTCCTCCTCCTCCTCTCCTTTCTCTTCCTCCTCCTCCTCCTTCTTTAACAAAAAGAAAATCTCTACCTTTAAGATGATCTCGAGACAGAAAACTCCCCATTGACAAGATGTGGATACTCTGGTCTTTTGGAGATAAATCGTCTGAAGTCCCAGGGAGTTCTGAGCCCTGCATTGGTGGCTCTTAGCTGTTCCAGGGCATGGCCTACAGTGTGATCAGGTCTACAAAGCGCAGCTTCTCTGTGCTAATGTGCCCCTATGATGAGCTGTTTTTTTCCAGCATAAGAGCAGAAATGGAGTATTTTGTTGCATTAACTCTTAGAAGTTTTGAGAATGTCTTTGTGATTTTCTTTTTAGAGATATTACATTTTCTCATGTGACTCTCATAATGCTGGAAGTTTTTTATCCAAATTAATTTTAGGTTTTGAGCCCGAAAAGGGGGGCATGGGCAATATAAGTAACCTTAACACTTGTACCCCCATATACACTAAAAAAAAATGGACAAAAAAAATAACAATAATAAAAGACTAGTCCCTTTGCTCTGATGCAGCTTGCATTGCACATGGTGAAGAGTGAAAGTCGAGAAACCACTGGGCTAGACAAAGTGAGAGGTAAGGAAAGTTGGGTGGAACAGGGCAGAACAGTGGAAGGTTACAGGAGGGGCAGGTAGCTGACAGCGGCCATCCCCTCACCACGTGCAGAGTCTGCTTTGCCTAAGGAGAGGCAGCAACTGATAGGAGGCAGAACTAGAGCGATTTATAACAAATTGAATTTTGAAGCAGAGGAAGAGGTTACAAATGATTCTCAGATGTTGCCTTAGGAAGGCTGAAAGAACACTGAGGCTGATGCTTTGAGAGATTTTAATAAATGATGTATTTGGACCACTGGGAGATAGAACTAGGAGAATTGATTCGGAAATGTGTTCTGGCCCACCTCCCTGCCTCTGGATCCTTTTTTGTCTGTTTTTAGTATTTTATCTGTGAATTAACACGTTACTTTCAATTGCTTTATTCCCCCCTCCCACCCACCAAGGAGTTTAGCTTTATATTTTAAGTAGAAACAAGACAACAGTCATACCTGATCTGGTGCTATCTTGCTTAGGACTCTCTTTTTGCTTAACATCATAAATGGATTAGGGATCACTGCGATTTATAGTTCATGGCATGAAGTCATTTCAATACATAATAGTATATTTGAAATGAAAGGAGTAGAAATTAAAGACTGAATCACTTACCAAGAAATAACAGGTGGGATTGATTTCTTTCTGTAAGACTTAGTAGAGACTGTTCCGTTCTTCAAAATCGGCTCTGATTCAGTTACCAATTAAGTGGGGTGAACTGTTATAATAAGACATATGAATCAGGTTACAGTAGCATTCTTTTAAGAAAAACTTTACAGGAGCAGTTCTTATGCAGTTATCTGCTTTGTATCTGATATATGACAGTAGATGTGGAAGAGTCAGAAAAATAGGGCTTCATCTTCATTAACTTTTCCTTTTTTCTTTTTTTCAGCTATTTTTTTTAAATTTTCATGACTTATGATATGCAAGAAAACATGACTATTCTTTGCCCTCAGTATATTTTTGCATTTTTAATCTGGATCATATTTTGTCACAATTTATAAAATGTAACTAATAAAATGATTATTGCATGAGGACTAGCTTTATAAATTATAAATTACCATAGAAATATAGTTGTCATTCTTAGGACTTATCAGCTGTGTAGTCTTAGAAAAATTACATCATGTATTAGTTAGGGCTTCTAGTGTTGAGTGACCAACATCCAACAGAAACTAGCTTTGAGGGGTGGAGGGAAGAAAAGGAATAGATTTCAGTAAAGGCTACTGGCGTAGCTAACTGCAGACACGACAGGATGCAGCCAGACCTCAGTGAGCAGGGACCCAGGAGCTCAGACCCCATCAGGATCTCAGAGTCACTGCCATTCTTCTCTGTGTGTTCTTCATGCTCTCTGTGTATAAACCTGTATTTTCCCTAAGGTGGGAAGCAGGACAGGCAGCAGCTGGGAAGCTTCACATCCTATGACATTCTTCTGGGTAGCAAATATTAGGGAAGGCCTCTGACTGACCCAGCTTTGGCCCAACTGGCTGTTTCAGGAGGCAGAGTCCCATGCACAGAGATGATCCCTGGGGCTCACCCCATGAGATCACTGTGGGCCAATTACCACCCCCAACCCCCACTGTTGATGTCTCTGAACTTCTATTTCTTCAGTGATACATGCACGGTGGATCCCACCTTGCTGGATTGACGTAGTGATTAGAGACCATGCTTAACCTGCAGTGGGTGCAGGTAATGACTCTGTAAAGAGTCATTAGCATCATTACCTCCAATTGGCTCTATTAAGTTTCCGGCAGATATTTTTCTACTCTGAAGCTAAGCAGAGCAAATAACTTAATAGTTCATTATTGTGCTTCTAAATCCATCTTCACCCCTTACTTCTTTATTTAGACTTTTCTTTCTGTTATTTATTTTAATTGTTTTTAAATAAAACTATATATACTTAAGGTATACAACATGTTATGATATATATATATCTATATATGCACACTAAAATGATTACTGCAGTCAAACTAATTAACATTTTAATCTCTTAACATATCATTTTGTTTTGTGGTCAGAGTACCTAAAATCTACTCTCTTAGCAAATTTCCAGTATATAATACAGTATTATTAACTATAGTCATCGTGTTGTTCATAAGATCTCTGGGTTTACTCATTCTACATGACTGCAACTTTGTGCCCTTTGTCTAGATTTCCCCACTTCCCCATCTCTGAAATTGTGACTGACACACACACACACACACACACACACACACACACACACACACTGCAATATTATTCAGCTTTATAAAAAAAGGACGTCCTGCCGTTTGCAACAACATGGATGAACCTGGTGGACATTACACTAAGTGAAGCAAGCCAGATACAGAAAGAAAAATGCTCCATACTTTTAAACACAGATTTCTTTCTCATAGCCAGCACCTGAAAATTAGATACCATTTCTGCTATAAAACCAAAAGAGGATATCAGAGCTTTTGAAAACTTCTCTATGGATTTCTATCTCTTACAGATGCTTTTTTACTTTAAGAACATCAAGCTTTAGCGACCAGAGATGATCTATCCTTGGGAATCTTATACTATCAAGTACGCAGCTTCTTATATATAGCAGAGACTTAGAAAATTTCTTGAATATTCTTTTATTTTATTGCTACATTACTTCTTTTTGTATAGTTTTTAACTGGCCTTCCTTTACTTAAAATATACTTAAAAAAAGAACAAAGGTAGTAAGTATTTAATTTGCACAATATGGAATTGAAGGTAAATAATTTTTTGGTTTTTTGAGACAGTTTTGCTCTGTCACCCTGGGTAGAGTGCAGTGGTGTCATTGTAGCTCATAACAACCTCAAACTCTAGGGCTCAAGCGATCCTCCTTGCCTCAGTGTCCTGAGTAGCTGGGCCTACAGGCTCATATCACCATGCCCAGCTAATTTTTCTATTTTTAGTAGAGATGGGGTCTTGCTCTTGCTCAGGCTGGTCTTGAACTCCTGAGCTCAAGCCACCTTCCCACGTTGGCCTTCCAGAGTGCTAGGTTTACAGGCATGAGCCACCGCACCCAGCCAAAGGTAAACAATGTTCAATTAAATTTTGTCTCATGTATAAATTATTATATATACTTTCTCTTATGGCTGGATAAGTCTAAATAGTCCATTCAGCTTATTATATCTTTGATAGTGATATTAAGGAGTATAATCTTCTCTTTCCACGAGAGCATTCCCAAGGAGTGGGCTGCTTCCAAACAAGCCTCCCATTTTGTAAATAAAAAAAAAACAAAAACCAAATTTTACAATAACCTTTATGATTGCTACTTCAAAATGAGAGTTTGGAATGGCACCAAATTATTAGGCAGTGGAAGGAGAATAGATTGCAAAAAAGGTAATTATATCAAATTTAACACTTCTTGAAATATATTCTGTTAAGTAAAATATAGGTCCTCTTCCCTGTTCTCATTTGTAAGCAACGAGGAGAATTCAGGTAGCATGAATCACGAATCAGAGTACTTTTCTGTCTCACAGATTGGCTTAATAGTTTTGGGCTTACTTCAGACTATAGATGACTATTGTCCCGTAACTTCTTGGACAGAAGACTCAACTACATTCACCTTGAGGCCTGAGTGAATTATTAGTCTGGGTTAGTGTCTCTCTAATAGGCATGTTATGACTTTCCCACATTCCTGGACAGTTAGGCTGTCATTCTTGGTTGTTTAAAAATGTGTTTGAACATACTTTGTTAAGAGACTTGAATAAATGGGATGTTTTTCTTATGTTTTTGCTTGCTTTTTCAAGCATTAGAATAGTTTCCAGCTCTGACAGTTAGCCTTATGCTGACTGGAATGGATTTTTTGGATAGGATCAAGTGTTTTGCAATGATTTACAATTGACTGCCTAAATGTAGCCTAGCAAGTTATATGATGTGAAGAGAATTACTTAAGGGTAAAAATGGATTGTTTAACTACTAAGAAAATGATAGGTTATTATAGATTGGTTTGAGGCTATTATCTTTTAGATGCTGTCTTTACAAATTTGAGCTCTGTTAGTCTAGAGATTTGGTATCTAATAATAATGATGGTTAATGTTTAATGAACACTTGCTGAGCCCTAGGCTCTAGGTTACGTGTCCTAGATGAATCATCTCCTTTAATCCTTCCCCAAATTTGAGGAAGTCAGCACTGTAATTACTCTCATTTTACAGATGAGGAAACTGAGATATATAAGCAGTCAAACCAGTATTGCACCCGACTAGTCTGACTGGAGGGCCCGATTCTTAAACATTGTGTTCTCTTGTGTCCCCACAAAGAAGGAGTGCTTCCAAAAGGGATGGGGGAAGTGAGGACTACCACTGGACAATAGCTGGCTTCTTGTCCCACTGGGTTAACAGACAAGGGCAGGAGGGCACAGGGTTGGCTGGGGTTAGTCCTGATTGCCAAGGGGAAAGGGGCTGTTACTGTGCAATGGGCAGAACCCAGGACACGCCTGTGTGCCTCCTTGTATCTTACCTGGTGTAGGATAAAGGTTAAGGACTCCATCCTCTATACAGAGAGGAGATCCAAGTCCCTCAGGGATAAAGGATTGGATCAGCAAAAAGCAAGGGGCAATTGGCTCATCTTGGTAGGAGGAGAGTCGTAGATATACCCGAGGTGGATTTGTGACCGGCCAGATGAGAAACAGAGACTAGAGCTTCCACCTGTGGTTTGGGTTTCTGCTGCCTGTTCTTTGCTGGAGTATCTGAAGATTAAAAAACACAGCTCACCCTTAGCCTTTTTTTCCCCTATTCTGTATAAAAGAAATGTGGTAGTTTTCTCTTGCTTAACAAGGTTCTGGTGGTTAAGTTGATTGCTTAGTGTGTGGGTTGCAGGGCAGAGAGAAATAACCTCTGGATGGGGTGGTAGCAGAACCAGAAAAGAAGTGAAGACTCTTGATGCTGAGCTGGTGTTGGGTTGAAATTTTTAAAATATTTTTTTTCTTATTTGATTATTTAAAAAACCCAGCAAATGAATACACAAGGTTAGATGTTAAAGAGTACAACAATGGTACATGATTAAAGGTTAGTTTTCCTCTGGTCTCATATGAAACTCCACAGTCCTTTTCTCAGTGGGTAGACACTATTAACAGTTTTCTCTGAAAATTACATATCTATACATACACATATATGTATATTTTGGTAGCATAAGTGGCATTATACTCTATACATTATTCTGTGCCTAGCTTTTCTCATGGAATACTGTGTGTTGGAGATCTTTCCATTTCAGTGAATGTAGGTCTCACTCATTCTTTTTTGATGGCTATATATTAATCCTTAGGATGGAGTGATAATGGCTTTTATTGGCACAATGTTTTACAGTTGACAAAGCATTTACATATATTATATCCCTGGGCCATATAGCAGCCATTAAGGGAGATATCAAAAGGCCCAGAGGGGTCACCTGGCTCACCCATGGTAACATGGAGCCTGGAACCCAGGCACAGCTCAGTGCTGCTAACACTGCAGCACTCCCTAAATTGGCCCATGTAGCTGCGACTTAGTGCAGAGACCACAAAGTTGCTCTAAACTCTTTGCAATCAGTGAAAAGATCACCAGTCTGGCACATCAAGAAGCCAAACTGACAAGGAAATATGGACCTCAGGGGAGTAAGAAAAGAAAATAATTGAAGTTTAGAACTAGAATGGGCCTTGCTGAACCGCAGACTCACGTCTTTCCTTTCCCTGATGAAGACCTCGGTGTGGCCGGCAGACATTAAATAGCGCCTTCAGGCCACACAGCTGGGTAATTTTTATTCCCAAGGCTAGTTCTAGAAAGGGAGGCACTAGATTTTTCTGGGCTCTCTTGTTCTCATCAGATAGAATGGGGTGTGGACAGAATGCAGCCTGCGAAGCCAAACACACCCTTGAGAAACGAGAGCAGCACTCCTTTCCAAAGTGTGACACGCTGAGATCACTCTCCTGCCAGGGCGGTGTGACCACGGAGACTCCGGCTGTCTGGATGCCCAGGCAGTGTAGATTCTAATACCCCTCTGCTGAGCATCTAATATGCACACGGCCCTTTGCCAGAGTGCAGGGCCACTGCAGCAAGTGCAGAAGAAACCATCCCCCACCGTGAGGACTATCAAGCGCATAGATAATCACCTACTCCACTTTGGGTTAAATTTACCATGCAGATAAGTGTGAATAGATGTACAACATTTTTCCTTATGCATAGATTTTGTTTATGTTATCAAAAACCATCCCGTAAAGGTTCAATGACAATAAAATAAATGAAAACAAACATTTTTCAATTCCTCCTTGTTAGGAGAAATTGTTATTATATTTGAGCTGAGAGAGTAGGCTGGTAGTTATTTCCAAGTCTGATGGACGATTATCTTTTGGTTTGTTTTCTTATTTTTGAAGGGGACTTAAATTTAAAAAAAAGGGATGACAGAACTCAAGCATTAAAAATGTCCTAGAGGAACCATCTGACCACTGAATCAGAAGCTCCTAACTGTTCTTCCATTACTCTTATTGGGGTGCCCCAGAGGAACCTGTCCTAGGAGGTTAATTGGGAGGGCTTCTGAAGATGGGTGAACCCCCTTATTTAGCACTTAGAGGGTCAAAAGTCTACAAGGGAACATTTAAGTATGACAACTCAAGGGACATCCGTAGCCCACCACTACACCACAGCTTAGTAAACGCAGCCTCCTCTGTTCTCTCCCAAAGCACAGAAAAGTAGGAGGATGGGAAAATGTACTTATTTATGATTTTATGAATCCAGGGCAGTAAACACAGCTCTGTTCAGGGTTTCTGAGTTTTACCACCCTTCTCTGAGCACTAGACCATTTTCCCCTTCCTTGATTCTCCAGCTTAGGACAAGAACAGTTTGAAATTGTTTCTACTGCTTTCGACAGACTCCAAATGAGTGCAGGTGGGAAGGAAGCTTGGAGAATTCTCTGGGAACTACTGAACAGAGCAAAGGAGAGGGGTCTAGAGGTGAGCTGAGCGCTGCCTGGTATTGAACTCGTCACACCAACTGTCACACTTCTCTCCTCTTTGTTTTTGCTTATCTGTTGTTCCGAAAGGAGCGATTTCAGAAAGTCCTTTTCTGGGCTGTAGAATTTGCTTATTTGTCCAGTCCTGAGAGGCATTATTGAGAGCGGCTCATCGTCTCTGGGGCATTACAATGAGATGGTGGCCACTGATTTCATTATGTTTTCCTTTATTGCAGCTGTTGGTTTGATCCTGTGCCAGGTGCTTAACACAATTGTGGTTTTGCAGATGGTGAGCAAGAGGCTGGACAAGAAGAGGGATCATGTCATTGCCCTGGCCAAAGTTTTAGTAGACAGGGGTTTAGCAAGGGCAAATGCATAGAGGATTTCCTCTTTACTTCATTTTCATTTAGAAAGAAGAAAGTTTCCGGGACAATATTCTTTCTTAGAATATCTTTTTCCTCTTTCATTGAAAATTTACCTAGATGCAAATAATATTTTTTTTGTTTCATTTAGAAAATAAAAGTAAGATACCAGTTAGAGGGGTTTTGTCACTGATAAGATTAACTTGAATTGACTAGATGTAGAAATATAATTTGAGATGCATTATTAAGGCATGTCATTTTTATTTGCATGCCATTGTGCACAGATGTGGTTATGAAATAGTTCAAATCATGGCACATTGAATGTCCTCACTGGATTTTTAGGAATGTGTTCACTGAGACAGCCAAATTCTATTTCATTTTGTTTGGCTCACTGCATTGGTCTTAAATTGGAGAATATTCACTTTACTATCTGAGTCAAAATTTATTTCCAAACATAACACTGCAGTTGTTCTTTTTTTTCTTTTTTTACGGGGCTAGAGTGAGTGCTGTGGTGTCAGCCTAGCTCACAGCAACCTCAAACTCCTGGGCTCAAGCGATCCTCCTGCCTCAGCCTCCTGAGTAGCTGGAACTACAGACATACACCACTATGTCCGACTAATTTTTTCTATATATTTTTAGTTGGCCAGTTAATTTCTTTCTATTGTTAGTAGAGATGGGGTCTTGCTCTTGCTCAGGCTGGTTTCGAACCCCTGACCTTGAGTAATCCGCTCGCCTCAGCCTCCCAGAGTGCTAGGATTATAGGTGTGAGCCACCGCGCCCAGCCTTGCAGTTGTTCTTTCACAGGATGTAAATTTCTTATTTATTTCCTCAATACCTTGCTTCCTACTTTCACTTTCTCTCCTTATTTTATGCTGGAGTGTGTGGAAAGGTTTTCCAGAAAGATTTTTATATGTCATAATCTACTGATGAATACCTTTCATGTGACTAAATCTCTCCTATTTTCAGAGGTATAACTATGGGAAATGTTAGGGATCACAGGTTCTGGAAATAATTTTTTTGCTGCTTCTAAAACACCCTCCCAATGATACAATAGAATAATTCCATTAGGGAGTTACATTTTCATTGCAATTTAAAGTATAACTTAAGATTTAAGTGTTCCGATTCACTAGTCGCTGAGTTCTTTTTATCTCACCAACCCTACCACTGGAAGAGCGAGGACTTGTGAATGAGACAGACCTTGCATAAGTGAGTCAACCTCTTGGAGTCTCAGTTTCTGCTTCTGTCACATGGGAATTAGAGTGACCACGGCTTCTGTGTTCTCCAGCCATTGCGCCCAGCACCGTGGTGCAGGAGAAAATCCTGACAGACCCACTTTGCCACTTTGATTCCTTTTCCTGGCCTGCCTCGTGTAGTTGCTCCCCACATCTCCAACTTCGTTTTTAAAAACCATGGTAAGATATACATAATATAAAGTTTACTACTTTAACCATTTTTAAGTGTGCAGTTGAGTGGCATTGTGTCCATACTGTTGTGCAACCTGAATTTTTTCATCATCCCACCCTGAAGCTCTATACCTATTAAATAATAATTCCCCATGCCCCCACCCCACAACTCCTGGTAACCCCTGTTCTACTTTCTGTCTCTATAAATTTGACTGTTCTGGGAACTTCATATAAGGGGAATCATTTAATATTTATCCTTTTATGTCTGACATATTCCACTTAGGATAATGTCTTCATGGTTCATTCACGTTGTAGCTTGTGTCAGAATTTCATTTCCTTTTAAGGCTGAATAATATTCCATTGTATTTATGCCATATTTTGTTTATCCATTGGCCTATGATGGACATTTGGATTATTTCCACCTTTTGGCTATTTTGAGTAATGTTGCTAGGAATATTGGTGTGAAAATATTTATTTGAGTTCGTGTTTTGAGTTCCTTCAGGTATATACCTGAGAGTGGAATTGCTGGAAATGTGGTCTCCCAATTCATTTTGACATGACTTCCAACCTTCAATACTGCATTTACAGTGGCCTGCTGGGCAGTTGCATGCTGGCGTACTACTGGAATCCCAAATACGACATGTTTAAAATTGTTACATGTCTCTTCTTGGCGCCCTTTTCCCAAATTAGATTCCCTTTCTGATTAATGGTAAGAACAATATTCAAGACATACTGGCATAAGCCACCAGAATCTTTGACTTCCTCCTTCTCTTTCTAGCTTTAAGTATTTGGCAAAGCCAGGCAAAAGTTCTGCACATCTCTCTGCCTCATCTACTTTAATATTCAAAGATGATTAATAGATATTTTGGTATGATTTTTTCCCCTTGGCATAACTTTAAGTACTTTTAATGCTTCAAATTTATGACAATCATACACTCCTGCTGTCATTTAAAAACATTTTGAACTCTCCCTTCCATAACAAATTCCCTGCTAGTCTTCCTTTTCTTTTTGCTAGTGGGCTCCAACAACATCACTGTTTGAACCTGTTGTTCAGGTCTACTCTGCAATTCCCATAACATTTCTTTCCTTTGGTAAAGCATGTGTGTGGCCCTACCAAGACAAAGTGTCAGTCCTGAGTCGGGGGATCGGGAAGACGGAGTTGATGCGGGAAGTCAATATTTTCCTTGGCGTGTAAGGGAAGGGAAGACTTCTGTTCCTCTGTACAATCATGTTTAGGGGAGTTAGGTTGTGCATTTCATCCCTGGGATGGAAGTCAAAATGTATTGCCCAAAGAATTCAGTGTTGATTTGGTCTTAGCATTTAACTTGCAGATTTGTTAAGTAGAAGACAATAGCATTGGGTTGGCTGTGTTAATTCCCCTTTTTACTTTCTTATGCATGAGTTTCCTAAGAAGCAGAATACTCTGTGGTCAGATAGCTTCAGAGAATCCTACCATTATTGCCATCTGGAAAGTAGATACTGTTCTTGAGTGAAGAGGTTACTGTTTGGGGAAGTTGGGCCTTCCATGTATGAAGGTTGTGAGAATGGATAAGAGTTGAGCCTCTGGAATGAGGGAGGCCTTGGTTGGAAACTCATCTGCCACTTGCTTGTTGTGTGGCTTTAAGCAGGCTTTGTAAATTGATAAAACTTACAAAGCAGGCTTTGTAAAGTTTATCATAGTTTTGCATCTGTAAAACAGGGATTAATATAATTCCTGTCTCTTGAAGTTGCTGAAGGGATTAAATGAAACAGTCCATGCTGTGTCTAACACAGCATCTGGCATATGCCATTTAGTACCTAGAAGAGTCTTTTTACTGATAAAACTAGTGTAGATTTCCCTTTGGCCAAGTATGTAGAGGAACCTGTGATTCCACATCAAATGTAAAGCTGTATTTAACACTCT
Organism: Microcebus murinus; assembly: GCF_040939455.1. Taxonomy (NCBI): domain Eukaryota; kingdom Metazoa; phylum Chordata; class Mammalia; order Primates; family Cheirogaleidae; genus Microcebus; species Microcebus murinus. The sequence continues at coordinate 13,889,409 of NC_134108.1, read as the reverse complement.
ATAAATACATGTTGATACTTAGAAGCAGAAAGAGATCCAGATTTGACATCTTATTTGGCAACTTAAATTATTTGTGTACAGTTCCTGGATGCTTCACATTTTAGTAAACTCTGGTTAATTCTATGCAGATGTCCGATGAGAGCCTTTAATAAAGAGACTGTGTAGATAACAAGCTTTAAAGACATGAGCTAAATTTATGGATCAATCAGGTATACAAGAATCAGACTTTGAAAATAAAATATTATTTTATTGGAAGCCTCAATGAGGCTTTTTGACAGAATTAGCTAAAATCGGCTTTTATTCGGTGTGTGGGTGCTTAAACATTGGAGAGTTAATTTATCTTTCAGAATTCATTTTCATTTACACGCCTTCAAATGTGAATAGTTAGCTAAATGCTTGTACATGTTGATAAGATGTTAAGTGTTTATTTCTTAATGGGGCAAAACCTTTTCCCAGTTTACATACTTGGCTTTTTGCCTAACCTCATGAAAATCTCCTTGATTTTAATGCATTTTTTTTCAGAGTACTGTATATATCTTTAGTGAGTTCATTTCTTAAAAAAAAAACAAACAAAAAAAAAAACAAAAAACAAAAAACAACAACATAAAATAAGAGCTGATGTCATCTATTTTGAAGTTTGCTAGTTACAAATTAACTCTGCATGTGAACTTCCTTAGGAGTGTTGTGAGCTTGTGGAGCACTTTGAAATGTGCCAATTGGAGATAGAAATAGTTGGAAAGCACCATTCAAGTACACCTTCTGACTCCACAAAGTTAGAAAGTAATGAACACGGAAAAATATAACTCTACTACCTACTTATGTCACAGAACTGCTTTATTGAAACAAATAAACCTTCAAATTTATGGGTTATGATTGAAGTAAGTATTTGTAATATCTTTATATTCAACTATTAACCCATGAATAAAGCACTTCAAACTTTAGCTCCTCTTATAAAATGTCTATTAGTGAACAGTCTATATATTTTATTTATTATATTTTAATTTTTTTAAATTTCAGCATATTATAGGGATATAAATGTTTATGTTACATATATTGCCTTTGACCTGCCTTGAGTCAGGGCTTCAACTGTGTCCATCCCCCAGACATGTGTTTTATTTTTAAGAGACCCTTGGATTGAGATATTCCTTCTCTCCTACTAATACTTCAGCCTTGTTAATAATTCCTTTATAAAAATTTTTATTTTCTATGGAAACAGTATAATAGACCCATCATATTTACTGCTAGCTGTGTTTTCTGGTGATGGGAGTAAGGGGGGCAGATGAATTGAGGAAGCTGCTAATCTTGGAGGGTTTAGCAACATCACGAAATAGAAGTTAAAAATACTCTATGAAAGTAAATTATTATTAGTGAAATGAACTGTATTAAAATGCGTACATAAGCAAAACGTTAGAGAGGAAAAACAACATTTTAATTTAGGAAAACATTTTTATAAAAAAAAACTTTAAAATAAGTAGAATAGGCTGATTTTTATTTGAAGCAATCATGAAATGCATTAGGAAATCAGCAAAGCATCAAAATGGAAATAGTAGTGAAGCTGATTTGTGGGTAATACACGAGCTTCTCGATCCCTTCTTATCCCTGCTCACCTGTAAGGAGCTCCTGTTTTACACTAATGTGTGGCCCCAGCCAGTGCAGAAGAACAGACCTTCCCCACCCCCTAAACTGGCTTCCTGCTCCTGCAGCCACCAATGGCTGGGGCCAATGTGGTCCATCCCTTGCCCAAACTGATCTGGGGAATGAGGCAAGCAGTCCAAACCCCGAGTGGGAAGTGCTGTGATGGGACACAAAGGAGGCACAGTTGGAGGGGCAGAGGGTTGGTCTCTTGACTGTCACACTTGAAATATGAGTAGGAGTCACTCGTGACAAGAGTAAGGAAAGTGTGTCCACGAGAAAGATGAGCACGTGCAAAGTTGCAGGAGTAAGGAGGAGCATGGTGTGTTTCAACAGAAAGAAATGGCTAGAACTGGGATGTGATTTAGAGAGTGGAGAGAGAAGGTGAGAAAAGGCATTAGGAAGAACTTTGCGAACTACGTTAAAGCATTTAGATTTTATTTTTAGAGACTGGAGGAGCCTTGCAATAGTAAGGCAGGATAGTGGCATGATGGTGTCTGGTTTCAGGAAAATTACTCTAGCCACCCGGTGGGGAATGATTGACAGGGAAAGGCTGGAGGCAGAGGGTCCTACAGTGGACTATGGCAGTAATCTGGTGGGGGGCATGGGTGGGAGGGAGGATGGTATGGACTGCAGAGATGACAGGGAACCTAAGGCAACAATGGTTTTTGCTTTGAAAAAGAATTTAAAAAATAATTGATTTGGGGTGTGTGTGTGTGTGTGTGTGTGTGTGTGTGTGTGTGTATGGTCAGGGTTAGAGAGGGAAGGTCAAGTGAGGAAGAGGGTAGAATCCAGAGTAATGCCCACCTTTCAGGCTTTGTGGTGTGGTGGACGGCAGGAACGGATTGGTAAGGAAAGAAGAGTCAATTCTGTTTGGGACTCACCCACCCTGGAGAGTCTGTGACAGTCAAGTCTTGATGGGCAGGGCAGGTGGACATACAAGTCCCAAGCTCAGGGACTTGTAAGAGATTAGGCCTGAGGTGACTGCCAGGAAATACTGAAGGAAAAGTGTGACAGTAGGAAAGAGCCACAATATTCGATTTCTCTGAGGCTACCGTTTGGCCTTTCTTTATCTTCCTCTCCACTCTCTGAATATCGGTCATTGTTTATTTTCATAACTAACAAATGTAGACTTTCTGTGTGATGATAACAAAGCAAAAACAGCTGCTACTGAAGGAGGGAAAAATGAGAAGGAAAAAGAAAAAAGCAAGAGAAAAGAATCTCAGAGAAGTTGGGGGAAAACTCAGTGAGTCCTGGCCTTGCGGCCCAGCTGGAATTGGCTTGGGGGCTCCTGCTCACGGGTGTCTTCCCTCCCCACTCCCTGTCTTTCTGGCTGTTTCATTTGTCTCCGTTCCCTTCCACTTCCTACTAGTCAAACCCTAGATTCCCCCAAAGGCTTTTTATTTTCATGTTTTGGTGGGTAAGAAAATAGTGATGAGTATTTTTCCAAACCTTCACCTGAACATCACGTCTTGCTTCATCCTGACTTGCACAGAAGGGACTTTTGGGCCAATCTGGTCACAGGTACACACAGTTATTCTGTCTCTTCAGTAAAAATCAAACAAGCAAACAAACAAAAACCAGCATTGTATGTTTCAGTAATACAACTGGTGTGAATTGTTGTTTTAAAAAATTATTTCTACTTCAATAGGATTTCTTCTTGTACTGTTTTCACAAGACCAAACAATAAAATTAAAGAAGGAATTTCTTCTTAGGCAACTTACATTAATTGCTTTGATAATATGTATTGGCCAAATTATACATATTAAGGAAAAGAAAAAAAACTACTTTGTTGTTTTTCTTCTTGGGAGGGGAAGTTGAAGACTTACAAATAGTTGTTAATGGTGTTTGGTTAACAAGAATTTGTTTAAATTGTATAGATCAAATATGTTCTTATTAAATTTTTCTTTTTGCCACTTTATCAATGCTAGCTTTGCCACAAAGGTTTGCAATATGAACATGATGCTGTTGTACATCTCTTTTCATTTTCGTTAGGAGATGAATTCAGTTCTAGAAATCTATTGTATTTTATGCATTAAACATGTTTGTTCAGGAATTTCACTTGGTTCAATAAAGATACACATCTATCACGGATGGCCAATCCAAACATAAGACTCAGCCAGTTGGCCTCTGACCCAGTTTGGTTCTCCCATCTTCTTTTGGCTTGCAAAATAATTGACTTTGGAGAGAAAGGGAGTCAAAGGGATATTTGGTTTGCATGGTTATTGACCAATTTCTTCTGAGACTTAGCTTATACACATTTTAAAATATATCAACACATATTGCATAAACACCATAAAAGACCAAACACTAAAAGTTTCTTTAAAGTATCAGAAGGATGCACCTTTTGCCTAGAGTTAGCATCTGGTAAACTCTAAGCAAGGTAAATTTTATTTCTGTTCTATTATTTCTTCAGTTTGTCCCAATTAATAAGGGCAAATCTAAAAATAATAACTATTTGAGTCAGTGTGTGGTCTTTTACTAAAGTTACAGGTTTATAACTCTGCTGACTAGCTTGCTGGTTTCTATTAGGCAATAGAGGAGTACAGATATTAATTTGACCTGAAGCCTGTTTATACAGTGACTTTTATAATGTATATCTAAAGATGGAAAACCAAGTTTTATGAGACCAGCATTTCTTGTCAGCTCCCCACTCCACCCTATTCTAATTGGGACTGACCCTTAAATTGAATAAAGAACAAAGAGTTCTATAGTTAAAACATTGGGCTACAGGTTGCATCTTGCTCTTAGTAAATGGGAAAATAGAGACTTAAGCAGAGAATCTCAATTAGAGGGTGAAATATATATTCAATTTTTTTGAGGGAAAGAATGAGAGCTATGTTTTAAAACAGTATATATCATTTCCTTGATCTAAAATTCAGGACATTTCCCCAAGATGTGTACAAACTTAGGCTTACATGAACAGACTGCTTTATAAAAACATGCCAATATTTATTAATTTGTGAAGTTTAATATTCTGCATATTATAAATCTGACTTTTTTGATGGATACAGGAGTGGAGATGACTTCTAAATCTTAGAGCAGAAACTTCCTGGGGGTAATTGGATATGTGTGGCTGGAACTCAGAGAAGAGGGTTGGGCTGGGAGTATAAATCTGTGAGTGATCTGCATTGGTGATGTGGAAGCCATAACTGGGACTAGGTTCTCTTATAGGAGAATATGGGGTAGTATGAGAAGAGAAAGGCCTCAGATTGAGCCCCAAGCAAGTCTGGCTTCATGTTGGATGGAGGAAATTGAATCTGCAAATAGTACTGAGGAGTCTCAGCCTGAGAGGCAGAAGGAACACCAGAAGTTTTGTGTTCTGGAAGCCAAAGGAAAAGGCTATTTCAAGGGGAAGGGAGGGGTCCATGTTATCAGCTGCTTCTGCTTCTGATAGCTTGAGCATGCTGTGGACTGAAAACTATCTCTTGGGTTCAGTGACAGGAGTCATTGGTGATCTTAGAGAAGCTGCTTGTAGGCTACTAAGGTGGAAAACAGATTGGTTTGGGTAAAGCCATGCAGGGGAGGTGAAGAAAATATCTCAATTATTCTAATTCCTAGAACAATTTTATGTGGTGGGTGCCGTTATTTTCTGTAGGCTAGAGAGACCTAGAGACGTTAATAGCTTGCTCAATGTTAATAGTCAGTGATGGGCTAACTTACTAGCCTAAGGGCCCAGCCAACCACCCCCAACTTGGCTTCTGTTTAGGTATTCCGTGTTGCATTTTAATACCTACCCAAAGATGCTTTAAATTGTATTTTTAAAAGGGCCACTTTGAAACTCTGTTCCTGAAAATTCTATTTCCAACAACTCTACGCTGACAACAATTTTAGCGAGTGGCCTGGGTTAAAAAAACAAAAAGCAAAAAAACAAAACAAAAACAAAAACAAAAACAAAAACAAAAAAAAACTCCAAAGCCTTATCTCCTGAGAAAATATAATCTTGTGAGCTCATCTAAAACATCACGCAGCAAAATATAGGCTGTGTGAACTGGAGGCGATTTGCCTAAGGAACTTCTGAAGCAATTGGCTGCAGCAGAAATGAAGTAAGTCTAAAAGAGAGGTTATGTTTACACTTCAAGGACAGGAAAAGCCAGGCAGGCTGAGGTAGCAACATAGTAAGGCCAAGTGCGAAATAGGAAAACATCCTCCAAACTGTTTCCCTATGGATTCTGACTGGGTAGGTTTCCTGAAATAATATTAATTCTGTCCTCTTGCTTTTAATAGGACATAATGACTACATGTGTCCGGCTACCAACCAGTGCACCATTGATAAAAACAGGCGGAAGAGCTGCCAGGCCTGCCGGCTGCGCAAATGCTACGAAGTGGGGATGATGAAAGGTGGTAGGTACACCTCCCACGGGGCCTCGGGGACGGCCTTGGCCACTGCCCAGCGCTGGCTATTTCTGCTCTCATAACAGCTGTGGGGATTTAGTGCTTTCTTTTCTAGTTAAATGTTTTTCCTATTCTTACTTTTCTTTGCGACTGAGGTATTTTCATAATGTATTTTGTTTAAGAAAATGGAAGTAGCTGGAACTGTAAATTCTAACTTGCCATTTTGTGTTTTAGACTTTCAGCGTAAATAATTATATTTTAAATCAAAGGTGTGTGGGAGGTGGTGGTGGAAGGAGACAAAGACAGCTCAGGGAGTTATTCTAGAAATATTTTTCAGTTACTGTTTATATTGCGAATGCTAGAAAATGATATCTGAGGATAAGCTTTCCCTAAATTGAGACCTGTAAATGTGAACGCTAAATAGCTAATTTATAACCTTCCCATCTCTTACCATTTCTTGGGGAATATGCTTGTGAATCAAAAGGCAGTTTTCGCTTTTGGAAATTGAGTCAACCAGACACTTTCTTAACCTCAGTGTCTGGCTTGGTGCTGGGACATTTAAATGAATACTGAACACTAATAAATCCCAAAGCATGAGGATTTTGCCTCCCTGGGCTTGTGTCATTGTGGCTGGCTGTCTGTGTGTGGTTTTCTGTCTTTTCATGTATCCAATATTCCAATTTTCTTATCCAGAAATCTCGAGTCCAGTTCTGGGGGTGTTAGAAGCTCCATCAATGTGGTTGCCTGATTGAGCTTCTTGTATTCTTGGGAATTTCATCTTGAGGGACATTGCTTCTAGTCTTGGATGGCCTTCCACACAGTGGGAGAGAAAAAATAGGAAATGTGCAATGAAAACAAAGTCACAGATGCATTCAGTGTTTCAGGATGATATGGAGGGGGAGGGAAGGGAAGAAGGGAGTGGGGAAAACTTGCTGAAGGAGAGGAGGCTTGGGGTGAATTAAGGGGAACAAAGTTTGAATGAAAAAGAATAATGATTTTGCAAATAGAAGGCAGCTAACCTTTAACTCATTAATACTTGGACAAAGGAGGAAGGAGAGGAAAGACCAGGGGTGGAGGTCAGGATGAAGGCATGCTTGATCATTACCAAGTTCCTCAGTTCCATGATAACAAATCAGTCCTCCATGTTGTGATTTTGAATACACCATTTGGAATAAATTCTCTTGGTGAATAGATGAAATGTTGAGTTTACACATTGTGTGAGCTGCAACTGTGACTATATGTCTTGAATATCTGAAAATGCAGCTTTAATTCAAAGGGTAATTAATTCCAAGAATTTAACAGCTACATTCAGAAAATGACACTTTGAGTCATAAATGGATTAAATATTTAAGGAATTCACCTTTCTTTGTACTGCTGGAGAATTAGTCAGGCTTAATTAAACTCACAAAAAAGCTTCTTCAGGTAACTTGATAAGTGACAGGAACATAACAGCTACATGAGAAAAGCTTAATCTGAACAGTGGAGTCCACGTTTAATGTTTTTATTTGGCGATTATAGATAGGTTAAACACAGGCTCTTACATTCTCTTTGAAAGCTGAAATATGCAACCTGTGAATATGTCCAAAACATTTTTTTTTTAAATTCAAGGGTACCCATACATTGACCCTACTAAATAAAAAAAATTAAGTTTTTTTTCCTAATTAATATCCAGATAAAGTCTGGCTGGATAAGTAGAAATTATGCATACTCATTTTTAATCTAATAGCAATTCTAATATGCAAAGACATGATAAAAGTCTCCCTACTATTTTCAAATAGGAATCTAGATAATTTGACCGCGCAAAGCAGTCTGTGCATGCAAATACTTGTACATATATTTATGACTATAAAACAGATGTCTGTATTAGTTTTCTGGGGCTACCATAATGAAATACCATAGAGTGGGTGGCTTCACTTGATCTTAGCCAAAAGGCCGAGAAGTGATAGACTAGGTGGCTTAAGCAACAGAAATTAATTTTCTTATAGTTCTAGAGGCTAGAAGTCCAAGATCAGGGTGCTGGAAAATTCGGTTTCTGGTGAGGTCTCTTTTTCAGGTTTGTAGATAGCTGCTTTCTTGCTGTGTCCTCAAAGAGCCTTTTATCTGTGTCTCTTCGTCTTCTTCTAAATACATCAGTTCTACTGGATTAGAGCCCTGCCCTCATGACCTCATTTAACCTTAATTATCTCCATAAAGCCCTGTATCTTATTGGGGGTTAGGGCTTCAACATATGAATTTTGTGGGAACATAATTCATTCAGTTCATAACGGGCTGCCATAACAAAATAACACAGACTAGGTGGCTTAAATAACAGAAATTAATTTTCTCACAGTCTGGAAGCTGGAAGTCTGAGATCAAGGTGTTGGCAGGTCTGGTTTCTCCCGAGGCCTCTCTCCTTGGCTTGCAGGTGGCCTTTTCTCTGTGCATGCACGTCCCTCGTGTCTCTTCCTCTTCTTAGAAGGACACCAGTCCTATTGGACTAGGGGCCCATTTAATATTATGACCTCATTTAATCTTAATTACCTCTTCAAAGACCCCATCTCCAACTACAGTTCCATTTTGAGGTACTGGGGGTAAAGGTTTCAACATATGAAGTTGGTAGGTACAGATTCAGTTCATAACAATATCCCATAGAGATTGCTCAGTGATTGTTTAGTATTCTGTAAATAGAATAAAAATTTGTCTTTCTGGAAGTTTATATATGTATACACACACACACACACACACACGTTTTAAGTCAAACTTTAAATTCATAAAACTATAGCCTGTGAGAACATCCGTTTTAATTACATATATAGAGTGCCTCCTATAAAGCAATGTCATTTATTGTATTTTCCATGACATGGGATACCACATATAGCCTCAGGGCACTTTGTATAACAACTTCTGAAAAATCCCTCTAAATAAAGACTTACTTTAAAACTGGAAGTCCAATTATAACTAACTATAAAATTTGAAGTTATAAAGAACAGCTGTGACTGAATAAATTTTTACAACATTTTCCAACAGGTTTTACAACAATCCAGTTTCTTAACCAGGTTAGTTACCAATTAGGATATTGAATCTCTCCATAGAAATAAAAAGTTTATCCTGCATAGAGCTGGGGCCCATTCTATTAAGTAAAGTATCACAAGAATGGAAAAGCAAGCACCATATGTGCTCACCATCAAATTGGTATTAACTGATCAACACTTGTGTGCAAGTATAGTAGTAACATTCATCGGGTGTTGGGCAGCTGCAAGGCAGGTGAAGAGAATGGGTATATTCACACCTAATGGGCGTGGTGTGGACCATTTGGGGGATGGACACACTTGAAGCTCTGACTCAGGTGGGGCAAAGGCAATATATGTAACCTAAACATTTGTACCCCCATAATTTGCTGAAATTAAAAAATAGCTATTTAAAAAAAAGTTTAGTTTCAGATAGAAGAGAACAACTTACCTACTCCCTACTCCTACTTTTATAGCAAGCCTGAATTTACTGATGATCTATTCTAAAGATATAAAAGAGTGCAGGATTTATCTAAATGAAATAACAATTTTAATCTGTTGTAATGCCTACTGCCCCTGAAAATTCCAACATCATCATTAGGTTTGGTTCTGAACCATGGTAGTTCTATAAGTTGTGTTTTAGAGCTGCAGACCAGTACTGGTCCATGGCCTGGTAGGAACCGGGCCACACAGCAGGAGGTGGGCAGCAGGTGAGCAAATGAAGCTTCCTCTGTATTTACAGCCGCTCCCCATCACTGGCATCACCACCTGAGCACCGCCTACTGACACATCAGCAGCACCATTGGACTCTCATAGGAACGTGAACCTTACTGTCAACTGCACCTGCAAAGGATCTAGGTTGCTTGCTTGAATCATCCCAAAACCATCGTTCTCCACCCTCACCCCCCAACTAGTCTGTGGAAAAATTATCTTCCATGATACCAGTCACTGGTGCCAAAAAAGCTGGGGGCCACTGCTTTAGAGTTTTTCCATCCTAACGCATGGTCTCTCTGCTTTGGTTGCTTTTTCTCTTCATCTACCTCCTTCTCCTACAACCTTACATTGATGATTATATGTCTCTTCTTTGGGGAGGCCTTTCCTAATTCCTTCACCATTCTGGAGGCTAGAAGTCCAAGATCAAAGTGCTGGGAAATTCGCATTCTAGCCTTCCTAGCAAACAGCTTTTCTCTGAGCTATCGTCACTATTATTATTAGTTTGTTGAATGTCCCTTTATCTATAGTCCATGAACTCCCTGATGGCAGGGGCTCTGTCTGTCCCATTTACTGATCTCACAGTAAACAAATCACAGGGTAGGTGTTCAGGGAATTTTTTGGCATGAATTAATGAATTGATTCGATTCACTTAAGTAGCTATTTGTTTAGGACTTTTTGAATGCGAGCTATTGTCGATCAAGCAATCATGAATAATACCCTGGTCCCTTCCATAAGCGTCCTCGCAGGACAAAGATAACATTTGTATGTGAAGCAGCAAATACAAATCCAGAAGACAAGTTGAGACTGCCTGGGTCGGAAGATGGCTCAAGTAATGAAAAATCAGAATGGAAGTCCAGAGCTTTAGCCAACCGCTTCTGAGTTTAGTCCAACTCGGAACACTACTCACACCATCTGACTTCCAAGATATGTGTTGTTACCCCAGAATTTGGCATTCTAGCTTAATTTGGTGGAAAGGGGAAGAATTCAGAAGTGAAATCCTTGGTTCAAATACTGGCTCCTCCCCAGACTTGCTGAGCAACCCCATTGAAGTCACTTTTATGAGCTTCACTATTCGCAGATTCAAAATCAAGATAAACAATTTCTACTTCACCAGTGTTTCATGGAGATCACAAATCATAATATACGAAAATACTTTACAAATTTAAAATAACACACGACTGTTAGCTATTATGTATCTTTTCTGTCTTAAAAATAAATCCTGTTTTAGTTAAAAACTTTATCATATCTGAAAGTTTTTTTTTTTTTTTTTTAGTTGAACGGAAGAGAATGGCAATTTCATCACTTCTTCTAAGATAAATATCGAATTCCCTTGTGGGGAATAAAAACTTGGCTCAGACACATAGGCCTTTTTTGATCTTTTTCTGATCTCACATGCTGGATATAGCTGATATATGATGGGCAAGATACAGAGCTGCGTGATGAGTGAGATTTGTTATTTGCCATTTTATGACACCAGAGATTTACACACATTTGTGAAAGTTCTTTCCTCATAATAGACTCAGAAGTGTGTTGGTAGCAAAGTTTTCATTTTGTAGATGAGGAAATTGGAATGTGGAAATTAAATGATGTGCAGAACTCTTGCACTGCCCATCTTGGTCATGTTTCTTTATCATGCATTAAGAAGAACTTTGAGACAAAGTAGGAATTGTCAAGTAGTATTTATTTATTTTGATGGCAATGTTGCAGTTTAATTTTCAGAAGTATTCTAAAATGATAAATTGAAAAAATTAATGTTATAATGTTAAAGCAAGAAAATAACATACTACATGGTACTATACATACTACTAGTATGCATACTATACATACATACTACTATATATGTACTATACATACATACTACTATATAACAATATACATAGAGAAATACACATATCTTTCCAGGATAACTCAAAACCCCAAGTAAGAATTGGAAAATAAAATATTTCCCTGTTGCTAAAGTTTAGTATTTATTATCATGAGTTACCATAATTTGCTTTTTTGATGGGATGAACTCTCAACTTAGGGTTTGGGATTGGAATTTCCTTTAAGCCTAGATTGGCTATATTTTACTAAAAGTAAAAAACCAATTATTAATGTTAATGATGATAGAACCAAGTCAATAAATTTAAAACGTAAATGTGAATTTCTTTCTTGGGATTGCCCATTAATTGCAGAAGAATTGTAGCTGCACGTGAATCCAAGTTTTTTCAGAAGTAGGTTGGGGTGTTGATGTTTGGGATTTGATTTAAGAAAACTATTAAAGAAACCTAATTACTCTTTACCAAAGAGCTTCTGGTTGTTTTAAGTAGCAACTTAAAAATATTTATTATATTAAAATTTTTATTTTATTATTTATATCATAGATATTTAATTTATTCAAAAATTTCCCCATATTATCATTTTTCATTTATAAACAAAGACATATACTGAATTGAGTAGTTGAATCATATATGGACCTTAAAGATTAATGAATGGGCTGGTCCGAAGGTAGTGAGTTATCTCACTTGATTGTTCACAGTCAGTTATAGATTGAACTCCTTGTTCTACTATTTTTCCCCCTCCTCACTACTGCACTTGACTAGTCTTAAAAATAAAAACAAATAAAAAAATTAATGAATTCAATGTTTTCTAACATTTTAAAGCAATCAGACTCTTTTTCTACTAGCTGAAACAGATAATCTATGAAACACATAAAAGCTGATTTGGCATACCCTCTCTTCACTCAATATAGTGATAATGAGAAACATTCATGGAACCCTAGGGCTCCTAGGAACACAGTTTGCAAACCACTGATATAATCTTGCAACTTCTTCTAGATAAAAAAAACAAACCAAGGCCCAGAAAGATTAAGTGACTTTGGCAAAGTCTTTGAACAACCTAGGAGATGAATTGAGCCTGGAATCCTTGACTCTAGACTCAGAGTTCATTACCTTTACAGCATACCTCTTTACTAGACTAATCCATGTCACCACTCACATAGAATGTGAAAAATAATTGATAAAAAATATAGGTGGTATATAATTAAGTTAATGTACACAGACATATGCACATATTCCAGAAAAGAAATCCAGAGTAAAATAAACACTCTTAATCTTCTAGACTCTATGATGACTCCGAGACTTCAGTGATCTGTCGAACTAGGAAACTAACAGAATTTTGCCTAAGAGGTTCATAGCTGACCAATGGATAACTTCCTATTTCTGCGTTAGTACTGGTGGCAGCAGCGGTAGTAACGAGGGTGTGGAATGTGTCAGGACTAACTCTGGGTTGTAGAGTTTGAAGAAAAGAGTAGGTGAATAATGACCCTATTTGGGGTCAGAAAATATGATCAGGGAGAAACCAAGATATAGGGATCATAGTCATGAAATTCCAAGAAGAAAGGAAATTCATGTGTCCAACCATTAGTTTAGCATGTGTGAAAAAAAACAAAAACAAAACAGATAACTAATTAGGTTTTCTCTCCAAAATTTGGTAAAAATGAGAGATGTCCTGATGCATAGTGCCCCCAGTTGCCTAATAGAGATGAAGGCAGGTCAGCCTCTGGGACTGTCAGTTCAGCTGGGTGAGGCACATAATGGTAGGCAGCACAAAGATCCTTGTAAGGACCGTGCTACCTTCAGATCTCTTATTGTAGACTTTTCAACATTGCAAATTGGGCATAGGGTATGATGGGATCGGCTCAATTCAAAGATCGGTGCCTTACTGACCATGCCACCAAAACTGCTTTGGTCAAGGCCACCAATGGTCTTGTTGCCAAAGCCAGCTGTCAATTCTCAGGTCTTCATCTTCTTGTCCAAGGAACGGCATTGAACATAGTAGATGATTTTCTCCTCCTTAATGCACTTTCTTTACTTGTTTTCCAGGACAATACTCTCTCTTCATTTTCCTCTTACCCTAGGTCTTTGCATGTTTCTCCTCTTTTTCTTAGCCTCTTAATGTTGGAAGATTTAGTGTGGGGAGCTCTTTTCTGTCTTATATTCATTCCTAGATGAATGGCTTTAAATACCGTTTGTATGCTGACAATTCCCAAATCCATACCTCCTTCCAAATCTATACCTCCTTCCCAAATCCATACCTCCTGCCCAAACCCCCTCCCAAGTCACTGACTTGTATATGCAACTACTCAGGTATCTTTTTCATTTGAGTGACTAAATAATTAGAACACTTCAAACTCAATTCATTCAAACCTGAATCTGTGATCTTTTCCCTCAACGGTGCTTTCTCCGCAATCTTGCTCATGTCAGCTAATAACTTCCTACCTGGAATTGCTAATAACTTCCTGCTTCACCCATGACCCCTCTTATTCTCTCACATCCAGGAAATTATGGTGGCTCTACCTTCAAATATTGTCAGAATATGACCACTTCTTGCCATCTTTACCATCGTCTGAACCACCATCATCTTTCACCCAATTTATTGCTGAAGTCCTTCCTGCTTCCTTGCTCCCCTACAGCCTGTTCTCCCTACAGATACGTTAACAACGTAAATCAGATCAGACCACTTCTCAAAACCTTGCATGGCTATTAGGGTCTTTTGTGATTCTATACAAATTTTAGGAATTTTTTTCTATTTCTATTTCTTTCACTTCTTTGGTTAAATTTATTTCTAAGTATTTTGTTTTCTTTATTTTTTTTGTAGCTATCATAAATGGGATTTTCTTGATTTCTTTTTTGGATAGTTTGTTGTTAGAGTATAGAAACACTACTAATTTTTGTGTATTGATTTTGTAACTTTCCTGAATTTGTCTGTTAGTACTAATAGTTTTTTGGTGGAATCTTCAGGGTTTTCTATGAATAAGATCATGTCATCAGCAAACAAGGACAATTTAACTTCTTTTCCAATTTGCATGCCTTTATTTCTTTTTCTTTTATAATTGTTCTGGCAAGGACTTCCAATACTATGTTTTGTTTTATTCTCAAAATATTAAAGGGTGTAAATGTTTTTGGTTACATAGATCGCTTTTGCAATGCTTGAGTCACGACTATAAGTGTGCTCATCACTCAAATAATGTTCATTGTATGTGTTAGGTAGATTTTCGCCCCTCCCCTTCACCCCCTCTCCCCTGCTTGATTTCCACTGAATTTTACTTTCCTCTGTGCACATGTTTGTTCACATCGGTTAGTACCAATTTAATAGCGAGTACATGTGTTTGTTTTTTGATTCTTTAGATATTTTACTTAGAATAATGGTCTCTAGTTCAATCCACATGGTTGCAAAAGGCATTAATTCATCCTTTTTCATGGCTGAGTAGTACTCCATGATATACATGTACCACATTTTGTTAATCCACTCATGAATTGTTTGGCACTTGAATTGATTCCACATCTTTGAAATTGTGAATTGTGCTGCAATAAACATTGAAGTGCAGGTGTCTTTTTGATAAAATGACTTGTTTTCCTTTGGGTAGGTACTATGTTGAATAGAAGTGGTGAGAGTGAACATCCTTGTCTTGTTCCTGATCATAGAGGACGAGCTTTCAACTTTTCACCATTGAGTATGATATTAGCTGTAGGTTTCTTGTATATGGCCGTTATTGGGTTGAAGTACATTCATTCTATGCCTAATTTGTTGAAAGTATTATCATGAAAGGGTGTTGAGCTTTGTCAAATGCATTATTTGAATCTATTGATATGATCATATGGGTTTTTTCCTTCATTCTGTTAATGTGGTATATCACATTTAATGGATTTGCATGTTTAACCATCTTTGGTTAACACCCACTTGATTATGATAAGTGATCCTTTTAATGTGCTGTTGAAATCAGTTTTGCTAGTATTTTGTTGAAGACTTTTACATTTGTATTCATCAGGAATATTAGCATATAATTTTCTTTACTTATAATGTGTTTCTCTGGCTTTGGTATCAGGGTAATGCTGGCCTTAGAAAATGAGTTTGGAAGTACTCCCTCCTCCTCAATTTTTGAGAAGAGCTTGAGAAGTGGTTGGTATTAGTTCTTTGAATGTTTGGTAGAATTCAGGAGTGAAGCCATCAGGTCCTGGGCTTTTCTTTGATGGGGGACATTATTACTGATTCAATCTCCTTACCAGTTATTGGTCTGTTTGGATTTTCTGTTGCTTCATTATTTTGTCTTGATAGATTGTATGTGTTTAGGAATTTATCCATTTTTTCTAGGTTATCCAAATAGTTGGTATATAATTGTTCATAGTAGTCTCTTATGATCATTTGTATTTCTGTGGTCTCAGTTCTCTGTGACTTCTTTTCATTTCTGATTTCATTTATTTGGGTCCTCTCTCTTTTTTTTCTAGTTGATCTAGCTAAATTTGTCAATTTTGTTTTATCTTTTCAAAAAAACCCAACTCTTAGTTTTGTTCATCTTTTGTATAGTTTTTTTAGTCTCCTTTTTATTTATTTCTGCTCTGATCTTTATTATTTCTTTCTTTCTATTAACTTGGGACTTGGTTTATTTTTCTTTTTCTGGTTACTTAAAGTGTAACATTGGGTTGTTTGAGATCTTCTTTTTTGATGGAGCCGTTTATTGCTACAAAATTCCCTCTTAGAACTGCTCTTGCTGCATCTCGTAAGTTTTGGTATGTAGTGTGCCCATTTTCACTTGTTTCAAGATATTTTTTAAATTTTCCTTTTTATTTATTTTTTGACCCATTGGTTGTTTAGGAGCCTGTTGTTTAATTTTCATGTATTTGGGGATTTTCCAAAAATTCCTCCCATTATTGATTTATATAGTTTCATATGATTGTGGCTGGAAAAGATACTTGATATGATTTCAGTATTCCTAAATCTGTTAAGACTTGTCTTGTGGCCTAACATATGATCTATCCTGGAGAATGTTCCATGCTCACTTGAGAAGAGTATGTATTCTGCTGCTATTGAATGGAATATTCTGCATATATCTGTTAAGTTCATTTATGCTAAAGTATAGTTTAAGTTCGAGCTTTCCTTATTGATTTTCTGCCTGAATAATCTGTCCATTGATAAAAGTAGGATATTGAAGTGCCCTCCTGTTATTGTATTACAATCTCTCTCTCTCTCCAGATCTATTAGTATTTGCTGTATACGTTTAGGTGTTCTGATATTGGATACATATATAATTATTATATCCTCTTGATGAATTGACCTTTCAATCATTATTTAATGGCCTTCTTTGTGTCATTGTACAAGTTTTGACTTAAAATATATTTTATCTGATATAAATATAGCTACTCTTGCTCTCTTTTGGTTTCTATTTGCATGGAATATCTTTTTCCACACCTCACCTTCAGTCTCCCTATGTCCTTAAATGTGCAGTGAGCTTCTTCTAGGCAATATATATAATTGGGTCTTATGTTTTTTATCCATTCAGCCACTCTGTATGTTTTTATTGGAGAATTTGACCCATTTACATTCAAGGTAATTATTTATAGGTAAAGACTTAACTTCTGCTATTTTGTTAATTGTTTTCTGGTTGTTTTATAGATATTTTGTTCCTTTCTTCTTCCCTTGCTATCTTCCTTTGTGATTAGGTGATTTCCTCTAGTGGCATACTTTGAATCCTTACCTTTTGTCTTTTGTATATCTGCTGTGGCTTTTTGCTTTGTAATTGCCATAAGGCTTATTATATAAGACATCTTATACCAGGCTATTTTAAACAGATAACAACTTTAATTAATATTTTTCATACTCGAGTAATTTGATTGCTTATTTAGAGGTCATACTGGTTCTTCTAGGAAGGAAAAAAGAGGAATTTTTATTGACAAGAGTGGCCATTTCTCACCTTGAATGTTAGAAGAAATGCTGACAGTGACTTAAGGCCAGGCAAAAATTTCAGATAGGGTCTCTCTTGTTCCTGTAATTTGCTTTTGCAAAAGTAAATGGTTCTTGATACAATGTAAGGACTTTTTTTTTTCTGTTGATAGTAACGAGAAAATACAGAACTTTGGGGGTGTACGAATGTATTGCTACTTTTAAATTCTGTAAGCTCAAGACCCCACGGGTTTCCATATGCTTACTTCTTGTTTCAATGGTTGTTATTAGAATAATGAATAGTTTTTAGAACTGGAAAGAACTTAAAGATCACCGAGTTCGCCTCTTTGTTTTTCAGCTCATTGTTCTTGCCCAAGTCACACAGCTACTTAACTGCTCAGGCAAGAAACCAAGTCTCCTGACTCATGGTTTAGTGTTCCTTTCATTGTGCTGCACTTCCTAGCCGACCTTTTAGGGACATAGATCATCATGAAAGATAGACACATGCATAAGTGAGAGATGGATATCCCATAGACCAAGATTGTGACTTAAGAAAAATTACTGTGAACACAGAATACTCCACCTCTTCAACAAAAACAGCAGCCAACAAATTTGGACTAGCTGCACAGCAGAAGTACCAAAATGAATTTATATGCAGAATGGGATGGATATTTCAAAAAGACTTAATGAGTGAGATGTGCAATGTTTGGGGGATGGTCACGCTTGAAGCTCTGACTCGAGGGGGGAGGGGGGCATGGGCAATATACGTAACCTTAACATTTATACCCCCATATTATGCTAAAATAGAAAAATATAATAAAAGAAAACTTAATTACTTAATATTATTTAGTATTTAATGTAATTTTAAAAGGGCATTTCACCTTTAGGCCAAAGGTTTTCACTATTTTTAGAAAATTTCAGTTTTGATTGTAAAGCCTGTTTGTAAATGCTTTAACTATTCTGCTGTATGGTAACATCATTTTGTCAACTAGGAGTCCTGGCTAAGGGTCCAGTTTTATAAGCCTGGCTCTTCTTTACCTGCTACCTGGCAACCTTGAGCAGCTCACGTATATTTTTCTGCACTCAGTTTTTACGTCTGAGGAATGTGGGCTTAGGACTCAGTAGTCTCTAAAGTAGTTTTGAGACCTTAAATTCTATGTTTTAGGATCTAAGTTCAGATTAATAATGGAAAGGTTAGAACCTAAAGCTTAAGGTAGTATATACAAGTTTCTGAATATGAGGAACAACCTCAGCAACTATCGTATTTACATTTCAAGCTAAATTAGCAGAACCACTAGCAAATGGAAAAACCCTGTTGGAATGGACAAAGTTATTCTCTTCACTGATGAGTATGGAAAGTGAATCTCTTCTGAATGGGGAGTGTCACGAAAATGATGAGTTTGATGCTGTCATCGTATCGAAATGAGCAGATGGCCATAATATTGATACAAATTATTTAGCCACAAAAAAGAAAGAATTCAAGAAGAAAGTTTGTTGAGATGGGACTTTGGAAAGATAACTAAGCTTTTTCTCTGTTATTAGAGATGTAATGGTCATGACCAAGACTTGAGTCCCAAAAGCTGATGAAACTTTCTACTTTCTGGTTCCTGGAAAGAGAAAGGAAGAGGTTAAAGGACAGTGGATTTTGATACGTTCCTGATTAAGTATCACATAGCCTAGTCTGGTGATGTTTGCTTGAAAGCTTATCCAGGAGGTATAAACCAACACACATGAGGCCAGACTTGGAAATTACAGAAATACATGCCAGCTTTAAGAGGGATCCTGAGGTGAAGAATGAAGGGAGTGATTTATAAACAAATCTTCTGGTCATGCCTGGAGGCAACACATGGTTTAGTTCATGCTTAATTGAGCAAACAAAAATTAGTGAGAAACATATGGAATTATATTTGGGTATATTATCTTTAAAAACTTGCTTTAAAGACTAATCGTTATTACATTTACTTTATATTTAAAGTTTTAGTAGTTTTATTTTGGAAATTTTACATAACAAATGCGAAGTCAAGTCTAAACTTCTTAGCCTAAATCATTTACAGATAACCTTTATTGAGGATCTACTATGTGAAGATAGTGTCACAAGGGGATTTAAGATGTGGTCGCTGACTGACCACGATGTCCAGGCAACATAATGGGGAAAAGAAGTCATTCACATAAAATGATGACCAAATTTTTTTCATGTCTTCAAGAGACCCAGGATTGGAGAGGGCCTAAAAATTCCTGCTGTCTCACCTCACCCACAGGTTCTGATCTTGCTCCCAGGGATCAAGCAAGCTCAAGTTTGCTGGCTCTTTGGAGTTGTGGTTTCAACTTCTGGCTAATGTTCTTGGGAATATGTCATATTATCAAGCTGAAGTCCTACCTGTCCTAGATCTACTTCCCTTTCTTTGTGGGTTCCCATTTCATAGAAAACATACGTGTGTGAAAACACCAGCTACCCCATAAGGCTAACCTGAGAGTCAAAGACATTAACTTTATTTTGATAATTACAAACTGACATATTGATCTTAGGTATCATTCCTATTATGATGTAGAATTGTGGTTTAAGTCTTTAGCTTTTGGAATCTGACCAGCTGGATTCAAATTTTAGCTCTGTCTATAGGTGTTTGACCTTCAACAAGATACCCTCTTTAGACCTCAGTTTCTTTATTTGTCAGATGAGAATATTAATAATACCTACTTAACAAGGTTGTATGAGAATGAATATGATGGTTTTAGGATTGTATTTGGCTTTTAGTGAGCCCTCCATATAAACTGGTTATAACGGGTAGTGAAAAGTAGACTCAATTTCCACCTTATGTACTTAATCTAATCTCCAGATAAAATGCAAGACCTCTGCACTATCATCATCATAATTAAACATGAATTCTTAAGTAATTAATTATGTATTTGGTTCCATTTGGATAATCAGTGATATATAAAATGCAATACCTTGCCCTGAGGAACCTATGATTTTGCCTTCTGCTAACCCTAGCATTGAAAGTTCTCCGCCTTCTCAATCACACTTAGTTTTTCAGGCTCTCTCCCCTATTTTCCTAACAAACCCTTGGCTCCTGCAAACAGATCTGTCTATTGACTATGGAAGTTATTTTGTCCCTGCATGCCTACGCTCAATCTGAAGTGAGTTATTAATATCTTCTTTTATTAATATTAGTGATAAATTTCCCTGTTTTCTGGCACCCCTCTCTTTAACTCGTTTAGGACTCTCTGAAAGTCATTACCTTTTCCCTCCACATTCTTATAACATTCCTGTGTCTAATGAGAAGATCAGGTGAGCTGCTGTCAGAGCCCTGTCTTAATCTGAGTACTGAGATCTCTGTACCCTGCCAGCTTAAGGACAAGTTGGCCACGTTGCTATGCAGAGAGCAGTTTCTGTCAACAAGTGGCAGCTTTCAGTTCTTGGCTTCTGCTTGCTGCCCTCCCTCGTTTGGTTTTAACATGTACTCCAACCTTTGCCCTCTGCCTCACCTCCATTTCTCATCTTTGGCATGACCCCATCTGCACTAATCTTTGATTTGGGACTTCTAGGGCACTTATCTGACTGCTTATTTTCTTTTAGTGCTAAACTTAATTGTATGCCAACTTTGCTGTCACTAACCCATAGATATGCCAGCCACTCAGCTCTGATCCCAGTACTGATTCCAAGTCTTATCCCAGCCTGGTCTCTCTCGTGGCAGAGTACCATGCCAGTTAGCCTCTGGTTCTTTGATGCTGCTGTCCCACCAGCACCCATCCAACTGCTTGGCGCTGTATTTGATGTATCTTTGTGTATGGAACACTTAATTGAATGGGATATAGTATTCACCTTCTGTGTGCCACATAAAGTGGAGCCAAGCTAACAGCTTAGTATTTTCTAAATATGCTTATCTCCTATCTATCCAATTAGATTTTTGAATGTTTATAGGCAGAGATAGTCATAGTCTTCTTTCATTCCTGGCATAGCAATATTTTTGTAAATATCTGTTATTGATGGTTTAAATGGTAAAGGCAAAAGGAGAAGAGGTGATTTATCTTAATGTTTAGCCTGTTTCCTTGACATAAGTTTATTATTCAGGTCACATAAACATGACTAAAGTAATATCACAACTGTGATACCATGATTATCTTTCTCTGTCTCTGTCTCTCTCTCTTGCTTTTTATTTTTTTGCAAGTGCATCCTCTGCATAGGATTTATTATGTAAGCTTAAGAATAAAGAGTAATGATGCCCAAAACTACAAGTGTCATAACAAATAAAATTATACATTACATTAAAGAAAAGCAAGTTTTAGGGACTAAGAAAGCCATTTCTAAAATTAAGTCAAAATAAAATTTTCTTATTGAATTACTATCTTAATGATGTTTGATATCACAGGTGAGATGAATAATTGTTGGTAGCTGACACTCTTTGTGTTAATAGTAATAGATATTTGTTTTAAGTTCTAGGTCTAACATCTTTACTGTTGAATAATAATTACTGGGTTTTTTTCCTTTAGCTTATACTTTTTTGTTTATTATTTTGTTTTGTGGGATATTAAAAAAATATGCATTTTATGCTATACATATAGATTCCCTAAAAATTATTAGTCATAATATGGCAGTTCCATAATGAATTTTCCAGGTATGCTTTCTTACAGGCAGATAGTAGCTCTGCTTGGCTTTAACACATTCACATACAATCTCTCTCTTTCTCAATAAGTGTTTTTTAATTTATTAAGTGACAGATTAAAATGTGGTAAGCATTTTATTTAATAATAATTAATTTGGGAATAACTGATGTGTGCTCCAGGGCTACAGTTTACCATTTATTAAGTCCTTCCCAAAATTAAATGTTGCACATATGGAATTGATTTGCTTAACATGGGTGTTGGGACTGTTTACTCCCGAAGAGATGTCGCTTTTCAGCTTTTAATAGTGGTAATGGGTCTCAGAAGTGCTCATCTATATTTATTGTTATTCACTGATTGCATTTTGCAATGGAACCCACTGAGTTGGTGGGGGTGGTAGCAACAATACTAGGTGACTTCTTTGATTTGAATCCAATTAAACAAATTAGAGTTGTCTGATATAAGAACAAAAAACTAAAAAAAAAACAACAAACAAAACAATAAAACAGCAGTACAAACCCCAGCCAGATAAGTTTCAGAAATATTGAGAGTATTTAAAAACTGAAAATACTCCCACTAAGCACCCAAGTCCAATTAAAGAGCATTCAGACAGGAGGAGGCAGAGCTGGGGGAGGGAACTGAGCAACTGCCCAGAAATGAAACATCGGGAAGGGGTATGAGTGACCTGATTCTACTTTGAAAAAACAGAAAGGGAAAAAGGAGGTATGAACTGACAAAAGGAAGGTGGTAGAATATTGACATGTTATGCTATGCTTAGGATGTCCTTAGGATGCAAGAAGTCATAAGCTCACCAGTAGAGAATATAGAATCAACAAATAAGTGCGACTGCAAATAAATGTTTGGCATAAAACTTGGATTCTAAATTACATAAAGAGCTGGTGATAATTCAGGCAGAACTGAATGACTTGTTGGACATTAACAATAGAAAAACTAGATTTAATCTTCAGATAAAGGAACATAATGAGATATCTTAGTGTAGGGAAACAGTCCTATAACTGAAGACCTAGATTTGGGGTGTAATCCTCAGAGACAGACTAATAGAATCTATTTTCAACTAAAAAAGAAGAAGAAACTTTCGCATTAAAATTAAGATGTTAAACTGTTTCAGGAGTTTACTTGTCCATATTTCGGGCTTATAAGTTTTTTAAGGAAAAATAGCAGAAAACTACGAAAGTTTTCATGAGCGCCACAAATACAGCTTATAGGAAAGATAACTTTTCTCTTACAAAGCAGAAAAATACTACTTCAAGTTGTGAAAACAACTCAGTTGTAAACTTTTAGTGAAAACCTAATCAGTTCTCATTGGAAGGTCCCACACCCACATCTGAGAAGATTGTTTAAGACAGATATAAGACATTTCAAGGGCAATAGATTAAAATATTAACAAAAGTTCATGCTACAAAGTATTAAATTGGATATTCCATATTTCTAAAATTATAAGAGAACTAAGAGATATTTCAAAAACTATCCACAGAAGGTTACAAAAATCAACTTTATATTCTCCCCTAGCATGACAATTACTTAGTCAAGCCAGGAAATTAAAAGTATAAATTTTTGTTCAAACAGATGACTATTCTGAAAATAATGTATTAGTTAAGGTTAATTTTGACCCAGTTAGGAAAGAGTGAGTTTAAAATCCTGAAATGGAAATGAAAAACACATAATTACCATTAAAAATAAATTGATAGTGAATTTTATCTAGAACTCAAAACATTTCTAATATTTAATGAAAATGGACTTAAAAATGTTAAAAATAATTGCCTGGATTAAAAAACGATCCTTTAAAGAAACACACATAACAGCTCTGAATTTTTATGTCCAAATACTATAGCAACAAAATATCAGTAAGAAAAATGTATAGAAACATTAGGTTGTCTTTTATTGTTGACTTTTCTAGATTTATTTATATATTTTGAATCCTAATTTATTTTGTGTATTGCAACTATATTAATCTAGTATGTTACTTGACTTTGCTCTATGGTATCATCTGTTTTATAAAAAATTTAATTTTTAAGTTATGGAATTTATCATGCTTTTTCTTTATTGTTTGTGCTTTCGGGTTGGATTAATGAATCTTTCCTTGCCTGCACACCATAAAGTTACTTATCTATATTCTGTTTTTAAAGTATTAGAGCTTTGCCTTTTTCGCATTTTGTTACATATTCCACCTAAAAGAGGATTTTGTGTATTATGTGAGGTAGGAATATAATTTTATCTTTTTTCATCCAAATAACCAGATTGTCCCAGAGCTATTAATTAAATATTGATAATACATTATTTCCCCATTATTCTATAAAGCTACCTCCATTATTTATGAAGTTTTTCTATATGAGAGTATCTGATTCTGAGCTTTTGTTGCTATCTCTCTGCTTAATTTATATATGCTTTTACTAAAACCACAATTTTCATTACTTTGTAATTACTTTGACTTTATAATCTTTCTTGAAAAGGGCTTTAGTCTTCAAAATTGTTTTGGCTATTTATGGCACTTTTGCTTTCAAATGAAGTTTTAAATCAATCTTTAATGAGGTTACATTCGATTTATGATTTAATTAAAGGAGAATTGACATCTTTATGATATTTAGTCTTCCTCCCCATTAACATTATATAACTCTCCAATCATTTTAGATCTTCTATTTATTTTTTTAATTTTAGGTCTTTTAAAAATGACTTTCAATAAAGTTTTTCAATTTTCTCCAAAATGTCTTGCATGTTTAAAAAATTATTCATAGCTATCTCATTTTACTGATATTTTAAAGACATAGCTTTAAAAAAATTATATTATCTAATTGTTTCAGATATATCATATATTTTTTAAAATTTTATAAATTTGGAACTATATTGCCTATTCATTTGACATTTTACCTTGCTATTGAGTCTCCTTCAAACCAAAATTATTATAGGGGCTACATTAATATTCTAGCATGGACATATTATAATTTGTTTCCTCAGTGATTTAATATTTACATTCTTTCAAACTTTATAATTTTAAACATGACTGTGAAAAGCTTTTTTGTTAAATTTTTACACAGCACAGTTATTTTTTATTTAGATTCACTCCTGAAATTAGAATTGCTGGGTCAAAAAATATGCATTTTTTATGACATTTGACACATATTGTCAAAAGTGAACCAATGGTGATTGGTTTAGAAATCACAATACATCATCTAAAAAGAATACTCTGAAAGCATTACACATTATTATATATAGAAATTTATTTATTTAGATGGAATATATCAAGAAGAAAACTGTTTACAAATAGCATTTAAGTATATTAAATTATATAGGTTTCTACTGAGCAATAAAGAGGAGGATGAATAAATGAATGAATAAATGATTCTGAAAGCATATGCAACAGAGGGTTAAGCCTTGGACAAAGGAATTATGTATGATTTTTATTTTCTTCCTTTTTCTCCTCTGTATATTTTTAACAATGTACATGAAGTATTTATGAATAAAATAAAAAACTTTTGTATGCTTATATAGTTTCAGTGGGATAACATTTCTCCCTCATTTCTTTAATTTTTAGGAATCTTTCTTCATGGCAATTCTTTTTCTTTTTAAGTGTTTATTATTCTCTATGAGGAGTGAAACTGATTAGCTATCTTAATATAACAACGGTATAAAGTACCATTGTATCTAGCTGATAAATTTTACCTCTTAATTATTTTATTTCCCATTTGGTACTTTACTGTATTTTAGGTGAGCTCACAAATGCCCTTGAATGAGCTTATTCAGTATTGTCATCATATATTAAAATATCAATAGCAAATAAACATGTGAAAAATGCTCAATGTCACTAATCATCAGGGAAATGCAAATCAAACCCACACTGATTACCACCTTACCCCACTCAGAATGGCTTTTATTAAAAAGTCCAAAAACGATAGATGTGAGGATAGATGCAGAGAGAAAGGAACGTTTATATACTCTTGGTAGGACTGCAAATTAATACATCCCCTAGGGAAAACACTATGGAGATTCTTCAAAGAACTAAAAGTAGACCTACCATTTGATCCAGCAATCCCACTACTAGGTATTTACCCAAAGGAAAAGAAGTCATTTTATCAAAAAGACACCTGTACTTGAATACTTATTGCAGCACAATACACAATTGCAAAGATGTGGAATCAATCCAAATGCCCATCAATTCATGAGTGTATTAACAAAATGTGATATATGTATATCATGGAATACCACTCAGCCACGAAGAAGGGTGACTTAATTCCTTTTGCAACAATTTGGATGGAATTGTAGACCATTATCCTAAGTAATGTATCTAAAGAATGGAAAGACAAACACCACATGTACTCACTCCTAAATTGGAACTAACTGATGAGCACACATGTGCATAGAGGGAAGTAAATCTCAAAGGAAATCAAGCAGGGGCAGGGATGGATGAAAACCTACTTCATGATTACAATCTATCTAATGAACACTATCTGGGTGACAGGCACACTTTTAACCCTGTCTCAAGCATCACAAAAGTGATCCATGTAACCAAAAACATTTGTACCCCCATAATACTTTGAAATAAAAAAAAAAGCAAGTGACTGGTATCTTGGGTATCAATATGATTATTGGTTACATTCGTGGTTTTTCTTGACGGAAGGCAGTCAAATGGCAAGAAAATGGTCAAACTAGTAATTGCGTATTCTTCCCCCTCCTTGCTTAAAATTGAAGCCTGAGTGATTGGTGTGATTCACTCAGGAGTCAATTCATGAAATTGCAGAGAAAAATGTTAATTTTTCCAGCCCTATATCAAAATGTTTTGGGTCTCTCTGGAAGGTAAGTGGGGTAACACTAAATAAAGAACAAAGAGATTTTACAAACCATGAAAGTTTTCTAAACAATTGAGAAAAAATTATTCTTAAACAATAAGTTATTCCCCATCCTTTTATTTGAATGTGTTGTCCTAAGGCAATGACCAGGAAAGAGTCTGATGGGTTTATGTTTGAAGCAGTTTTTTTCCCCCTAGCAAGGAGTCTTTTCAGAGGAGTTCTGTAACTGACGCATGGTAGCTCATTCTGTCTGCTTGCTCTACATCCACTGTGAGTACATACTGTTCTGAAAAATCTTGAAGTTGAAATATTTTTATCTGGGCAACTTCTGCAATCAGGATAATTCATTCTATCTTTGGAGAATAAAATGGAAAAGGGCAACCTAATCTTTGTGACCTTAAACTTCCACTGAAACTTAGAGATGGTTAGCTCAGCTGGTGGGAGCTTGGTGTGGATGACACCAAGGTCGTGGGTTCTAGCCCCTTACAGGGCAGTCAATCCCAAAGGAAAATCCCCACTGCAATGGCACAGGCTCCCTGGTCTGCTAGCCGTTCACAGCTAGGCGGGCGAGTGTGGATTTTTTAGTGTATTTTGTCATGACCTAAGGAGTCTTCAACTTGAGGCTTGTTGTGGGACAAAGGATGAGGGTCAGCTGAGGCTGGCTAGGGAAGCCCTAGAGCACCTTCGGTCAAATCACAACAGAGGATGAAAAAAACTAAACTAGCCTAGGGAGGTAGGTGTCAGTGAAAGTCACTGTATTCAATAAATGTAAAAGAAGAATGGGCTTCTAACACCAGGAGAGTTTTCAGAAGGCAGACTGCATGAGCCGGTGTCAGGATATCTGTCTATGAGGGGCAGGACACCCTCATCAGACAAGAGCTCTGGAGGTGGAGTCCATTTCTGGAAGGAGCATGGATAAATGCCATAAGAGGTTCCTCCAGCTATTATTGGGTTCAGGGCTGGGATTCACCTCTGAAAAGCTTGGGCAGAAATGTGACATCTGGAACTTGGCCAACTGAGCCAAGTACTGAGTGTAGATGAGGAGTGGGGATGTTTGGTGAACTACACAGCTGTCTACCCAGGCATTGGGTATGGATGTGGAGTCTATGCTGTGTCTGTTAGCAGATTTAATTACAAGTTTCACCAGATCAAGAAGCTAGGAATGCTGACTAGCTTTCCTAGGGGCCAGGGAGGGGCTGGGAGGGACTGAACTGCAGGTGGGGGCCAATGAATCCACCTGTAAGAATCAATGAGTGTGAAGGCAGAAGGGCAAGAGGGGGGATGTTGTAATCAATTGTCATTATTGCAAAAAGTAGGCAGAGATTATGTTCTATTGGCAGTAGCACCCTTTTCATTTCTGACATCGTTCCAGAAGGATATACTATGTGCCTTGTGTGACGTTGTTCAATAGCACTTTCTGTGATGATGGAAGTCTTCTCTCTGGGTCTCTTTTGGTAACCAGTAGCCACAAGTGGCTATTGAGTGCTTAAAATGTTGCTAGTGTGACTGAGAAACTAAATTTTTAAACTCAGTTTAAATTAAATTAAATTTAAATAGCAACATGGCTAGTGGCTATTGGATTGGATAGAACCGATGTAGATGCTAGCGCAAGTGGTAGCAGCAAATCCTATATGAGAATAATGTAAATTAATAATTATAAATAAATGAGCAGGGCTAAGCCAGGATGGGTCTTTCCCCTTGGCCTTGGCTGTATAATCAACCACAAATAGACAACACTCATTTTTTAATTTACAACATGCAAACTCATTTGCCTGTGACAATGAACATTCATGTAGTTATTGAGATTAAACACAGAGACAGCAAAGAACCCATTTTCAAGACTTGCACTGTGCCACAGTTTGTCCATCTGTAAAATGCAGATCAAAATCTTACTGGTGAATGTCTCAAGCAGGAGCTAGTTAATGGGCAGATTTCTAAATATTCCTGTCAAATTGTATGACATTTGTTTTCAAAGTAGTTTTGGAAGCAGGCCATTGGCAATACAATCTATTAAAGTACAAGAAGTTCTGTTTGATTTTTCTTTAATATTTCAATTTCTTTAGTGAATTTTTCTTCCAAGTCCTATTTTTATTTTTTTTTTTTTGGTGTGGTTTCTTTCTGTTGGTTATCCATTTTCTCTTGCATATCACTGAGTTTTCTTATAATCCATGTTCGAAATTCTTCTGTTATTTTAGTGTTCTGAATTTGGTTGATGTCCATTTCTAGAGAGCTGGTGTTCCCCTTTGAGGGTGTGCTTTCCATTTGATTCTTCATACTTCTAGAGTTCTTTTGCTGATTCTTTCCCATCTGGATCAGCTGTTTCTTCTTACCTTTACATTTTTGTTTGGGTAATGACATGCTCTGTTTAGTCTCTGAGCCAGGAGGTGATGTTTGTGGGTGAAATTCGACCACACCCTGTATGAAGAGTCAGTAGATGCAGTAAAAGGGTGTGCAGAATGACCTCCCTGTCAGTAGGTGGCGCTTGCTGGGAGGAGCAGACTGCATTGTTGCTTTTGGGTACTATAATGAGCTCTTGTTTCTCTGGAGAGGCACACACGTGCCTTAGGTGGTGGGTGGTGCCCTGGGACTTCCAGGTGTGTCCTTATTCGCCACCTCAGTAGGGGCAGGTGGGGGAGTGAGGCTGGGTTGGGTGACCCTGCCCTCAAGCTCCACAAATGCAGTTAGCAGGGGTCAAAGTTCTGTTCTCTGCTTCTGGGCAAAGCTGCCAGGGAGGGACTGAAATGGCCCCACTCAGCCGAAAAGTCTGTGTGTGTGGGTGGGGCTGTCTGAGACCTGCAGTCTGGAGTGGGCCTGGCTCCTTTCCACCCTCCCCTATTCTGTAGTTTCTCCCAGGTCTCTGCCAACAGGCAGGACCTCAAGCCAGTGGATCTCCCCTGGCTGTGATGCTGGCTGGGAGGGTCCCTGCCCAGGATTGAAGCCTGAGCTGGGAGGACGGCCCTCCTGCAGGAGCAGTGTTGCCCCTCAAGCACGCTGATCTGTCCCTGAAGGCACACGCACCTCAGTGGGCTCCTTCACAAATATCCCTTCTGTGCCGCAGGGCAATGCCATCGAGACCTGGGTGTGTGGGATCTGGTCTGCAGGCCTGTCCCCTGGGCCTGGGTCAATCCCTGACCCTGCTGGGGAGAGGAGTGCTGGTCTCAAGTCACCCAAGTGGTGCCCAAGCTGGATCACTGTCTCTCTGCCTCGGGATTTGCCCCGCTCTCCTGGAGTCACCAGGCAAGCAGCACCTGGAAGGGCTGGCAGGTGGGGAGCTCACAGTCTGAGGACCCTTCAGTGTGCTATAGGGTCCCAAAAGGAAGGGTCCCATTCCTGCAGATGCCTCTGGGTGGTGGCTAAATTGTCTCTTTCAGCAGCCCCTGGTAGGGGAAGGGGAAGGGTAGAGGAAGGGTATGGGGAGGGGAAGGGGAAGGGAAGAATGCAATATGACACCTGCTGATTGGCTCAGGTCTGTGTCTGGGAGGTGCCCGAGGTAGGTAGGAGCCTGGTGCCCAGTTATAGCAGCACAATTCACAATTGTGAAGATCTGGAAACAACCCAAGTGCCCATCAATACATGAGTGGATTAATAAAATGTGGTATATGTATACCATGGAGTTCTACTCAGCACGAAAAACAGTGGTGATCTAGCACCTCTTGTGTTATCCTGGATAGAGCTGGAACCCATTCTGTTAAGTGAAGTATCACAAGAATGGAAAAATAAGCACCATATGTATTCACCATCAAATTTTTTTTAACTGATCAACACTTAAGAGCACATATAGTAATAACATTCATCGGGTGTCAGGCAGATGGGGGGAAGGGGTGAGTATATACACACCTAGTGGGTGCGGTGCACACCATCTGGGGGATGGACACGCTTGGGGCTCTGACTTGGGTGGGGTAAAGGCAATGTATGTAACCTAAACATTTGTACCCCCATAATATGCTGAAATAAAAAAATTAAAAAAAATAAAGTACAGGAAGAACATAATAGAATATTTTGTTTTAGACTCATTAGGAAAATTTTATTTCATCTTGTATGTCTCAGATGCACATAATAATGAGTATGCTAGTACATTAATTTGGTTAAAATATGTACATCTCCTGGGAGTGCTTGCTCAAATATTCATTCCTAATAGAGGTGTATAATCAAAAAAGTTTGCAGCTCTCTGGTCAATAGTATATTTTATAGAAAGACTCTCCCTAGGGTTAACCAATGTGATTACATGTTTATCCTATTGAATGGCCTTTCTTTACAATATTTCCAATAATTATATTAGCTGGTTCACTTGTTATAAGTTTTTTTTTTAATTTCAGCATATTATAAGGGTACAAATGTTTAGGTTATGTGTGTTGCAACCCCCCCTTCCCCCCAAGTCAGAGTTTCAAGCGTGTCCATTCCTCAGATGGTGCATGGTGCACATCACACTCATTATGCATGTATATACCCATCCCTTCCTCCCCCCTCCCATCTGCCCGATGCCCAATAAATGTTATTCCTATATGTCCACTTAGGTGTCGATCAGTTAATACCAATTTGCTGGTGAGTACATGTGGTGCTTATTTTTCCATTCTGTTTTATGCTCAGTGAATTTTCCTGTTTCTTCCCATGCCTTTCCTGTGTTTCGTGTGCCTGTATCTTTATCGCTCCCTTGAGCATTCTCAAATCATTTGGAGGCTTCAAAACTAGGCAGTCTCATTTTGTATTATAACCTGCTCTGACTCACCTCTGGGAGGCCTCCATTGCCCACTCACAGCTGCCCCCATATATGACGTAAAATGAATCCAGAGTCAGGAAGGCTAGTCCTTGGAGCCTCGTCCTTACGTAGTAGCCTTGTTTATTGTTCTGATTTAGAAACAGCAGTGCCACTTCCAGTGCCCCTCCCCAAACCAACTCTGTTGGGCTCTCAGGGAGAGGCTCAGAGTTTCTTAGCTCATCAGAGTTTTCTTAGCTCCCCAGGTGATTCTAATGTGCACCCAGCGTTAAGCACCCCCAGGATGCCTGCTGTTTGTCCCCCCCGAGCATTGCTAAACGTCATTGGCTATTGCTTGGTCCTTGCGCGTTAGTCTGCTGCAGGATCTGATAGGTAGCCACCAGCCATATGTGGCCATTTGCATTTAAATGAATTGCAATTAGATAGTATTCCAAATTCAGCTCCTCAGTTGCACTAGGCATAGTCAACGGCTCAGGAGCCACAGGTGGTTAGTGGCTACCATTTTGGGGCAGTGCAGCTACAGACTGTTTCTGTCACCACAGAGAGTTCTACCCAATAGTGCTAACAACTAGGAAACATTGAAGGAAAAGTGAAAAAGGGAGAGTAGAATATAAGAGAAACTCCAAAGCATTCTGGGTAGTTGATAGGTGTTGTATATTACATTACATTTTGAGCATAGTTTATGAATTTCTTAATTTTCAAATTCAGTTGAATTTTGGTTAATTTAAGTAAAGGACTGATACCTGCTTTAATTTGCCTAGCCTACCTTCGTTTAATGTATCTCCCCTGTTACAGTGTATGTAGTAGCATCTCAATCAATACCTAACTTTTTTGGGGAGTTGTGTGCACCATTTAAAAACAATTTAGTCATAGAGGTGATCCCCTCTACAGTCTATATTGTTTTATGGAGCAGGTGAACAGCTGGTGGAAATAGCCCCAAGGTTTCTAATCCTACCAAAGGAAAATACAGTGTCAGCTACTGCCTTGCCCCATGACATTTGTGGAATCCAAGTGGGACAGATCTCATGCTCTAACAATACATCTGTGTAAACAACTCAAAAGGGCACTACTGAAGAATATTATTATTAATATATTGAACATTAGTGATGGGAGAATATCAACTTTAACATTTTTTTCTTATTAAAAAGCAGAAAAACTAAAAGTAACCATTTTACCAGTTGAGTATGTGCTGACTTTTGGTGAGAATCACTGTCTCAAATTATATGAAACCTTATTTCACAATGCCTCTACTCATGCCACAGTGTGGATTTTCACCGCCACCTAGTATTTCACGGCACATGCCCTCCTGCTCTTTAGGCCACTTTTATTAAGTCCCTCTCCTGCACGTAAACAGAAAACACCGGTCCATTAATGGACCTCATTATGCTCATTTGTCTTTGCCGAGAACTATTGAAAATGATCACAAATGACTATGTAATTATAATTAAGATTTCATAGATGCATACACTATTTTTAACAAGTTCATTCTGTTAAGTTTCACCCTATTTTGAATAGTGACATTTGCTGGTACAAGGAAGAATTATTAAAACGACAATTTAACTGATATCTCTGGCAGGCAAGCCAGTTGTTGTATTCAATAATTGTAATGATTAGCTCATAATATACAGATAATCACTCTAGGCAGTTTATTCTATTAGAATATCTACAAAGATTAAGTAGAACAACTTATTCTGTAGGACCTGGTTACTAACTTGATCTTTCCCCCACCCCTATTTTAGCCCATATAGCTTCAGGTTTAATTTCATTCTCCCAAAGAAGGCAGTCTTTCCTGGTGTGATATTCCAGATTTTGCAAAAATATTTCATTATGAAGAAGAGTAACATTTATTAGACCTTTTTATGTCTTGGGCTGAAAATTATAAGCATTATCAAATTACTAGGAAATTATTTTAGCAATCTGTTCCTAAGTTCAAAAATGATTTCATTTAAAGAGTAGCCATAATCTTATAAAATTTGCAAAGTATCATCTTTAGAAACTTTTTTTTTCATTATTCTTGTTTTCATTCAGGACATTTCATCAAAAGAAATTTTTCTTTCTTTTACTGTATGTGGTCTTGATGTGCTTTCCCCTTGAAAAATAAAATCTTTAGTTTCAGGAGCTCTGTGTTCTATTCCTTCAGTTTAAAATCATAGGAAAAATAACTGTCATTTCCTTATCCCTGTCTCCAATTCCGTCATCATTTTCTACAAACCAATTTTCTCCTTTTTCTTCTGTCTACTATAAGGAACTTTTACTCTGCTCCATTCCCTGCAATTCAGGGCTCACAATTTCTTTGAGCTTCTCAGATTATCTTTTGTACTTGTGTCCACTTTTTCATTAAAAAAAGACTTCAGTCTTATTTTGACTTCATCATCTTTATATTGCCATATTTTAAACCCATCTACTTATTGACTGAACCAAACTTTTCATTCTACTCAATCATACTGAATATGTAACTTCTGAATGACTTAAAAATTATTACATAATGTGAGAGAATTTTCTGGCAAATTCAGGTTACTGCATTGTATGCAATGAATTGGAAGTGAAATAACTTATAATGAATACAATACCGAGAAATAATAATGGGAATCTGCATATACAGTGTACTGGGTCAATAAGCCCACAAGGCAAATCACCATTTTATTAGAAATTTAACAAATCATACTATCACTGGGGAATGAGATAGCAGAAAAAAGGGCATGGACATTTGGAGTAGCTACCCTAGCATTCTAATTTTTCGTCAGTCCCTAATTGTGTGCCTTTGAGCTAAGCCATTTTTACTTCCCTGAGCCTTTCCTTTATAAAATGGAAGTAAATATCTTAGATGTTTCAATGAAATGATAAAGCACCTTCCATAGTACTATATACATAGTATAGTAAGAACTCCATAATGTTAATTCTTGTCTTTTTAAAAATGGACACTTCTGCTTTGAATTCAGGAAAGGTGGACGTCAGTCTAGCTATAACTATTTCAGTAAGAGAGACATTTTTTTTTACCATCATTGATAAATGTTCTATATAAGTAGCTAAAGTTGCCTTTCACTGCCTCTACCAACTGAATGAAACCTTGGTAGCAACTCTAAAGAAAGTATTAGATTGAATATCCCATTAACCAATAGATCTACCAATCAATTGGTAGGTAAAATATCAACTAAATACTTTTTCTGGCTTTTAAAATATTTCTAACTTGGTTACAAAGCAGGTCCATTACCTGGCTTGAAATTATCTCTTCTACCTTATCTTGAGAGAGCATTTGCCCTGTTTTCGTTAGCTTCATGATTCTGAGGCCTGAAAAGCTTGAGGCCTCAGACACTGATATATCTCTATCTCACCTAAAAGCTCATGGGTTCAAGTGTAATAACTTCTTTCTTATTGAATCAACATTCTACTAATTTAAACAGTGTGTTGCAGATTACTCATGGGTGAGATAGAGTCATGATAAAAGTGTACTGTATATACCATAACCACTTCCAAAAATATAGTTATCTTGAAAAAGTTATATACTTACTAATTGTCAAGTACCAAAAACTTTGATGAAATTGATTTTGCTTGTGGCACTAGTCCTCATGAAAAAGAGGGAAATTGCAGGCATAGAGTGATAAATATTGCATGCTTTCTCAC
This sequence comes from Microcebus murinus, assembly GCF_040939455.1. Taxonomy (NCBI): domain Eukaryota; kingdom Metazoa; phylum Chordata; class Mammalia; order Primates; family Cheirogaleidae; genus Microcebus; species Microcebus murinus. The sequence goes on along the minus strand of NC_134108.1, from coordinate 13,854,307 downwards.
ATATGAGGAATCTAAAAAAGTTGGACTCATAGGAGTGGAGAGTAGAATGGTGGGTACCAGAGGCTGGAGGAGAGGAGTGTATAGGGAAAGGGAGATGTTGATCAAAAAGTACAGAATTTCAGTTAGACAGGAGGAATAAGCTAACTAAAGCTTATTAAGATCTCTTGCACAGAATGGTCACCACTATAATGACTAATAATGCATTATATATTTCAAAATTGCTAAAAGTAAATTTTAAATGGTTTCACCACAAGAAAATGATAAGTATGTAAGGTGATGGATTTATTAATTAGCTTGATTTAATTATTCCACAATGTAAATATCCAGACATCACATTGTACCTCATAAATCCATAATACATACAATTATTATTTGTCAATTAACAATAAAAATAAAAAAACCCACACAAACAAAAAGGGTGAAATTCATCCTGTGTGGGAAGTTAGGAAGCATGCTTTTGAGAAGCCTTTTCATTATCAAGAAAGCTTGGACACCAGATATATTCTCCAGCAAACTGGTATTAACTGAGTAGCACCTAAGTGGACACATAGGTACTACAGTAATAGGGTATTGGGCAGGTGGGAGGGGGGAGGGGGGCGGGTATATACATACATAATGAGTGAGATGTGCACCATCTGGGGGATGGTCATGATGGAGACTCAGACTTTTGGGGGGAGGGGGGGAAGTGGGCATTTATTGAAACCTTAAAATCTGTATCCCCATAATATGCCAAAATAAAAAAAAAATTAAAAAAAAAAAAGAAAGCTTGGAATCTGCTTACTAATTTTTCCACCTATATCTTCCTGTGAAGTATACTGATTATCTACAATTTTCTGAGCTACGAATAAGGTCTAAAATGTTTTCACTAAAATAATAGCAATATTCCCCTCCATTTGGGCCACCATCTTTTTCATTCTGACTTTCATCATAACTTCTGACTTCTGACTTTGCCATAACCCCTGACTTCTGCTGAACATGGGCAGAATGAGTGGCTTTTAGAAATGCATACAGGTGCGGTAGAGGGCCAGGAAATCACTTAATTATCTTTACAAAGTATAATATTATGTGAAGTATTAGGACTTCAAAGAACCAAGTAATGAAATGGAGCTAGCTCTAGTATGTTCTACTGATGATTAGACTGATAACCACATCTGATGAGATACCTAAGCTTTGAACTATTTTCTTTTCTTTTTTTTAAAAGATGTCTTGCTTTGTCACCCTGGCTAGTTATGAACTGCTAGCCTCAAGCGATCTGTGATGCTCTCACCTCAGTCTCAGGTGCGAACCATGAACTGTTTCTATAGATATTTTTTTAAGGTTATAAATACATCTTATCTGGTTTTAAGAATGCTCTGGGCAGCTTCTTTTGGAATTTCTTCTGCTTCCCTGTTATAGATACCACCAACATGAGCTTTTGCATTTTGACTGAAGGCTTCTCTCTCTTACTCACTCTTTCTCTTTATAGGAAACCAGTAGTTGTGTCAGGTTGCTAGGTGTCTTCCCACTAAAGGACAAGTATTCTGGAGTAGCATATATTTAGCATTTGACATTTGATAAACAAGCTTGTTTGAGATATTTTCAATACTATTTCAGCTCTGGCAATTGTAAGCAAAGGATCCAGTTAGTATTTGGCAAAGTAAACAGATGTGGACATGCTGCCTACATCAAGATGCATTAATTTTTGTGAGAAGTGGATAAGAACTTGTGGAAATGAATAATGAAATTCAAATCAGATGAGGCAAGATATTTGATATGCAGGAATAAATCACAGTATAATAATTCCGTTTGGCTTGAATGGGAAACCACTAATGCTGAAATATAGTCAGAGAAAAGGAAAAGTGGAAATTCTATAGAGGCTGGCCCTGGATAATACTACTGCCCTCAGTCTTCTTTGAAAGACCCTGGTTCAATTCAATACATGAAACATTCATTGATTACTACTTAGGAAAGCGACTTTATTTATAAGGCACAGTTAAACAGTGGAAAATACAAAGAACCAGGCACTGTCCTTATTGTTAAGAAATTTTTAAATCTAGACATATTTCAGAGAGAGAAACTCTCTGCTTGGGGAGATAGGGGATTCCTTTGGAATAAGCATGGTGAGAAAGAATTGCTCGTGGCATATCGGTGATAAGAGTGAAATATTTTCTTTTGATGACCTCTCTATTAAAACTAGAGAGGTAGGTTTTTGGAATCATTAAGGTTCTTGATAATTCTCAATTTTATCTTTCTCTGGTACCAGTACTTGTGTATATCAGTATTTTGGGGAAGAAATGTTTATTTATCAAGTTCCTAATTTTCCTAGCAATGGGCTTTGGTATATAGGGTGTGTCAAAAATGTCTAATGTATTTAAAGTGATAAAGTTCACAATGAGACTTTATGAAAAGGAATAGTTCTTTCAAGAGCTATGGTGTGTATCTACTTGAGGATCTGTTAAATCGCCAGCGAGGGTGAACTAGTTTGTGATCCAAATGTAGAATTGTTGTATGATGACTGTCCCACTGGCAGGCACTTCTTGTCCAAGAGAAAGTAATTGGGTGTTAGTGACTCAAGTGAGGCTGGGAAGACTCATCCATGACCAAATTAAAGACGGCAAGGACTCAATTTGTATTCAACCCTGCACCAATCAGCACGAGACAAAGAAGAGATGCATATAGAGGTGGAGAGACAAACTGTTTTACAAGTTAGGGAGGGAAAACTGCAGGTCTGAGTTGCAGAACTGCTAAGCAGTGGGAGAACCGAGAACTTCACGGCTTCAACCTTGGTATCTTATTTATTCTTCTTGGCTACAGAATGCCACCTAGCAGGAGACTCATCACTAAGATATTACAGGGAAATGAAGCCAGGCAAGAAAAATATGTATTGCTTTTCTCCTCACCTCATAAACTTTGTTACTAATAAAACAGATACTTATAGAACAGTCTGCCACAGCTGTCTCTAGAAGCAAGGTTTTATTTGAGAGATTTTTACTAAAATAAAATACACAGTAGTTTTAAGAGTGAACGTTATAGTTTTAAGTCAAAAGGGATGTCATTGAGAACACGTGTCTGTTACTCACCAGTTACTTGATTGGCACCTTGACTCTTGGTTTTTGTTGCTGGGATAAGGTGGCATGATCTGACATGCAGTTAAAGGTGTGGTAACCTGTGATTGATTTCTTATTCCTGGGATTTTCCCTCCCTGGACTTCTGAGAAAATTCCAAAACAGTTCGTTTTTATATGAGGGCTACCTCCTTGGTTACTTTGGTTAAACAATACAGCAACAAGTCAGCACAAGAACAATGCAGTACCTTTTAAAAATTAAGCTTGAAACCAATGTCATCAAAGTAAATTATGATTTTCCAATATGACTTGCCAAAAAGAGGCAGGTTAATACTCTCTATGCATTTATTTGCAGGAGAATTAATTTTACAAATAATTATATATGATTTTTTTTCTGATCACAAACATAAGTTCATGGTAATCACAGAGAAGAATCTCTGTATAATGCTGCAATTCGTGTTTGTCTAGTGCTTTGTTAGTCCACTCCAGTTCACCAGGGCAGAGACTTGGGCTGTTGTAAACTTGTGGGCACATGCCCAGTGGTGGGGCAGACATGACCAGGCAGGGAGGACACATGTTAATTAACTTTTCTTCAGTCATGCTGTTGCAGCTGCTCCCTTCCCTCACTGGTGAGTTTCTATGGCCACTGCAAGTAGGAACCTAACTCTGGGGCCTGGGATGAAGGAGAACCCATTCTGGGCTTGGGGAACTTGATCTGCCTCCCTGGTGGGCTGTAGTTACACCTCATGCGGGTGGAGCAGTGAGAGCAGGTGTGAGTGGAAAGAGGGAAAATGTGCCCTTTGCACCCCCAGGAGGAATCGCTGTTCATGTGTGCCCAAGTAGACTCATCAAGGGCAATTAGTTCACAATGGTGTAGCGCCCAAAAGGACTGTAGTGTTAAAAGAACTTTGAATTTGAATTTGGGTTTATTTGAATTTGGGTGCTGGCAGATGACAGCGTGGGATATTATGGTTACCCGTAAATATGGCAGTTTACTGGGGAGACACTAGACAGGCTGCCGGGCTGGGAGAGAAAGGAAAACTTAGTTGGTACACAGCTGGAACAACTGAAGTTAACTGGTAGTTGTGATAGTAGCATAGTGGAAAAGTTGGTAATTAATTACTTTTAAAAAAAACTGAACTAACGAGACAATTCTATTTGTATCTTATATACAACCTCCTCCTCAATATTCACAGATTTATTCCAAACTTACATAAGGTAAAGAAAACAAAACTTAGCACCACGGGGAGGGGACAGAGGGGTCAAGTTATAAAATTAGATCACAGAGTGACTAAGCTGCATAGCTGGATCAGGGGTTTAAGGCAGAAAGACTGATCTAACTTATATCCTTTATTTAGCAATGGTAAGATTTCTTTTACTTACATTGATAATATATAGTGAGGTGCCTTATTAGAAAGGCCCTATTTTGAGGACAGCTGTCATAAAATAGTTAGATATTTTTAATATATCAAAATTATGTTATTAATATGACCCTAAGTATAATTAGAAGTCATACCTAAAGTCATTTATGTATTTAACCAACATACACCTGTTGAAGTCTAACAGATGTCCTGGACACACGCAATGGTAAACGAGACAGATGTAGGCCCTGCACCCCTGCAATTTGTAATCGATTGGTTTTTGACATTTTGCTGTGATTGTTTCATTTATTTAATTGAAAAGACTTTAAATTTGTGTTATGATCTGCATTAAGGAATAAAAATATGTGCATTTGTGAGACTCAGTAACATTTTTGGTTTTTCTTTTCCCTTTAAAGAAATTCCAGTGCCCAAGAGAGGCAAGAATTATTGGAATCATGTAATTGATGACCTGGGAGCCAATTGTATTCCAATAGTATTCTTAGTGATCTTAGAACTTTTTAGAGGTACAAGCTCTGAAAGTGACAATAATCATAATCTATTTATACCCATGATAAATATTAATTGAGGCCTACTACAGCATTGTGTTAGATTCTGAGGTTATAAAATATTGATCCCATCCCTGTAATAAGTTTGGGGATTACACATTCATTTAACCTTAAAGTGTAAGTTGATAATTTAGTTTAATTTTGATAAGTGCTATAAAAGAGGAAACACTGGGTGCTATGAAAGCAGTATTTGGTTGATTGATTGGTATGGAGCAGGGGTCCTCAAACTTTTTAAACAGGGGGCCAGTTCACTGTCCCTCAGACCGTTGGAGGGCCGTTAGAGAGTGCGGCGCACATTCCACACATGCGCACTGTGGCCCGGGATGAGTTGGCTGCTAAGCAGGACAGGCAGTGGCAGCAAAAACACCTGGAGGGCCGGATAAATGTCCTTGGTGGGCCGCATGTGGTCCACGGGCCGTAGTTTGAGGATGCCTGGTATGGAGGATGTGAGAAACTTTTCTTGAAGAAGGGACTTTTGATTGGACTCAAAGAGATGAGTAGGAGTGAGGTAGGCAAGGAAGAGGAGGCAGACACACGAGGGAGGAAAAATGTTCTCTCTCTGTCTATATATATATGTATCCCTTAGGAACAAGTTAAAAGCTACAATATGATTGAACTTTGTGCCCAATTACCAAAGTTTACTCTGCACCTTGAAGGCGGAGAGGAAAGTTTTTTAAGCAGCAACAATAAAAATCTCTGTAGTTTGATTTATAGTCTGGTTTTTCTGACAGTTTTAATTTTTCCTCTTTACCAACTTCACGGTTTTCTACATATACAATGTAATCAGTATTATAAAATTACATTTTGACTCAAACCCACTGGTAGGATGATTCAGCTGTCATTCAACACAGTAGTATGGTGGCAGAGACCAGTCATTCCAAACGGTGAGCGGGCAGCAGAACACTGATTTTAATATTATGTAAAAATACTTCTTGACCAGTGTTTTGCCCTTGACTACTTTTTTAAAAAACTAACCTTTTAATTTTAGATTAATTTTAGATTGATCTAAATCATTGCAAGGATAGTAAGAGGGTTCTCATATATGCCACACCCACTTTCCTCTGTTATTAACATCTTATATGATATGATACATTTATCACAATCAGTGAACCAATATCGATGCTTTGTTATTAACTAACTGTATATTTTATTCAGATCTCCTAAGCTTTTATCTAATGTCCTTTTCCTGCCCTGGGATCTGATCAGGATACATTATATTTCATAGTCATGTCTCTAGAGGTCTCTCCTTGGTTGAGCCAACTGTGACTTGGTTGGGAAATGAAAGTTTCTGAGACTTTCGTGGTTTCTGATGAGCTGAACAGTTCTGAGGAGTTCTGTTCAGGTATTTTTTAGAATGTCTCTTAATTTGGATTTGTCCAATGTTTTTTCTCATGGTTATACTGGAATTAATGTTTTAGGGGAGAAGTCAACAGAGGTTAAGAGCAGGTCTTATCACATCATGTCAAGGGTACATGCTACCAATATGTCTCATCACTGTTGATATTAGCCTTGTCCCCCTGGCTTGAGGTTGTATTTGTCAGGTTTCTCCTACTCTTCAGTTACTCCTTTCTTCTTCCCTTCCATACAGTACTCTTTGGAAGAAGCTATTATGTGAAGTTCATATTTAAGAAATGGGGAGATATGCTCCACCTTCTTAAGGGTGGAGTATATACATAAATTATTTGGAAGTGTCTGTTCTCCTCCATTAACTTATTTATTCAGTCATTTATATAAGTACATATAACTCATGAATATTTACTTTATGCTTTGGGTATAATCTAACACTATTTATTTTGCTCCTCATATTTTTCCAGTTTTGGCCATTGGGAGCCCTTTTAGTTGGCTTCTGTATCTCTTTGACCTCTTACTTTCTATGAGTATAATGTGGTTCAGACTCATCTTGTGTGCCCCAGTCCTGTGATTAACCATTTCTCCAAGGAGTTATGGTTTCTTTTATTGAAAACTGAGATCTGGGTAGTAGGCGTACTTTTTATTATTGGACATCGTTACTTCTAGATGCTCAAAGTTGACAGTGCAAAGAGATACATGTGTGTACTAACCCAGGTGTCTACACATATCTATAAATATTCTGTATGTTACCACCCATTTTTGTGTTAAGTTAAACATGAATACATACTGATGTCTCCAACTCTAACCCATTACAATGTGGATTGGAACGTTTTCCACTTACTTTTCTGTTACTTCCTACACCAACGGTGAGAAACCTGACTCCACCATCTGCTGTTCATTTACTTAATTGTTTACTTCCAGTATACATGTACTGAGGTTTCAGAATTGTTAACCTGTACCTCTGTGAGAAATAACTCTATTAACTAGAGTGTAGTGTTTCTATACAGCTCCTTTGCTTTTATTCTTACAGACTCCACTCACTCATTTCCAACATCACTTAAGTTAGCACCTTATTTCCACATACCCTTCAGTGAGCTTCTATCATAATTTGTTACACATTTGGACTCTTTGGTAACATTCACATTCCATTCTGGGATCCCTGGGCCTCCTAAGTTATTTTTTTTTTTTAAATCTGTGCACATTAAGATTTATTCTCCATTCAGTAAAGTTTTCTGGGTTTTGACAAGTATTTAATGTATTACATTCACCATTATAGTAAGAGTTACTGTAGCATAGAATAGTTTCTATTACTGTAACAAAATTAAAAATTCAAATTATGGTTTCTACTGAATACTTATTTCTTTTGTACCATCAAAAGTGAAAAGATCATATATTGAACCATTGTTCAGGAACTGTCTTTATTATTTTTTTGCTTCTACATGCTTTAGCCTTATGTAATCTTTTTTGTCTGGTTTCCTGAGAGGGAAGCTTAGGTTATTGATATTATTTTTTTCTTTCTTACCTGATACATTTATTTAATGCTATAAATTTTCCAATAAGCATTGCTTTTCCTGCATCCCACAAATTTTAATGTTTTATTTTCATTTTAATTTAGCTAAAAATATTTTTAAAATTCTCTTGAGATGTCTCTTTTGACTTCTATATTCTTTCAAATGTCTGTACTACCCAAAATGATCTATAGAGTCAATGTAATCCCTATTAGAATACCAACACCATTTTTCTCAGAATTAGAAAAAATAATTCTGCACTTTGTATGGAACCAGAGAAGACCTTGTATAGCCAAATTAATCTTAAGCAAAAAGAACAAACTGGGAGGTGTCAGTCTACCAGACTTCAAGCTATATTACAAGGCTACCGTAACCGAAACATCATTGTACTGGCACAAGAACAGAGATATAGATCTTCAGAACAGGACTGAGAACCCAGACATGAAACCATCAGCATATTGTTATCTAATCTTTGACAAATCAGACACAAATATACAGTGGTGAAAAGAATCTCTTTTCAATAAATGGTGCGGGGAAAACGGGATAACCTCATGCAGAACATTGAAATTGGATCTTCACCTCTCACTTCTCACAAAAATCAACTCATAATGGATAACAGCCTTAAACCTAAGGCATGAAACCTTAAGAATCCTAGTTGGGAAGACTCTTTTAGACATCAACCTAGGCAAAGAATTTGTGAAGAAGACCCCCAAAGCAATCACAGCATTAACAAAATTAAATAAATGGGAACTGATCAAATTAAAAAGCTTCTGCACAGCCAAGGAAACTATTATTAGAGCAAATAGACAACCTACAGAATGGGAGAAAATATTTGCTTTCTACACATTTGATAAAGGGCTGATAACAAAAATTTATCTAGAACTTAAAAAAATCAAGAAAAAATCAAACAGCTCTATCAAAAAGTGGGCAAAGGACATGAACAGAAACTTTTCAAAAGAATAATGTTTAACAGAATAATGGCCAGCAAACATATAAAAAAATGCTCAACATCTCTAATAATTAGGGAAATGTAAATCAAAACCACAATGAGATATCACCTAACTCCAATGAGAATGGCCTTTATCAAAAAATCCCAAAACAACAAATGTTGACATGGATGTGGAGAGACAGGAACACTCTTACATAGCTGGTGGGACTGCAAATTAGTACAAACTCTGTGGAAAGGAATTTGGAGATATCCCAAACAGCTAAAAATAGAAATACTATTTGATCCATCAATCCCACTACTAGGCATCTACCCAAAGGAACAAAAGACATTCTATAATGAAGACATCTGTACTCGAATGTTTATGGCAGCACAATTCACTATTGCAAGGATGTGGAAACAACCCAAGTGCCCGTCAATCCATGAGTGGATTAATAAAATGTGGTATATATATATACAATGGAATACTACTCAATTACAAAAAACAATGATGATCTAGCACCTCATATATTATCCTGGATGGAGCTTGAGCCCATCCTTCAAAGTGAGGTATCACAAGAATGGAAAAACGAGCACCACATGTACTCACCATCTAATTGGTACTAACTGATCAACACTAAGGTGCTCGCATGGTAGTAATATTCATTGGGTGTTGGCTAGGTGGGGGGATGGGGGTGGGTAAACTCACAACTGACGGATGCAGTGCACACTGTATGGGGGAGGGGCACACCTCTATCCCTGGCTTGGGGGAGGCAAAGTCATTACTTGTAACCAAAATGTTTGTACCCCCATAATATCCTGAAATAGAAAGAAAGAAATATTCTGCCTGCACACTAAATGGCTCAACTGGCCAAATTATCTTCTCTCACTCTGTCTGGAAATAGTCACTCTCTGTCGTGAACCTACTATGAGGTGATATGATAGCTCCTGCCTGGTGCCCTGGACACCTTGCACATGTCCACGTAAGCCACGCAGGCGAGGTTTGACCTGAAGCTCCTCTGTGTCTGGCAGAACAATTTAGGTCCTCCCGGGAGACCCCCGCTCCCACTCCTTGCCTGCCTCCCCTGGGAGGCTGTGTTAAGGCAATTTTTCATCATCTCCCAGGTTCTGAAGAGGTATGAAGCTTGGATCAGAGCTACAGACTATCAACCCACGCAGCTGCCATCTAGGATGAGGTATCTCACAACCTGAGTGGGGGTCATCGCTCCTTTTGTTTTGGTGTCATGCTCTTTTGTGTGTGGGATAAGGACCATGGGAAAATGGCTCTTTGGCAAATCTTCCTTTCACTCTGTATGTAAATAATAAACTGAGTGCAAGCCCAGTTGGCCAGACCTGGCCTTGGCGTCTCCTGGTCTTGAGTGTGCTTGACATGTATTAGTTATTATATTTAAGATTCATTTGGGTAAGAGGTAATTCTTTTGAAAATCCAAATTACTCTAAGACCACTGTCATTAACGTTTTGGAAGGAAGGAACACTGTTCATATAGAGCACTCTGAAAATATGTTGAAAGATACTGATGCTTTTCCTCAGAAAAAATGTAGCTGCATAAAAATGTATATGCATTTTCTAGAAGTGGATATACACCATGGACCTTTGGTGGGAACCTCTGCTGTAAGGGGATTTAGGTCTCTCATCTGCCATCTAACTATACTACAAGGCTATAGTAGTTAAAACAGCTTTTTACTGGCACAAGAACAGGGACATTGACCAGTGAGTGGAACAGAACAGAGAACCCAGATATAAAACCATCTTCATATAGCCAACTAATCTTCAACAAAGCAGACAATAACATACACCGGGGAAAAGAATCCTTATTCAATAAATGGTGCTGGGAAAACTGGATAGCCACATGTAGAAGACTGAAACAAGACCCACACCTTTCACCTCTCACAAAAATCAACTCACGCTGGGTAACAGACTTGAACCTTAGGTGTGAAACTATTAGAATTCTAGAGGAAAATGTTGGAAATACTCTTCTAGACATTGGCCTAGGCAAAGAATTTATGAAGAAGACCCCAAAGGCAATCACAACAGCAACAAAAATAAACAAATGGGACCTGATGAAATTAAAAAGCTTCTGCACAGCCAAAGAAACCGTCAAGAAAGCAAACAGACAACCCACAGAATGGGAGAAAATTTTTGCAAGCTACACATCTGATAAAGGGCTGATAACTAGAATCTGTTTAGAACTCAGGAAAATCAGCAAGAAAAAGATCAAACAACCCTATCAAAAAATGGGCAAAGGACATGAACAGAAACCTCTCAAAAGAATACAGAATAATGGCCAACAAACATATGAAAAAATGTTCAATATCTCTAATCATCAGGGAAATGCAAATCAAAACCACAATGAGATATCACTTAACTCCAGTGAGAATGGCCTTTATCAAAAAGTCCCCAAACAACAAATGCTGGTGTGGATGCGGAGAGAGAGGAACACTCCTGCACTGCTGGTGGGACTGCAAACTAGTTCAACCTCTGTGGAAAGCAATATGGAGATACCTCAAAGTGATATGAGTAAATCTACCATTTGATCCAGCAATTCCACTACTGGGCATCTACCCAAAAGATCAAAAGTCACTTTATGAAAAAGACACCTGCACTTGAATGTTTATAGCAGCATAATTCACAATTGCAAAGCTATGGAAACAACCCAAGTGCCCATCAATTCATGAGTGGATTAATAAAATGTGGTATATGTATACCATGGAATACTACTCAGTTTTAAGAAACAATGGTGATATAGCACCTCTTGTATATTCCTGGATACAGCTAGAATCCATTCTACTAAGTGAAGTATCTCAAGTATGGAAAAACCAACACCACATGTACTCACCAGCAAATTGGTATTAACGGATCAACACCTAAGTGGACATATAGGAATAACATTTATTGGGTGTCGGGAGGGTGGGAGGTGGGAGGAGGGGAGGGGTACATACAACCACAATGAGTAAGATGTGCAACGTTTGGGGGATGGACATGCTTGAAGCTCTTATTTGAGGGGGGAGGGGGGCATGGGCAATATAAGTAAGCTTAACACTTGTACCCCCATAATATGCTAAAACAATAAAAAAATAATTGGTGAAAAAAATAAGGGGATTTAGGTCCAATCAATGACTTGTGCTGTGAAATAAAATAATATTATCAACTAAATATAAATAAATAAATATATGTCCCTTCTATCCCCTTTCTATTTTGTTTTTCTTTCTAGCACTTATCATTACCTGACATTATATATTTGTCACAAAAATATGAGTACTGTGAGGGCAGGGATTTTATTTTTTATTCCAGAGCAATGCCTGACTTTCAAAAACTCTTATTGTATGGATGAAAAATGGATGAAATTAAAGCTGATTCAGAGTGTATACTTTATGTGAGCATGTGTACGTTTTATACAAATGATATATGATATTCTTCCAAATCTTAGGTGCTCTTTTAACCATTCTCAATCAGTTGTGGTGCCTTAGAAAAATCATGGTGAAAATGAGATTGAGAGCTAATTTTGGCAGGAGATAGATGTCTTATTTAGCCCATCTGCTCCATTTGGGGAAAAATAGTCTATCCTAATACATCTGATATTCAAATACTAGGATATATTAATAGGTAAATGATTTACACAAATCAAAAGTATCAATGGAAAAACAAGGAAACAATTTAAAAAAAATCAGACCAGGATTTGTGTAATTTGGCATCTCTAGTAAGAAACATTGTAGTTACAATTCTAGGAATTACGGAATCATGATTGTATCTATGATGGATCAATAGTGACACTGGCCTATGGAATAGTTTGCCCTCTGAGGATTCTAGGGCCCCATATGTAAACACGGAAGCAAGAGTGCAAATTATTTATATTGATTAACAATGCATGAAGGTTTGTACAGATTGCACAACTCAGTGTTTTCTGAGGCAGGTGTGGCATGGTAATTAAGATGATGGGCTCTGACATTAATCTACATGGGTTCAAATCCCAGCTCTGTGTCTCAGTTTCCTTGGCCTTAGAAAGGGATACTGACGGTACTTCATTGTGGTTTTGAAAATTAAATGATATAATTTAGATCAAGAGCTTTGATAAGCACCTGGTATAGAGCAAGGGCTCAGTAAATGTTAGCTAGTTTTATTATTGAGTGCAAGCAAGACAAACTGCCTTTCACTTAACCAGAAAAGGAAATTATTGGGGTAATTTTGGTTAGATCAGAGACTTAATGTGAAGACTAAAGGCCTAGGCTTGGAAAACAGGTAGAAACCCAGCACCTTTGCCAAGGTGGTGCCTTGGGAGCAGCCTGGCATCAGTCCCTGTCTTCACTCTTGGGTACCAGAGCCACCACAGGGCAGCAGATGGAATCGTCCTGTGTCCTGGCTTCACAGGCATGGGGAAACCTGCTGCAGGTGGAACCCAGGTCATTTACCTTCATCCTAGAGTCTGGAGCCACAGAGAACAGCCTTGTGGCCTTTGTGGTGGGGGTGAGTCCTGACATCCACCAGCTCACATTCTAGGGAATTTGCCCAACATAGAAAGGCAACTGGGATGCCAGGAAACCAAGGATTAGCAAGTGTTTATTATGCCAATCCTAACAGCTCAGTTTAAAGTACTCAAGAAAATGATAAAATCTACCCTTGGTCCTTAGTTTTTTCTAAATTTCTGCAACTTTAAGTGCATCACAGTGATTCTGAACTTCTAGAAAACTGAAGATTCTTACTTTGTGATTTATTCAAATCCTACGGTTCAGTCATGTCAATCTGTGCCTTTTTGCATGATGTAGCATGAAATAGGAAGACTTTTCCAACTTGCCTTAGGAACCTACTCCTACATAGCGGGTAAATCCTCCCATTGAGTAAAGGAAGAGTTACATTTGCCTGTTCAAACTTTAGGAGCCAGCAAAAGCTTGGAGCAAGACCATTTGTCTGAGGTCATTGGGATTATGCTGCCCTCCCCAAGTTCTACCACAAAGGGCGAGACAACAACCTGTCTTCCAGCCATTATAATCTGTATCAGAGAGGAATCACCTGATGAATAAAGGTGGACATGTTCCCATGGTTAGCAGGTAGGGAGGGCAGGACTTGCAGGTTGGAAGCGAAAAACCCACAGTGTTAGGGAATGGGCAAAGCGGGTTTAAAGAGATGAGGCCTCTGAACTTGCTACATGGGAGTACAGTTAATTGTTGGGGCGAGGGAAGTGAAGCGGACATCCTTTATCTACTGAAAAATAACCCTTAATTCTCCTCCCCTCCTCAGCCTGAAATTTCCTTTGCTCATTACATTACATTAAATTACATAAGATCCATGATAATAAAACTCTAGAAGACATGCAAGATTTCAAATTGGCAGTTTGTTAATGGGAAAAGATAAGGAGAAGGGATTTTGTTAAAAACTAATGATGAAAATAATTCTTGGGAACTTCTGTTTTTGGCCAACATGGGACAAATACAAAGGGACTGTATTTATTCTCCCACCAGAAACATATGATAAACAAATGAAAAACTGGGCACAATATGTAAAACTACTGTCTGTAAACCTTGGCTATCAAGCAATGCAGGGTCATGTTTCTTGAGAAAGGGAAGATAAATGGGATGACTCTTATGTTTGTTCCAAGTTCCTGCCTGGAGAGACGTTCCAGGCTACAGTGAGTGAAGAGGAACCTTGGTATAATTAAGTATATAAGGTAGCACACAATAGTTGCTAAGTGAATGCAGCAGGAAAGAAAAGCTACAAGAACAGAGGAGGCAGAGCTGCGAGACTCTAGCGGGTGGGGGGTCTAAGATTGACTGTGGATTAAATGGGACTTTAATTGGGTTTTCAAGGCGGGTACAAGAAGAGGGGTAGAAAGAGAACAAGGTGGTGGTGTTGGAAAATATTATAAAAAGAGGTACTGGCCCAGCTCTGTTTCATAAAAAATAAAGGTTTGTGGGGGAATTTGTAAAGGTAGATTTGGAAAGTACTTTTTGACGCTTTGTGGAAATTCATGAATCTTAACTTAGAGTTTGATTTTATTCAGCGGGTCAGTAGCTTTTTAAATTTAAAATAAAACCAGAAAACCCTATTAAAAATAAATGCTTGCCCCCTGATCCCAATATGAAACATACATATAAAAACATAGCTGCTTTAGACAAATGGGGCTGAGGGATGAGATGACCAGACACCCCAACAGAGCCACCTCTGATATCCCCACAGAACCACCAAAGTCTTCAGGGTGTAGTTAAACATCTGCTGAGGGCCAAGGCAGCCACTGAGGGCTTCAGATAGACGACGACTGGGTAAAATGTGTGCACAATAGAGATAACCAATCACCAGTTAATCGGATTGGAGGGGAAACTGAAGGTAGGGCAGGGGACACATTAGGAGCTGCTGCAACAATCTAGGTAAGAAGGGAAAATAGTATGAGCTAAGGATGGCAGTGCCGACAGCAAGGAAGGGATTAAAGGCACGAAGAAATGCACAGTAGGTTGGGGTGATTTTTCTGGATATGAAAGCCGGGAAGGAATGAACATTAAATAGCTTTAAACGAATGAGATACTTTGCAGTTCCTTGACCAGACACATTTAGAGGCTGTGATAATATTAAGAATAATTCATAATTACATTAATTACATCATTTAATGAGATGACATAATACAATGATCTTACCAATGCTTAACAATCAATAATATTGTTGTACAGAGGTTTGGAATCAGTTGGACCTCGGTTCAAGTTCCTGCCTGCCCTTGGTATGGCTTTGGGCATGATAGTTAATCTCAGGTTCTTCTCTGTTAAGTGGGAGACAGAAACTGTACTTATAGCAGTGGGCCCCAGTTTTTTTGGCAGCAGGGACTTGTTTCACAGAAGACAATTCTTCCACAGATCAGGAGGCTCTGAGGGGAAGTATTAGATTCTCATAAGGAGTGTATGACCTAGATCCTTCGTATGCCTGCAGGTCACAGAACCGGGCTCACACTCTTGTGAGAATCTAATGCACTTCTGATCTGACAGAAGGTGGAGCTCAGGAGGTGATGTGAGTGATGGGGAGTGGCTGTAAATACAGATGAAGCTTCTCTCGCTCACCTGCTGCTCACCTCCTGCTGTGTGGCCCGGTTCCTAATAGACCATGGACTGGTACCAGTCTGTGGCCAGGGGGTTGGGAACCACAGCCATATAGTATTCTCCTGGAGTGTTTGAAGGGAGTATGTTAGATTTGATGCAGAGAAGTCTCTCTGGAGCAAGTTTTATTAGTTCTTACCTTTACTTAATTCTTAACTAATTAGTATGTCTGTTTTCTTCAACACATTAAATTAAAAAGCTCTTAGTGTATTTCTTTGTCTGGCTTTTTAATACCTCATGAATAATGTGGAATCACTGCGATACAAAAGAAAGGTGATTATGCAAATGTTTGAAATATTTAATACATTAAAGTAGTCGTGGGAAACTGGCAAAATAACTCTACTGATATTATACTAGCTTCTTCTAGAAGCATTGGGAACTAAGAAGAAAAAAGATCATTTCAATAAAAGAAAAATTTTAAAAATGGAATGCATTAGAAGCATATAATCCAATGAATTCTACCATTAACAAATACTCAGGCAGTATATTAACATTTCCTGTGATACAATAGGCAAGCCAAAGAATTTAAAGAATGCAAAAAAACAAATGATGAAACAAACTCTAAAGTAATTAGAGGTAGTCTTTCAAAATGCCTCAGTAGACTTTTGACTCATTAGGACAGATCTTTTTATTTTAGGGCCAGGACGTAATTGTTTAAGTGCTCTTCTGCCTCTTCCCCCTTGCCAACACTCAGCCCCTGGCTTGCCTTTCAGTTGACCTCCCAAATCCCAGGCAACCTTTGAAGAGATTCCGTAGGGTCTATCTTCCCTAGGGAGTGCTCTGTGCACATCTCTCCCCCTTGCCATGTCATTTCTACTGCCTGTGTTTATTGGTTTAGTAAATCCTCTTTAGTTAACACCTCCTAGGTTGGATTAGAATCACTTAAATCCACATTGAGTGCTACTAAGTGGAGATTTCATATTCAGCCTCTCTAAATCCTTACAACAATGTGATGAGGATATTAGAGTTGCCTTAACCCAAGGGGATGAAGTTCAAACAAGTGGCTTTTCACACAGATGGTGGGCTTGCTAGATAAAAAGAGTTTGGTTTTTTTTATCCTTTATATAAAACACATGGCTCTTGGTAGGAAAATCTTTGAATCATTGTTGAGCTAAAATTTTAAAAAGAGAGTACAAAGAAATTTGTTTTCATGCAAGCATTGTCTAAACAGTGACAGAAGTTGAGAGCTAGTAACGCATGTACACTAGCGAATCCAAGGCACGAAGTCTGTATTGTGATGTTCAACGTATTGCTCAACCATTCTGGAAAATGACATTTTCATGTACCAAATGACAATACATCTTGTGTGTAAGGCATTACAAGTCTAAATGCTATTTACTATAAATAAGCCTTTTGACTGTGAAGAGGCTGCCTGTTTAACATTTACATGATCTAAACTAATTGTTTTTCCCCCCTCTGTTTATGAACTGGTAGTTTGTTCTTTTGGCTTTTTTCCCTGATAATTAGCAGAAGTTCACAAAGAGGGGTGAGCTTAATTAAGTAAAATGCATATCACCCCATGTTGATGCTCTATGCATAATTCAGGAGTATGTCTTGGTAGGAAGCAGAAGATGAGTTTTCAATTTTATTTTTGGATTTCTATCATGCATGCCACTCCTATGGCCTATGACTCTATATAATTAAGAATTAGCTGTGTGTTCCACAGTGACCCAGCTTGTAGTCATTGGTTCTGACCTACAGTTCTCACTTAACCTAGGGTAAAATAGAAATAGAATTTGGGTCATTTTTTACCCTCTTCTGCTCAATTCTAGTTGGATGTTTTGAGCTGCTATAAAATATTTGTGCAAGCTTATCAATGGTAATGTGTACAATTACTACCTCCAAGTAGAAAAAGATTCCTGATTTCGTGATCTATATTCTGGGATCCTATCACATGCTGTTCGCCATATAATAGGTATAATTTTCTATTTTTGTTTTGTTTATATATTTTGTAGGGACTTTGAAATTTGAAAAATATAATACATTTGGGGTATTACAGAGAAAATACTTATTAATGCTAATTGAATCTATTAATACTTTTCCCTATTTGACTGTTTGATAATTTTATAAATAGTCAACTCTCCCCTTCTCATCTCTCCAGTTGTATTTTCTTGTTCCACATTCCAAACCTGTGGCCATTTTTGTCTTGTGTTCACAACTAGATCATACAGTTGTGATGCATGTGATGCAAATGGGTGTGATGGTTCAGCTTACTACTTTAAGTAGTGCTACAGGTAAACTATCTAAATAGTCTACTTCTAAATTCCTCCAAAAAGGGAAATTCCATGATTTGCCGCAAATGCCAATTCCTCTCCTAGAGAAGCTTTCTGTCTCCTCCTCTAATCACTTCCTCTTTTCCCTTGTGCTTTCAACAGTTCGTTCATTCATTCAGTGAATACTGAATAAGTTTTGATCCATGTCTCTCTTCCTGCAAGCTGAAAACCTGATGGAGAGTAACATGGTCTGTCTTTGTTTCCCACTGCATCTTCTGTGAATATACATTATAAATATTGAACAAATTTGTATTAAATGAAAAAAATACCTTGATAACATTTTTGATACCTGCCATTATCAGTACCTGAATTGATTCTAAAATTCTTCTGCGGGAACATATTGTCTGTAGCATGACTGCTGAAACATTTTAAAGTGGATGGGAATACTATGTTTTGTTAACCTTCTCTATACTTGTCTTTATCTTTGGAATCTTTTAAAATAAAGATAATTTACATTTAGAATAGAAGCAAATTATTTTTAAAGTACTCTGTTTTTAAAAGGTAAAATGCTTATATGCAGTTGTAATCAGGTAACTCTTTCCTTTTTTTAAAACTTGCCCAAGGTTGCTTTCATTTATTTATTTATTTTTGCCTTTAAAAAAGTTGTACAAATGTATGGGGTACGTGTGCAATTTTGTTACATGCATAGATTGTGTAGTGGTCAAGTCAGGGCTTTTACCGTTTCTATCACGCAAATAATATACATTGTACCCATTAACTAATTTCTCATTATCCACTGCCCTCCTACCTTTCCTCTATCTGAGTCTCTATCGTCTATTGTTCCACTCTCTGTACACATTTCTTAGCATCCACTTGTGAGTGGAAACATGCAATATTTGTCTTTCTGTGCTGGGCTTATTTCACTTAAGATAATGGCTTCCAGTGCCATCCATGTTGCTGCAAAAGACATGATTTCACTCATTTTTATGGCTGAGTAGTATTCCATTGTGGATATATACCACACTTTCTTTATCCATTCCTCCCCTGACAGACACTTAGGTTGATTCCATATATTGGCTGTTGTGAATAGTGCAGTGCTGCAATAAACATTAAAGTACAGATATCTTTTTGATCCATTGATTTATCTTCTTTGGGAGAGATACCCAGTAGTGGGATTGCTAGATCGAATGGTAGTTCAACTTTTAGTTCTTTCAGAAGTCTCCATACTGCATTGTGTAGACGTTGTACTAATTTATATTCCTATCAACAGTGTAAAAGAGTTCCTTGAGAAGTCTCCATACCATTTTCTGTAGAACTGGTACTCATTTACATCCATACCAACAGTATATAAGAGTTCTTTTTCTTTGCATCTTTGCCAACATCTGTTATTTTCTTTTTTATAATAGTAGCCATTCTGACTGGGGTAAGATGATATCTCATTGTGATTTTAATTTGCCTTTCTCTGATGATTAGTGATTAGCATTTTTCCATATAACTGTTGGCCATTTGCATGTCTTCTTTTGAAAAGTGTCTATTCATGCCCTTTCTCCACTTCTTAATAGAATCATTATCATTTTTTTGTTGTTGAGTTCCTCGTAATATGTTCTGGATATTAGTTCCCTGTTGGATCAATACTTAGCAGATATTTTCTCCAATTCTACAAGTTGCCTGTTCACTTGGTTGATTATTTCTTTTGCTGAGCAGAAGGTTTTTAATTTAATTAAGTTCCATTTGTCTATTTTTGGTTTGTTGCCTGTGCTTTTGAGGTCTTATTCATAAATACTTTACCTAGGCAAATGTCTGGAAGAGTTTTCCCTAGGTTTTCTTCTAGTGTTTTTAATATTTGGGTGTTATGTTTAAGTCTTTAATACATCTTGAATTGATTTTTGTATATGGTGAGAGATAAGGGTCTAGTTTCATTCTTCTGTATGTGACCATCCAATTTTCCTAGCATCATTTATTTAAAAGGGTATCCTTTCCCCAATGTATATTCTAGTCTCCTTTGTCAAAGATGGATTGGCTTATAGCAACAGGGCTTTTCTTGGTTCTCTACTATGTTCCATTGATCTATTTTCACATGAGTACCATGATATTTTGGTTACTATAGCCTTGTAATATAATTTGAAATCAGATAATGTGATGCCTCCAGCTTTGTTCTTTTTGCTCAGGATTGCTTTGACTATATGGGCTCTTTTTTGGTTCCACATGAATTTTAGGATTTTTTTTTAATTCTGTGAAAAATGACATTGGTGGTTTCTCTATATTTTTGAAGTGTCATTTACTATATCTAAACTAGACTTACAAGAATAAAAGTTATATATTTAAAAAAGCTTCATAGCCACACATTTGTCCAAATCCCTTGACAAATTGGAAGACAAAAGAACGAAGTTCTCTACACTAGTTATTCATTTGCTGTGGAGAGGTAGAACAGGTGATACATTATAAAGAGTGCCTATTTCTCATGTCTTTGGTATTAACAATAGTTGTATTAACTTTTTACCAACTTTTTCCTTCATATAAATATAAGAACTGCTGCTGTCTCACAAATTTTGCAGAGACTAACTTTTTTGAAAATGCGGAAGCTTGGGTGAATTTTTTGTGTTTCAAAATATTTGTTTTTGCTGATACATTTCAGCTGCATAGCATGGCCTTTTTTCAGGCTAAGATGCTGAGCTGGAACCTCCAAGAACCAGAGCAAAAAGATTGGATCCCTCCTCTGTACTCTACTTTATAATTTATCTTGGGGTGGATGGGAATCGTTTTCAACTATTTAAAAACTTTTATATTAGGAAAAGAGAAATACATTTGTGAAAAGCTTAAAACCAAGTAAACTTCTTGAGGGACTTGGGTCAATTCCTAAGGTGATGAGGTGTACCTTAGTAGAATCGAGAGACTCACTGAACACCTCGGGGGTGCAGAGGCTATAACTTATGCTGTGAGCAAGTCATTTTTCTTTAGTGTCGCTCATTAAGAGGCCTACTTAGGTAATAAGGGTGTTTACTGAATGCCTTTTAAAAGTGACCTTTTAATTTATTATTAAAAGAATATTCATAGTAGAAACGATCTTTGATGCTAACTCATATTTCAAGAATAATTATTAATATTATAATTCTGTTCTTTTGTAACATCTGTTGCACACACACACACACACACACACACACCCCTCTACATGCCAGAGTGTCAGAGCTGGTCAGTACTGGCTCACAAAAACCTACTGTTCAATTTTCAAGAGTTTTGCAAGGCACTTGAAGTCAGACAAGTGGCTTGAAATTTGTTACGGCAGCAGTATTTACACCATGGACATTGGCAAATGCTACAAATCAAGCCTCTTTCTTTTTCTCTAGGAAAGCCAGTTGTTAAACACTTAACAGTTCACCAGTGCCTGAAAGTATTTCTTTAAGTAAAATAAAGGGCTATTAACTTTGAAGATTGTTTTTGAATGAAAGTTTGCATGGGGAAAAATAGTAAACACATTGTGTTTTTTTCCTCCTGTGATTTCAGGGATACGGAAAGACCGAAGAGGAGGGAGAATGTTGAAACACAAACGCCAGAGAGATGATGGAGAAGGCAGGAATGAAGCAGGGCCCTCTGGAGACATGAGGGCCGCCAGCCTTTGGCCAAGCCCTCTCTTGATTAAGCACACGAAGAAGAACAGCCCGGCCTTGTCCCTGACAGCTGATCAGATGGTCAGTGCCTTGTTGGAGGCTGAGCCCCCCATACTCTATTCCGACTACGATCCTACAAGACCCTTCAGTGAGGCCTCGATGATGGGCTTGCTGACTAACTTGGCGGACAGGGAGCTGGTTCACATGATCAACTGGGCAAAGAGGGTGCCAGGTAAGATTACTAAACTCAAATTTTATTTTAAGAGTCAATAACTTTTCAAAAACAGGTTGTGATGTCATGGGAGAAATAGTGGGAGAAAAAGAAACAATAGCTTGTTATCTAATTGGTTTCAGGGTTACATCAGAGTTTGTTCATTTTCAGTGTTATTACACTGTAATTCTCCTGGAGATGAAAAAATCATGTTTTAAAATCAAAATGTAGAAGACTAAAATTCGTAAATTGACATAGTTTATTTATTTTTAACCCATCTTATTAACCAAAAAGATTTGGGGTGGACACTACATGACAAAAGTATTTAATATTTTATGTTCACAGTGGCAGAAACTTTTAACACTGAACGATCCACAAAAGTTTTTAATATTTGGCTAAAGTGACACTTTGGTTCTTCAGTTGATTCTCTCAGAAAAGCTTGACTATAATATAATTATTACCTATGATGCATGGAATATTTTTTATGAAACTAAAAACATGTAGAGTCTTTACTTGCATTTCAAAGGTTACCAATATGTTATAGGCCAAGTGAACATATGTCTGGCCGTAGAGAATCTTATGTGTATTGGCATATATCAACATATAAACATGCAGTCCTTTGAATAAGGAGCCAGCAGTACTGAGATCAACATTTGTTAGATGTCATCTATTTAGGTGGTTTAGATGGTGGAGATTAGGTTACATGGAAGCATGAGAGTGAATAGGCAAACTTAAGTTTTCAGGATCTGTCCAAATGGCCAACAAAAACTCCTGGCCATCTTTGGAATTAAGAGTCTTACTGAGCACCTACATATTTTAGCATTCTTATGTGAAGCAGATACATTATAAGTGAATATTAGAATCTAAATGTAATGTGGCTATAGCTTTTTGTTTACCTTTATATTTGTATTGCCTTGTTTATATACTTTGGAAAAAAGAAACAATGAAAAAAAAAAAAGAGAGAGAATAGTCATATCCCCAAGGGCCAACTCTTTGTTCCTTTTAAGTTTCATTGTCCTTATAAGCATATATTCCCTCATTTAATCTTGGTAATATTAGTTCCAGAGCACTGCTGAACTCAAGTACATGTATTTTTATACTTATCAGTAGATTCTCATCATGACATTTTTAGAATTACAAAATTTTGCAGAGCATTTGAAACAACTCAGATTAAGCTAAGATACATTACCATTGGATGAAGAATTCATGGCAATAATATTCTGAATTTAGGATTAAAATGGAGAAACCAAGGGAAGGAAAATATTATGTCCATGCCTAGCTATCCATTGGTAAAGCCAGAATTAACCAAATTTTTGGTAATAAGATGGGTAGGAAAACCCCTCTATTAGTTTAAAAGATCTGTATGATTTCAAAATTCTTGGGCCATACTCTATCATGTTGCTTGATCATTTTTTAAAAAATAATTATAAAGGCAAAAATGAAATTATATATGTATGTGTGTGTACCATTGTCATACAGCTGTTGTAAATGAAAAGTCTACTTGCCTGATCAAGCAGAATAAAAATAATTGGTTTAAAAAAGATGAAGAATGAGGGAAAAAAGAAAGTCTTCTGGAAAAACTCTGAAGATGGTTGTCAGGCTTTTCAGGAAAATTGACAAAGCTACATTTTGAAAAGTGTTTATATCTTTTATGTATCCAAATACCACCTGGCATTTAAAAAAATACCCCACACTGAAAATCTAATATAGACAATGCTACATTTATGTGGTCATAGTTTGAGAATAATAATAATAATAATTTAATAGTAAGAAGAATAGTAAGGAAGCTAGTTCTAGAAGTTCATGGAAATAGCTATGTGATACAAAAACCTCTGTGGGACATTTGGATAATGCTCAGAATGGCTATCAGTATAACAGAAATTGTGAATTGACTTCATTTTGAATGATGAATATTAACAAAAATAATCAACACTTTGGACCATTTTAGTAGATCAAAGTGTTTTTTTTTATAACTAAGAGAATATTGTCATAATTTTCAAATGTTGATGATTATAGTTGAATTTTCCTTTCTCTTAACATCTGGGGCATATTTTTTGACTTGACGTAGTTCTCTATTCAGAATTAAGATGTAAAGAGCATTAGGATAAAATGCATCATACAATTGTGACAGTCAAGTTCTAATCTGTAAAGTATTTATATTAGACCTGCCTAAAGATGACATAAAAAATTAATTTGTTCTCTTTGCAATTTAAAAACAACAGCAGTGACAAGAATGATAAAAACCTGCCAAGTGAACTCTGACAAGGGATGCATTTTTATAACACATGCTATATATTTGCTTTCTGATATCTAACTATAGAAGAGGCATTTCTCTTTATTGCTTGTTCTGAAATTTGTTCATCTTTAATGGATATTTTATAGTTTGTCCATGGGTAGAGATTTAGTTTTAAAAGAATTAGATTATTAAATCTTAATCTACAATTATCCTACACATGGTGAAATGAGTCAATAAGTGTAATATCATTTAGCTGAAGGTCAAAAAGGAGAAAATATGACTGCAAAAGCTGCTGTACCTTTGATTTCTGCATCACACCCAATTGCATCATTGCGTGGTTGATTCTTAGGTTCAGTGCTAATGAAGCACATCTGATTTTATATCCCAGAAGCTTGAATTGCATCACCAAACTATCATTCTGCTTTATTAAAAATTAAGCCTTTTGCAAGAGTCACTGTAATTTTACATATCTCAAAAGCAATTTTATACTTCAAATTTGTGCTCTAGTTCTTTATATTTAATGAACATTTGTATAGATATCTATCCCTGAGCTTTTTATTGCCTTTTAAATACTGATAACTAGAAGGGTGACAACCTCTTGAACCACGGGCACAGACCCGGGAGGGTACACTGAGGATACTGGCCCAGGAAGAGGAAGAAAGTTTAGCTGGCCCATCTCACCTTACCTATTCTTACCTTCCTCATTCTTTCAGTGGCAAATTAGGTGACCTCTTTCCTTCCTCTTCCCTGCTGGGTCTTTCTAGACTCAACACTAAAGGAGTCCCTCTTTCTTCTGAGTCCTGACTCCCTCTCATTTTACTTCCAGTTTCCTCCTTGCTCAATTTTAGCCCCAGGTGCAGAGGATCCACTGTTTCTAGACATGCCTCTCACCAGCCCCATTCTTAGGCTTCTCAGAAGTTTCTGTACAACGTTTCTTTTGTAAGGGACAGAGAGATATCCAGAGGAATGTGCAGATATGGGCTTCGAGGACACTGATAGGCATCAGTCGTCCATAGGCAAGTGAGTTTCATTTAGTGTCATTGAAAACTTAAAGTGGGTAGGGACAAGAGGGCAGGACGGGGCACAATACCTCCATCTGACAATTGGAAGTATCTTCAAGGAACAAATTCTATTCTGGAAGCTTCCTGAAGATTCCAAGGACTTTGGCAGGGCTATGCAGTACTCTGCTTCCCAACCTGTAATCAGACCAGCAGAACACCTGTTGTGGTATTCCATCCTGCTTTGGCACAGCATGGTGAGGAAAGATAATGTGACGCAGAGGTATGGGTGACATTCTGCAGAGGTGACAGATGCATATGTTCAAGGGCAAGATTTGCAGTTTAGATTTTGCAACCATTGTATAATGAGAGCCTTGGACTGGGCTAAGAATCATCCCAGTATGCTTGGCGGCAGCCCCTCTGGGCCGGCCGTGCACAGCTACCTTTGAGTGCTCTACTTCCATGTCACCTGCCCGGCTCTCTGCGGCTCGCGTGGAAGCTCTGATTGAAACCCAAGGAAAACAGCTGCTTACTTGACTTTTCCCTTGCATGAAACTTTAAAGCCCCATAAATGCTTGTTGGCCTGGATGCTATTATGCCTTTAAAAGCCCTTGTTTCATTTTGAGAGTTTTTGAGAAAAATGCCTCATCTGGGTCTGTTTTCTCATCAAAGTTCTGTTTCAGTGAGTCTGGGCCAGGGCCTCAGAATCTGCGTGTTTATCCTGAGCACAGTGGACTTCTGGTGCCCAGTGTCCCCAGGCCACCCTGTGGGGAGTGTCAGCCTGTGGCTCTGCCACTTCCAGTGGGGTTTAGCATGGAGAATGTCAGTTTCTACTGATGGTTTATGTGCTAGAAAGATGTGTTACCACTGAAGTGTGTTATGGGTTAATTTGTATCTCCTCAAAAAGATAAGTGGAAGTCCTAACCCCCAGTACCTCAGAATGTGATCTTATTTGGAAGTAGGGTCTTTATACAGGGAATCAAGTTCAAATGGCGTCAATAGCACAAGCTCTGATCCAGTAAGGATGTGTGCAGAGGGATGATTCCCAGTCAACACTGGGAGTTACAAAAGGCAAGACTGGACACTCCTTCAGGGAGTGCCTGGCCCTGCTGACACCTTGGTTTCAGACTTCTAGCCTTCAGGACTGTGAGACGATACATTTCAAAGCACCCAGTTTTTGATACTTTGTTTCACAGCTCTAGGAAACTAATATGTGTGTTAAAAATAAATATTTTTGTATTGTACTTTTGAGACAAAAGAAATAAGGGGCTACTGAATTAAAGACAAAGGTTTGGCTCATTTATTGTAGGCCTGGATAATAATTTACTCTTGTATATTTTCTCCTCTGCCCGCCCAAGTTGTTCACTGCACTTCTGGCTTTGAAGTTGATTTATAACTTTAACAATTCTGTGCATCTACCTGGCAAATATCTTATAAAAGATTCTAACCTGCAGAAGAATGTTTTCATCTGGTACTTTAATATAATAGTTTCCCTTTTTTTACATTTATATCTTTGATCCACTTGAATTCATCCTGGTATACAGTATGAGGTGTAGCTCCAATGTATTGTTCTACAGATGACTGACTGCACAGTTGATTCAATTCTGTCTGTTGAATGATCTCCTACAGAAGCATTTTAAAGACTTCTTTTATAATTGGCCACCCAAGTTTACTGTTTGCTAGGAGCTTTTAAAGTCAAGTGAAAGATATGACCCATTGGTCTACATGTTTTGTGAGTTTCCTAATTTTGAAATCAAAAACAAAAAAGAAAATAAGATATTTATTCAAAGTTGTAAATATTGCTTAATTTATATGCACTGCATATATACTGTGATTTTAATAGGACATCAAAATTGTTCCCCAGGAGTGAAGGGTGTGCCAGGTTTCCCTCCTCACTTTTCCCATTGGTTGTAGGTGTCCCCGCATTCTCTAGGTCTCAGCCCCGAGTTCTCCTGCTGCTTTGAACCAACTTGAAAAGTTAGTGCACTCAGAGCCTCAGCTGTTAACTTTTAGGCTGATGCTTTCCAGATTTTTTTCTTTAGGCTCGAAAAACCTAAATATTCAGTTCCCACTACCAGCTGCCTGCTGGACCGCAGTTAAATGCTACAGTTTCACCAATACATCTGAAAGCAAACTGGCCATTTCCCTCTTTCTCCCTTTCCCAGCAACTCATTTGCTTCTCCTGCTCCTCTACGGTTCTGCCAGGGGCTCCACCCTCCTTCCTCATTCAACTTCCGGAACCATCTCTGAGCCTGGCTCTTCTTTACCACGTACCATCACAGTTCTTCTCCAACATCTCTAGATTTATGTTCCTTCTCTGTTCTACTGTCATCAGCCTGGTCTACACCCTTATTTTTTTCTAAGGTTGAAATTACTGTTATAGCTTCCTAACTTGTCTTTTTGGCTCCAGTCTCTTTCTTGTCCCTTTAATTCATCACAAAGTGGCTTAAGAGAATAGGAATGTATTCTTTCACAGTTCTGGAGTCTGAAATCACGGGGTAGACAAGGCTGTGCTCTCTTTGAAGGCTCTATGTCTACCTCTTGCTGGTGTCTGATGTTTGCTGGCAATCCTGGGTGTTCCCTGGCTTGTAGCTGCATCTCCTCAATCTCTGCCACCATCGTCGTGTGGTGTGCTCTCGGTGTTTCCGTGCCTCTGTGTCCACATGTTTCCCTTCTTATGAGGGCACTGATAGTGTCGGATTTAGGTCCCACCCTAACCTAGTGTGACTTCATCTTAACTTGATTACATCTAGATACCATATTTCCAAATGAAGTTGAATTCATAGGTTTCAAGTGAACATGAATTCGAGGGGAGGCAACAGACCTTTGCAAAAAGCCTGTTCACTAACCTGCTTCCTCTCATCTTATTTGATTTCTGCTTTCCAACACAATCTGCTTAAGTCAGACAATTTACTTGGCTCACCCTTTCCCCTGCCATTTTCCCATGCACACAGGGTCTTAATTTTATTTTCCTTTTGTTTGTATCCCTGCATCTTCCTTTCTCTATTCAAATTCTGTACTCTCTTTTTTTTTTCTTTTTCTGCTAAAGGAACACCTCACCTTGTACTTCCTTTCTGAAACTTTAAACTGCTTTGACCAATACAATCTTGAGTTGAGTTTGCCATCACAAGGGAGTAGTCCTCGGTCCAGAGTATCTTGTGAGACTGAATCACCTGGGATCTAAAACACAGTAATAGCTCTTACCTGTTTATTTCCTTCATGATAGGTTTGTGGCTGGAGGAATGGGGAAACTGTGGCCCTCCAAGTCCCCAAGTGTGGCCTCTCAACTGAATCTATATGTCACAGAACAAATCCCTTTTAATAAAGGATTTATTCTGTAAAATTTGGAGTTAGTCAAAAGGTGGCACTCAAGAATCCAGAAGGCCACGTGTCGCCCCAAAGCCACAGGTTTTCCAACCCTACCAGAGAAGTATTTCTACAATCTAAGTTTCATTTGTTTAAGCCATGAGCATATTCTTTAAAATTTATATACGTGCAAAATGAATTTATTTTAAATGGATCATATTTTAGTGTAGTCAGGGTATCTTTCATTTACATAAAACCTCTGACAGATACTGGCATGAAGTGGGCATTCCTTTGACAAAATAAGTGTTCCCCTTTTTGCATTGAAATATGATTTTTCGCAAATTGTGATTTCTCAACCTGATGACCAGTTGGATTAACTATGATATATCTGCATTCTTAAAATGATTCTGAAACTAGACAGCTTCTCCAAGATACAGGTGGCTGGCTTTCTGAGGCGACTGCACTGGATCTTTCTGGATTGACCTATTCTGTATTTAGATCTCTGGAATCCATTTACTCCCAACAGTGGTGTATTTAGACCCACTGTGGGTGAACCTCTGTGTGTCCTAAGCATCAATCATGGCTGAGCCAAAGTTCGAGCTTCCCTGCAATGAAGGTCACACCTTAGTGATGAAAGATGTTAGTTTTCTTTGGGAATTAAAGACCAGAGACCCACAAAAGGGGAAGAAAATCAGTATGAGTCCTAATGAGATCCAAGTAAGTAGAGCCATAGAAAACAGTGAGAGCCTTGGAAAGAATCTCATGGTGGAGTAGAATTAAAAAGAATTCACCTGTTTCCTGTATAACTCCATCTATAACCGATAATTTTTTGAAGAAAACTCACTAAATAGCCTCAAGATTTCTTTCATACTTCATTATATGATTGCTGTCTGTCACAGGAACCAGAGGGCTCTCTAATCAGTAGCTTTGCATTGTTGTCTTTACATTAGACTGCAGTCCAAACTGGCTAACTGTTTATTTTTGGCACAATTATTACTTCTCTCTCCTCACCCCACCCCTAGATCTCAAATACCCACTTTAAACATTTTTCTTGCTAATGTGAAGATAAATCCACTGCCTCAAGCACATGGTTAAGCATTGGATTAATAGAATATTAATTCTGTTGACTGAATTAACTGTTCTTGGTTGGCAACCCCTAGTTCCAGGGAATCTTAGGGTTTCAATTCTGTTTCCTTGGTTACTAAAGTGTTCCATGCAGTTTGCCCAACTTTGAATGGGCACTTCTCTTAGGAACATTTTCCCTTCTAAGTAAATCACTTGATGTGTTAAAATATAAGTTCTGTTTAAAAATTCTTGAGACAGATGCACCATGATTTACTTCATAAAACAAGTGGCCTTGTCTTTTCAGTCTAGGATTTATCACTTAGTTGCATCTAGCAGAGCCTCTAACACAATAATAAGAAAAAGCAGAAGTGTGATTGCTTAAAAAAAAGGTTAAACTTAATAAAGTGATGGAAGTGCCCTTCTCTAGAGGGAATTAAAGTTTCTCTTTGTAGTATTGCATGTGTTCATTATGTGACTATTTCATAAACACAAAATCTAATAAAATGGTGGGCCGTTCCCTCTTTGGAGGGTGTTAAAAGTGTTTCTTCATAGAATAACATGTCACATCATAACATTTGGTTCTTTTTACCTGGTCAAGATGTTTGCTTATGGCATTGAAATGCATATTTAAAAACTAGTAGATAGATGCTTTGAATTTAAAAAGTCATTCAGGGTCTGAGTTATGGAAGAATATTTTCCAAAGCATGCATTCAAGTTCTGTCACTGTTTTTCTTCTTATATCAATAAGGCAGAAATGGAATATAATCAGAGTTGTTTTTTCTTTATTGCTGTCCACAATTCAGAAATATAAATTGGAGAGATATATTGTCCATTCCTGATTAGCTCTTGAAATTCCCCAAACTTGATCCAGAACAATGCTGCTATTCACAATGGATTTATGGAAGTGGGAGGCTCCATTGAGTCTGGTTATGAAGTGTTTCAAGTTTAAGAGATTTAAAAATACATAGATGTATAATCACATACAATCAAATGGTCAATTAGTAGCTAATACACACATATCGAAACATATGGCCCCAGTCTTGTGAAATCAGACAGACCTACATAAATGTCTTTAATTTAATTGGCTAACAAATAGCAAGACCAATCTTCATTATGAAAGTGATTGTCAAAATGGGCAAGTGGTTCTTATTGGCCCACTTAACCAATTTCTGATTTACCTTAACTATTCTTAATAAACTTAAGAATGAACTTTAATGAACTTAAGACTATATCATAGAAACCATATATTTAAAAAGGAAGTATATTCTGGAGAAGGACAGTAGTGGTGGATGCACAACAATATGAATATACTTAATGCCACTGAACTGTGTACTTAAGAATGGTTGAAATGGTAAATTTTATGTTATGTATATTTTACCACAATAAAAAATGTATAATACTTTATGTTGCATATATGAAAAGGAAACAGACATTGCATGGCAAAAACAAACCAATAAAAATGATGCTAAATTCAGAGGGGATTCCTCTTATCCAAAACTTTGATTTCTAGATAAGAATATAAGCATATTACAAGAAGATACATTGACAAACCAGTGAACTAGGGTGGAGTAAATAAATAGAAACAGGCTATTCCTTAGGCTTCTCCACAATCTCTTTTAGAATTATAGCACAAACAGTTTCATTTCATTTAACAGTTATTTGATGAGCTCCTCCTAGGCACTGAGTACTGTTCTATGTGTGAGAATACACCAGAGTACAAAATTGATCAAATCTCTGCCTTCAAAAAACTTCCATTCTACTAAACCAGTTTCTCGCATGAGGAAGGTGAATGCGGCAATTATGATCTGCCCATTTGGCACGTGAAGAATCAGAAGTGGAGCTGAGTTTACTAATTTATCTGTTATAAGTAGTAGCTTCTAAGCATTTTCCCTGTATTAATTTAGCAGAGTGCTTTTGTTTTCTCAATCTTATGCCCAGTTTATGGATGATGGCACTGAGGCACAGAGAAGTTAATAATAGAATAGTTTAGTATGAGGGAAATGATTTGAATTCTAGAACACTTTTCCTGTGTGAAAATCTTAACATAGGCTGAAAAAGTGATGGTACATTTTAAAAGATTTGTACCTTTTTATCATTATTTGCCTTAAAAAAAAAAATATATATATATATATATATATATATATATATATAAATAAAACCTTCTCTTCTCCCTCTCTTGCCATTTGGTGTATATATTATCATGAGGGTTGCACTGATTGAAGAACATAACCTTTGCCTTTGAGCAATCCAGGCCCATAGTAAGTGTTCAATAATATAAGCTATTGTTATTGTTGTTGGTTTTTAGGTTTTTTAATATAATTAATCTTGAGTCTATTTTTTAAGACTATTATGTAACTATATAATCAAATCATGAGATGATCTGGAATTTTGCAAAACTAGGATAGAACCAGTTTTTTAAATGCATTTTAAATATTCAGGTAGTGTATTTTTTTTTACTTATACTACATGATCTGCCTTAGGCTGTTATGCCTGTCTTTTCAAATAATCTGATTGCCACTAACCAAAACTAATTGAAATTTGATTGTTTTGTTTTGTTTTTACATGTTGTTACTATTAAGAAAAAAAATATTCCAGAGATGTAACAGCTATTGCCAATTTTATGAGTTAATATTAACTAGAGATTTTGGCTACATTTAAACGCTTTAAGCCATCTTACAAGCTTAAAGCATTTATACTTACAAATATTTAAATGAGTTATGAAAAAGAATGTAGAGGTAAGAGATAAAATCCATTGTAGAATAAATAGTTTTCAGATGTAATTCTTTCAGGATTTGAATCAACCACATAAAACAGAAAACCTCCAAATTACAGTGGCTTAAACAAGACAAAGCCTATTCTTTTTCTCTCATATAAAATAAATCTGGATTTCTTTTACCAATGGTATGACAGCTCCACAGTCTAAAGGACCCAGCCTCCTTCTGACTTTCCATTCCCTTATCCTAGCACAAGGCTTCCCTTCTCAAAGTCAGCTCCTGGTGTAATGTGGCTACTGGGGCTTCAGCCATCAACAGCCCATACAGGCGGCGGGAAAGTGGAAAACAGGAACTCAGTAGGGACAGACATCTCTGCTGAAGTAGTTTCCTTTAAGGAGCCTTTCTGGAAGTCTTACTCAGCACTTCCTCTTATATCCATCCATTGGACAGAACTTAAGCTATATCTGTCTGCCCAGGACCTGGAAAAGATAGTCTTTAAGCTGTGCACATTGTACCTAGAATGGAATCTGAGTTCTATTAATAAGAAGAGTTGAATGGATATTTGGCAGGCAAATAGCAGTCTCTGCTACAGTAGTAAACTTCAAATCATAATTTCAGAATTGGATATCCTATTTAATGAATATTCTGACTCACTGAGTGTCAAAACACATCATGGATAGACTATCATTTTAAAAAAGAATCAGAACATGATAATATGAAATTCACACTAAGGCTATATTGGGAAAAAGAAAGCTACCACTTATTAAGTGTATATTACCTTACAACAACCCTGTGAGTTAGGGACTATTGCTGTGGCTGTTTTATAGATTAGGAAACAGAGGCATCAAGATGCTAATAAGTAGCTTTCCCAAATGTGTCATGAACTAAGGACTGGCAGAGAACTGTGCTGTGTGGCTCCTAATTGCATGCCCATAAGGCCATAGCACAATGCTGCTTCATTTTGTAATTCAAAAAGGATTTCAGGATGTTGCAGTTGGTCATCATGAATGTGAATTGTCTGTCATCTTATGGATTTGTGAAAAATTCTGGACAAACTATTTGTTGTGTTTATGTACCCATGTGATTGTGCTGCATGCACGTTTTAAAAGATGCATGTTATAGATAAAAATGCACACACATTGTCTTCTAAGAACAGTTCTTATATTGAAGGGAAATTTTCTCTGCATGAGAGAATGTGTTCTGAGCACCGATGGCGAATAAATATTATATAATTATCTCCAGAAAGCATCGTTGTGCTGAATCCTAGAACCTGGCCTCAGTGCCAGTTGAGAGGCAACAGCTTTGAAGACCTGGAGTTTTTGCATCACTTATGCTTTGCCTCTGTTTGAGATCCAAAGGTGAATTTGAAGTGTAGTTGTACCACTTCCATTGGAAGAGATGTGTGTGTGTGTGTGTGTGTGTGTGTGTGTGTGTGTGTGTGTGTGTGTGTGTATGGTGGTGGTGGTGGTTACAGAAAGGCATTCTCTGCATCTGCAGAGGGTGCTGCCATTAGCAAGGAGAGTGGAGAGGAGTGCAGAACAGAGTGAGGAGGGCTTGGGAGGGCAGGACAGGCATCTTTTAGGAGCTCTGGAACCATCCACCTAAGTATGTAAGTGTAAACACTCCCTGATGTATGAACTGGCCATTTAGAGACTAAAATAGTTAGCAGGAAATAGCCCCTCTTCAAACCTCACCTTCTCAGGTGCAGAACTTGGCTTGTTCCCTCCACCTTTGTTTGAATTATGTCATTAATCAACCTTAGTGAAAGATCACTTAGTCATCGATGAAAGCATAAATTCTTAATTGTTAGGAATCACTGGTGCAGCACAAACCTTTTTTTTACCCTTGAACAAATTCAAATACTTATTGTCTCATGAGGTTTTTTTTTTTTTAATTTCTTAGGCTAAATAATCGTAGCCTCTGTCTCATCTCTCCTCTCCCCCATCACATCTTTTTCTCAATCTTTATATTCCAGTACATCACAGAACTGTCTGTATGGCAATGCTGTGCTGTGGGTGGCTCCTACCTAACCACCAAATTTTGAGGGAGTTGCAGACTTGCAACCTTTAGAGGATGCAAATCTGGGTTGGTGGTCTTCCTGGAGCCTGGGCGCTGAATCTGACTGAGGTCCATGAACCCAGGGGGCCTGACACGTTATCATGGTGTCTCAACCCCTTTTCATTAGAGAAATTGAATTGAATGGAATTGAAATTGGTGAGAGCAATTAAATACCAAAGACTTAGATTTTGCCAGTTGGGTTGAACTTTAGAAGACCATAAACCATTGTAACATCTAAGACTTCTTGATGTCCAGGACTAACATGTGTCCTCTGTAAGACAGTAATTGCCCCTGTTGAGAATACTTGCATTAATGTAAGATGTCCATTACTCTATATGAGCACCAGACATCAAATATATGTCTTACACATGTATGAACTATGTGTTCAAATGTTTATAAACCCATGGAGCCTGTAGATTGCAAATTCTATGAGGGCAGAAACGTTTATATTTATCCATTTTTAATTGTTATATTTCCAGTTCCTAAGATAGTACCTAGAACATAACAGGTGGTTATTAAACATTTGTTAAATGTTGCATGATTAATAAAATGCAAATTCAGTCTATGCATTACTGATCCCAGTAATTTTTGACTATTATTTATTTTCTCAATCAAGATTCACTAAAAGGACATTAATTAATATGTGTGTTTGGGGGGTATGGTTAAGGGTAGGTCTTCAGACTTTACAGATCAAATGGAGTCTCCACACTTAAAAAAGTGTAGAGCATCACTACCTTAATGAGCCCATAGTGTGGATGGAAATGGTAGCTGCAGATTCATCAACTGCTTTGTTCAGGCAGTACTTTTCACTGGCCATGCTGTGAGCCCAGCACTGCTCTGGGTGCTTGGGTTACACTGAGCCTGCCTTCATGGTGCTTACATTCTAGTGGAGGAGACAGAAAAAAGCAAACATGTTGGACAACTTAATTATCAATTTTTGGAGGCTGACCAGAACTGTGGATGATGGAAAATGAGAGCTGCAGTGCTAGGGCGAGGTGGTGGTGAGATTAGAGTGAGCCTCATTGAGAGATGGTTTGAACAACACTTGGAGGAGGAGGCGAGAAAATTTAGCCACGTTGAGGGAACAGAGTTCCATGCAAAGGGCTCAGCAAGTGCAGAGTCCTGACAGCAAGAGCAATTCTAGAATATTCTAGGAACAGAAAAAAGGCCAGTGTGACTGGAGCAGGAAGGAAGAGGGGCTCAGGAGTGGGAGAAAATGTGGTCAGGGAGGTAAGGTGGTGGGAACTCAGGTGCATCCCAGTGGCTACTCTTAAGACTTTGGCTTTATTCTGAGGGAAGTGGAAACACATTGCAGGACTTTGAGAGACAGGATCTGACTTATTACAAGTGGTCATTTGGCTGCTGGGTTGAAAAGACACCCAAAGGGAGTCAAGGGTTGAGGCAGATAGGAGCCTACTATGCAGTCTAGGTGAGGATTGGTCACCTCTTGAGTAGATCTTAAGGTAGAGCTGGCAAGATTTTCCTCATGGGCTGGATGTAGAGTATGAGAGAAAGAATAGAGTCAAGGATGGTAATTTTGGCTTGAGCAATTAAAAGATGTAGTCATCAACAAATGATAGGGGGAAGTCTACAGGTAGAATGAGTTTTTGAGGAGGAATATCAGTTTGGTATTGGTCTCATTCAATTTGAGATGTTTTTAGGCAATACAAGTGGAGATAACTGGAGTGTGGGACACATAACATTGATGTAATGTTATGAGTCCTTAGCATAGAGATAATGAGTGAGATAAGTGTGAAGAGAAAAGAGAAGACCAAAGACTGAGCCTTGGGACACTCAGACATTAAGTCAGAGAGCGGAGGAGGAACCAGCAAAGGAAATCAAGATGGACTCCCTCTCACTGTGGCATCGTGAGGGACAAATGAAGATATACATGTAGGAAGAAAAAGTGATCAGCTGTGTCAAATGCTGCTGTTAGGCCAAGTACAATGAGGATTGATAACTGTCCATCTTGTCAAGAGCAGTGTTGATGGGGGGGTAGTGGAGGCATACTTGGAGTGAGTTGTGAGAAAACGGGAGGAAAGGAATTGGAAACAGCAAATGTAAGCAACTCTTTCAGAGGAGGGAGAAGAGGACATGGCTCTTGTGATGCCATCACACAGATGGGAGGGTAGAACCTGGTGCACTTGGGGGAGGGATTGTTTTCACAGAGGAGTGCAGGCAGGAAGGCAGAGTGGGGTGCCGAGGAGGCTCTGTGAACACCCTCTTCTAATTGTCTCAGTCAATTCCTAGGGAATCAGGAGTGAGGGCATTGGTGAGTGTGAGCCTCACAGAGAAGGTGTGCAGGACGAGGTGTGCAGCAGTCTTGTAGGAAAGTGGGAGAGGAGATGGCCCGGCCCAGGGACGGGTAGTGTGGCTCCTGGGCTGCATGACAGGCCCACCCAATGTCAGGTTGTGGAGGTGTTGGTGTGGGTTCTTCTTCAGTCAGTTCATCCATGTGAGTAGCTGCCAGAGAGTTGAATTAAACTGAGGCAGTGGTTCTGGGAATGAGTATGATGAACAGAGAGAAGGACCAGGGAGTGAAGAATGTATGTAAGACAGCGATTCTAATGAATGCCCATGGAAAATGATGTAGGTGAGGAGGGAGAGAGTGGCGGTTGAGTGGGTAGGAGGCAGTGAACAGGAGCTGCGATCTCTGAGCATGCTGCTTGTCCCTTACAATTAGGGTCAAGAGCTTCTGGCACTTCCCAGGCATTCTGCTGCTTTAGGGGAGTCCCTGAGGTAGGGTTCAGCACACATGCCTTGACGTCTGCTCCTAGGTATGTCTGGAGTCCTACAGAAAACCTGCATTCTCTGTAGCCTTATTCTGAGGCCCTTTTGGGTGCTCAGATGGAAGAATTTTTGTGGTTGCTTAAAACTGAAGTGGGTTACCTGGGCCTTCTAGTTCTCCCCTGTGTTCTCTGAGAGGACCCTGGAGCACCCTGAAATGGTTTTCCTACTCTGCTGTCCTACCTGCCTGCTTGGGTGTGATTCCAGTCACCAGCACACAGTCCAGGTGTGGTGTCAGGCTTCTGATTGATGTAATTTCTTTCCAAATAGAATATTTTAGTATAGTAATCCATCAAGGAATTAAATTGCAATTAAGTTTTCTTTCCCTTACAAATTAAAAGCACCCAACCAAACTAAACCCCAAAGTATGTGACTTCCTATGACAGTCCCCTGCCTCACCCAAGCCTTTGGCTCATTTATGTCTGGTGTTCCAAAATTTCATAATGATGTGCTTTTTTCATTTGTTGTGCTTGGCACACATACTCAGTGGACCCTTTCAAGTTTGTATTTTGGGGGCAGAGGGCAGGGCTACTTTTTAGGAATTCTTCAACTTTATCCTCCAACTCTTCCAATGAATTTTAAAAAATTATGTCTGTCCTATTTTTAATTTCCAAGAGATATTCTTAGTCCTCTAAATGTTTCTTTTAAATAAATGTAAAATTAATAATATGGACATATATTTTTGTATAAACTTTGATTACTTTTACAGTACCCTTTTTATCTCTCTGAGGATGGATATTTATTATAGGCTTAAAAAAACACTTTTTTTCCTGCTCCCCAAATTATCTCTTTTCTACAGACTTTCTCCTTTCCTTCTTTTTCTCTTCTTCATGATTTTGGAGGCTTATCATATATATTTGACTATCCATTCATTTTTAACCACAAGGAATAAAAAATGCTGATGTGGAGCTCTGTGTGCACCTTGAGCAGAGTTTTTGGATTCATGGAATTCAACACAGTATTTTCTCTGGGACAGATTACTTTCTACAGATCTATAATTTTCCAGTGTCTTTTCGGGGAGTTAAAGCCTGGCTGCCTTTATGGAAGTGAAAGTGAGGGTAGAGTCATCTTCCTGTTCAGAATGCAGATTTATAGATTTGCTTGTTTTCATTCCCCAGGCCTTGCCCTCCCTCACCACACTTGGTATCCCAAGTCCAAAACTCGTTAGATTATCTTTCTCCAGAGAATAAAACTCCAGTTGTTCATGTCCTTTGCTCATTTTTGATTAAGTTATTTGTTTTCTTGCTGTTGAGTTGTTTGAGTTCCTTATATATTTTGGTTACTAACCCCTTATCAGATATGTGGTTTACAAATATTTTCTCCCATTTCGTGGGTTGTCTTTTCACTCTGTCATTTATTTACTTTGTTGTGCAGAAGCTTTTTAGTTTAATACAATCAAACTACCTTTGCTTTTGTTGCCTGTGCTTTCAGGGTTGTATCCGAAAAACCATTGCCCAGACCAATGTCATGGAGCACTTCCCCTATGTTTTCTTTTAGTAGTTTTGCAGTTTCAGGTCTTATATTTAAATTTTATTCCATTTTAAGTGGATTTTTAAAATTAATATGTGATATGAGATTAGATAGAGCCCATTTCATTCTTTTTTCATTCTTTTGCATGTGGATATCAAAGTTTCATTCTTTTGCATGTGGATATCCAGTTTTCCCAACACCATTTATTGAAGAGGCTGGCCTTTTCTCATTGTGTATTCTTGGCAGTTTTGTCAAAAATCAATTGACTGTTAAATGCGTGGGTTTGTTTCTGGACTTTATAACTCTGTTTCATTGGTAAATGAGTCTTTTTTTATGCCAGTATCATACTGTTTTGATTATAATAGATTTATAATACTAAATATATTTTGAAATCAGAGTGTGTGATGCCTCCAGCTTTGTTCTTCATGCTCAAGATTGTTTTTGTTAGTTGGGGTCTTTTGTGATTCCATGAGAATTTAAAGATTGCTTTTGCTATTTCAGTGAAAAATGAGACTTGGATTTTGTTAGGGATTACATTGAATCTGTAGATCACTTTGGGTAGTATGGACATTTTAATATGTTAATTATTCCACTCCATGAACAAAGGATATCTTTCTATTTGTTTGTATTTTCTTCTATTCTTTCACCTGTGTTTTATAGTTTTTAAATATACAAGTCTTTCATCTGCTTAGTTACATTTACACCTAAGTATTTTGTTGTTGTTGTTTTTGTTATTGTAAATGGAATTGTTTTTAAATTCCCTTTTCAGATAGTGCATTATTAGTGTATAGATAGAAATGCTACTGATTTCTACATATTGATTTGTATCCTGCAACTTTACAGAATTTGTTTATCAGTTCTAATAGATTTTGGTGGAGTCTTTAGGGTTATCTCTATATATGATCATGTTATCAGCAAATAGAGACAATTCACTTCTCTGTTTTCTTAATCATGTGAGATATATATATATATATGTATATATATGTGTATATACATATATATGTGTATATATATACTTGCTGAAAAAATAGAAATGATAAAATTTATATATTAAGAGGCAAACACTATGTTGTTCTACTCCTCTAAAATCACTTCCCAATAAATGAATACAGTGGAACAGTTTTATGAATCTGCCTCTGGGTATTCTCTAAGCATGTTCACACGCACATACACACATAATTTATTTTTACCCAATTGGGATCATATATCGTCTGATCTGAAACTTTCTGTTTTCACTTAATAAGCCAACTGTTTTTCCAAGCCATGACATTATATATACATATTCTTAAGAATTTTTCAAACTTGCTATATTTTTTAAAGATCTGTATTCCTTTGTATACATATATGTATAAATTACTTATTTGCTTATTTCTTTGAATATGTTGCTCTAGCTTTAAAAAATTATGTAAGCAATGAATACAAATGGTAAACAAATTCAGTGCAGATGGATATAGAGAAAAAGTACAAGTTTCCCTTCTCATCTACTCCCAATCTTCTTACCTGAAGGGTTATCCTTAGTACATTATATTATATGTCTGTTTTTTATCTATTTAACTTTAGACCATTTCTAAATTTCACTTTCCATTTCACTTTCTCACTATTGAGAATGAGGAATTTAGTACATTTACTTATTCACTTCACCAGCCTCTACTTACCCACTGTGATGAAACTCCTCTATCATGTCTCAAGGTGTGAGTGTTTCTTTTGTTTAACTCTGTAGGTCTTCAATAGACTTTTTTAAAAAAAATTCAACTATACTTTATTTTGGTGTAGGATGAGGAGGAAATGAGGAGCCAAACTGATTATTTTTCTCCTTTAACTTACTAACCAATTGTCCTATCACTCTTTATTTAATGACAGTTTTTTATATTTTTATTGATATATCATTGTTGTACATACTCTGGGGAGACATGTCATATTTTGATACTTGTATATAATGTGTAATGAGAAAATTAGGGTAATTGGGATATCCGTCACCTCAAAAATTTGTCTTTTCTTTGTGTTGGGAACATTACAATTCCTCTCTTCTAGCTATTTTGAAATATAGACTAAATTTTTATTTTTTATTTCAGAGTATTATGGGGGTACAAACACTTTGGTTATATAAATTGCCTTTGCACTGCCCAACAAATGTGCCAATCCTTCAGACAGTGTGCACTGCCTCTGTTAAGTGTGGTTTATCCATCACCTCCTCCCCACCTGCCTGACACCCTATTGATGCTACTTCCCGTATGTGCACATTAGTGTTGATGAATTAGTACCAATTCAGCAGGCTTTTAAATTAAAGTTTCATCTTTCTTCACCTCTTTGAAATTTTCTGTAATGTTTTAGTTTCTTTTCCTCCTTTATTGTCTTTATTTTCTCTTTCTTGAATATGTTTTTGAGAGATATGAATTCCCATTATCTGTCTTCCATGTCCTTCATATTTTTTCTTTATTTTCTTCTTATACTATGTTTAGAATTCTCTTACACATAAGAACATCTACCAGATCTTTAGTCATGTCAATTTTATTATTCAAACTATGTATTTTTTTATGTTCAGTTTTGGCAAACATATTTTTAATTTCTAAGACTCTGTTGTTTTTGCTGGGCATGGTAGTGCGTCTGTAGTCCCAGCTCTTAATATTTGGGAGGCTGAGGTGGGAGGATTGCTTGAACTCAGGAATTTGAGGTTACAGTGAGCTGTGATTGCACTACTGCGCTCCAGCCTGGGAGACCGCGTGAGACCCTGTCATTTAAAAAAATCTGTTGTTTGTAATCTAATTTTGTCCTAAAACCCTGTTTTTACATCCTGCAACACCTAGAAAGAGCTCAGTGTTATCTGCGTCTGATTAGGAGTGCACTCTGAATGCAGACAGAGAAGAGAAAATACTTTTTTTACTGTCTTCCTCAAGTCTCCATGCCCAGAGGTTATTATCTCCATCAGCAACACTTACTCTCTTGAGTGTAGATCACTTTGGGTAGTATGGACATTTTAATATGTTAATTATTCCACTCCATGAACAAAGGATATCTTTCCATTTATTTGTATTTTCTTCTATTCTTTCACCTGTGTTTTATAGTTTTTAAATATACAAGTCTTTCACCTGCTTCCAGGTTCATTTTGAAAGCACTCCTTACACCAGGACCAGCTAATCCCTATTTCATGTTGTCATTGTTCACATCTCTATTGACAATCCTGCTTTGCATCCCTTTATTTAGGGTGGGGTGAGAAACAAAGACTGCAAAGTAGGAAGAATCCGATCCCACTACCCTCCTTTTTAATTGCAATTTTATTCTGTTTTATGGATGCAATAAGCTTGTGGCAATCTCTCTGAGGATAGAAAAGAAAATTTTTAAATACTCTTCTATTGCCAGAATGTTCTCTATTTTATTTTCTTCATGACTTATTAATTATGTTTGTTCATCTTATGTCTTCCCTTTCTTACTCTTGTTTTTGCTCAAATGTCCGGTGGGTCCATGTGGTCTTGTAGGGTTCATATTTATTAATTAAAGTCAAGGTTAGTATAGGCAGCTGGTCAGTGATTTCACTGTGGGTGTGTACGTCTGTTTCCCTGCCATGCCTCTCCCCACACTGGGCAAGCTGGTCTGGTTTCAGGTCAGTGACTGGAGCATTTCCTCTTGCAGGCATACCTTCAGGCTGAGAGTAGCAAGCAGGGCGATGGGCTAGAACAATGTCAGTAGAGAAGGCTTCCTCTATGCCTGGTCCTTGTCAGAGCTGCCTTCTTGATTTATTTATTTTTTTCTCTGTCTATGGTGGAGATTTGGAGTTTCTTAGTCACTCTGTGACCTCAAAACCCTTGGCAAAATACTCCCTCACTCAGATCACCCCCATTTTTAGCAAGCAGAGCT
The DNA here is from genome assembly GCF_040939455.1 of Microcebus murinus. Lineage (NCBI taxonomy): Eukaryota > Metazoa > Chordata > Mammalia > Primates > Cheirogaleidae > Microcebus > Microcebus murinus. The sequence continues at coordinate 13,811,947 of NC_134108.1, read as the reverse complement.
TAGACTTTGAGTGGAGGCTAAACACCCATGTTTATTGGTCAATAGGGGGAAGGACACAGTTCTCCAAGCTGTTCTGAATGGAGGGCTTTAATAAACCACTTTGATAATTGCTCCAGGGTGCTTTCCATTTGTGAACTTGTGGCTTCTAGGAAGAACCCAGTTATCTTTTCTGATGTGTTGGGTTGTGGTTTTCTCTGCTCTTATTTTTGTGCCAGTCCATCCCATCTGCTTCCTACCTCTGGGGAGGGAGGAGGCACATGGGTAGGCTGTGTCCCTTTCCTTGACCTAGAAGCCTCTCTGGTTTATTATAAATAAGATTTTATATTTATACAGATTCATGAACTTAATGATTGTACATTAATGTTTTGATTTAGAGTCAAACCTTTCAAAACCTATAATCAAAAATTGGCTTTTAGTTTGCAGGCAGAAGGAGCAGACCAAGATGAAGTTCTATATTCCAACACGCTTTGAAATGCTTTTCTAAGTGAGCCATTGAGAAATACAGCAAGCACAATCCCCTGCAAGGGAAACACAGACACAGAGCATTTCTCCATGTCTGCTCTTATTTAATTATCCAGCAGACAGGCAGCTCGGGGTTGGGGGTGGCAGTAACGCCTCCATTTGCAGTGCTGTGGTGGGCATCTGAGCAGCAGCCAGCCTTGCCAACAGCAAGGGTAGAATGCTGAGTCAGCAGGGAATGCTTTTTGCTCCCACTTACCTGTCCTCTCACAGCAGACAGCTTCTCCAAACAGCAGTGGGGGCAGCTTCAGCTGACTTGTTTAGTCTGTTTCCATTGTGAGCCACAAACACTTTAGGCATTTTGTCATTTCAGGTCGCTGGAACTCAGTGGAATTAAACTACACTCATTATCTTGCCCCATTCCCTAACTTTATGCTTTTTTTGTTAGTAGGATGTTTCTCTCTGTTCTTGGAAACTAATTGTTTCCCCTAATTTTAAATTAATTTATTCGTTGTCTCCCCTGCGTGTCCTCTTCTTTCTAGTGACATTGCTGTTGTTGAATCCCTACTGTCCTGGACTTTTGCAGGGGGCTCTTTGCCTGGCTTTAGACTTCTAGATATTTTGCCTTCCCATTTTTTCCCACCCTCCACTTCTGGAGAGGCCCTTCCCATGCATGGCTCTGCTGATGACTGGATTTGACACTTTTCCAAGGTAGGATCCCTGTTTGATTCCCTTTCTGTCCTGTGTATCTGAGCACATGCTTGCCACTCAGTACGTATGGCTAAGGAAGGCCAGTGATACACAGCTGGTAGAGAACAGAGGCAGAGGAAGGCTTGCTTTCTCTGTCGCACCTCCTCCACCACTGGCCTCCGGCATCCCCTGGTCTTTCTATCGTGGTGTACAAGGCCAAGGACACTCACAAGGAAGAAGCCCTCCGGGGAGTACACACACATTTTATGAAAACTGACAAAAACATTGTAGAGAAGCAAATCCCTTCAAGGTTGCTTTTCTGGGCTTCCCGAAGGTGCGCTGGGTGCTGCGGCAGTCACAGCCCTGGTACTTGCAGAACTTGGCCTCTTTCTCTCCCCTTCTAGGGAGCAGATCTGAGTTAATGAAAGAAATGTTACTCCAGGGAGCATGTTGGATCGGCTCTAATTCATACTTTACAGGGATTTATTCACACTTTATTATTAGTAACAGATTACACGGGAAGCGCTGGACAGTTGACCATGACACCCTGCACTTAAGAAAGGAAGACCTGGCTCATTAGAAGGGCAGCCACCTCTTCCTCCTGGTTAAGCACCAAGCTTTTTCTCTCTTCACTCTCTGTAAACTCCAGCCCAGCAGGACCACTTCCTATTCTGCTGAACTCACTCGGTTTTCCTTTTTCCGTGCCTTTCCCTACCCCAGTCTCTTCCCTTAGATTACCCAGCTCTACTTTTTACATCCTCCAAGGCCAAGCTTAAATGCTGCTTTGTCTGTGTCATTCCAATAAAAAACCTTGGGTTCCATCTAGCTGTTTGCTTATATCTTAATTATAGTATATTTCACCTATTCCAGAGTTGTTTATAGGTATGCCTTATTTCCTCCAGGTTATAAGTATATTTCGTTCATTTTTGTGCTCTGTGAATGCCTGGCATGATACTTTGTACACCATAGATAATTGATAGATGGTTGGTGCTGGATTTATATTACATTTGCACCATTTATTTGTCCTGGTTAGCAGAGGTGCTAATCTGGGTGAAGAATATTGGTAACTCATTTATAAATGTGGCTAATGGTCTTCAAGGAAAAACAGATGTTAATGACAACCATAAGATTATCCCATATAATCCTTACAACAACTCTATGAAGCAGGTGTTTATTTTCATTTTGGTGAAGAGGAAACTAGAGGGCTTGAACAATTAGCTGACAATACATAGGTAGTAGAAGATAGTAGGGTTACTGGGTTCTGTCTTTGTTCAAAGGTGTGTGCTACTTTATTCATTTCTGAATTGGACATGAGCCAAAGAATACAATTGGGTACTCTCATTTGTACTCCTATTTGGATGACTTGGCTTACCAGACCGAAGTGTCTGCAGAAGTGAACAATCTTGCTCTGGGAGATACCAGGAAATCCCCCCAAGTAATTCCTGAGGCCGAGTGTTTTGGAAACGCAAAGCTGCTACTAAACTGTCACTGCTATCAAGTGATGTTACCATTTCCTGGGTGTCTACAACGGTCCCAGCACCAGTCTCACAGACCCTCAGCCTACTTCTCCCCTGGGCCATGTTAGAAGGCACTGGTAGAGTCATTGTGTAAGTTACCATGACTTTCCACACGCTTCTGGAAGCAAAACACAGTTTCACAGGAGGGCCAATGAGTACGTCTTGTCGGTAGAAAGTGAAGTTTCATGTACCAGAAACACTCAGTGGCTTTTTCCTGAATAGATCCTGAACTGGTAAAACAGCTTCCTGGCTCTCTTGTTTTGCAGACTCAGATACCCTTCCTGTTCCTATTCCATTTATCTCATGCCAGATATTTTTAGGTCATTAAGTATGAAATGTCCAATTTCCTTAAGTACTAAGTTTGACAGTTGATATTGCTGACATTTCACTTTGATATTTCTTGTTTTATTTTTATCATGAAGGTCCCTCCTCAATATTTCAAATGCATGTTTGGGCTTATGATTATATTTCAAATTTCTTTTAAAGCAATTTTGAAACCACAGATAAGTAAAAAAAAAATGTGTTAGTTTGGAATATGACTTCTGTCATGGAACCAATGCAGCACAGACAGCTTGAAATATCAACGAAGTGTTTGGGAAGGATGTGGGTAATGAACCCACAGTAGTTTGATGGTTTGAGAAGTTCCATTCTGGTGATTTTAATATTGAAAATGAGCCACGTGGGTGACCTGGGACCAAGGTGGACAATGATGAGCTGAAAGCTGTAGTGGAAGCAAATCCATCTTGACCTATGCGTGAATTAGCAGTAAGGTTTGACGTTACTATTCCAACAATGTTGGACCATTTGAAACAAATGGGCAAGGTAAAGAAGCTGGATAGATAGGTTCTGCATGAATTAGATGAGCATCAGAAGAGAAATTGTCTTGAGGCTTGCCTTTCTTTGCTGTCACGAAATAAAGGTTAACCATCTCTATTCCATATTGTTACTTGTGATGAAAAATGGATTCTTGACAATTTCAAGTGTTCAGCACAATGGTTTGCCCACAATGGTTAGGTAAAGATGAAGTGCCAAAACACAGTCCAAAACCAAATATTCATCAAAAAAAGGCTAATGGTAGGCCAGGCATAGCGGTTCACGCCTATAATCCTAGCACTGTGGGAGGTTGAGGTGGGAGGATCTCTTGAGCTCAGGACTGATCCTTGAGCAAGAGCGAGATGCTATCTCTACTGAAAATAGAAAAAATTATCCAAGCGTGGTGGCATGCACCTGTAGTCCCAGCTACCTGACAGGCTGTGGCAGGAGGATCACTTGAGCCTGGGAGTTGGAGGTTGCTGTGAGCCAGACTGATGCCATGGCACTCTAGCTCAGTTGACAGAGCAAGACTGTCTCAAACAAACAAACAAAAAAATACCAAAGCTAATGGTGTCTGGTTAGTGGTCCAGCACTGGTATTATCCACTACAGCTTCATGAAACCTGGTCAGTCTGTAACAGCAGATGTCTACTGCAACCAGCTGGATGAAATGATGAGGATGCTTGTGATTTAAGCATCTATTGTGGTCGATAGAGACAGGCCAATCCCCTTGCAAGACCATGTCACAAAAACAACGCTGCTCAATCTACAGAAGCTGGACTTGGAAACTCTGTCATCCACTGTATTCACGAAACCTCGTACTAAGTGACTACCACTTCTTCCAGGCTTTAGACCACTTCTTGCAAGGAAAAATATTCTGTTCTCAACAAGCTGTGGAAATGCCTTTCGTGATTTCATCGCCACTCGCTCTCCAGGCTTCTTCTCTGCTGTCATAAATCAGCTACTGTTAAGATGGCAGAACTGTATTGTTTAGGTGCATACTTTGACTAATTAAAAATTAATTATTTATAGTTCTAAAGTTTTTGAAAATAATCTCTTCTAGCCAGGGTAAATATTCTTCCTCTTCAGTATCATTTGCAATATTGCTTTTTTTTTTATTAATCTGTTTTTTCTGGATAGCAGAGCATAAATCTTGCACACATTTGCTTTCTAAATACCAAATTGCACATGAAATTAAAATTTAATGAGCTTTTACTGCTGTAATCTTAATGGGCATAATCTTTGCTGTTAATTTTTCAATAAGAAATATTTTATTTTGTTACAGGGTGGATCATATAAGAACTTTAAAAATAATCAGGACAGATTTTCCAAATTACATAATGCTATTGCCTAGTTATTTGCACATTTTTTTAATGACAAGACATTTTATTGAAGTTAAAAGATTCAGACAATGCACTTCTAGTTGTCACATTTTAGAAAGGGTTTTTAAGGAAAAATAGTGCTTTAGTTGGTCGGTAAGTGATGGGTTTTCTTGGAACATACTGCTTGCTAATTTTATTAGACAAGAAAATAAATTCAAATGGTCAACTACATTCCAATTTGTATTCTTCCAATAAAATCCTCCCCGTTTGCATTCTTGGATTTTGACACTCCTACACACCAGTTAAAGCACTTGTTAGAGTGGCCAAAAGAAATTGTTGCAATTAATTTCCCAGTCTCTTCCCTCTTTGATGTGTCACTATAATGCTTTGAATAATTTTCAGTGTCTGGCATCTGTTCAAAGACAATTTCTTGACCTTGAGGAGGGGGAAAAACAATAAAGGAAACCATATAATTTTTTTCCTAAATAGGAGACAAAAGTAGCCTAAACTTTTTTTTTTCCCTACATAGGTGACAAAAAATAGATAACTTGTTGGCATGGTTGACTACTATTGAGATCTTTTCTCTTTGGAGTAGCCCTTCAGAGCAGAATTAGATCAGCAGTCTGTAACTTAGAGTGTGTCTAGATTATCTTGGCCAAAAGAAATTCAGAGAGATAAGCTTTGCAAACGGGAGCCATCTGAAGTTTTAAAATGGCTGCAGGGGTCTTAGTGGGAGACTCATTTTATTTTCTAGTGAGTAGAAAAACTGACCAGACTATGAACCCTAGGGCATACTTTATTTCTCATGTCCTGTACAGTAGTTTCTGAGAAGATTCTATTTGTACAGTGGTTCTAGTCTAATTCATTCTATACTTGCATTTTTAGGTTTGCTTGCTCCTTTACAAACTTATTTTATTTTTTGTCCCCACATTACCATTTGTAAAGCTATGACTCATTTTCAGGGGAGTAAGAAGTGAAAGAAATGAAAAAAACCAGAGATCTGGAGCAGTTTCTTGTTCATGGTCTTGCTCACTTTTTCATAACCAGCACCTAGCACAAGTGAGTGGCACCCTAGCAGGTATGTGGCCAATTTTTGTGGAATTGAATTGAATTTGTTCTTAGAATAAATTACTCATAAAGAAAATAGTATTACAGAAACTTTCAACCGAGGGGAACTATCAAGACTAAAGTAGCTATATTCTCTTTCTTTTGATAGATCCCGAATTTTTCTTCTTGAAAAACAAAAACAAATCCACATTTAAATATAAGACATTGCTTGATGACAGATCAAGTTCAACAGAATGGACTTTAGAAATATGCATAGAATGTATGTTAAAAAATCTATTGGAAATTTAAACCTAGGAATATACCATTATTCTGTTTATATAAAGTTATTGCCACTCTAATTTGAGCAGTTTGAATTATATTGAACTTTAGAAATTTAGATGTGTGCAATCTTTTAATATAGCTTCCTCCTTTGATAGACATTGTTCTTTGCCCCACCTGGCTTCCCTTCAGTTTGTCTGTCTATCATTGGGCTAAACTCTTCATATTTGTAGTGAACATGTTTTCCTCAAAAGAAAACCTATTTCTTGGGCCAAATGAAAATACCAGTCTAAGGAGTTCTGCAGTGCTTCCAGGCAATCAGACTCATATTCATCCTCTGTGTATTGTTAAACTTGAATTTAAGATTAGATAGATTCCTTTACATGTTACAAATATATTTACATAGATAATCTCATTTTATGCATTCATTCTGTGTTTAACTCATTCTATAGAAAACAAATATACTGGCTGCCTGCTGTGTGCAAGTTGGTGGAGATAGAAAGATGATTAAGGCAAGGGTCTGTGCTGAAAGAACTTATAGTCTCATGGGCAGGCTGACACATAAACACCAGAAACAAAGAGGGGGTGAGCTGGAATTCTGAAGCCGTGGAAAACCTGGCTCAAATCCCACTTTAAATGTGCTTCTGGGCATATTCCATGACTTTTCTTTAGGCACCTCTATTTTCTTACTAGTAAAACAGGTTTAACATATAAAATGCTTATTTCAGTGAATAGCATTTAGAAAAGTCTTCATAGAATTTCTAGAACAGTGCTTGTCCAATAGAAATATAATTCAGGCCATATAAGTAATTAAAAATTTTCTAGTAGCCACATTTAAAAAGGTAAAAAGCAACAGGTGAAGTTAATTTTAATAATATATTTATTAAGATCCATATATTAAAAACTATAATCATTTCAACAGTATTTATATTAATCAATATAAAATATTAATTAGCTATTTTACATCCTTTTTTTTATACTAAGTCTTTAAAATAAGTTGGTATTTTACAATTACAGCACATCTCAATGTCCATGTTAAATTGTCATTGGTGATATTTGATCTGTATTTAGCTTTCATTAATTTTAGGGCTGAAAAATATTCATATACTGAATATTCTTAAAAGTGTCCTGATAACTGAGTTATCAATTTTAAAATCTAAGCTAATCACAATTAAATAAAATGAAAAATTCTGTTATTTAGCTGCACTAACCACATTTTAAGTGCTCACTTACTATAGGTGGCTAGTGGCTATCATATTGGATAGTGCAGCTATAGAATTACAATTGAGTCTGGTAAGTGCTGTAATAGAGGCGTGAGCAGAGATGTTTGGGGAGTTAAGAAACGAATCAATCAAGTAGAGTTTGAAAAACCACTAGGAATTCACTAAGTACAGAGGAGGAGAGAGAATACCCCAATTTAATCTGTTGAAAGCATGTGAAGTAGCAACAGTGACTCATTTAATTATTTAACAGAAATTAATTGAACAACCATTATATGCAGTGCATGGGCTGGGTGCTGGGGCTTCAGTGAGACATAATCCCTGAGCTCAAGTAGCTTAGAGTCTCAATATCATTTATGGACCCATTTTTCAGAGAGGTGAATATGGGTGTGATCCTGGCTGTACCAAAATACTTTTGCCTCCTATAGCTCTGATTTCTAGCTTGTCACCTTCAAGGTTACTTTGTGAATAAGACTTTTTTGAGCTATAAGAAAATTTACTTTGCCCATTCATTTCCAGTAGGAGAGAAAAAGCCTTTAAAAAAAAAAAAAAAACAAACCAAAAACCAACCTCATCTTACTCTCTGTGATTGGCGAAGGTGACATGGCCCATGGCCCATGGCCCATACTGAAGGTTTTCACTGCTTCTGGGTTCTACTAGTCATTTTCTTGTTGACATTTTGATAGTCAACCAGGATTCGGCCAAATTCTCTTCCTGCCTTTGGCTCTTTCCCTTGAACATCTGGGACAATGGTGGAAGTGGTTGCCATTGGTCGCATATCTGCGATGTTAGTATTGTCCCTGAGGCAAATAAATTCAGATTTAAATTCAGATTAATCTAGATTCAGCTGCTAGCTAAGACCCTTCTGGAATCCTTAGCGTGTTGCTTATTTTAGAATTCTGAGTCCCTCCTAAGGATCAAGTCAACTCTCAGATTTGAAGATTTCTATTCAGTTGACTCTCTGTGGATTTTGCTCCCTAAAGATTAGGCAAATAAACACACAAACCAAGGTGAGAACAGCCTGGTACATCTAGAAAGATTCTCAAGACTGTTCTGTACAAGATAATTGTCTACTCTTTAAAATAGTCAGTAAAGGAAATGTTGCTGCCATTCTTTGTTGGGTTTTTTAGTATCTTATCGTCCCTCTAGTTGTAGGAGGCTTTTCCTAAAATCTAGCCTGTATGTCTGTTTTCCCATTGGGTTTCTTCAATAAGGCTCCTTCCCATTAGTCATACAATTTGTTTTATCTTCTAAGAAATATGGGTTAAGATGAAGTCAAGACTTTTCATAGAAAGCTAGGATGGCCATTCAAACCCAACTATGAAGAAATAACACATCTAAGCAGGATTCAGTTTGAGAACCAAAATATTAGAAATAACAAACTTGGTAATTAATTTTAGCACTTGAATCTAGACTAAGATCAATAGTTATTGCACCTAAATATATAAATGCAGAGCTATTGACATAAAGTGATTTTTACCTTTATTATTATACACAAGCTATGTTTGAGTAGACAGTGCAACTCCCCTATCTGTAGTCCACCCTGGATGTGTAATCTGAGCATTGGTGGGCTCTTATTTGCAAGTATTATTTCTGTGATTCAGATTTTTTTTTTTGTCTCTGAGCTAGAATGCCTTTCAGTCTTAAATTAAGTCACCTCATTTCTTATAAATATATTCTGTGTTTGTATGAACCTTTTTTTCTACACAGTAATCTCTACTCATACTGAAATCTCAGAAAATTTTAACAAATTTTTAGAGCACTTAATTTTCTTTTCTATTCCAAATGTTATCCTACTTTAGTTCTCCACACTTGGATATTTTAAGACAATTAACTGTAGAGGAAACAACACTGACCCTGGGGTCATGAAACCTGATTTCAGGGTCTGGTCCCTTATTTAATTTTGCACAAGTAATTTAATCATACTCATTCTTAGCTTCTTCATCTATAAGATGGAAGACACTAATTCCTGCCTCATGAGGTTGATAGGATATGAAATAGTGTATCAATGTATGCACAAACATCACTCCATAAAGTACTAAACAGATGAAACATGTCACTCCTGTAAGCACAGGTGCTGCTCCTGTGACTAGATTGCACTCTAATGGGGCTTCATGCTGGTGGGGTGATTGTGCCATGGGATTTGTCACTGGGGAATCCACCTTTGAAAATGTGCATGATCCTCAGACAGTGTCAGTGGTCTTCTGAAGGAGTTGTAAGGTCCAGGTCCTTATAGGATCAGGGTAATAGTTATAACTCTTTAACTGGGTTATCTGCTTGCCCCTGGGCATTAGCTATAATAAGGTAACTCTCTTGGTAAAGTTTTTCATTTCTTAACTCTCACATATGATTTTTTCATGTATGTGGCACAGTGGGATCTGGAAGGTGAGTGTTTCAGTTGTACTGCTGATGAGAAGGCAGATAGTAGAAAGTGTGATCCGTGCCCTTCCTTGTCTTCACAACAGGGACTGGTGTGAGGTCGGCATAGCACTGGTTCGGGGCATACAATTTAACTTAAAAAATCAATACTCAAGTAATATTTTAATGCATTATTTAAAAAATCAAAACAGATACAAAAATTTGTGATAAACAAGATGTCAAAGTTTTTAATAAAGACATTCCTTTTCTTTTCCTATATATTGGAACACACTACTGCTTAATGGAGAAACAAGCTCTCACTTTCCTCCTCCCCACACATAACCATTTCTGTTGATTTGAATTTCTAGGTCTTCTGTGGCTATGGGCATCCCCTAGGAATGAAGTTGATAATAAAAATGTGCATTATTATAAAAGTGGATAATAAAAATGTGCGTTATCATAAAAGCAGATTATAAAAATGTACATTAAATAAGTATAATGCACATTTTGTAGACTAGTTTTTCTAGATCTGTTTTTGAAAACTCATTAGGTGCGTGCCCGAAGCTAAAAAATTCAAGTGCAGTTGAGTTTCAAATGAAAAGTGGGTACATCTTCAATGTCTTCATTATGAGAACTTTTGACCAGTTCTCATAATTCTGAACAATTTGCCTGTGTCTCTCATTCTTGTTTTATTGATTTCAAGGGTGTCTTGACATCTTGCTATGAAAGGTAAAGAATGTAGACCATTTGTTCTATCCTTTCTCCTTTTCCTTTTCTCTGCCTCTAAATTTTTGTTGCATGCTCAGGAAGTGTATGTGCTTGTGCATGCATGGGTGCGTGTGTGCATGTGTGAGTTCATATTGCCTGGCAGGCTTTATTTTAGGAAGATTGGTCAGAATACTCGTTCCACTCATCTCCTCTACTGGGAAGGAATTTCTACTTTGGGATCTTTGGTCTTTTCCAGGCAGATCACTTTCATTTCCTCACAGATTGTTTCTCATCCTTCATCCTGGATCCAAGTGGACTTGGCCATGAACAAACAGTAGCTTTCATACTTTAGGTCTCTGCTGTGTTTGAGTTTAGCTGAGATGCTATATTCCTCCCACTGCACTGTACCCACCCAGCAATCAACTTTTCCAGGAATCCACCAGGCTTTGGTCTGCTGATGTCATATCCCTCCACCCTCCCTCCATTTGATAGCACTTTTAAGAATGTGTCACTTTTGTATGCTGTTATTATTTTTAATAGGCTCTTGGAATAATAGTGTTAATTATACAATAGATCATGTCTATCTTTTAACTTTTAAGCATCTATTGCTTTGTTCCTTGGGCTTCATGAATGTATGTCCTTCCTCAAATAAGACAAAGAGTGCAAATAATTACCTCCTTTGCCTGTTGTTTGGGTGTAATTCAAGAGTCAATGGAATTAAAAGTCTAAACTCAAGATATATTTGAAGAATATGTTCACATCTATCTATGAGGTTCCAAGGAATATATCTTTCTTCTTTCTTTTTTCATTTTATTTTCAGAACAATTAAGTTTAGTACATTGGTTAGGAATTTTACCAACACTTCTCACAAAACTTAGGCCTTAGATGATAAAGGCACTTTTTAAAAAATTACATAGTAGCATAGTGAAAAATGCCTCTATAAAGATATATATTTTCCCTAGTGTCCTGGGGCATCTCATAACTGGGCCTTCAGCTCCAGAAAAATTCATAAGATGAGATTCTTGAATTAAAATTCATGCCTTAATTTATTAGATCTATATAGAGAGAGTTATTTAGTTAATGTGAATTAAGTTGAAATATTCTTGTTAGCTATTTTATCTGGATCTTGCCCACTTAAGGCCTTTAAAAATGAAATTTAAGGCCTACTAAGCTGACCTAGCATCAACAGTATATTCTCTTTCTCAAAGTATCATCTAGTTGATTAAAAAAACTTTAAATGACATGTGAGGTTTGACTGGGAAAGAAAAAAAAAATAAAATAAAAAAACTTTAAAAACATGTCTTAATTAAAAACAAGATGATCTAGTACAAGTTTAATAAATACCTTTATTAATATGGCATATTCACTTTTCATTACTATTGTTTTCTTATGATGCCTTTCTCCAGAATTAATTCCAAAAAACTAATAGTTATGTTTACATTACAGCATTTATATTTCCCTCTGAACCTTAAAATAATTAAGTTAAAAAATATTATAAAAATTATTATATTTAAAACCATTGCAGATTTAAATAGTTTATGTAAGGTGATGAAAAAAAAATCTAGTGATAAACACAGAACCAGATTTGGCCACCAATATTTTTCTGTCATTAAAGTAGTCCCCAAAATACATGTAGACTGGCGAAGGGTCTGAATAGCTAAAACTGTTTAATCATATTAATTTCTACCTTCATTTAATTACTATATTATGAGTTTATTGCCCTCAGATCATTAGGATCTCATGGTAAGTAAGTAAAGGGATTACTCTGTGCACATTCCCGATGTTTCTATTAGTTTCAGTATATTTTTATGTTAATGTATGACACTGACACTAGAAATTGGGTTAAGTCTCTATTAGAATTTAATTGTTTTCCACCCATACTTTGTGTACCTATCTTAAGGATGGGATAGATGTACAGTTTTTCCATGTTAGCTTATGGGTGACACTGCATACTTTTTCTTCTTCAATTTGTATTTCTTTCCATGTGTAGAGATTCATCATCTACCACATAGGCTTCCAGTGTTTTGATGTTACTCTACATTTCATGAGTGTTCAGTAGAGTGCTAGATGAATGTTTGATTAGGAATGTTAATGATTATAAACAACAATAAATAATAACATTTATAATGTTAATAAATATAAATTTTCTGAGCTTAGAGAATTTAAACCTTTTCTGAAATGTAGTATTAATAGAAATTATGATTAGCTATAATTTATACAGTATTTTTTGCTTGTTTAATTTTTTAAGTGATATCCCATTTGTGGGATGAATGTGCATGAGTATGTGTGTGTGTGTGTGTGTGTGTTGCAGAGAGATAGAAAGGAGAGAAACATATATGTTTGTTATATTAGAAAGATTAGTGTTAACCACTCTACTAAAGCCCCCAAATTTGACTGGCTTAACATGATATTTAAAAATTTATTTTTTTGCCACAAAATAGTGCATTGCTGGTGTTCTTGTTGATGGGTGGTTCTACTCCACCTGGTGATTCAGGGAACCAGTCTCCTTCCTTCTGTGGCTGTGTAATCCCCTGCAGCCTTCAGTCTTCTGCATCTAGCTTGCAGGTGAGGAAGGTGATGGTAGAGGACACATCCTTTTGACTGCCTTGGCCTGGACTTGACACATCTCTTCTGCTTATATTCCACTGGGAAGAACTAGTGACATGGTGGCCCATAGCTACAATGGGGGGGGGGGGCTAAGAAATGTAGTCTCTGCATAAGGAGCCTCTTTTCAATGGGGAGGGAAGCTTGAATTTTGGAGGACAATGAGCCATACTCCACACGATTATAAAATAAAGTCCCTTCAACCTTGTCATTTTAGCATCCCATGATTTAAGTGTGTGAATAATTATCAGTAAAAGTGCGTGAGCAAATAGGTGATCTGTCCCTTGAATTTGCTTATCTGTTACATAGTAGAAATGTGAGCAGATGAGATTATCTGTAAACAGATGTATCAGTTAATATCCTATACTAAGGATGAACATGACAAAGAAGAATTAAGTTATTTGCCCAAATCCACACAGCATCACCAGAAAAAAGACTAGAAATCATAACTTCTGAGTCCAATTTCACACCTCCTAAAGTTTTGGCTAATGTGGTCCCTTAGGAGAATGGTGTTTTGAAATGGAGAATGCTAAGCCAAGAGCCCATTTCACATCAGTTCTATAGTGAGGGTAAGTTAATTTCCGGGATGTGTAAGTCTTGATTTTCTGTGATGACAGAGAAAATACTTATGTGACTTCTGGATAATTCTGAAGTTTGGAGATCTTGAATCACAGTGCAGCTTAGTGTTTTGGAACTTCTTTACCGTATATGAATTATTTCTTAGGAGAAAACAGAACCAAAATCTGCAGAATTTGGTTTTGCCTTTCATTTTTATTTTCTTAGAAGCTTGTAGTTGGAAATTCAAGAAGAATTCTACTTTGAAAACATTTATTGAAAAGAGTTTTCTGATCTCACCTTCTAGGTGCTGTGAGGCACAGAATAATACATGATCTCTGCCCTCAAGGGGCTCAGAATACTGTAAAGGGAAAATAAGACCCAGAAATAACGTGTGATTAGGAGCACAATGGTGGTAGATAAATGTTATGAGAGTTTAGAGAAAGGAAAGATAATTGTGGATTACCTTGGAAAGAGAAAATTTCGCAGAGAAAATAGGCCCTGAACTGGTTTGGGGAAGATTTGTCTAGACGTTGTGAGGAGAGGCTAAATAGAAAGCAGACATCTTAGTGGAAACAGTGCCTGCTTCATGTCTTGTGACTCTGCCCCTTACCTTGTTTCTGCAGCACTAAAATGCACACAGTCACCCGCACAAACCCTGGTCTTTCTCCCCTCTGGACCACGTGGAGCTCCACCAACCTGCCAGCCAGAGTCAGGCAGGAGTGCCCTCTCGGGGTTCCTCCCCTCAGCTTGTCTGGCCACCCATCTCCTCCCAAACACGCCTCTATCCTGGTGGGCTTGCTCTTTCATCTTTGTAACTGACACAGACAGCCTGTCCCCCCTTCCAGGGAGCTTTCCCTGACACCAGGCTGAGCCTCGTGTGGCTTCTCTATTGCTGCATCTGCCATTTGGTTTGTGCTTGTGGCTCACCCCAACCAGACACTGAACTCTTTGAGGGTCATGTTGTCATATTGTCAAAATGTGTCATACTTATTTTTCTGGTTATGCTTTAAAAAACATTTTTTATCTTGGTAAAATATACATAACATACACTTTACCATTTTAACCTTTTTAAGTGTATGCAGTTCAGTGGCATTAAGTACATTTGCATAGTTGTGTGGCAATCACCACTGTCTCTCTCCAGGACTTTTTCGTCACCCCAAGCAAACTGTACCTATCAAACAGTAGTGCTCCATTTCTCCTCCCCTTCAGCTAACCTCTAGTCTACTTTCTGTTTCTATGAGTTTGACTACTCATATAAGTAGAATCGTAATACGTGTCCTTTTGTGCCAGGTTTATTTCACTTGGCATGTGGTTTTCAAGGTTCGTAAGTGTTGTCTTACTCATTTTTATTTGTCTATATCTTTCATAATGCCCAGCACATAGAAGGTAACGAATATTTTTTTGAATGAAAGCATACGACCAAAACAAAATAGCGTATCACACACTAGAGACTCCCCAGACACTTTCCTGGGATTGGGAGGGGCGAGGTTGGCAAGGTGGGTGGGACAAGGCTGGAAGTGTTTGGATTTGCTTCTGTAAGCAGTGGGGGACCACTGAACATTGTTGAAGAGGTACATATCTTTCATTTTCCTGGGCACCCTTATCTGTTACAAAAATGATTGTTTGGGGGGCTCTTGTGAGGGACACTGTCTTAGTTACCCAGCACGGTAGTAGAGAAGAGAAGCAGATTAGAAAAGGATCAGAGCCCAAGGAAGTGGAGAGTGTCAAGTTTTTGTAAACGTATATGTTATGCCACAGATGACTTAGGATGTATGATGCCTGTGCAGAATCACACTCTATTGTGTGGTTAAGCATCCCTAGCCAATTGCAAGATATTGATATGAGGGAGGAGGGTAGTTTTCCCCATTCACAAGTTTTAAAAATGGAATTGTGAAGAGAAAAAGAAACTTTTTCTGCAGTAAATTGCACTTCATGATATAAATAAGTTAATATGTTTTTAGATCATTAATTTATAAGTTAGATGTTCTGGTTCGTCTATAATCTAAGTGTGTGTACACACACACACACACACATACTTATCCTGGGCTACCACTTGTAGATGGGAAAAGAATTTTGAGCTCACTGGAGATAATAAAACCACACTCAGTTGCCAGCATGTTGCTGACATACTACCTGATGGGACACTGCATCCCTTTGTGCTATAGCCAGCAGGGTATGGAATAAGATGTGCTGATCTAATATTAACTCCTCTTCCCTGCATCAGATCTGGCCCAAAGTGAACAGCACCTCCCACCTTTTCAAAAGTCACAGCTATCTGACTAAGTTATAAAAGTCAACTCACCAAGGAAGGAGCAGAAAAGAATGAGGGCGCATGGCAGATTCCTAGACTCTGGGGCCAGCTCCAGCTCTGGCTCCTTGCTGAGAACTTTCTTCTTCAAGTCTCTGGTTTGGACCCCACTTTTCTGCCATATGATTTCAGACATGTACAGCTCGTGGCAATTCATAACTTACTTTGTTATCCAATATCTCAACTGAACCTTTCAACAACCTGGCAGGAGAAAGAATGGGAGTATTGTCCTCATTGGACAGATGAGGAAATCGAGGTGTAGAAAGGTTGAGGGGCTTCCCAAGGCCATACAGCTACTTAATGGAGAAGCCAGGATGGGCGCCAGTGTCTTCTAGTAGAGCACATTGCCACTTGATGTGGTACTTAGTTTTACTTTCTAGATGAATCAGTACTAGGAATTCTGCCACAGATATCGCTCCACTTTTTAATGCTACAGAATAATGATAATGATAACAGTGAATAATTCTAGAATACTAACTCTATACCAGGCATTGTATGCTTTATATGTCATGACCTATATAATGCTCTCAACAACCCTGTAAGGCAGTGACTGTTATTATCAGTGTTTTTACAAATGGAGAAACTAAGATAAAGCTATTAAATAAATTGCCCCTGGTCACTGAGGCAGCCAGATGAGTGACAAAAGTCTGAGAGTCCTCAGTTTGAATTCAGATGTTCTGTGGGTATGGTTCACATTGAATACTTTCCTCTCTCTAGGCCTCATCTCTAAAATAAGAGGGCTGTTTGGTACAACTTTGAGGTCCCTTCCAGCCTGAGATTAGATTCTCATGCCCACATAATATGGTAGACATTAATCCTGGCTCTTTGTGACTAGAACCTTGAAATTAAAAAAAAAATAACTTCTACTACATTGTTGCAAACTTTTCAGATATACTCACTGGTCTCTCATTTGTATCTCCTGATGAGCATGTGCAATGCTAGGCACATATATACTCATCAAAAACTTGTTAAGTTGCAAAATATTCCTCCAGATACAACCAAAACCAAAGCATAAGGGCTGGCTGGCATTCTCACATGCTCCTCAGGCTGCTGACTCAGGACCTGTGGGTGACAAACCCTCTCCTGCTTGTTACTCCCTCTGGGCCAGTGGGCAGCACCCAACCCTTCATCAAAAGGGAGGCCAGGAAACTGTGTCAAAGCAAGTAAAGAGGCTTCCTTGCTTCTTTCTCTTAACGGTACAGTACAGTGCATTCTAGCAAGCTGGCAGGATGCCTACATGTCTCATTTAAAAAAATATCTTTATAATCAGGGAAGAAAGGCTCCTTGATAGAGGAAACAAGAATGAGCAAGAGAGACACGAGTGAAGCCTGCCCAGTTTTGCCTAGAGTGTTTTCATTTGAGAAATTATCCTCGGAAGGATCAGCTGCCCCAATTTCCAATGCATGTTTCTCATCTTGACTTATAAAATGAATCCTTATAAATAATAATTCAATAATGTCATTTCCCCAGATGCAAAGAGGAAATTTTAATGCCTTTCATGTGCCCTGACATATCTTCAGCATTTCACAAACCCAACTGTGGAGTCGTTTTAGGGAAGACACAAGTAGCATACTGTCAGCAACTTCTGTGGGTCCCTTGGCATGTGCGAAAGCAGACAGTCTGCGTGCAAGTCAGCCCCCAGGAACATGGGTAGTGGCCCTGGATCCAAAACTCCTGAATCCTTTCAACTTTTGTGCCAGGAGAGCAAGTGACTTCTTGAATACCTGCCTTCCTGACTGCTTGCCTTTCTTCCTTCCCCCATCCATCCATCTGTGTCCACTAATCCCCTGTCTGTCCATCCATCCATCCATCTGCCCACTGAAGAGTTATTGAGCACTTATGTGACAGAAAGTGTGAAACACAAAAGAAAATTCTGCACAGTTCTTCTCAGGGTATGAACTGATGCTAAGGAAAAATATGACATGGGAAGTCATGCTTGAAGTAAGATTATGACTTAAGATATACATTGAATATTTGACAAAGATATTTTTAAGTTAGACCCTGGAATCCTAAATATATTGTGTTTATAATTTCTATCTTCCAGTTATACTTGTTGAAGATTTAAATCTTCAAAATTTGAATAATTATTATTATTTTTACTTTATTTCACATGAATAGCAAGACTTTTTGAGAAAGTTGAGTACCCTAAAGACAAAAATACTTTTATACCAAACCAATTCTATCACCTTGAATCATAATGAGTACAACTACTAATAATAAGCTAACACTTAATGAGTGATTGATTACCAGGTATTGGACACTATTCTAGTGCTTTAAGTTTATTGGTTCATTTACTCATGGTGATAGCCCTATGGTGAAGGGGCTTTTTTTTTTTTTCAACTCTCTTTTCACATGAAGAAACCGAGGCGTGGAGAATTTAAGTAGCTTTCTCAAGCCACTATGAAAGTAGCTGAGCTGGGATCTCAGCCAAGGCCCTCACTTCCAGGGCGACACTCTTAAGATGACATGCACACTGAATATCATCTCCCTCTATGGCAGTTTCCTTTGAGGAGAGATGTCGCCTGTCAAGAGCATTAATATCTGTTCATAAACAGCGTATCTTCTTCATCTTTATAGTCTGTGTGGAACAGCCACCTTAATTTGCCTCTAAAGGACAGGAACTTCATGACAACCTGCTGGGGTTACCAGAGAATCACATTCAAACCTCTCAGCAAGGTGTTACCAGGTCCTCCTCAGTTTGCCTACATTCCGTCTAGGCAGATATTTCTTTCAACGTGCACCCTTCGCTTTAGCCAGGGCGGCCTCCTCCCTGCCCTTTAGATGTGTTGTGCTCCTTCCCAGGCACCGGTCCTGCTTGTGTGGTGATGTGTGGTGATATGTGGTGATGATGTTTCCTGTACCAGAAATGCCACCCTCCTCCCTCTGCAGTCTTCACTTAAGTCCGTCTAGTGAGCCGCACCCAAGCCCTTCTGCCTGAGTGGGCTCCCCACTGATTTGCTGGTTCTCCTCTTTTCTAGAACTCTTGCAAGCTTGCAAGTGCTGCCTCTGGATTGGGTACCTGGTCTTGCAGTGCCTTATTTTGATACCTATAAGATGAGACCATGTTATATACCTCTTTTTGTATCATTCACTTTCTAGCAATAAAGAGTGGTAAGCAAGCAGACAGAAGGTAAAATTAGAACTTTGAGGTCCATCTCAATATGAAAAATAAATTAAGTTAAAGTGCACTCATTTAAGCCCTTACACACAGTACCTTGAATGTAATAGGGCTTCAGTAAATGTTTGAGGGATGAATATTTTTGTTATATTAACTGAGCAAATCCACGAGTTTCTTGCTTGGAGTAAGGTGCAGCAAACCCCATCTTTTGCATCATTTCGAACAGGGAGGAGGCTATTTACTACCTATTAAGGACAAAAGAGATTTGAGTGACAGAAAGGGTTCAGCCCATCTAAAACCGTTATTCTAATACTTCATCCCAGCTAGCAAAATGGGGCAATTAGAACCTTTTGAGAGCAGATGCTGTCTCTCCCTATGTAAGTATCTTTTCTAGTCCTGGCCAGAACAAAAGCAAAAAAAACAGAGCAACACAAAACAAAAACAACATGAAGAGCTTCTCACGGTCTATTGATTTTGTTGGTTTGTCCAAACGAAGTTAATAGGACTGATTCGATCAATCTTTGTGAGAAATCAGTATGGGCATATGTCTAGCTTGTAAAGTTTCCCCATAATATAATTATTTACTTTTAAATCCATTCAATTAACACATAATTTGTTAATCAACTACTAAAATAAGTGAAAGGTTCTGTGGTAGATCTGTCAAGAGCTAGAAATTTTACACATTAGGTAACCGTCAACCCCAATCCTTATGCTCAAGTTAAATGATTCTTTTTTGTAGTAACCTTAGAAAACTTGGCATGATTTTTACACTCTGATAAAAAGAATATTTTTAAATCACAGGCCTGGTATTGCAAAATGAGGCAGAAAACACAGAGTATCCCACAATTTCATGTTGTAGCTGTAGAAACTTCAAATGGACAAGTATAACCCATTATGACTTTAATGCTGATGCCATCAGGAGAAAAATACACTGTGAGAAGTAATGTGCAGAAAAGCTATGATCGTTGGACACTGATAGATCGAAGAGCTTTAGGTTATTTTTCAATAAACCGTGGTTCCACTTTGCTGCTTTCTTGACATTGACTGTGCTTTTAGTAGGGCAAAAGTTACCTGAAATTTTTGTTAGAGTTCAAAACTGAAATCATGTTCACTTTGCTAAAATTCCACTGGATGGAGTAGCAGAGGAGAAAAACACGGAAATAAAAGAAGAGCAGTCACAGGGAATGGAAAAGCTTTGAAGATGCCATCATCTGGAAGGATTAGAAAGCAAGCCAAGCAAAGCCCAAGGAAGGGAAAGGGCACTTGGAGGTGTCCTCAAAGCCTTTCAGAGGTGGTGAGGAAATCCCAGCCCTCTTGTTACTTCTTGGCATTTTGTCCCCTGTGCCTCAGCTTGTTTTGGAGAATCTTTCTAGTTGCTTATCATCTATTTTTTAACTTAGCATCAACTCATTAGTTTCATATTCCATTTAACAAATTAGGTCTTTTTCTTGGGATTGCTGTTAGGAAATT
The DNA here is from genome assembly GCF_040939455.1 of Microcebus murinus. Classification (NCBI taxonomy): domain Eukaryota; kingdom Metazoa; phylum Chordata; class Mammalia; order Primates; family Cheirogaleidae; genus Microcebus; species Microcebus murinus. The sequence continues at coordinate 13,791,477 of NC_134108.1, read as the reverse complement.
TATTTGCTCTCAGATGCACTGCATTTAGATTTTCTGTTACTCAGGAAAATTCTTTATTTTTTCTCTTTACTTTTGTTAAAGCTTCCCAATTTTCAGGGGGTATTAAGGAATTATGTAAAATTTATGTGTAAATATAGCATTTACACATAGCCTCAAAGATAATGAGTCCTGCTCTAGCAGACTATACCAGTAGGATATTATATTTGCCAATGAAATCATCATCGTTCCTTTTTTCATACTCTTTTTTTTTAGCTCCTTGCAAACATTCACTCAGGGAATCGTCTTTGAACATTAGTTTTGTGACAAGTAAACCCAGTTCTGGGTTCTTTGGAGACTGGATCCTCCTCTCCAGTAAGCCCAGCACCACAGATGACTCAGTTAAGTCATGAACTGGAGGAGGAGTAGCTTCTAGAACTGGAAAACGGTTAAGGAAGAGGATTAGAAAGCTCTTTCAGTCAACCAATGACATTTTTTGGAAAGTATGTCATTAATCGTGCATGATCTGGCAGACTCCAGATAGAGACTATATCACTGGTCTCCTTAAGCAAGTATAATCAATTCTCATAGGACTGATGGGTTTTATGGTATTTATTAATACAAATGGGATCTGTTTTTGTTTTTGCCAGCTTACATTCTGAAGTTTGGGTATTCTACACCTCCATTTGCTGTCCAAAGCAGAATTCTTTCACACAGCTATGTGCCTTTTGGATAGTTTGGTTTTGTAATGGATTCCTATTTCTAAAATTTGACTTTTTTTGGTGTCTCAGATGCCAAGGACGGAATCTCTAGACATTCTTCAAAGTGGGCTGGGTGGACAGTCCAACAGGGTTACATCATTCGTTCCAACCACCCTCATATGGGTGGTCAAAATTAATGGCTGAGTAGGTGTCCTGGTTCTCTTGCCTAGGTCTTGGCTGGCCATTTCTGCTTAGGCACCAGGGAAAGCTTCATACATCAGGCAAATCTTTATGGGAGATTTAAAAGACAAAAAGAATTTATTTTTTGAGGTTTTACCTGTCTATTTCATGCATAACTTCATATTAACAGATTTTGCTCTCTCTTAAAAGTAAATTAAATGTGTTTTTGAGATCTCAAAATTATTTTATAATTTATTAAATTAAGAATCTCTTTAAGATTTGCCATTTACCCTTAATCTGTAAATCTTGATGAATTTTCAGAGACATTCCTTGGTTAGGTAGGGATATTAATGACTTTCTTTAATAGCTTGTGAGGTGAGTCATCAAAAGATCAAAAGTGAGTCATTAAGGCCAATTCCTGTACCTGCTCTTAAATAGCAGTTATTTCTCTAGAAATAACTTTTTTTCTAGAAACACCTTGTTTTTTTTATATCTATTTGTCTCATATATACCAAACATTTCCAATAGTTAATAATACTTCTTTGCTCTTCAATAATTTTAGGAAAGCATTCCAAGAAAAGTAGGCATTGGGAAAAGGACTTCCCAATTTGTGATATGGTATGCATGAAATTCTTATTTAGTCTGTTGTGTTTTAGGTTCAAGAGAAAATATATAATGAATCCAAATATGTCCCACAGTCTTCTGAAAATATCTAATTAGATAACCTTCCAGCAGCTGCTGATCATCTGGGAAGTCATTGAATTTGATCCTCACCCTATCAGGTGTTCTTACCCTGGGGTCCATGAATGCCCAAGGGTTCTTAAGAAGAACTAGATTTTAGTGTAACTTGTTTCATCTTGTGATTTTTAAAAAATATTTTATTTTATGAAAACCTTATACTGAGAATGCTTTCTCAGACTTCCAAATGCAGCAAAAATGTTTAAGAACCCTCTCATAAATGTGTTTCAATCTATGAATTTTAGATATGAAACTCATGGTCAGGTATTAAGAAAATTTATCATCTGCATAATAATTGATACATTTTACCATTAAAAAGGAAGTAGTATAATGATAGCTACCATTTGTTTGTTGACCACCAGTATTTTCCAGGCAGTATGATGGGTTCCTTTTATATTAATATATTCTTCTAGTTTTCACCGTAACATACTATAGGGATTGTATTATCATTCCCATTCTGCACATGAAGTAACTGAAGCTCAGAAAAATACATTCTTTCATTCAAAAACTATCCACAGAGCATACAGTAAGAGAAGGCACTGTACTAGGCACCACAGATCAAGTAATTCACCAAAGGTCACATAACTAGTAAGAGGCAAGGCTGGGCCTAACAAAGCCCATCGTCCCTACCACCACATGTTGCATCCTCAAAATATGGTGTTCTACATTGGAAAGGTTAAAATTCCTATTGAGGCACATGGAACTCTATGAAGGTAGCCAACAGATATTTTTCTCTTCATATAAATATAAAATATAATTACTCTCTCTTGCTGGAGAATAGTAATTCTGCATTTCTTCATTCTAGCTTTGCCTGAGCAAACCAGAGCCCAATCAGTGATTTTTTGGAATAAGCCAATTCTCTTCTGGGACCATCACAAGTTGTGTCATCCTGATATGGAATGAGTATATATATCATTTCAGTGATGGCATATGTATGTCCTCATATCCAAGAAAAATACCTACTCCTTTGTCTTGCTAAATATTCATAAACATTTCTTTTAATTTCGTTATGTGCCATTGTTTTTGTCTGGGTTTCTTGTTTTGTTTTGTTTGGGGTCTCTTTTTTTTTATTATTCCAATTCACACTATTTCTCATTTGTGGTCTAAAATACTTAGAATGTGAGGCTTTGCAATCATAAAAACCTAATATATTTTTACTACTAAATGTAAGGCAAGTTTGAGCCACTCAGTTGTGGTACTTTTTGGCAGTCCTAGGAAACAAATACAGTTACTCTTTATCTTTGTTTGGAAATAGTATTGTAGTTCCTGATATAATCCTTAGGAAGTCAACATTGTTGATGAGACCCAGTGCCAAGCCAGGGATCATGTTGAACTAGCAAGAAATGGAATAGTTTTTTGCTTTTAAGGTAATTAGCATTTAGAGAATCTTCTTTTAGGCTGGCCTAGTGTCTTAGTTATTTTCTGTTGCTATAACATAATACCTGAGACAGGGTAATTTACAAAGAGTAAAGGTTTGTTTGGTTCACAATTCTGGGGACTAGAAAGTTCAAGATCGGGTGGCTGCATCTGGCCCTCTTTTGGTGAATGCCTTGTGTTGCATCATAACATGGCAGAGAAGCAGAAAGAGAAATAGGCACATGCAAAGACAAAGGATAAAAAGTCCATTGTTTCTTAAAACAATGAGAACGAATTTATTCCCTGGAGAATTAATCCAGTCTATTAGGAAAGACATTAATCCATCTTAACAGCCTAATCACCTCTTAAAGGCCCAACAGCTTTACATTGGTAATTAAATTGTGCTTTACATTGGTAATTAAATTGTGTAAAGCTGCCAACAGCTTTACATTGGTAATTAAATTGTGGCATGAGTTTTGGTGGGGACAAACCACATCCAAACCATAGCACCTAACTACCCTCTTTATTTTTAGAGTGGTTAATTTAATGACCTAGCAAGATCTACCATGCTTATGAAGGAATCCACCATGAGTTAAAGGAAAATAATTTCTGGCTTTCCAATTGCCTTTTGGCCTCTCTCTAGAATGGTTCAGTGCTCACTGAGATCAGATGTGGGGTGGAATAGGCTGAAATAATTCTTGTTATAATAATGCTTGTTCTGTCTCTGGTGCTGAAATCTGTCTAGGGCAATGGCATGAGTGTAGGAGTTGGGGAACTGTAGGCAGACCAGAGGGAGGGAGTAACATTTTCTTAATAGCCACCCTCCCCAAGACCCTGAGACTCCCAGAGGCCCCTGGGCTTGCTGGCCTCCCCTTTCTGGGTCCAGAGCCCTACAGCTTGTCCTCTTGCTTCTCAATTAAAGAGTTGTAACGAGATTTGATATTCAGCATTTCTGATACCTCTTGGCGATTTGTGCCTCATAAAACTCCCATTCCCACGTTCTGAACTTAAGTAGAATAAGCCTCTTTTTTTGTTCCTAATGCTTTCCAGAACTACACGTCCTTGCTTGGGGTCTTTGGCAACAACAGGTGTTCCTATAGCTTTTAAATACAGTGCCTGGGGGGGGGGGGAGAAAGGAGGGAGAGAGGAATTTCTCACTAAAACTACCAGTAGTTATCAATTTTGGTTTCATTGAGGGGCTTGAGCTGGGTGAGGTGGGTGGAAGTCATCATTGTCCCTTTGTTTTGGGGACTCGCTCTAAAAAGAGACTGTCTACTTCCCTGTTAGTCTTTGTGTTGATGACATTTATAGTGTTTACCAGGAGCATACAGTTATCTGGAGAACGCAGACTGATGACAATAGCATTTGTAATGCTCTGTGGATCTGCTTCTAGGTAGATGGGAAAAAATGTATGTTCCAAGGTACAAGTGCTTGTTGACTTTTCAGATGCAGCCAGTCTGTGCTCTTTGTCGGGTAACTCAGAATCACTCCACAGTGGCTGGCCTTCCTGTCCATTTGACAAGCACTTAAAAGGGCAGTCTTAAGTACTTTATAGTTTATTAATTTTTTTTCCTTCTTTAGTTTGCAATCTACTCTTAGAAACTGGAAAATAATTTCTTTTACTTTTCCCCCCCTTTCTCATTTTAGCTGTAATTGATTTCTTTCTGAGCTTGTAAGGGAAAAAAAAATTAAACTGTAGTTAATACAATTGCCTTTACTGAATAAAAATAAAAGACTAGTTTATCTTCAAGCTGTGATATATCAGAGTTAAGATCTATTCTGTCCCTCCCAGGAGGATTTTGATATGAAAGAGCACAAAATTTCTTAGTATCTGTATAGAATAACTGTAGCCAACATAAGAAGTAATAGAATTGTTTATTTGGGGTTTGAGGGGGTTGGGTTTTTTGTGTGTGTCTGGAAAATTGGGGAGCTGGGAGACACTCTTAAATCCATCAGCTTCTCCAGAACTCTTCTCAAATGCTTATCGTCATGACAACCATCGCTACATAAACCAAGGCTCCCAGTGTAATACAGATGGGGTTGGTAACAAGGTAGAGTTGCCATCTGTTTGTTTTCTCTTAGGGACATTTTTTTTTCTTGATCCCCAAGTCAGATCCTCAAATCTGAAAGTCTTGACTTATTTTTCATTCCAGAGTGAGATAGAGCTGTGAGATGAATTCTTTTCTCCTGACAACCTACTTCCTCGACCTGTCATCACATAACTTACTTTTTGTTATATGGAGGAAAAACATAGATACTTATGTGTGTGTGTATGTGAAAACAAATATACATATTTGAATGACTTATTTATTTACTTTGCAAAGTCGGATGCCTTGTCATTCAATACTATAGTCAAAAGCGAGATCCAGAAAAAATAGTAGGGCAATAATTTTCTCACAAAACAGGTAAAGTTTTTATTGCTTTGATCATTGTATTAATACCTATGCTTCCTGATGGGCCACATGCAGTCTGTAAGAAACTCCGTTGTCCTTATTAGCCAACAAAAAGGAGCACAGTGGTTCTTTAGGTGAGGGAAACCTTTTCCTGTTACTAAGTTTGGAGAGAAATTTGCCAAATAAATGAGTGCTCACATGAGGGACACTGCCGAATACTTTCATCCTCCCTTTTGTAAAGATGCAATGACATTTTCTCATATCAACTTTCTACAAAGACTGAGGATAAAATTTTTCAAAGGAACATATTCAGTATTTCACATGTTCATATATGCTGTGATCAGAATTAAGACATATCTAGCCTTTGAACAAAAGGAATATGTGTATCTAGCCATTGAAAGGTATGTGGTAAACTAAATTTGTAAAGAATAAAGAATTTAATAAAATTTGTATTTAAAGTCAAGAATATTTTCCTTATTTGTATTGTAATTAGTTTATATATGCTATAGTCTATAATTCTGAATCTTCTAATCTTGAGGGGCTTTTACAATATAGCTCCATATTTCTGTCTACACAGAGAAGAAGTTCTATAATTACCTCTCTAGATCAGAGGTAATTTATTTCCATATACTATTTTTATACCTTGTATGTTGATATGTAAACATAATCAAATACCAGTGGATGAGTAAGGTGTAACCACAATATATAACACGCAGAAATACACACAGGATGACTAAATAGTAAACATGGGCTGATCTCCAGAGCAGGGAAAAACTGCTAGAAAAATTTTGAAGTGGAATCTGAATACAGTTCTGTGTTTAATTCTAATAATTTTTCAAAGGAGCTTTATAAGCAGTGTGGTTCCTTGAATATAGTTCTCCAGTGGGGTTTAAAAACTAGCAGCGGTTGGGCAAAGTTGAAAAGTTTTGTCTTTAGATTTCCTTTCCTAATGAGTAGCCTACAATGAGACCTTGTCACAGGAAAGACAGTCTTCAACATTTAGTTTATACCTCACGTATGCATTGTAAGAGGGAAGTCCAGAAAAAAATCTCAAGCCCCCTGTTGGTTTTTGTCTTTCACTTATATAAAAATGAGAAGGAAGTGGAATTACCACAAACAATACTGTTGACTTATAGATTGGATGTGTCATAGAAACATTGCCTTTGAATGTGTTTGTGTAAAAACAATTGTCGGAGTGAGATGTGTTATGTTCTGTTGCAGTGTTCCGAAGGAATTGGTAATGGTGCCATAAACGTCTACATTGTATTACATAAAATAATACGTGGTTCAGTTGTCAGACTGCGTGGTCAAGGTTGGAAATTTTTTATAGATTTATATAGATAATCAAGACTTTTATCATCCATAATTCTTTCAAGATCATGTTAATATGGGGTATTTGAGGCATGTACCGTTCATTTTAAGAAGCAGTAAGTTTGTTTATATTAAAACCTATGGATTGAATTCTTCCATTTTTACTCAAATTATGAAATTAATTGGCTTTCAACTGTGCTGAAAGTGACATAGGTTAAAAATATCAAACTTGTCACATTTGGTTTTTCACTTGCCATGTTATTGTTTAGAATTTACCTGAAGAACACCACTTAGCTACCCAAGGCAGGTAGTCACCACAGGGAGAGTTTTGCTCTGTCTATCCCAAGGCACATAAGGAGCAGCAAACATGGCGTGGCTGGCTGCTGGGTTCAGTAGAAAACCATCAACCATTTCCAACTGGGGGTGTACAAAGACAGCTGCATCCTGGAGATGCTAAACATCTTGAACTGCTTTGGGTGTAATAAAACCCCAAACATGCTTTCTTTTCTCATTTTTTTTTTTTTGCATATGTATTTTAGGCAAAATATAATCCACATGCTCTTGTTCCTTCCACTTTTGAATCATAAGATATGTTGTTTTGTACGGGTTGTTTGAGGTCCAGGAAGTATTTTATCTTTTTTTTTTATTAGATTTTTAAAAATACATAAATAAAAAGAAAAAAAACAAACAGAAAATACAACATGACATCGTGAATTAGTCAAGGCAAACACAAAATGCCCAATTTAAATTTGAAGTTCTAAGTCTAAAATATTTTAAAACAAAACATTTCTTTTGGTGTTTTACAACATTAATGTTCCCTTCTGTTGAGCAGAAGTTGTAGCCTATCGAGAGGAAGTAAGGAAGAGCACTTACATTTATTGAGTAGCTACTCTGGTTCTCTAGGACATCTGGTAAACCCTTAATTTTTACAATAACCCTAAGTGGTAGGTCAGTCCATCCTCACGTTACTGATGGGAAGTGCTTTCGGAGATCTTAAGTAATCTGTAGCTGCAGGCCACAAGAAGAATTACAAGCCAGGTCTTTTTGACTTTTCAGCTCATATTATTTATGTTACTTCTGTCCTCATTCTGTTGGGGAATGGGTGGGAGGTGCCCTCTAGACAATCAAAAAGTCCCAGGTTGGGGCATGACTTGGAAATAGCAAGTTATCAGGGCAGAAGATGAGTGCTATTGCAGCCTCAAGGAAGGGAAAGTCAGCTTGGCATTGGCAAGGTGGGCATCTCGTATGGCAGCAGTGGAAGAGCACTGGACAGGCAGTATGACATGGGGACGGGCCAGGTCGGGGCCACTCATGCTTCTTTTATTGCAGCACAGGAAAGCCAGAATCCACAGTGATGGTGAGGTAGAGCCGGCTCAGGAAAAAGCCTGTGCTCTTGCACTGGGATCCACAATATTTCAAAATAAGTGATTATTTAACTTATTACCATTTATTTTGGGGATACTTGTTACATTTATTTTATTTTATTTTCTAACAGTAGTTCATGTTTGGTAAGAGTGTACATGACACTATTTAAGTGGAAAACTCATTTCTTAAAAAATAATTTTCAACACATGTACTGTTACAGAGACATCTTAAATGTGAAAGAATGGCAATCACAGTTTTACTGAGTCTCTCTATAATAGGACTACATATTAGAGGGAGTGCAAACATTTTTTTTTTTTTTTGGAAGGAAGGAAGGTCATATTCAACTATACCATGGGTCCGTGGTCTATGGTGTGGCATTAAGTTACTATTTTCTAAAGAATAAATTACAAAATGTAGGACATGAAGACTTCTTGGCATTTGAACAGGGGTCTAGATTGTTCTAATACTATCTGTTCTATAGGTTTTATCTCAGAAATCCCAAGTTTTTTTCACTTGTAGCCATCATTGTGCTGTAATCTCACTTCTGTAATTTCTCATTTTTTACCTTACTCTACTCTTGCACTGAGTCTTTGACATTGAAAGAAAAAGAGATGAATTATTCAACTCTTCTTCTATTGAGTAATAAGGCAATACAGAAGAAATGCAACAGGCAATTTCATAAGTGACATTTTGGAGAACATTAGGGTCATCATATGACTGAGAACATGATTACTTTTTTTGAAGGCCAGTAAGCCAGTATTTTTTCCAACAAATTTACTGAAGGAACCAAGCACCTGGCTTCTAGTTTTGTAGATAGCACTCCCTAGGGAAATGTTGCTTTTTTCTTTCACAGTTTCTATTTTGCTTTGTAGATTGTACCCCATGGAGTTAAGAATATAATGACTGTAGTATTTAATATTTTTTATGTCACCACTGAAGAGTCATTCTGATTTATCTTTTACTGCAAGGCAGCATGGAACTTTACAAGCATTCAGATTATATTAGTCATTTTGCCTAAGGATCTCTGCACACTTTTCAACATCATTTCTAAGAGCCTTGCCACACCCTGAGCTTTTAAGGATCTCTTTGCGTGCCAAGCAAATTAGGTAATTTGTAGACAGTTCCTAGCAGAGCAGAGTGGAGAAAAGCGCTCAGGATCTCACGAGTCCCAAGGCAGGGAGATGGACATGCCATGAGCTCCTTTCACAGTCAAAACTAACTTAACATATCTTGGAGGAAAAACAGTTACTTGTATAATGGAAGGCAGAAGTCAGCAATGCCTGTACTTGGTGATGAAGTTAGAAATAAGGAGTGGGTTTATGTATGAGGGGGTATCTTTTTCTATGAAGGAGGACTTCTTCAACTTCATTATCTACATCACTACCCACTGAGGGGTGGGGAGTAGGACTGGAGGCATTCCTGTTTATTTCCAATATATCTTCTCTAGATACTCTATTATTAGACCTGTGAATACAGACCAGGGAAAAGAGATCCGTGCTTGCTTTTATAAAGATTTTATTGTATAAAATGAGATTTCTGAGCATCTGATTTCACCTATTCTCAGCAAACTATTGTTACTGCTTTTTCAGAATGCATTCTGTCCCTCCGGTGTGGAGTCCACAGGCCCAGAGTCCCCTTGTCATTAAAATGGGGATCCTCAAGTGATGGGGGGATGAGTCAACTCTCACTGTACCACCTGTGAGCACATCTGCCACTGATTCTTCTAATCATATCCCATAGCAGCTGCTAAACTTCCATCTTCTCATTGGTGACACTTCCAAGTGTTCAGGAGAGAGTGGAATTTACTTTTTGAATGCCTCTGATTTATTCTAGCAGATTCATTTGGAATTTCATATTAGAAAATTCTGCATGTTTGTAAGGAAAATTAGCAAAGGAGCTGGAACTTGATGTCTAAAGATAGTTGCCCCAATCTAGTTTTGTTTGGGATTTATTACATTATTGGTGCCCATTGGCTGTGAACTGAAAGTATTCATGGATATTTATTTTATACCAAAAGAGTGTTTAGCTCCTGTATGGTTAAAATAACATCAAGACCAGTCTACTGGAAGAAAGGAGACACTCCATCTAATGACTTTCTCTCGTAGTCCTCACATTCATTGAGAAAGTTAATTGGCAATCTTTTCTGCACACTACCCCCAACCCTGACCCAGGAACTTGCAGAGGACACTGTGCAGCAGATATAATAACCCTTGTCTGCAGGCAGTATGCACAGCTGGGAAAGATAATTAAATAAGCTCTTTTTGAGAGATCTACAACATTTGAACAGAAGGATCGAGCAATCCTGCTGGCCTCCCAACTGAAAACTATTACTAACAGACCTACTTCAGACAGATTTCATAATCACCATACTTGTGTGGTACAAATGGCTATGGGGAGCTTCTTCACCTCCCAAAGAGCACTAAAGCTGTCAGACCTCAATAGCACTGAAATTTTACAGTGAGAATTAAAAAGTACAATTCCATTTAATATGTTAAGTTGCCACCAGAAAGCAGACCTTTGGTTTTCCAAAATGGACTGGTTATATGGCCAAACTCCCGAGACAGCCCTAGATATGATGCTGTGTAATTTTTTAAGGTTTATGTAGGATACTGAATAATCTGGGATAGGCTTCATCATGGGTGACAATTACATGAATATTACATGATTCCATTTTTACCACATAGAACTCTCAGAGAATTAAAACCGCCCCGAGGGCTATCATTTTCCATACTGTCCGCTGGGTTTGGTTTATCCCCTTAGGCATTGGGTGCTGAGAAAGAGAAGCACTTAATGCTGCCTCAGCCTTTTCTCCTTGAGCAAGGCTGGTGCATCTTGACTCAGTTCACTCTATAGGTAAATAGCTGCACATTGTAGATATACCTGAGCCCTTTTCCCCCAGGGCATCTGAAACCAAATCATTGCTTTTTAATCTTTCAGTTTTTCTTATGAACAGAGCCACTTTTTTATTCTTCCAGATGCAAGTTCTTTTTTACATGATCATGGAATCCACACTTTCCAAGGAAAAGACACCTACTCTAATAAAGGTTATGTCATCACGGGCCTTGGTCTGGCTGTGTAATGCAGTGGAAGCAAAATTTGATGGAATCATGCATTCTGTGACTCAAATGAGTACATAGTCTAGCAGGATTTACAGATACATGAATGATTAACTTGTATCTAGTGTAGCAAAATGATCTGTTAGAAAACATGTGAAAAGATGCTCAACATTATTATTCATTAGAAAAATGCAAATTAAGACCACACACCTCTGTACATCTATTAAAATGTCTAAAATTTAAAAGACTGACCATACCAAGTATTGGTGAGGATGTAGAGCAACTAGTACTCTCATATATTGTTGATATGAATGTAAAATGGTAAACCCTTTTTGAAAACAGTTTGACAGTTTCTTAAAAAAAACATACACCTATCATATGATCTAGAGATCCTACTCTTAAATATTTAACCAAGAGAAATGAGCATATATCCACATAATAATTTGTACATGGATTGCTTATAGCAGCTTTATTTGTAATAGCCAAAAACTGGAAACCCAGATGTCCAATGAAAGGATAAACAAAGTGTGTTTATTTATTGGATATATCCATATGATAGAATACTACTCAGCAATGAAAAGAATCAGCTATTTATACATGCAACATGGATAAGTCTTAAAATAATTATGCTGAGTAAAAATAAAGTCATACAAAAAAGTAAGAGACTATTAGGAACTGAATTAGTATGTTAGCAATGAGAATGCAAACAAGAAGAAGAATTGTAGTTACTTCAAAGATAGAGTTGATGAGGTTTGATTATGAGATGATGGCAAGAGATGGAGCATAAACTCCAAGGTCTGTCTCTAGCTTGGGTTTCTTTGGGTGGATCATCAACTATTTGGAGATAAGGATTATGTAAAAGATGGTACTTAAGCACATAAGAAATAAGCTAATTGTTTAATGCTGAGATTTTCATAACTCCAAGACCCCTCAAGAAGAAACAACCAGTAGGCGGACCATTCACCCTTGACCATTTAAGGGAAACAAACTTATATTTGGGGTTTTTAATTAATACAAGTGTAGATAGCTAATGAAAGTGTGACATTGATGAGAGGAAAAGAAAAGAACAACAAAAAAAGGGAGTCCTAGAGCCTTTCTCATAGATAAGACAAAACAAAGAGTTGAGGGCAGAGAGGGAGAGAAAGAGAGAGAGAGAGAGAGGGAAGGGAAATAGAATATGGTGGGATACCTCTGGGGAAAAAAGACAGGAAACTGATTTGAAAGGCAGCAAACTTTATGAGTACCTTGTTTACTTAATGTCCCTTCCACTCTGGCATATATTAATGTGTGTGGTTGAATTTATTTAGTCACCTGATCCAAATTCTCTAATTAAGTGGAGCTCAGAAGTGGCAGTTGTCAAGTGTGTTCAAGGGCCCAGATTCTGAAGATTATATTCCTATTTCTTCCCTTAACATAAATAAACTCTCCAAATGCCTGTCTTCTTCTCTATAAAATGGGAATATCAGTTCCTACTTCTTCAGGTTATTGTATTAATAAAGAAAAAAAGAATAGTGCACAGGAAATGTTTACCATTGCTTTTATCACATAGTAAGATCTCAATAAACTCGTCTTCTTCTTTCTCCTCTTTTTCTTTTTCTTCTTTTTCTCCTTCTCCCTTCTTCCCTCCTTTATCCCCCCTTTCTTCCTCATGATCATTATTTTCAAGCATCCACCATATTGTCAGTAATGATTGGAAAAAGCTTTAATCTCCTAATCAACCATTAGAAAACAAGGGCACATTTTAGTAGTTATTACCAGAATGATGTCATGTTTAGTCATCTGACTCATTCTCTCAAGTGATCTATTTATATATGCTATTTCATTAGTCTTTCTTTTACATGTTATGAAGAAAAAAGAGCATGTCTAAGTGATGAAGACAAGAAATAGAAATTTAGTGACTTTGGTCCTGTCTGTATTTGAGTTCCTATTTGATGTAAGGCAAGCAATTTAAATTCCTTATACCTTAGTAGCTTCAGCTGAACCAGAAATGAGTAATAGTCACATGGAGCTGTTAGAACTATCTAAATAGAAGGCATAAATGTTTTAACATTAAGTACAGAACTTTATAGAAAGCTAAGTGGGTTGTATAAGTTTGTATAATTCTTAATACCACATTAAAATTCATCAACATAGCTAGGTTTCCTTCTAAAGTGTGTTTCTATTACACTTTACTCAATGCAATAGAAGATAGACCTTACCAGTTCGAATCGCTGGTTACATTCATTTCAGCAGTAATGAATACTTTTCGTTTTAAGTCAGTAAGATTTTCTTATCTTATTTCAGGATTTGTGGATTTGACCCTCCACGATCAGGTCCACCTTCTGGAATGTGCCTGGCTAGAGATCCTGATGATTGGTCTTGTCTGGCGCTCCATGGAGCACCCAGGGAAGCTCCTGTTTGCTCCTAACTTACTCTTGGACAGGTGAGTAACCTGGCTGTAGCCTGAGAGAAGCATATCCTTCATCATCACGTTTGTTTATGATGCTATTTTATTCAGTTCTCTGTGAAGCTTCAGATAACTTTATGAGGTAAGGTTACTTTACAGATGGGTGAATTTGGGTGATGAAGGCTAGTCAAGTTCACAGAAAGCTAAGGATAACTTTCTGCTGGACTTCTCCTTAGAGGAACTCTATTATTTCTAGTACACTCACACACACACACACACACACACACACACACACACACACACACATACACACACACACACACACACACACACACATACACACTGGGAACAGTTTTCTAACTCCACCTTCAACTTATGTTATACAAAAAATGATGAATACCCCCTTTTAATTATTCCATTTTTTTTTGGTTTTGTGCATCCAAACCACAATAGCTTTTTCATTTCCTTCTCCAATTTCTCATCAGTAAAATAAGGAAATTTGACCAGAGAGTTCTGAAGCCCACTTCTAGTTCTATGAATGCATTTCATTTTTCAAATATGTTGCTCTCTTTAACATATTGTACTTGAGTTGTGGGTCTTATTTTTATTCTATTCAGTCATTGATTAGAGTAATAGAATTTAGACATTATTCAGTAGCAGTTACCATTGAGGGCATCCCCACCCTGCTCTAGCTGCTGTGCTAAACACTTTACTTGCATGATCTCATTTAATCATCACAGCACTCCTAGGAGGCTGGAATCTCACCATCCACACTTTACCAGAAAGGAAACTAATTCTCAGAGACATCCTGCTGCTTGTAAAAACCAGGGATTTAGCTAATGCTGGAGCCAGGTTTTGAATTCAAGATCTTTCTGGCTCTAGCATGCTCTGTTGCCTCCCAGCCTAGCACCTAGTCTTCCCACTCTGCTGTGCAGTCATGCCTCCTTTGGTTTGCTCCTGTAGCTTTCTGTGTTCCAGGTATACCTTGTCTTTGGTTGTGGAAGGACCATCTTCTTGTTCCTTGCAAACCTATTTTGCCTGTGTGCCCAGCAGTCCAAGGCTGCCAGGTGGCCCACACTGCATCCCAGCAGCAAAATTTATTCACAGCAAAAGTCATTTAAATGCTGGAGAATTGTACAAGGTGTTAGTTACTCTTTTGCCATTTTGTATTATAATAATATGGCTTTTGAAAAACAGCTACGAGCCTGCTCAAGAAGCAGATTTTGCTGTCTGTAGAATGTATCCTGATAATCACAGTTTCACAAAATTACTGAGAATGGCCATGAGTCTTATGCCTTAGCACTGCACTCCCAGTGCGTTCTGTTGCCTTTGTAGGAAGTCCTTCCAGTGTTCCTCTCCTTTCCTGTCCTCTCCACTCTTTGTTTTCCTTGTCATGTCATTTTTTCTATCTCATTTCTCCTGTTTTCTTTTGCTTTCTCCTTTCCTTTTTCCCCTTTCACCTATCTCCTTTGAGTTTGTTTTTTTCTTATCTGACAGTAGTAGTGTAATTCTTTGAGCAACTTATATGAAGTTTGCAGATGAAAATCTTAGACCACATAGGACATTTCCTTGCTACCGCCTGGAACACGTCTTCCCTGTGTATATTCTGGGCATTCCTGCCTGCACTGATCTGCTCCATGATTTCCGTCCTCATCCACGTCTACGGTCGTGAGTGCACGCTTGCTGAGAACAGTCATGAAACCATTGCATTTGGAAAATTAAAGGGTTTTTGACATTGCCTCTTACAACGAATTCATATTGCCAATGAGGTGACATTCCCATTGTGGCTAGTTTTCTTTCATATCTCACACAAGTATGAGTGACTAAAAGCTCTCATCTCTATCCATTTCCTACTTTTTTAAAATTCCAGATTTGAAGTTTCTACTGCCTCTAGATCAAGATTTCTCACCCTCCGAACTATTGACATTTTGGTCAGATAATTCTTTCTCGTCTGGGCCTGTCCTGTGCATTTTAGGATGTTTAGCAGCATCTGTGGATTCTACCCGCTGGATGCCAGTGGCAACCTCCTGGCCAGGTTGTGAGCACCAGCCACCATGTCTCCAGACATTTCTAAATAGCTCTTGTGTGTGGCGGGGGTTGGGCAGCAAAACTGTCCCCAATTGGGAACCACTGCTCTAGACTTTCCTTCCTCAGTGTCCTCTAAGCTCTTCAGGTTTACTGTATCTACAACTGAATATATTATCTTTCCCATCCAGTCTGTTCCTTTCTGTCTTAGTGACATCAGCATTCACCTAGATGCTGGAGCAATAAGGTTTAAATTCACTGTGAAATCCACCTCCTCCTTCACTAGATTATCCAGTTAACCCTCAAGTAATCTCTGCACTATTTCTGAACCCAGACCTCCCCTTTGTCTCCGTCCTGCTGTGCTGCTCCCATCCTGATTGTCCCTCTTGGAGATTCCTTCTTTCTCCACCACTGACTCTGTTCCTGGGGCCAGGCTCTGCTTTCTTTAGTCATCTCCCATAGTGGTGCCAGAGAGGACTTTTTGAGCCACAGCTGTGATCATGATGCTTCCTGAATCACCTTTCATTGGCTCTTTCAGTTCTTTATAAAGACCTGTGTAGACAGACTTCTTATCTTGATCCTTGCGAATCTCTATTACAAGTGTCATAAGCACCGATATCCGATATCCGCAGAGCCAGTGAGATGGTGTAAATGAAGAAGGCCAGTGAGTGAGAGTCCAAGAGGGGCTGCTGGGGATTAGGTGTCCTGGTGAGCTCTTGTCCAGGCTAAAAACACCGGGCAGCTGAATTCGGCCTGAGGGCTGTTGGTGGAACTTTGCACATTCACATTTCTCTCCTGATGCTTCTGAAAGGGGCTCTGCCACTGGGGTTCCTTGTCAGAATCTTATCCAATCATTAAGTCTCATTTCAGCCACCACTTTTCCATAAAACCTTTCTTCAAACTCTCTCCTCTTCAGGCAGAAAGTCTCCTTTCCTTTGTCTAAGTTTTCCTGGTGTTTGGTTTGCACTTCTCTTAAAGTATTATTCTCCTTCTGCCATGTGTTAGTTATGATCGAATATCTTATCTTTTCTACCAGCTCGTAAACTTCTTGTGGTCAGGAACCAGATTTTGTTTATCTTTGTGTCATCTCTGATGTACAAAGTCTTCCATGACGCCCAATAGTAATTTTTTTGTTAATGACACTAGCCAGGGTCACCTCAGTAGCTTGTGGCAGAATCAGGAGGAAAAGCCACATCTTCTGATAGTCCTTTCAGCTGTTATTGTCATCTCATTCACTTACTTCTTGTTCATTGCTACTCATCAATTCCTGGCATATTCTTTTATAGACTTAACAAAAGCTAATACCCATCTGTTTTGGAAGGATTTTCTTAATTTCTAACTGCATTTGGCCTTTGCTTATACTCCTCCTGCTTATACTCCACAAACCTGTTTGTTACGCAACTTTTAAATTCCAAATGGAGATAAGCAAAGAGTCACATCTTTCCCATTGATCATCTCTTTCTTATGAAGTAAAATCCTTAAGGTCTCACTACATGTAAGAATATTTAGGTACATGTTAATGATGAGGAAAGTATATAAATAATATTTATAAATAAAATATAAAAATGAAATATCTATACATTTTTAAATTTTTCGACTTTTCTAATCATTAACATGTTCATAGATATTAAATTTCAATATTATTAAATTACCCTCTTGGTGTTTGAGGATAATTGCTATTGATGACATTGATAGGTGAATAAGAGTAAAAAATATTGTGACCAGCAGCCCATTTGAAATTTTATACATGTGGAAGATGACTCTGAGTGACAACTAAGAATGCTGTGTCTGTTTTTGCTTTATGGGCACCAACCCTCTGATGAAAGTGTGCTCTCTGATTAGCATGTCTTTTTTTTTTTTTTTTTTTTGAGACAGTCTCACTGTGTTGCTCAGGCTAGAGTGCCATGGCGTCAGCCTAGCTCACAGCAACCTCAAACTCCTGGGCTCAAGTAATCCTGCTGCCTCAGCCTCCCGAGTAGCTGGGACCGTAGGCATGCACCACCATGCCTGGCTAATTTTTTTATATATATATTTAGTTGGCCAATTAATCTTTCTATTTTTAATAGAGATGGAGGGTCTCACTCTTGCTCAGGCTGGTCTCAAACTCCTGAGCTCAAACGATCCCCCCACCTAAGCCTCCCAGAGTGCTAGGATTACAGGCGTGAGCCACCGAGCCTGGCCTAGCATGTCATCTTGATCTTTCCATTGCTCTTGTCCGATCAGATTGTACACAATAAACATTTTTGGTAATAAAATGTAGATATCTGTAAGTTTTAAAGCTAAGTTGTTGAGAGCTGGGAGGCAGAAAATGATATTAGCTTCATCTTTTTTCCTTTATCTCAGACTTTGTGACATTACCTATGAAAAAGGTCGGCCCCCTGCATAGGCTATTTGCATTTGCATAGACATAGGGAAAAGAAATCCCTAAATCATAAGTAGCCCTGTAACCCATGGATCACCAACTTCGCTAACTGGAGATAGGGTTTCGCCTGTGCTGATTATAATGATGTCCTGTTGTCTCAAATCGCCTTTGCAAATCCAGGCATTTGTGCCTTACAAGGCCATCAGAGGGATGGAATTTAACCAAGTCTTTCCTTGTAATTATTTCGATGTTGGTATTGGCAAGTGGTTTGGTGATTATAGGAATATATTAATAAAAACTTGCTGGGTTGCCATTCCCACATTTAAGAGTAGAGGACATATTTCCTATCTTGTGTCCATTTAAAAAGAGTTATTGCTTGATTTACTCCCTGATGACAGCCCATGATATCTTGATTCTAGGAGTTTGTAACTTTCCTGGTAGTCATATGCTCGTAGGCTAATTTTATCTTTGCCATGCTTAGCCTACCCACACTTTCCAGTTCTTCCCTGTTTGCTGCAGCAGTGAGTTCCAAGCACTTAATGCAGTCATCTCTTCCTGTGAAAACCAAGGAATAAAGGTTATTATAAGGTATAAATAAAGAACCTAGTAATTTCTCTTGGGGAGGTGTGTGTTTGTGTGTGTGTGTGTATTTTACAAGAGGAAAGTTAAAGATACTAAGAACGCCTGTGAAAGTAATCAGGAAGTGGAGAAAACTTGTTTTCCATTCTAGCACCTAATCCTTTGGTGTGTTTTGGCACTAGAAAACACAAAATATGTCCTCCGTGTCTACCAGGAATGCGTCTCTGCAGTTAGTCTTGCTTGAGTGCTTACGCTGGAAAAATATAGACTGAAAACGGGAGCAGAAGTGTTCATCATATACGGTTCCTTGTGGGGTCTCTGCTTTTGCAAGAGTAAAATAATGTCCAGGAAATCAATGTAAATTGCCTGGTCAGTAAGACTATCCAGTTTCCAAGGGACTGTCTAATTTTGTTTTGCTGGCGCCATCTATGCTAACAAATTCTGAGAAATATTTGCGGATTTCTCAGTGAAGCCAAAGCACTCTCTTTTGACTCCTGTTCACTCTCAGAGAAAAAACTATTCATCCATTTGAAAAGCAGGGACCAATTCGACAAGCAGAATATTCCCTCTACCAAGCCTTTGGCCAGAGAGTTGTTGCTCTAACTCTTTCCATCGCTCCTGCATCAGGAGGCTCTGCCTCAAGGAAATAGTATTGGACAACAGAAAGTTCTTTTACTTGTAGGCATAAAACAGGAATGAGTCCTCTTCCTTAAGAGAAAAACAGGTTGCTGTACCAGAGAGACCATTTGCCTCTTCTACTAAATAGCAGGCTGCTTTTTAATGATAAATTCATTTTAAATTGAAAAAAAAAGTCATTTTCTAAAAACAAGAACATTCTCATTTTAGGTTGTTTATTGTAAATATTTCAGGAGAAAACACTCAAATAAAACATGCAAAAAAAACCCCCAAAACCAATGCTTCAAGCAACAATTTTATTTGAGTTTTTTTTCCATGTAAACCTTCAGGTAAATTCTTTGCAGATTTTTTTATTTGGAAGAATAAAAAAAATAAAGTCCTGAAATGAGTTGATGGATTCAGAATGTAATCCATCCACATGTGCTTTTTGGGCATAAAGAGAAGGGCCTCCCTTTATGTTCCATTTCCAAAACTCTACCCTCTGAAAAATGTGTGCACCACTCAAAGGGGATCCCCTATGCATTGTAGCAGCTGGAGGAGCAGATTGCAAGGGTGGGGGCGGGGAGGGGGTGGCAGTGAGTGAGCCACTCACCAGCTAGTCAGCCCTGGCCAGGAGACAATTTCAGTAATACCATCAGCTTTGCTGGATTCTCTTCTTAACTTTCTGGGAACGCTTGGGTCCTGTCTGTGCACCTTACTATGCATGTCTTCTTGCCCCATTCATATCTTGGGATAACTAATAACTCATAACTCATATTTGCTCATAACCTTTTTTCACTCTACCTTATGGAATTGAGTGAAAAAAAGAAAAGAAAGGAAGCTAACATTTATTTAACTTCTTTAATGTATATGACCCCCCTCTTGGTTATTTTCTAAACTGTTTTTCATTCAATGTGAGAATACAGGTAGGAAAGAATGTTGCTAGTGTATATTCCGATTCAGGGTCCCTTAATTCTGTCTGGTTCTGAGCCCTTAATTACTCGGCGTCAGGTGCCACTTGATCGATTGTTAAAAGTCTTTGGTTTAATGTCCTGAAAAACCCTGGAAATACAAAACTTTAAACTGTAAAGGAGAAATTTGAGGCCAAGAGATGGGAGACCTTAGCCAAACTGTCATTATTACTGTCACTTCTGATTATAGATGAATCAAAATACTTATTGAACTAAAACCAACTGAAATATGTATTTTAGATGGGCCAATTAGACATACATGAACTATATCTCAATAAAGATGTTAAACATATGTGCGCACACACACACACATACATTAAAACTTCAGGAAAAATCAATTTGACCAATGAGACCATCCATCATGAAAGAGCTTGAGAGTTCTATTGGAAAAAGGTGAAAAACAAAAGTTGAAACCAAGGGTTCATCCTCAAAAACAAAGCAATTAAGCAGTACTGTATCATAAAACTTGCTAAGCCACAAGTCTAAATCTTTGAGAGAATTAAGCCTATAAACAGGAAGGATCCACTCAATATAAAACTGCTCCAGACAAAAAGGAATAATCCCAACTCAAGAATTAATTCTATGTGTAGGAGGTTACTTTGACATTTCTTACATTTTTTACACACTATACTATTTTTTATTTGCCATTTATTATTAACTGGATTGTTTAAAGTACAATCAAAACAGTATTTTTGACAGTTTAATTTTAAAATATACTAATATTGTTTAAGTTGCATATATTAATACTATGTAGGGACGATGAAGTAATTCCCTTCTCATACTTGCTTTTATTATAGCTACCTCTCCACGTTGACATGGGAAAGATCCTCAGTTGTTTTAATGAGTGCCATTAAAATCCAGCTATCAGGGGGGATTGCCACTTTAAAGTCTGTGTTCATTAGGACTCAGTTTGCTCCAACTCAGTAGGAACTATTCAGCACCAGCATATCCACAGGGTTCAGCCTGAGACTAGCTCTTTCCATTGCTCCAGCTTCAGGAGGCTGCCTGCAGGAAACAGTGTTGGACAGCAGAAAGTTCTTTCACGTGTAGGCCTAAACTAAAAATAAGTTCTCTTCTTTAAGAGAAAGGAAGGATGATACAAAAAAAAAAAAAAAAAGAGATATGTAAGAGGCAAACCTGCCCTCAGGGAATTGAATGTTTAGTGGTAGAGTAATGTTAGTATACAAATGAGTGTACTCAAAAGTAGGACAGTATAAGCAGACCCTCACCACACCTCACACCATCCATGTCTGGTCCATCTTCCTTCATCACTTTCTGAGGGCTATGCATTCTGAGGGAAAACCAGTTCCTGGTTTATGCTTGCTTTCGCATACCGATTCATTCTTGACATTTCCATGCAGGGTATTTCATGTGACTATACTCATTATACATTGATCCTCCTTAAAAGTATACTGTCATGTATATAGAACTCTAGAAGCAAGATCATTCCATATGTTGGTTCTTTTGAGGCCTCAGGAGGGAAGCAGAGGGTGTTGGCAGAGGTTTATCAAGGTAGATGGTCCCAATTTGCACATCTTTTAAATACAATATTACATATGTCAAGGTGTTAGTACTGCTTGGATATTTTCCTGTGACAACAGCTCTTAATTTTATGAGTGGAGAGAGGTTTGGCTTCAAAGTAAATGGAGTTAGTATGTGTATTTCCATTCCTTGTTAAAAGTTGAAAAAAAATTTTATTATTATTAATGTCATGGTTAAATGCCCTTAATAGTCTTATAATTTCTAATCTCTACCTTGGCATTATTGACTTCTCCCTGTGGGCTCCTAATAAGAATGAAATTTCTTTTGATACTTTTATAGACATTTATTAAGTCATTTAATAGTCTTATTTGTTATCTTTCTAGGGTTTTCAATTTATAAAATAGAAAGGAGATGTAAAAAACATACTGTCAGTATCTTCTTTGATTTTACACCAGAGCAGAGAATCAATTTCTTAACCTGATTGCTTATTTACCACTCTGAATTGGTGCAGATACTGAGCTCCATCATGACTTTATCATTGGAAAGAGGATGCAATGAGCATGATAAGATGATGAGGGAAAGCTGCTTACTGCATATTCAATATACCTAGGCACTCTGAGACTTGGTTTCTATTAATACATTGTACCCCCTGAGAAGACAAGGGTTATGTATCTCCCAGTTTTGCCAAGACAAGCACAACTACTATGTGCAGTTGAGCCTGTGGATAGGGCCACTTTAGCCTCCAAGGAAAGCAGAGCCTGAGACGGCACTTAATTCAAAGTGGGTGTGGTGAGGAGTTCAGGGATGAAGATTTCCAGATTTGTGGTCTTGGTAGCTGAAAGGATGACAATGCAGAAGATAGAGAATAAGAAGACAGAAGGAAGAGTAGATGGTGAGGAAATCTGAGGAGCTTTTCCTTATTATATATGTTGGGTTTAAAGTGCAGCAAGGGTATCCTGAAGGGTATGCTCAGAGGAAAGTTGGAGCTCAGAAGAGAGAATCAGAGTTGAAGATGAAAGATTTGAAAGTCAAAATTTTATAACCAAATATAGCTAAAGAATCTAACTTTCATTACTAACTCATCCACTAGAAGCTCTCTGATAATCCTATTTTATAAATTCGAATTAAGATTAGAAGGGAAGTGGACATAAGTGTATGTGTGTTTGTATGTAGTCATGTCTCCACTCTGTATACGTAAGTAACATATTATGTATAATATTCCACATATTGTTTTGGAGGTGACTATAATACATGTATATGTATACGCATCTTCCTTACTCCTTTCATGACTACCTTATATTCCACTGTGTGGCTATATCACAGCTTATTCAGCCAATCCCCTGTAGATGGGCACACAGGTTCTTTCCAATCTTACGAATAAGTCACTTTGAAATTTTCTTCTTTTAATTTTTAAGGGTTGACTTTCTGTGATTATCTTTTGCTTTTTTTCTCTTCAATATATTAAGGCAGTGCAAAAGTTTTTGGTACATGGATACCTTGTATAATGCTTAGATTGGGGCTTTTAATATGCCCATCAATGGAATGGTGTTCATAGTACCCAAGGGATAAATTTTTAACCCTCATCCCCCCAACCTTCCTCCCTTCTTACTTTCCAATGTCTTTTACATCTCTTTGTGCCTGTGCATGCCTATCGTTTTGTTCCCAACTATTTGAGAGTACATGTGGTGTTTGTTTTCCCCTTCCTGAGATACTTCACTTAGGATAATGGTCTCCAGTTGCATCCAAATTGTTACAAAAGGCATTATTCCATTCTTTTTTATGGCTGAATAGTAGTCTATGGTGTGTGTGTCTCTCTCTTGATATATATGTGAGAAATATATATATATCACATTTTCTTTATCCACTCATGGATTGGTGGGAACTTAGGTTGATTCCACATCTTGGCAATTGTGAGTTGTGCTGCAATAAACAGTTGAATGCAGGTGTCTTGATAAAATGACTTCTCCTTTGGATAGATACCCAGTAGTGGGATTGCTAAATTGAATGAGAAGTCTACATTAATTTCTTTGAGGAATCTCCATGCTGCTTTCTATAGAGATTGTACTAATTTTCAGTCCCACTGGCAGTGCATAAGTGTCCTTTCTCTTTGCATCCACACCAGCATCCACTGATTTTTGACTTTTTAATAATGGCTATTCTGACAGGGGTAAGGCAGTATCTCCTTGTGATTTTAATTTGCATTTCCCTAATGATTAGTGATGTTGAACATTTTTTTTTTCATATGATCTCAAACGAATAAGCAAGAAGAAAAACAAACAACCCCATTAAAAAGTGGACAAAAGACATGAAAAGAAGTTTTACAAAAGAAGAGGGGCCAACTTTGTATTTTTCTCAGCCTGTCTTTGTGATAGATTCCTAGAAGTAGGATTACTGGGTCAAAAGATGTGTGTATATATAATTTTGCTAGATATTGGAAAACTTACCACCAGTGATATTGTGTCATTGTGGTTTCCCACCAACAATGTATAAGAGAGCCTCTTTCTCCACAGCCTCTCCAACAGAGTATGTTGTCAAACTTTTGGATTTTTGCCAATCTGATAGGTAAGAAGTATCTCAGTATGGTTTTAATTACATTTTCTTTCATTGATGAATAAAATTGAGCATCTTATTTATGTTTGAGGGCCTTTTTATTCAATCTTCTGTGACCTGTATATTCATATCTCTTGTCCATTTTTGTACCAACTTGTCTTTTTCTTTTCTTGATTTTTTAGGAGCTCTGTGTGTGTTAGAGATAGATTATCTTTTCTCAATATAAATTGCTATTATCTTTTATCAATTTCTCATTTGCCTTTTAACTGTTTTTAGAGGCTTTTGCCATGCAAAATATATTTTGTAACTTAAGCTTTATAGCAGAATATATTAACTTTTTATTTTATTGCTTCTTGATTTGGAGTCATAGGAAGGGTTTCTCTGCCCTCAAGTTATAATTATATTCACTTATATTTTCTCCTAGTACTTTTTACTCTTATATTATGGGTCCATTTGGAATGTTTCCTGATGATATACAGTATAAAGTAAAGATTGACTTTCATATTTTTCCAAATGGCTATCCTGTTGTCCCAACACCGTTTATTAAAAAGTCAATATTTTTAAAAGGATTTAAGATATATTTTTAATTGCATACTAAATTTCTCTATAAACTTAAGGTTTTTCTGAAATTTTAATTATCTGCTAAGGTTTGTTTATATATGAATCAATATCACATAGCCTTGTTTATAGATGTTCCAAGTTGTTTTAATTATAACAGTACTATCTCCCAAATATTGCCCTTTAGTTTTTCAGAGTTTTACAGATGATTCTTCCTTATTTCTTTTTCCATGTGACCTTTAGAATTAACTTGTTTAACTCCATAAGAAAATTTGTTGATAATTTTATTGGTATTATGTTTAATAGCAGTTGGCTTAGAGGGTGTTGACATCTTTATGATGTTGCAACTTCCTATCCAAGAACAAGGTGTGTGTTTTCATTTGTTAAATCTTACGTGTCTTTCATAGTATTGTCAAGTAGTCTTATATATAATTGGTACAAATTTTTAAGGTTATACCTAGCTATTATATATAAATATATATATAATTACATTATATAAATATATAGCTATAATATATAAATATATAATATTTAAAATATATTCTATAATATATGTGTTATATATAAATATTTATTTATATATATATATATATTTTTGCTATCACAAATGGGAGCTTTTCTTCCATTATATCATTCCTAACTGGTTATTCTTTATGTTGGCAGGTAACTGATTTTTGCATTTTGTTGTTACAGACTACTACTTTATTAAACTCTTTTATTGTTTAGTGAGGTTTTTTCATTAATTCCTGTGGGGTTTCCTGGTATACAATTATATCATCTGCAAATAGAGATTGTTTTATTTCTTTCTTTCTATCTCCAAGCACCTACATTTTTTTCTTATCTAATAGATTGAATAAACCTCTAACATATTGTAAAAATAGTAGCAATAGTAGGTACCATTTCCTTATTACTATATATTTATGTTACAAAAATATGTAGGTGTTTCTATGTTATTAAGTGCTTTTATTGGGAATGAAGGTTATTTTCATTTGGCATAAGAATTCATAAGAAAGTTTGGTATGAAATTTTTCTTTGTGTAGTCTTTATGAGGTTTTTGTTAATCAGTATTACACAGGCATTACAAAAATAGCTTGAAATTATTTGATCTTTAAAATTGAAAATATTAGAAGAATTCCTTTTTGAAATCATCTGGATCTGGTTTCTTCTTACAGGGGAGCTCTTGAAACTTTATTTCTTTTGTAGTAATTGATATTTTTAGACTTTCTATCCCTTCTGGAGTCAGTTTTTATATATCAAATCCTACAGTTATCCATTTCATCTGGGTTTTTAAATTTATATCATTGAGTTGAACAAATCATTTCTGATGATTTTTTAAAAAATGTTCTCTGGTTTGATGGTTACTTCCACCTTATAATTTATTTTGTGTATTTGTTCTTCTCTTAGAAAACTTAGATGGCTAGTGGTTTCTTTAGTTTGTTGATTCTTTTCCTGAAGAACTAACTTAAATTTTTAACTTAGTTCTTCTAGTTTTCTGCTTTCTAATTCATTTAGTTATACTTTTAGCTTTATTAAGTCCTTCCTTCTGCTGGCAGTTAACTTTGTAGTTCATTCTCTAGCTTTTTGAGTTGATATTTCATGTATTTATTTTCATTTCATAATACAGATAATTAATGCTCAGAATTTTCTCAAAGCAGTCCTAAAGGACTGCTTTGTCTCATAGATGCTGATATATCTTAGTTTCATTATCATCATTTCCTAAAAATTCAGCAATTTCACATTTTATTTTCCTTTTTATTCAAGAGTAGTTTCATAGTTTAATTTTCAAGTTGGAAGGGCATGTTTTGTTTTTTGTTTATTATTAATAAATACTTTTTGCCTTGGGTCAGAGAATACTGCTTGTATTTCAATTATTTTTGGAACTTATTAAAGTTTTCTTTGTAGCCTAATATAATTTTAGCTTTTAAAATGATCCTTATATACTTTATTTACTCTTATTAAGATAGAAGGTAAAATATTATCTCCCTATATCTATTTATCTTCTTATAACCTATATTTTCTGCTTAATTAAAACTTTGATCTGTTATCTACTGCCTAAGTACTCATATTTATTTACTTCTATTGTATGCACCATAGTTTTTGTGTTATAAAGTTTTGATTCATTTAATCTTTTGGGAGGATTGAATTGTATCCCATCTAATATCAAGATCATGACCCTTGGTTCCTTTTTATTTTCACTTATTTAATATATCTTTTCCCATTCTTTATTTTAAACCTCAGAATAACTTTGCTGTAGTTCTCTATTTTATATAGTCTACAATTAGATTTTACTTTATGAGCCGATGTGAAAGTATTTTTAGTAGGTGAATTAAGTCAATTATATGTTTGATTCAACTTCTGTTATATTGTTTTATATTTCCTGTATATCGAATGGTTTTTTTTCTTTGCTATTTATTTATTGACTTACTGAATTTCCTTTGTTTTTAGGTATTTTGTATTTTTGTTCTGGTTGTTAGGTTTATGTATACTTCATCAACTCTCTCTTTAGAAACTGTTCATATCCTACTCTGAGTGGTTAGTGAAGTTAGCTAGTACCTTTAATGTTTGCTGACCACCCTCCTCCAATTTCAGCCACTGGTATTATCTTAGTGTTAAACTTTGTAGTATTAAATCTGCTTAAGCTTTGACTACTTGGTTTGTCTGAACCAAACGATATCAATTTACTTCCAGCAAACCCCTGTGAGGTAATTGTCAGCTAATAATAAATTCCCATGACTATTCTTTTCTCTTCTTATTTTTATAATACATTGTTAGAGCTGATAATACTTACATTCTTTTTTCTGTCACCGCATCCCCCATT
This sequence comes from Microcebus murinus, assembly GCF_040939455.1. Lineage (NCBI taxonomy): Eukaryota > Metazoa > Chordata > Mammalia > Primates > Cheirogaleidae > Microcebus > Microcebus murinus. The sequence goes on along the minus strand of NC_134108.1, from coordinate 13,764,055 downwards.
TGTAGTGTTAACTCTGTCATTAAATATATTTAATGTCCACCTTCCTTTAGACCATATGCTGGTGATTCTCTCTTTCTCTTATTTTTTTTATTTTTTTATTTTTTTTGGTTGTCTGGAGCTTTTGTCAGGAAGAGCTTGTGAGAATACTTTTTTCTTTGGTTGAAAAATATTCATAATTCCTTTTCTCTGTCCTTTCTGCTGCAAAGTTTGGCTGCATTCAGAATCTTTGGCTCATATTTTTTCTCAAGTATTTTTAAGTGATTGCTTCATTGTTTCATAGTGTAAAATGTTGCTGTCAAAGAGCTCGCTGGCAGTCTGATTTTCATTCCCTTATTAGTGATTTGAACTTTTTGTCAGAATGCCCCATTTTTTTTTTTTTTACTTAAACTGAAATTACAATAATTTTATTAAGATATGTCTCTGTGTTGACCATTTTAGGTCACTTTTCCTAGGCATGTGGTATTTCTTTTCAGTATGCAGATTGAAATCTTCTTTTACTTCTGACTCTCTTGATTTTTATAGTTTTAAATAATTGGTTTGCCACATTGCTTTGATTTTCTTGTTCAGAGGCCCTTTGATACGTACAAAGGATACCCATGACCTATCTTCTACATGACTTTCCCTTAAATCCTTTTATTCTTTTGCATTATTACTCTTTTTCTTCCCACCCTTTATTCCCCTCACTGTGCCATCCATAGTCGATGTGCTATGCTCTGTACAATTTAGTCTATATTCTCAATGTTTTTCCTTCTTTTGATATTTATTCCTAAAGTGTCTCATCTCTTGTTTTATTTTCTTCTATTGCCTGACCATATCATTTCTGAGTTTTCTATTTCTGCACTTGATCTTAGCCAAAAGGCCGAGAAGCGATTGAGTTTTCTATTTCTGAAATGTGCAACTAACTCTCTTTGAAAGCTTTGACCATTTTCTTCAGTATTTTTAATTCATTCTGAAATAATTAGGCTACAGTTTTCATCTGCTTTGTTGACAGCAGTACCACGAAGAGCTGAATTATCAAAGTAGGCCTACATGAATCACAGATTTAGCCATACCAAGCTTTTACTAACAACCGGCAAAGAACACAAGCTAGAAAGGGATATAAACAAACACCATCATCCATCATTGTAAGGACTCTGAACCATCACATGCAGATTTCAAAGGATTCTTCTTCTTTTTTGCAATGTGTTTTGATTTCTGGAGTGATAGATGATTGCTAACTATGTATATGGCATAAATTTGCTTAGAGTAAGCCAAGGGTTTGATACTCAGTTTTTATATTTTATGGTCATGAGATAGAAAGCCTCTGAGATTATTTTTTATTTTCTAGCAGCTGCATCCCATAAAATAAAAAATTCCAGTTTTTTTTTTAATCATGAGCAATTTAGACAGAGATTCTTAGATAAGAACTTCCTTTGTTATTGTTCAACCCCAGCAAATGCTTATAAGAAGGTCAAGTTAATCAATATACAAAAACCAAATCTATTTACATAGCAACAAATATAAAGCATTATAAATATATATAATTATATGTACCTTAATGTATAATTATACATACGTTATAGTAGCAATCAAAACTACACTGTATTTTAGAATAAATTTAATAGAGAAATTGCAAGAGCTTTATAGGGACAAGTATAAACCTCTTTTGAAAGACATTAAGGTCATGAAGCATTAAAAAGAAAGCTATACCATGTTTATGGCTAGCAAGATTCCTGATTGCAAATATATCAATTCTCTACAAATTGGTCCATAAATTCAATGCATTTCCAGTCAAAATCTTTAGCTCATCTAAAATTTATATGGCAAAGGTAAAGTCAAAGGATAGCCATATTCTCCTGAAGACTAAAATTAAGAATGGGAGATGGGCAAAAATTATAATTAAGTTATAAAATCATAAAGCTATAATAATTAATATGATGTGGTATTGGCATAGAAATAAGCACATTAACTAAAGAAATAGAAGAGTTTGGAAGCCAACCTTACATTATGAAAAACTGACTTTTGTCAGAGTAAACATTGAGATTGCACGGGAAAGGAGAAGCTAGTAAATTAATGGTGCTGAGACAATTGGTTATCTACATAGAGAAAAGTCTGGTCCTACTTTATACCATGTGAAAAAATTAATTCCATGAGAATGAAGGACTTCATTGAGAGGCCTAACTAAAACTTTTGCAAGAAAATATAAGAAAATGCCTATCTCAGGTTGTGAATTATGTCTTAAACAAGGCAGAAAATGTATTAACCATAAAAGAAATATGGATAAAATCAATCTCCTTAAAATTAACAACTTTCACAAAAATAGGTTGCTGGAGAGATGGGTGTTTATTTTTATTATCATTTATGAAATATATGGTGTATATCATCAAAATTCTTTTGTAGGAATCAAATATTACCCTAAAAACATAGAAAGGAAAGAGAAAACCACGTACATGGCTCGTAATGGCATTCCTTTTACAGCGATCATCAACCAAGTCAGGAACCTGCATCACTTTTAAGTTTTTTGAAATGTGAATTGAAAATACTTGTGGAGGGCCCTCATAGATGCATTTAGAAATGGTATGTTCTGGAAAATGGAATTGAAATGTTTTAGTAAGAGTCATGGGCCCAATCCTTGAAATAGATGTTTGTCGAGTTTTCTATAGCATGTAATTACAACACAATAAGACTCAAAAGCATTTCAATAAAGTGTGGGTGGAAAAGAAGCATCCTGCTTCAAGGGCTTCATTAGTTTTCTGCAGACTGGAGCTCTCCAGGCCGTGGGGAGGAACCTTGTTTACCTTGGTGCAGAATCAATTTTAGCCATCACTGAGGTCTGGGGGGCGGGGGTCCGGGTAAAGCTTAAAGTCCTTGGGAATATGCTGGGTGGGGAAAGAAAAGATAACAATATTTTTCTAAAAGCCCAGAAATGGGCTCGCTTTGTTTACCAGTCATTTCTGGGATAATGTATTGTGGTGCCAATCGCTGATGAAATGGTAGGGTTGTACTTTGGTCCCTACTTTACTTCTGTCTGTTAAAGAAGCTTCTGGTAAATTAGAACAATGGCATCGGCTCAGTTTAGTGCTGTTCTGTTAGACTTAGGATATAATTTCTATGTACACTGGGGCCTGAAGCTTTGGAGATATTTAACTGGGGGAGGGAGAGAGAGAGTGAGAGCACATGCAAGAGAGAGAAAGAGATAAAAACAAACAACAAAACAAAAACCAGAACACTGCCCTTACGATAGGATGATGAGAAAGACGCATTTATCCATAAAAGACATCTAAATAATCTCTTATTCCTTTGCTGAAGATGTCAGAATAAATGACTGCAAAGATAAATTTCCTCTGGTTGGAGTAGAAAGGATTCATCTGGTCTTTGAAGTCACAGGGACAATATTTAGCCTTCCTATTAATGAAGCTTAGTTGGTTTGTCTTAATTTTTATTTCAGTTAATACTAAACATTCATGAGCTATTCTTCTCTTAACTATACTGCATTGCCTAAAAAAAAAAAAAAAAAAAAAAAAAAAAGAAGCCTTAAGGTCAATCCTTCTAGAATATAAAGGTAAGTTTTAAGTGATGATAATTTGGTAATATGTGTGATACTTGTGGTCCATAGTGTGCTTCCTACACAGTTTCTCAATTATCCCTGGAACAGTTCTTTAAAGATATTAAGGTAGACATTACAATGCATATCTTTCTGCTGGAAAAATGAGGTTTATAATGGTTAAGTTAGCTGCTTACTATTGCAAGGCTAGATAGTGGCAGAAATCAAGATTTTCACCCTAATTTCAATGCTTTTTCACTTCACCGTTTATAATGGATGCTGATTAATAATATCAGCATTTTCCTAGGCACTGGGAATATAGAGAAAAACATGACACAATGCTGTCTCTGAGCGTGTGTAATTTATTGGGTGCTGGGGAAACAGTTACACATCTAGGCTTATGATATCAATAAAAACTAGGTAACTGCCAAGTGAAGGGTAGAGGCGGAAAGCGCTATCTGTGGGTGTGTGGCTAGCCCAGTCCTAAGCTTGGGGGCAGTGCCAGTGTGGAGTCGTGTCTGGGGAAGCAGAAGGGATAATCACTGTGAGCAGATGAATGTTTCACTACAAGGAAGATATAAGAGCTGTGGAATCTTTCATCCGTGAACCTGGTACCAAGCTCCCGAGTCTTATTCCCAGGACTGGCACCAAGCACGGTGCCAGTGAACAGACTTTGGAACTTGTGGAAAAGAGAGCTGTAGGAATTTTCAAAGCCTCAGTACAGTAACAGTTTGAGAATCAACCAGGGCATGCTACACTCCACACTGGACTGGTATTCGAATGCCCTGGTGATGGGGGAGTCCCAGAGCAGGCCTCTTAGGAAGGCTGGGCATGGGATCAGACACGGTGGGGACCAGAGGTGTGCGGAAGTGAAGCTAACGGCAGAAGGGGTGGTTGTGGAAGGGCTGCTCAGTGTGATGTTTGGGCCCAGGCTTTGCAGATAGACTGCAGGTCTGCTACCAACTATGGTGTGACTTTGTGTAGTCACATAATCTCTTTGTGTCTCAGTTTTCTTTCCAATTTAACAATACCTCTATCATGGAGTTGTATAAGAATTCAATGATTATATTGTCAGTACTGAGACTACACTGATTAGCACAGAGTAAAAACTCAATAGACGTTAGCTTTTGTTGTTTTTATATTACTATTGCTAGAGTTGGTACTAGAGCTAAATTGCATCTTGGCCTAACTTACAAGGTTTATTGGTGCTGAGATGAAGAAAAGAGTAATATTAATAGTATTTTCAGAAGTTTGGTCACTAGAAATGGAACTTAGTAATTAAAGAAAAAGAGTCAACATTTTTACCTTCTTGTAGAAGTTAGTAATTCTACAAAATGTTGATTCTGTATTTGACTTGTCATATGGGAGGCTTTTATTTTCCTATGTGTACTTATGAAGTCACTGAATCATTATTTTAGAACTGGAATAACATCTGACCCCTAGACCAGTACTTTTCAAATTGTGTTCTGTGGGACTTCTCATGGGGGTGGCTGGAGGGTTGCTTTGAAGGAAGGAGGAGGCAGTGGGGCTCTGGGACACCCTGAGCTCTTCCAGAGCAGAGGCATGTTGGTTCTGTTTCGTAATTGGAGTGCTACATGTCGTTTTATTTATTAAGAGGATCTCACTTCTAAAGATTGGCTGAAAACTACTGATTCAATCCAGCCTTTTTATTTGCATACGAGGCAATAGAATTCCAGAAAGATTGGGTGATTTTTCTAAGGTTGCATACCATTCACTGAATGAGTGGGACCAAGAACACAGGTCTACTTCTTCCTGGTCCAGTGCTACTGACTAGCTACGTAATGCTGCCTATTGCTGCACAATGCAAGTTTCCTGCACTTTTCAGATTTTAGCATCATCAAAAGAAAAATTTAAAAATATACTTCAAATCAGCAACTATATGAAAGAGCTTCAAAATACAAATTAATATGTAACTTGCTGGATAGATGTTCACTTCCCCCACCCCATCAGGAATAACTCGAGGTTATTTGCTCTTCTTCAAATAAATACTATGTTTGTTTTATATATGTATTTTCATTTGACTAAAACTTAGATTAAGAAGCATGAAATGAAGTTAGAAAGTAGAAATTATATGGTAAACTCAAGGCAAAAATTGTCTGTAAATAATAGAAGACAAAATAAAATGAAGGAAGGACACAAAAGAACTGCAGAAGAGTTGTAACTTTAAAGAAAGAGTTATTCCATAAAACAGGATTGTTTTCATTGTGAGCTAAGAAGTCCTACCATGTTCTATTGCTCACAAGCCTAGTTTGTGAACTGGCTTCCAGAGAAAGCTGTTATTCTCCTAACAGTTGCAGCTCCAACTGTAGTATGAAAGGGCTGAAGATTCTAAAAGGAAGGCAGCATTTGGGTCACTTATAATTCTACTTTTTCAAAGATTCTGCATTGTTTGGCACAGTGTTTTGCATTTATTGATCTCCTTACTGAACTTCAAAACTGTAACACTTTTTCCTAGCCATAAAACCAACCATGAAAATCACTGCCTCTTGCCCTAATGAGAACCACTTTTAAAATTTGTCTTCTAAAAATGGAGTCTGGAATACCTCAAACATTTTTGTCACTCAGGCCTCAGTTCAAATACCCCTCCTCAACAACAAGCTAACTAAAATTGCCCCCACCAACTTGCCTTCTACTCCCTATTTTATTTTCTAGTAGTACATACTACAACCGGAGAGTATCGTGTTTATGCATTTACCTGTCTCTTATCTGCTACCACTTTACTGTAATCTCCAGGCAAATGAGGGAACCAAACTAACTAGCAAAGTGCTTAGGTCTAGTGAGCGCTTGATAAATGCTAATTGAGCGAGTGACTCTAGAATCCCTGTGAAAAGTCAATGTGAGAATTCATTAGTTTAGTTATTGGAATTTTAACACTCTATACTAGAAAAATATCACTTATATTAAAGGATAGTGAGTAGATTAAAGTTTTATATAAAAGGAATAAGGAAAGAAAGAAAGACATTGTTTTGTCTTTAAGCATTTCAATGAATATGATTGCTCCATTGTAAACAATTTGTGGTGCATTTTATTTGGGATTTTGTGTGCACAAGAGCTGTTACCAGTGGAATGTCCTGGTTAAGAAACGTGAGTTTTATTTTCTTCCTGCTATAACGACTTAGAGAAATTATTCCCCTGTGCGTTCCTTGAGGACAGAGTCTGATCTTTGCAAAACACAAATCTTGGTCACTCTTCTCTTAAAACTGCTCTGACCTCTGTTGGCTGAGGGGATTACAACCACCTTCCTGTGGCCTGTAGCCTCTGCATGTGCTGCTGACTCAACCCCATCCAGTGCCGCGTGCGCCTGGGTCACCGGGGTCCAGGATGTTGACCTTCTTTCAGTTTCTCAAACTTCTCAAGCACTTTCTTTTTTTTTGCTTCCAAGACCCACACACATAGTTTCTCTCCTTGGCATATTCTTCCGAATTTTTTTCCTAGCTAATTCCCAGTTCTTTAGTTTGAGATTAAATGTCACTCACTGATGGAGGGCTTCTGGGAACACCCACCTGCCCCCTTATCTAAGCTGGTCCCCTTGCTATACTTTCTCATAAGGCTCTATGCTTTTTCTTCTTGACATGTATCACAATTAGTAGTTTTATTTTATTTTATCGTTGTGTGTGCATGTGTATTTAACGCCTGCTTCCTTACCAAACCGTACACTGCAGGAGGGTGAGCCTGTGCCTGTGTTGCTCATCGTTAAACCCTCAGCACTTAGCTCAGTGCCTGGAACATACTAGATTCTGACTCAATAAACACTTACTGAATGAAGAAATGAATGAATAAAATTGATCTTTGTGTCCCTAGCACCTAGCACAGAGTCTGGCATATATAATGGGCTTTAAAAATAGCACTCAACTAAAATCAGGTTAATGTACAAATAAAGCATTATATTTTCTATACAGAGAAACAATGATTGGTATATCAAAAATAGAAACCCTGCTCTCACATATGTAGGATGGAACTCTCTCTGTTCATTCATTTACCTTCATTTGAGTTAACGGGGTCTGCTAATCTAAGTACACTGGAGAAAAACCACCTAATTGCTTTGTCTGTATAATTTCAAAACATCCAAATGAAAAGTAACTGAGGCATTCTTCCTCACCTTTTACACACTTGATGTGAGTATCTTAAAAGACAGAGTGAATCTCTTTTCTGCTGGATATTTGAGTAGACACAACCATTAGAGAATTTCCCCCTCCAGATTTTCTTTAGCTCTTAAACTATATAAACGGAACTCAAGTAGATCATTATCTATAGAAGTGCGGAATTCTATCTCTCTTTGGCAAACCATTCAAACTCAGAAGTGTGCTTTACACATTTTGGACAGAAGCATCTATAATAACCAACTTTAACCTCCTTTCTTGCCACTTTCACACCCAGAAGCATATGAAAAGAGGACATGTTGAGGCTCATTCTATTTACTCGACAGGATCTCTTGGCTTAAGAACTCTTTTGACCATCAGCCCCCTGATGTGAGAAAAATAAATAGCAAAGAGTTCCTGTAGACTTGTACTGCTGTGTGACAGGTAGCTTAATGGAGATAATTGGACACTGTATGACTAAGTATTTGAAGCTGAAATCTAGACATGTCAGATAGGTCAATCTAATATTTCCTATGTAATTTCCGCCCGCGTGAACACAGAGGGTGTGAATCCTTCTGGGTGAGTAACAGATGTATCAATTACCTGTCCTCTGTGGCCAGGGTCTGGAGGCAGGCTCACAACACCTCTTGCAAGGCTGAGGTCCACCTTTGGAGACCACAGTAAACAGAGAGGAGGAGGGAATGAGGGTCCTCTTGGCCTTGTGCCAGAGATATGCTTGGAGGACCTGGTAGGACCTTCATTCCGCAAGGGCTTGGATGTGGAATCAGATATGTGTGGACAGCCTGGGAACATGTGGCAGCCATTTCCACATTGTTTCTCAAACTCTCAGTGCAGATAGCCCTCGCTTTCTGTCTCATAGCAACTCTTTTCAAGGTAATGGACCAAGAATCATTTTCACTTGAAATCCAGTCCCTCAAAATGAATCATACAACATGGTTTTTTATCTCCATTCTCTTAGAATTACTCTAAGAAGATGATCCTCTGGCCACATTTTTAAAATTTCTTCTATTTGATTTTATTTTATTCCATTTGTCCTTTCATTCTCTAACAAAACACCACCCTCCCTAAGAGGAATGACTTTTTTTTTTGCTAGTTACTATGACATATTTTTAGCTCATTTGCCTTGACATGTAGCGTGTGACAGTTAAAGGTCACTAACATGTAAGCATAGATTTGGCCCAAGGTTGTTGGGTTTGCATGTTGACAGGTGGGCAGAAGGAAAGTTGGGCGTGAGAGACACACATGCTTCTTCTAGTGAGAGCATCTAGCCCCTGCCTGTGACCTTCACATGATGGCATTTGTTCTGAACAGCCTTCGGAGGAAAAGACCTCAACCTTGGAAGGTCTTTGAGGAATCAGAAACAAATGAGCCCTGAGTCATTCAGAACAGGCCATTTGTCAATTTGTAATCAGCCATTTCATATTGTCCTTTGTTATAATGACAGGGACCTTAGTCTCAGTGTCCTTAAGGTTCTACATTTCAGTTATTGGTTTCTTCCCCACTGGAGTAGATGTCACCCCTGGAAACTCCACCACCAGCAGTATCTTAAACTGGAAGCTCCCTTTCCAGGTCTGTAATCTCCACGGCTTCTGCTTCTCCCAGCCCTCATTCCTACCACCTACTTGCTCTTTGATACTTACTACCTTCTATTTATTTATTATAACAGTTTTCTGATTTCATTCTCCTCCCGGTCTATCCTAAGCCCCATAATTAGTCCCGGCAAAATTACCTTCTAGAATTTCTCTGCCCTCAACAGTTCTCCATGCCTAGAAAGTCAGTCTTCCACCTCGGGCCACATCCACTGTCTACTTTCTACACTTCCGTCCCCAGGCTACCCAGCACTGCTGGGAAAGAGCCGGGGTAGCATCTGAACCTGGCCCATATATCTATACTTATCTCCCCCAACTTCTCGAAACACCCCCACTGCTGCGTGTGCGTCTTTCCAGTGCCTTTCTCCCGCCCCCACTGCCCCTCGTATGTGTCCTGTCGGCCCATCTTTCTGTCAGGCTGTGCCCCTCAAGATGCTGTCTTTCTGTCCCTCTCTGCACTCACACACTCTCCCTGGGCAACCCTGAAATCTGTTTCTCCAGACACAAATGCTCCTCTGAACTCCAGATCATAATTCTCTAAGGTCTCTTTGAATGTTCCCTTGCCACAAATTCTCTTCCACAGAGGATCCCTGTTTTCACTACCATAATGTGCTGAAATACCATATTTTTCCCTTCATACCACTAATTACAACTTTATTCCTTTTTTATTTCATTTTTTAAAAACTACCCGCCACCCACATATATTGTAAGCTTCTTTTGAGAAAGGCACATTCCTGTCCTGCTCATCACGACATTCTTATCCACCAGTGTGGGCATACAGTCGGTGCTCAAGGAGTTTGTCGGATGTGGGACAGTGATATACGGCAGGGACGGGCAAAGTATAGTCTGTAGGACAAATGCAATCTGCTACTGCTTTTGTAAATAAAGTTTTATTGGAACACAGCCATATTGTTGGGCACATATTGTTTCTGGCTGCTTTTGTATTAAAATGTCAGAGTAGAGTAGATGCAACGGAGACTATATGGCCCACAAAGCCTGAAATAGTTACCCTCTGGTCTGTTTTAGAAAAAGTTGGCTGCCGCTGATAGAAAGGACAGTCTCACAGCATAAAAGGCAAAGTATATAATCCAAGGGAGAAAAATGTAGAGATGGCGGGCTATCAGGGAAGTCTTGGAACCTACCTGAGCCTGGAAACATGGGGCGATGTGCAAGGGACGGTGGGGCCAGGTGGGATGGGATGTGGTAATCCAAGCCGACAGCGCAGCAAGTGTTCTGGAAAGTCTGCATCTGTTCAGAGTAATGTGCAGCATCACTTGGGAGCTGAGTGCTAAGGATGGACTAGAAGAGACTGGACGAGGGCCATAGATTGGAGGGCTTGTTAAGGAGCTTGTGTCTTAGCCCATCCCGGGGCCCCAACAGCTCTTTCAAGAAGCTTCCCGGGTCCTGCAGGGTCCAGCCTCGGGCCACCTTCCCATATTCTCTGCAAATAATATCACCTCCTTTTACTAAAAAAGTTAAGATAAAACTATTTCTAGTATTATCTTCTCAGACTTTCTGCATTTACCTTATTTCTTCTCTCATTCTTGAGTTAGAAAAAGGCATCCTTCCCCTCGGATCAGATTACCTCTGCACTCATCAGTTTTCCACAACTCTCTACTTCCCCCTGTCCTTCAGTCCCTCCCTTCAGTCTGTCCCCATCTACCAGCCTTTCCTTTTGACCTTTCCTCCTCCTGACTGCACCACTCTTCCCCGCCTGCCAGAGATGCAGCTCCCCAGGGTCCTTCCCCGGCCTGTTTCTCCCCTTTCTCGCCTCCTCTCTCTCCCTCTGTCTCTCTGTCAATCAATCTCTCTCTGTCTCTGTTACTCTCTGTCTCTTTGCGTTCCTATCTCTCTCAATCTCTTTCTTTCTCCCTCTCTCCCTCTCATAATCTCTCCCTTCCTCTCTGTCTCTGTCTCTCTCCCAGCTCTCTCTCCTTCTCTCTCAAAATCTCTTCCTCTCTCTCAATCCATCAATTTCTCTATCTCTATCAATCTTTTTCAGTATCTCTCCCTCAATTTCTCTCTCTCTCTTTCTCTCTCTCTCAATTTCTCTCTCTCTTCTCCATCTCAGTCTCTCTATCTCTCTGTCTCTGTTTATCTCTCATTCTCAATCTTTCTCTCAATTTCTCTCCTCTCTCCCCTCTGTCTCAATCTCTCTCACTCCCTCTCACTCTTTCTCCCTCTCTCACTCTCTTTCTCTCTCTCTCTCTCCATATCTCTCTTCCTCCATTGCCCCCTTCTCCCCTGATGAGCTCACTCCTTTTCCCAGTTTCAACTATTTCTCCTCGGATATTTCCATAAATCTCTACATCCAAATATTTTATGCTCTCTTGGGGGCAATGTGAATTGGTATAACCTTTTTGGAAAGCATTTTAGGATTACTTAGTACAATGTTAAATGTTTGTACTCCTTGACTCTGCTATTATATTTGTAGGATTTTTTTCTTAAGACTTTTGCAAATATAGAAAATATGCCTATAAGAATAATTGTACAATGTTTATTATAGCCAAAAACTGGAACTATATAAATGCCTATAAATAAGAGAGCACTGAAATAAATATGAACACAGCAAAATACTACACACCGATTTAAAAGATTATATATATATATATGTGTGTGTGTGTGTGTGTGTGTGTGTGTAAAGACAGGGTCTTGCTCTGTTACCTGGGCTAGAGTGTAGTAGTATGATCATAGCTCTCTGAAGCCTCAAACTCCTGGGCTCAAGCAATCCTCCTGCCTCAGCCTCCTGAGTAGCTGGGACTACAGGCATGGCCTACTACACTCAGATAATTTGCCTATTTTCTTGTAGAGATGGGGTCTCACTGTTTTGTCCAGGCTGGTCTACAACTCCTGGGCTCAAGAGATCCTCCTACTCAGCCTCCCAAAGTGCTAGGATTATAGGCATGAGCCACTGTGCACAGCCTAAAGTGAGGTATATTTTTATGTGCTGATTTAAAAGATACCCACCTTAGTAAGTGGAAAAAAGCTAGTCCAAATTGACACATTTAACCCTGTCCTCTCAGACCCAGATTTTCAGTTAGCTGCCTGTCATCTCTATTTAAGTAGTCCTATGAAATTTTAAACTTGATAATTTTGAAAGGAAGTTGTTTTCTTCTACTAGCAAATAACATACCCTCTGAATTTCCCTTTTTGTGCTAATTTCTCTCTTTCTTTTATCATCTTTCTAGTCATCCTGGCATACAATTTCAGAGGAGTCCTTAAATCCTTTTTTGTTTTCCCAACACTGTGGGTCATTCACCTAAATGTGTTGATTCTTCCTTCTCAAAGGATTTTTGAAATATACTTCTCTATAACTGTGGTTGCTGTCTCATGTCTTTTCACCTCTTCCTCATACCTGCAGTATCTTGTAGTCTCTCTCTCTCCCACACTCTCCTTTGCGCACTGATGCTTTGAGTATTAATTATACTCCAAAATTTATTTGATCATGTCACTCATTGATAAGTTTTTAATGATTTTCCTTTACGTATTATTTCTTGTATTATCTCATGTATTTTATTAACCACTCCTCACACTCTGATGAAGCCTTTTTCACTAGTTTCTGTTCTTAGAAATACAAAATTCTACCATCTGGATTACCCAGCACTCCCCACATGTGCTTTCTTTTCTCCCACTTCTTGGCCTTACTGGTACCATTTAATCTTCCTGGAATTTCCTTCCTCCTAACTTGACCAACCCTTTGCTCCCCACATCAAATGCTATATACTCATTTACACTTGTACTAATCATTCCAGTTGAAATGACTCAAATATATAAAGCATGGTGCTATGGAAATACTAGGTCATTAGATATGAAATGTCTGATTTCAAATCAAAAGTTTAGTTTATTGTATCTCAAACAAGAAGCAATACAATTAATCAAAGAATGCATTTAAAATATTGACACAGTCTTTGTCATCTTAATGGTAGCTTGTTTATGCCAACAGTGAAGAATCCTGGACAGCGAATGGTGATGAAATAGTGAAAGGTGTTTTAGCGAATGGTGCTGAAATAGTGAAAGGTGTTTTTCACAGCTTGTTGAGAATTGAATATTTTTCCTTGCAAGAAGTAGTCCAAAGTCTGGAAGAATTGGTAGTCAGTTGGTGTAAGGTCTGGTGAATACGGTGGATGACAGAGAGTTTCTAAGTCCAGCCTCTGTAGTTTAAGCAGCACCATTTGTGTGGCATGTGGTCAAGTGTTGTTTTGCAAGAGGATTGGCCTGTCTCTATTGACGAATCTTGGCTGTTTAATCATAAGCATCTTCATCATTGCATCCAATTGGATGCAGTAGACATCTGCTGCAATTGATTGACAATTGTAATTGATTGACAGTAGGTTTTATGAAGCTGTTGTGGATGCCACCGGCACTGGGCCACCAAACAGACAGCATTAGCTTTTTTTTTGATTTCAGCATATTATGGGGGTACAAATTTTAAGGTTACATATAATGCCCTTGCCCCCTCCCCCTCAAGTCTGAGCTTCAAGTGTGACCATCCCCCAGACAGTGTATATCTCATCCATTATGTATGTATATACCCGTCCTCTCCTCCCCTGTCCCACCTGCCCAATACCTGATAAATGTAATTCCTGTGTGTCCACTTAGGTGCTGATCAGTTAATACCAATTTGCTGGTGAGTATCTGTGGTGCTTGTTTTTCCATTCTTGGGATACTTCACTTAGTAGTATGGGTTCCAGCTCCATCCAGGAAAATATGAGATGTGCTATATCAGCATTGTTTCTTAGAGCTGAATAGTACTCCATGGTATGCATATACCACATTTTATTAATCCACTCATGTATTGATGGGCACTTGGGTTGTTTCCACAACTTTGCAATTATGAATTGTGCTGCTATAAACATTCAAGTGCAGGTGTCTTTATTGTAGATTGTCCTTTATTCTTTTGGGTAGATGCCCAGCAATGGGATCCAGCAGGATCAAATGGTAGATCTACTTGTATAGCTTTAAAGTATCTCCATATTTTGATTTCCACAGAGGTTGAGCTAGTTTGCAGTCCCACCAGCAGTGAAAGAGTGTTCCAACCTCTCCACACCAACATTTATTGTTTGGGGACTTTTTGATAAAGGCCATTCTTACTGGACATAAGTGATATCTCATTGCGGCTTTGATTTGCATTTCCCTGATGATTAGAGATGTAGAGCATTTTTTCATATGTTTGTTAGCCATTATTCTGTCTTCTTTTGAAAAGTTTCTGTTCATGTCCTTTGCCCACTTTTTGATAGGGTTGTTTTATTTTTTTCTTGCTGATTTTCATGAGTTCTAAGTAGATTTTAATTATCAGCCCCTTATCAGATGTATAGGATGGGAAATTTTTCTCCCATTTTGTAGGTTGTCTGTTTGCTCTCATGACTGTTTCTTTGGCTATGCAGAAGCTTTCTAGTTTGATCAGGTCCCATTTATTTATTTTTGTTGCTGCTGTGATTGCTTTTGAGGTCTTCTTCATAAATTCTTTGCCTAGGGCAATGTCTAGGAGACTGTTTCCAACGTTTTTCTTTAGAATTCTAATAGTTTCATACCTTAAGTTTAAGTCTGTTACCCAGCATGAGTTGATTTTTGTGAGAGGTAAAAGGTGTGGATCTTGCTTCAGCCTTCTACATGTGGCTATCCAATTTTCCCAGCACCATTTATTGAATAAGGATTCTTTTCCCCAGTGAAAGTTTTTGTCTGCTTTGTTAAAGATTAGATGGCTTTATGAGGATGGTTTTATATCAAGGTTCTCAGTTCTGTTCTGCTGGTCAGTGTTCCTATTTTTGTGCCCATACCAAACTGATTTAATTACTACAGCTTTGTAGTATAGTTTGAACTCTGGCATATTGGTACCTCCCATTTTGTTTTTATTGCCTAGAATTGCTTTTGATATAGGGGTCTTCTCTGCTTCCAAACGAAGCGTAAAACTATTTTTTGTAAATCTGTGAAAAATGATGGGATTTTTAATAGGGATTGCATTGAATCTGTAGATCAGTTTGGGTAGTATATTTGATTTTGGACTGTGTTTCAGCACTTTATCTTTATGCAGTCATTGTGATTGTCAAAAAGTATCTATTTTTATCACATATAACAATACACTGTAGTAATGGATCGCCTTTATGTTGTGACAGCAAAGAAAGGCAAGTTTTGAGACTATTTTTCTTTTGGCATTTGTTTAATTTATGTAGCACTTATCTATCTAGCTTCTTTACCTTGTTGATTTGTTTTAAATGGTCTAATATTGTTGGAATAGTAGCGTCAAAACTTGTTGTTAATTTATGTATAGGTTGAGATGAATTCGCTTCCATTACAATTTTTAGTTTATCGTTATCCACAGGTTTATCATTGATCTCAGGTTGTCCACATGGCTCATTTTTAAAATTAAAATTGCGAGAATGGAACCTCTTAAACCATCAATGTACTGTGTGTTCATTAGCCACATCTTTTCCAAACACTTTGTTGATATTTTGAGTTGTCTGTGTTGTATTGGTTTTATGACAGAACTCATATTTGAAAATAATATAAATTTTTGACTTATCTATTATTGTATAAAAATTATTCTAAAAAATTTGAAAGATAAAACCTGTACTCGAAAGAATGAGGATGTACCTTTACAATAAAAATAAAACAAGAAATGTTAAAATGAAATGTCACAGATATTAACTGTCCAACTTAGTACTTAAGGAAATCAGACATTTCATACTTAATAACCTAATACATTTGCTACTCGCCTTTGGTCATTCGGTAGGTGAATGACAGAAGATAAGTATGTCTTTGCATCCTAAAGTGGTTTTGTATTTCCATGTGTCGGGAATAAGTTAGGATCAGGGGGAAACAGATATCCCTAAAATTTCAGCTGCTCAACACAATAACAGTTTAGTTCTTATTCAGGTCATTGTCTGCTGTAACTGTCTGCCTTTGTAGGCGACCTTCCCATTCAAGGACCCAGAATCCTTCTTACTTCTAGCTGTGCCCTCTACCAGATCCTTGAAGTGCTCTAGATCCAGGTAGTGGATGGGAAAAGGACTGGGGAGGACACATCTGTTTCTCAACTACCTCGTCTCAGAGTTGGTATAAACGGCTGCCACTCGCTTTCCATTGGCCAGAACCCAGTCTCGTGTCCACTCCAACCTGCAAGAGAGGCTGGGAAATGTTGTCTATGAGGGAACTCAGGAGGACAAAAAAAGGTGTTTTGGTGAACACAGAAGTCTTTGTCACAGTCTGCAGTTCCGGTTACCAAATATCCATTCATCCCACATGCAGAACATGCTCTGCACCTTCCCAGGGGAGACAGTGACATCCAGCCACAGCATCCAGCTCAAAAGTTTTCTCAGTGATGTGCAGTCGCAGCTCCTCCGGGTTTGGCAACCCCACCCGACATACACACCCAATGTCCAATGGCAACGCAAGGGCAAACTACCTGCAGTACTAACTTCCACTCAGAAAAAGGGAAGAAGGGAAGACTCACTATGGCTCTTCCATAGCAGTTATGAAACTCTGTTGGGCAGACTTGAGGTGGCCTCTAGTCAGAGGGGCTGGAAGGAAAGTTCTTTGATCGGTCCCTCATTCTGTTCTCTGGGAAAAACTAACTTTCTGTTCTTCTCTTCACCTGCTGAGGTTCTTTCTTTCAGTTTTTCTCCTTGGCCACATCTAAAGTGGATGCTGGGAAGCTTGTCCTTTTGATGGACTATACAGCGTTCACAGCACTTTTTGCTAGTGGACATGTGGGCTAAGCAAGGGTTGGAGACTTAAACAATCAAAAACTTTGTTTTTTTAGTTCAGGCTTTGTGTTTTCAGTATAGTTATATAACTTAGGCAGTATAGTTGTCTCAGAAACACAGGAGGCTTCTGTTCTGTTTGCTTCTTGTCAGTTCCATCTGCTTAAATCCACACCTGGAGTCCTTTCCTAGACACAGTTCTCCAGGCTGGTATTCTTTCTTTAATTATTATTATTTATTTTTTTAATTGACAGATAAAAATCGTGTATGTTTATGGTGTACAACATGATGTTTTAAAATATGTATGCATTGTAAAATGGCAAAATCAAACTAATTATGCATTACTTCACATAATTATCATTTATTTGTGGTGAGAATGCTTCAAATCTACTCTTGGTAATTTTTACATATGTAATACATTGCCGTTAACTATAGTCACCACGTTGGAAAATAGATCTCTTGAACTTATTTCTAACTGACATCTCGTACCTGTCTTAGTTTAATGTTGCTAGAACAGAATATCTGAAGCTGGGTAATTTATAAATAAGAAAGGTTTGTTTAGCTCCTGATTCTAGAGACTGAGAAGTTCTAGAAGCATGGTGCTGGCATTGCTCAGCTCTGGCGCATCATCACGTGATGGAGAAGGTCAAAGGGGAGGTGTACACGTGCACAGAGGAAAAACTCAAGGGCGTCCTGGCTTTATAACAACCCGATCTCTTGGGAATATTCCCACGAGAGCTAATCCAATCTATTGAGAGAGAGAACTCACTGCAGGTAGAATGGCACCAAGCCACTTACAAGGGATCCACCTCCATGACCCCAACACCTCCCACTAGGCCCCACCTCCCAGCAGCACCACACTGGGGGTCAAATTGCAACAGGGGTTTTAGCAGGGACAATACCCTTAGCAGTATCCTTTGACTAACATGTCCCCAACCTCCACCATGCCCCATACAGCTCCTGGTAACCACTGTTGTACCCTTTGCTTCTATGAAATAGACTATTTTGCATGCCATCTATGAATGACATCATGTGGCATGAGTCTTTCTGTGCCTGGCTTATTTCACTTAACCTAATGTCTTGTAGGTTCATCTATGTTGTTGCAAATGACAGAATTTATTTCTTTTTAAAGGTTGGATAATATTCCATTGCATATATATACCATTTTCTTTATCCATTTGATAGACACTCAGGATAATTCCATGTCTTGGCTGTTGTGAATAGTGCTGCAATGAACATGCAGTGCAGAAATCTCTTTAACATACTGATTTCATCTCGTTTGGGTATATACCCAGTATTGGGATTGCTGGATCATGTGGTAATTTCATTTTAAATTTTTTGAGGAACTTCCATACTGTTTTTCATAATGGCTGTACCGATTTTCATTCCCACCAGCAGTGAGCAAGGGTTCGCTTTTCTTCACATTCTCATCTACAAGCTCGATACTGCTTCTTCATCCTTTATCCTTTCCCTTGTCGTTTATCAGTCACTCCCTTGAGGCTGTTTGAAACAATAGGCTTGGATGGAGAGATAATACCCTTTTGGTGTTGCCCTTTGGCACAAGATGAATTACTTTGTAAACTGAGAACTTTTACTGGGCCTTTCGTGCTCAAGACCTTTTTCAGTTTCATCTCTAAATATTTCATGGCCAGAAACAGTTGTTTCTTTCTCCAAATTTGTAAGACCATTTATCTTTGGTCTTTCTCTATTCTCTTTCATTTCTGCTAGAGGACCATGTAATTCTTGTCTGAGATCACCTGTTTCCTGCAGTACCTTAGTGGTGGCAGCCTTAGTGCCCCCTGCACACTGTCATTGTGACCACATCCCCAGGTACGTGGTCTACCTACCTTCCATGTTATTTCAGAGCAGATATCTTGCAGTGTTGTAGCAGTGCTCCCTATCTTGCCATATCTGTTTCCTTACTACCTGGCATTAAGGAAGTGAACATTTTGTATGGCAATACTCCACTTCCAGTACGGGTCTGTTTATTATTCCACATGGGCTAACTGCTTTATCAAACCATCCTATACCAATGGCTTAATTCTTTCTATTCAACTTGCAGCCCGATGTGGATGGTTCTGTCGGTGTACTCATTCAGACACTCAAAGTTTAATTGGTTCAAGATCACACAGTTAGTAAATACTGGCATCAAGATTTGAACCCAGGCAGCTGGACTTGAGTCCGGTTTTCCTTTCAAATTTTGCATCTTTCAAGATATATCACCTATGATTTCCCCTCTTCAGCACTTTCTTCCATACGTCAAAGAGTTCTGTATGTAAACCTCTTGATCATAAATATTTATGGAGTCCCAGCATTTTAGAGCACACGCTAAGGGATTTTGTAGCATCAAAGGTAGAGAAGCTCTTTAAATACATCTGATCTTGCCACTATTGATTTTGAACAGCATCTTAATTTATAGCTTGTTGTTCTAACCACATTGTACTTTTCTTCAGGACAGCTAAATTAAATGTCATATGTTGATCTCTTGGGTGTTCTCAGTTTACGAGAAATGGATTTTCTCCATTTATCAATTTCCTTTTATACAAAGAGACGCTAATGGGTAACTTCATTTTGTAAGTCACATTTTGAAGATATACAAGTGCAGGTTTGGTCAGCACATGCTCATTAGAGTTATTTATTTCCTCTGTAGAGGAAGAGATACCTCAGGGCTTCTGAAAAACAGGCTTTCATTTTTTATAGAGGAGAAACTTCCAGGACATGCCGTGGGCATGGGCTCTTTCAAGTCCTGTTCCTTCCCCCATTACTTACGTGCCAATGAACTACATTTGAAGAGGGTAAGTAGCAGCAGAACAAGGTTCCCCACAAGGGGATTTTGAGATGCTCTGAAAACCAGACTGATATAATCTGGGGAAGAGTCCCTCCTTGCAGGCTGTCACGTCTCACAGTGGGAGTCGCAGGCTGGTCTGCTTGGCGAACTGCTTCTCTTGATCTACAACGGAAGCTGGGCTTCTTTTAGAAGTGAATCTTGTCTTGTCATACCCTATGTGTTCCTCAGCCTCAGGAGCTCCTGAGGATTTAGACTAGCTCCTAGCTTCATGGATTTAGACTAATCTTGTCTTATCATAATAACGTCACCTCAGATTCTTAGGAAGCACCCCACTTCTGACGCCATCGTTCATCCATTCCTGAAATTGAGTTAAATGCTCTTGGCTGATTTGCTCCTTACAGTTAGTATGAAATATTTTGGTGGGACTTTGGAAATGAGGCCCTGACCACGATGCATAATGACCTCAGTAGACAATGAAGGGTTCCTTTGCTTCAGGCAGGTGACAAGTGTCTATCTAATCTTCAGAGTCCACATAGATCTGTACCAGATTGTAGGTGGACAAATCACATTTTCCCTGGGTCACATGGCAAGTCTTTTCCACTTCGTAGTCATGCTAGTGAGAGACCCACAGGTACCACATGATCAGCCAGTCATTGAGATTCAGGCACCATCTTAGTGCTTTAGCAAAAATATCACTGGAGCCATCAAAGTACATAATTTTATTTCTGACACAAATAGTGGATTGGTTGATTAGCCCAATTGAGTTGTTCCCATAGGAAAAGATAGTGACTTTATTCTCATGGAGATGTCAGCATAAACTTCTTCTAGCCTCTTGCAGCACTGCTTGGAACTGCATTGAGTATCCCCCCAGAGGCCTTCAAAGTTCAGACTCACACCACCAAAACTTGAAGCACGTATGTTTGCATGGAAGTCAGGCTCCAGAGTCCCCCTGTTGTAACGTCTCTGTGATGAGCAGTCAGTGCATGCCTCCTCCACAGCCCCTAAAGGAAAACACGCGGAGACGCACACACAGAGTGAGGACTGAATTGAGAGTTTGGGGTGTGCACCATCCCCATGGGCACAGTGTACGGCTCCTAATGTGTCCTGCACAGCAAGCATTGTACTGTCCACAGGTCATAATTGCTAGTTAGAAATAACAGGAGATCCAGTGAGAAGATGCTGAGAAAAATACACTCTTGATGGAAGAGTTAATCACGAGCTCCTTATGGGAAAATGTGGGAGACTGTTGAAAAGGAACAAGAAGAAAGGAGAATTGTTAAGACGCCACTTTCTCAGTTTCTGAGCTGAACTTTTGCTAGCAGCAGGTGCCGGCGTGCTTCCTCCCACATGGAGGGCCCCCCCTGCCGGCGTGCAGTCTGTTAAGTAAACAGAGACTTTATGCTGAGAAAGGAACATTTCTCTATTTTGGCTATGAGTTATTTTTAAAGCTTCATCTTCCAAACATTTTCTTCTATCCTTGTTTATTTTTTCACTAGACAGAAGATATACTACTTTAAAAAAAAATTCAACCACAGGAGAACAAAAATCCATTTCTGTACGCTTTCCCCACATAAGACCAACTGACCTTTTGGTGGGACTACTCTCTCATTCCCATGTTGAGCGGTGTAGCTTTTGAAGTTTCTTCTCTGCTTATGGAGAGCTTCCATGAATCTGTATTTCCACAGTCAAAGCAAAATGTGTGTGGCAATTGTTTTCTGGATATTTTAAGTTAAAAGGCCAACTTCTCCCTTGACGTATATATATGTTTCTATTTATCAATATTTTTATAACTAATGCTTCAAAGTAGTCCCTACTGCGTATCACGCTCCATTCTCATCATTTTACAGAAAAGTTCGTTTAACTATACTTGGGAATACTATGATAATTGCTTCAATATTGACACAGGTTGAATTTGGAGAGATGGGCATTAGATGCCAGAGGCTTTTTTTTTTTAATACCTTTTCTGGGGAATGTATCCCATTGTTTTGTACCTGCCTTTATCTTTGTCTCTCTTGCTCCCATTCTAGATCTCCTTATTAACAATGCCCATGACTTTCTTCTCTGTAACTTTATGTTGAGCACAAGTACTGGTATGTAATAGGCCCTCTAACTCCTGTTCAGTGAATTAAAGTGGACTAAGAATGGAAGATAAAAATTCTTGTTGGTAGGCAATGTGGTTTGACTTAACAGTTGAGTCCTAATTTTTTTTCATTTGGAAAATGGGAACAATAATGCTAAACATAGAGGTCAGTTGTAAGAAGTAAATGAACATATTAAAAGTACCAAGCATATTTCAAGTCAATGTGAAAAAGGTGGTGTGTTCCATAAGTGATGTTAAGAAAACTAAGTAGCTTCCTGGAAAAAATATTAAGCTGAATTCCTGTCTTATAGCTTACACAAAAATAAATCCCAAATGATGATTGTACAACTCTGTGAATATAGTAGAATTTGTTGACTTTTACTCTTTAAATGGGTGAATTATATGGCATATGATTATATCTCAGTAAAGTTGTCATAAAAATGAATAAATCACAGATTTAAACATAAAAATGTGAATGTATACTAGAAGAAAACATAAGATAATTTTTTATGTGTTATTGGAAGGGGAGTGATCTTTTCAAGCAAGATATACTGTTCTGGAGCCATAAATGAAAAGTTGGATAAATTTAATTCTCTAACAATTAAATATTTAGCAGAAGAAAATACCAGAAACAAAATCAAAAGAAAAACATAATAAACTATGATAAAACATTAAAAATACATATGGCAAAGAGCTAATTCCTTTAATATATAAAGAGCTCTTAAGAAGCAATGTGAAAATGGTTGGGTATGATGGCTCACACCTATAATCCCAGAGCTTTAGGAGGCCAAGTTAGAACAATCACTTGAGGCCAGGAGTTCAAGACTAGTCTGAGCAATATAGGGAGACCTTGTCTCTAAAAAAACATTTAAAAATTAGTTGAGTGTATTGGTATCCACCTGTATTCCCAGCTATTTGGGAGGCTGAGGCAGGTGATCATTTGAGCCCAGGAGTTTGAAGTTATAGTGAGCTATGACTAGTCCACTGCACTCCAGCCTGGGCGACAGAGTGAGACCCCATCTTTAAAAAAAAGAAAAAAGAAATCAATCAATCAATCAATGTGAAAATGACCAATAACCCAATAGAAAAATATGGGCAAAAGATAAGAACAGGCAGCTCACAGAAGCTTATGCCAATATATGCCACCAACAATAGTCTGTTGGTATAAGCTCTTTGAAAGCAATGTTTTAACTATCTATCAGAATTAAAAATATATAAGTTCTTTGATCTAGCAAGTCTACTTCTAGGAATTTTTTTTATAGCTATCTGTAAATTTGTCCAAAGACATAAACATAAGGATAGTCATTGAATGGAATGTTTGTAACTGCCAAATACTTGAAATCAAACTAAATGTCAATCAATAAAGATTAAATAAAGATGGTTAAATAAATTATAGCATTTTGTTCAGCTGTTAAAAGCATTTGATGAAGTATTCCAAGATATATTAAATAAAAACAAAACAAAGTACAAAACAATGCATTTAGTGTTCGTGTTTAAATGTTTATACATTTCACAAATATGTTTGCATGAACATAGACTATTTTAACTTTTTCCTGACCCCCTCAAACACATCATGCCCAAAATTCAAGTTGTGAACAAAAATTGAATGAATTCCTTTCACATGTAGTATCATGTAAATTCTGTAATAACCCTATAAAAAGATACTGACACCTGCATTTTTAAATATTACATATTATGAACCTTTGGGTTTGCTTATTTAATAGGTTCAACTACTAATGTTAAACTCTTGATGCCAAGGGAAAAAGCATGAACTTTCTATAATGATGTAGGACATCCTTAATCACCTAAAATTTTCCTATTTTTCCAGATTTATCTCCTGTCTCCTCACCTCCAACACACTGTTCCATGTTCTTCCATGCTGCTCTTTCTTTCCATGTGTAGGATCCTCTTTCAAGGGTGTGTTCACACCTCTGCTTGATGAAATTCTACATTCTCTTAATGTGTCAACTCAAATGCCACCTCCTAGCAATGTTCTTACCTACCATCCTCTGCGACACCAATGGGCCCAGCCCAACCATCCATAGTTACCATAGTTTTTCTTGTACTTCAAAAGCACCTTGAAACACACCTATTAGGACATGTTATATTTATTAGTCAAAAGCCATGAGCATCTTGAGAACAGAGGCCCTGTTTTTATTTCCATAACTAATCACAATGCCCAGAATACAGATCAATAAATATTTATTAGAAAAATCATTTACCTGAACCCTAATCATTTTCAATTACATGTAGGTTGAAGAGCTTTATATTTCTAACATGGCAGACTTGGGGATTGAACAGAACATCTCTTATAAGAATTTGAAATGAGAATATTTTATTGATGGAAAACCATTTTTTGTCTTGCCTTCTAGAATTCAAATCAATGTTCGTGCTCCATGAAGAGAATGAGCAGCAGTTTTTGTTACTGATTTGGAGGCAGTAGATATTTATGACTTTATCATGTCTTGTGGAAGCTTTTCTGTCCTTTAACCTTTTTTTCTGGGCTGTGTTTTCATAGGAACCAGGGGAAATGTGTAGAGGGCATGGTGGAGATCTTTGACATGTTGCTGGCCACATCGTCTCGGTTCCGTATGATGAATCTACAGGGAGAGGAGTTTGTGTGCCTCAAATCTATCATTTTGCTTAATTCTGGTGAGTTGATAACATGAGAGAACTTGGATTCTGGATGAAATATTTATTTGTATTTTCAACCAGATACAATCTACCCGCTACCCAGGACATAATGTCATAAATGGAAAGAAACTACTGGCACATATTTAAAATAATCTATCATCATTATAGATTGCTTAGCGTAGTAGAACTGTGTTTGCCAAATAGTTGAATGAAAAAAAATCATCATTGGAAATTAAACCAAATGGCCTTTTTGTTGAAATATTTGTATGTTTTCAAAGATATGGGGATGTTTTTATTAAAATGGTACATGTATATAGACGCATGTCTGTTGCTAGTTATTTGTCTAGAGAGTTATTTGAGACAAACCATGTTTCTAATCAAAACTGTTAGCTAAAAAATTTAATTGGCTTAGAGATAGAAAAACCTGGCCCTAAAACGAAGAAGCATGAAATATGGTAAAATTGATCCAGCTGAAAGAGCATTTTCCATTTGGTCAATGGAGTCTAATTCCACTGTCCCCTCCTATTTATTCATTCGAGAAAGCTTAGCTAAGAGCAGCATCTTTTTTTTTTTTTTTGTAGTGAGGTTGGCTGTTGTATAAAGAGTCACTCCAGGTCACCCAGATGGAAACTATGGTTCAGCCAGAATTAGCACCCTGGCTCCTCCCAGGCCCTCAGTATTTGGATCTAAGCACTAGCTCCACAGCCTGTGGGACCTGCAGCTCACAAAGGGTGTCAGCTGCGCGGGAGATGCCCTTCACTTGGACCTTCCCCCTCCTCCAGCCCCACTTCATGCCTCATCCCACATAGAAATTGTAGCTATTTTGAAGCCCTAGGCCCAATTTAGTTTCTTACACCATCAGACACAGTCTCAGATTCCTCAGTAGCTGAACTGCAGTGGCACTGGTCACCCACGGAGAATCAGCACTTCCTTCCCTTTTCACTGGTTTCTGTGTCTTCCTTTGGCATGCCAATCCCTTCCCACCCCCCCTGACAATTTTCCACTTCTCTTCCCCACCGATGCTAGTAACCTGTGCGGCTTAATGGTTATCACCGTAATCATTCTCACTTATCAACCGTTAAAGGAAATCTGTACTATTACACTAGGCAAGGGCTGAATGACAGAATGAAGTCCCATGAAAAATAATGGGACGTACACTAAGGAAGTGATTACCACCGCATTCAAGTTTCTGGGCCCACTCACAGGCATTGTGCTTTTCATTTCGCTCGTTTGTCCTGTACGTTGAAGGGTCCAGATCCCACAATGGCTCTTTACAGGACGAGTGTTCTGGGAGCAGTGCCACTCGGCTGCACGGTGCCAGGTCCCGAACCTGCTCCTTCTTCGGTGGAGGGCTGGCACGTGCCGACGGCTGTCACGTGGGCAGTCTGGTAACTTCAGGGAAAGCAGGACTATCACGGGCTAGGACTTGCTTTTCCTACTTTCACCAGGAAAAAGGTGTCCCACACAGGAAGTGAGATCAGCCTGAGTTGTATAATCAACACACATGGATGCTCTGCTCTTGATAATCAAGAGTATTTCCTTCAGATCCATAAAACCTTTTCCTGCATTATTGTTCTGTTTCTGTTCCTATTTTAGGGTGGTTTTTTTTTTAATCATATAAAAAAAAGTCAAGACTTTTGCTATCAAAACATTGGATTCATAGATCCAGGTTTTTTTGCAACTCAGGGGGAAAAACCTTCCAGCCCTCACAAGAAAGTCTTTTATTAAAGACTGGCACTGGAACCTCAAGCTGTACTGCCCAGGCCAGGATTTGGCCTCCCTCTGCCTCCTTCTCACACTAGTTACACTTTCGTGCCCTCTCCTTCCTTTCAGAGAATCTTCCACACACTTCCTTGCTCTTGAAGGGCTGGAGCACTGTTTTGGAAACACGAGGCACTGTACACTGACAGAGTTTGCAGTTGTCTTTTTCATGAGCTAACAGGCGGCAGCTCGACTTTTCCATCAAAGACGGTGCTGCTGGCTTAGGAGAGCAGTAACCACACAGAAGCAGCCTCTCAACCCTGTGCAAAGTGAAACCACTCTTTTCACTACAAAATTGAGCTACATTTTAGAAAAGCAGGTCTGCCACTGAGCATGGCTCCTAGTGTCTCATATTGTTCCTAAAAAACCAAATCAAAGAGGACAAGGCTCTGAAACACAATGGCATGGTGCTAGGAGCCTTTTTCGGAGAAAGAGAGCAATCAGTCAGATGAAGAATACCACACTCAACATGTTTTTCCCACAACCAAAGATATGGAATTTCCTAAACACTCAACCAGTGCACGGCTCTGATCTGGGGAAAGTCTTTGCCTACCATGAGGCAAATTACAAAGTCACTCTGACTCCAGGAATCTCTGGTAGAAGCCAAGCTGGAAGCAATTCAGGAAACCTGAGCTAGAAGACGCCTTTCTGACACCCAGGAAACAAAACTTCACTGTATGGCGGGCCCTAAGGTTTTGTGTTGAACCCCAGTGGCCAAAGTCAGAGGAGGTTGGCTTTATAGTGACCCTTATTTGGGAGTTGAGGCACGAGGGGAATTGAAAGGTTGTTGTGAGGACCTGCTAGGAATGTCTTTCTGGAAGTCCTGAGAGGGTCTCCCAAATGCCAAAATTTCCGTGGGAAGCCCTCTTCACAGCTATTTGGGAGGGGGAGATATTTGTCATCATTTCTGCCTCATTTGGAATAATTTATTGCTTTGCTTGCAGAAGCCTAGATTCCTCCATAGGACAAATACTATTTGTTTTTCCACACCACATCAAAGGACAGAGGCACTCCTGATTAATCCAGAGGTGCCAACTTCAAGGCATTCTGAGAACTAGCTGGACAGAGCTCAAGAGGAGGGCAAATAAGATCAGAGCAGATGAGCTGAGGGCAAAAGCCGGTGGGGCGGCAGCAGCGGAGGACGGCTGGGAGCTGCAGCAGCAAAGGGGGCCGAGGAGGAGGCTGTGGGCCTGTGGGTCGTAGGCTTCTATCCAGTGGAACTTCAGCTTTCCTTCACAATTCAGATATTTCCAATTCTTCTAGGCCTAGCTCACTTTATTCAGGAAGTCTTGCTGCTACCCAAGTCTGTTATGAATTTTTTCCTCTAGACTTTTTTTGATTCTTAAAGTCAATATCACACAATCCAGCATTCGGTTACTTGGTCGACTGATTTCATTCATTTATTCAATAATTGAACATTTACTGAGTTCCTACTACGAACTTTGTGCCAAAGATACAAAAAATGAATGTCACAGTTTTGTGCTTTTATTTTTCCTTTAAGTTTCTTTTTTTTTTAAATTTCAACCTGGAATCTTCTCTGGTTCTTTATGGATGTGTTTCCTAATTTCCTTATAAACTATTTATATTTTTTTGTATTCCTCACAGTCTTTAGCCTGTCGACTGCCAACAGATATTACACCACTCAGTCTTTTGATAGATGCTCATTTGCTGGACATAGCCAGAAGGACCTAGAAAGTCCTTATTCTTCTCATGCTCTTCCTACCGTTTTGAAACATATCATCCTTTTCAGTGCTCTACAGATCTAGATAATATCAAATTATTAAGTGGAAAAAATAATACCCATCTCCTTGGGCTATTGTGGGTAAAGGGGAAATTTCGTACAAAGTGTCTAATGCAGTTCATGTAACACATTAGGCCTTTTACTCAAGGACAGCAGCATCCTCGCTGATGAGAATCTCTCGCTTAAACTGAGTGGGTTCATGTCTTTTTCCAATATCATTAAGTGCTTTAGTTTAAAACCCTCCAGCTAGACTTACAAAAAAACAGTGGAGACTCAAAGGTAACAACAACAAGAGAGAATAGTCTATGGCCATTATCCTGAGACTTTGTTAATTGTGCTACTTAATCATGTTTAGAAAGATTCTAGAGCAAGATTTCTCTCTGGGATGACAACTGATTGTGATTTGAACCTTAATGTTGAAAGACCTTGATGCAAACTTCGTGGTGAACAGCTGCAGAATTATTGGCGTGCTTCTTCTTAGCTTCGAAATTCGTAGCCCAGAAAATTACTCTTTCAGTGCATGTTTTTCAAGGCTCAGAAAGATTCATGTGTCAAAGCTTTATATGTGTAAATCAACAACCTCTAATAAACAGTTTAGCCTTCAAATTCAATTGAATAATTATTTTATCCTTTTTCTGGCGACTTTGTCCAATCAGCTCCCTGGAGAGCTGGTCAGACCCTCATCCCAGCCCCTGTCCTCTTTGTTTAACCATAGGTCCTCTCCCTTCTCCTGACCCACAAGCCAACTCCAGTTTCCCAGAAGCCTTCACAGTGCCTGCCAGGTCCCCGCAGGACCGCTGGTTACTCCTCAGATACCTTATGCTGTTGAACTGTTGCTGTAGCCTTAATTACCTGTTCATCCCAAACCGATCTGCAGACAGCATTTCCCTTTCAACTGATGGACTAAGAAAGAGGAATAATTCACAGACCCTTACAAATCGGAGGCGAAAAGTTAAGGGAAAATAGGATACTAGAAAGCATTATGGCAACATCTCTGAAGAATGTGCCCTGGTTGTTCACTTGGTGAACAAGGGATATGGAATGTCCAGCGAGAATAGTATATATTACATATAAACATAAAACATGCCAGCTGCCACCTGTCATCTAGGTCTGCTTGGCTACCATGGTGTGTCTTGTCATCGTGGTACCCTCATGAAACATATGGTGCTGGAGCGAGTGATGTCCTGTGTTCATCCTGTGGCCACACATGAATTATTTCATCGTTAATTTTAATAAATTCTCATCACAAAGAATCTTTTTCTTCTCTGGATCTGGGTTATTTGCGCTCACTTCATGTTATTAACAATTTACTCAGAACATTTCTATTTTTAAGTTTAGAAATAAGACAATGATTCAGAGTCTCTATATTTAGATGAAAGAACATTTTTAACACATATTGACTGTAAACATTGAGGATCATTAATTCTTAGCAGTTGAGGGTTTCTGACAAGAACAGGCCTTGGAAGCAAGTGGGCATATTGTCAGGTATGTGCACTATTGTCACATTGAAGGAGATTTGATTATATTATCTCTTGAGTTCTTTGTGATGCCACACTTCCTCTCTGGGGAGGCTGCCTGTTGCCACTGTTTTATGCTCAATGGCGTTTCATAGTTATTAAGTGGTTCACTGTCTCCTTCTCTAGCTGACTGGGTTCTGTAGGCGGCCCACGCAACTTTTAGAGCCTTTCCCTGCTACCAACTTCTGGTGTTGCCCTTAAACAAGCCCCATGGCCAATGTCAGTTTCCTGAAAATTGGCGTGGTGTGGACTGTGTCATCAGAGAGGTCTAGAATTCGAGAGAAGCGTTGCTGCCACTTCCTTAGTGGCACACACCCTTCGATAAGCAGCTTCCCTGAGCCTAATATATAAAATACCAGTAACGATACCTAACTCACAGAACCACTGTGACCATTGAAAGAATGACCAAACAGTACCGCGTATTGCACCATACCTAGCACATAGTAGGTGCACATAAATGTTGGTGTGCTTTGTTCACCCTTTCCAAATACTAAATCCTGAGTTTTGTGCCTATGAAGGAAATGACTGTGTTCCTCTTGCTTAGCGGATAATGGATAATAAATTCCTGCGTGGAAATACTAAGGCAGGATTTCCCCTCTGCCATGGGGGGTTAACAGATTGCATTTCATGACAAAGATGTCCTTATGAATAGAGTGGCCTCAGGCCCCAAACAGGATGGATTTGGTTCTACATCTTGTTGCAGAGATTTCCTGGAACCTCTGAGAATTGGCGAAATCAACGAAGTGCCCTATAGCCTGGGAAGGACATGGGGAGTTTTAACGTGAATTTACAGGAGGGGCAAGAGGTAGCGGATGTTGGGAGCCTGGAAATCCCTACAGTGTTCTGGATGTTCGAAGCAGTTTTCTATTCCTGTTCAGAACCTCAGAAGGAGAAGCTGCATATCATTTTGTGCTCTCTAGAGAACCAATGAGGTGGGGGGTGCCCCCTCCCAGGTCTTGGATTTGATGGCCATTTTCCCCTACCTTCTCTAGGGTCCAGAAATGATGTAAAACTTGCATTATGTTTGAATAATATATGGAGCCCCTTTCTTATTTTGCATGCTCTGAATCCTCACTGAACAAGGAAAACTATCTTGGGGGAAAGAAAAACCCATTCATTGAAAACAATATTTGATTTTACTTCTCGACTCAGGAAATAAGTGGGATTTTGTTGTTGTTTTCTCATGGTTTTCTTCGGTTCAAGGGTCACAACACTCTTAGGTGATCGTTCAGTATGCCGGGCAGAAGAGCAGAGGGAGGGTACCTAAGGCCTTTCAAAACACAGGGCCTGGTTGTAGCTCTAGATCTTTGAGTAGAACAGGAAGATCTTGACTGCAAAATCTTCGTAGGATAGTGGATTACTTAATATTTCTCCTTTTGAAGGTATTTTCTACCTTTTACTTTATATCTACTTTTTAGGTTTTATTTTTCTTCTGGAGCATAAGAAGAAAATACCCACTCATTCCCCCAGTGCTGAATTAAAATGTTCTTAGCATTACAATGTTGCTTAAATACGAAGGAACATACTTTTTATTTAAATGGACAACTGAGTATATGCTCTAAATGCGTATAGCTGTTATATAAATATAAAAGCAAAACAAATTCACAAATGAAATACAAACTAAAAGGCAAACTGACAATAACAATGCTTTGCAGAAATTATGTTGCTGTTTGCAACATGCCTGGTCCCTTTGCATCTGAGATGGAACTCTACCAAGCACTCAGGCCACGACTGGGTTCTCCCACCACTCATCTGTGCTCAGAAGTATCACAAAACCTTTGCCTGTGTGTATGCTGTGACATCATTTGGTTTGGGCAGGAACACATCATTTATATATTTTATTTGCTTCTGTTTGTATTCATTTGAGATACTTAAAATATAACTGCTAGATTCTAAGGTATTAATAAGAACTGGTGAAAAACGTGTTACTTAGGAAACAGTTCAGGATTATATGGACTATCTAGATTGGTCTCAGTACTGACCATACATTTTTTTATCATGGGAGGAGACTCTTTGAAAATAATCCCTGCATGAGGACCCACCCCTCAGAGATTCCTATGTAATTGGTCCAGAGTGGTGCCTGAATATCAATACTTGTCTAAAACTCCCCACCAAGTCTCAAATTTGTGACCAGGATTGAGGACCATTGTTCCAACAGATGCAGAAAATTCTGATATTAACATCTTGATATCTTGTAGAATATCATTAAGAAAAAAAACATAAAATTTTAAAATTCTAAAAGACTGTGTAAAGGCCTTAAATCCATCCCTAATTCTCATGAGTGTGGGAAAACTACTAGTGTAGATCATAAAATTTCTGGTAAAATAAAACAATTCTCTAGTATATTGCAAAACGAACCATTATGCATTCTGCTCATGCTGGAACTGTGTCTGGCACCGGGGGAATAGAAGTGAGTAAGGTCTGCTTTTTCCATGGACTGGGTGGGCAGAAGGCACAAACAATTAACTGATTATTTTGATACACTGAGTTTAGGTCTGTAATAAAAGTAAGCATCAAATGCTGCAGAGACCTAACCGTAAAGTCCTTGGCTGGACTGATGCTTTAGCTGAGTGTTGGTAATGAGTAGGATTAGTTGGATTCAGAGGGAAAAGGAGAAAGTCCTGGCTCCATCTATCAGTGAGAATCTCATAGTCACTGGACCTCTATGTATTAATATCCTCATCTTTTAAATAGAAATAACAATTTCAAACAGTGCCATTAACCCTATTGGTTTGTTAGATAGTTTAAAAACCTAAGTTAATATCACCATTACTATTATAGTTTACTTTTCAAAGGGGAAATGTTAAGCAATCTTCTGCTGTGTTTCCCTGAAAATAAGACCTTCCCATAAAATAAGCCCTAGCAGGATTTCTAAGCATTTGCACAATATAAGCCCTACCCCGAAAAAAAGACCTAATGATGGGTGAGGCTAAGCAGTGTATCTGTACAACCCATGCATTGCATCGCAGAGCAGTGAAGATGAGCAGCCCTTCTCATCTGCCCCATGAGAGCTCTATTGCTTCACATGAGAGATTGGGGCCAATGATTCTAAAGGAAATAGAGTCGCAAGAAATTCAGGATGGAATTCAGGGTTTGGAGAGTTATGATGTTCCAGAAGAAGATGACTTAACTATATTTGAATAAATGTAAATTGTTGTATTGTACTTAAAACAAAATAACATATCCCCTGAAAATAAGCCTTAGGGTGTCTTCTTGAAGAAAAATAAATATAAGACCCTGTCTTACTTTCGGGCAAACACGATATCCTATGAAGATTTTGGAGTCAAGATCTCCCTGCTCTACTTAAAGACTTACAGCTACAGTTAGGCCCTGTGTTTTGAAAGGCCTTAGGGTACTTCCCCTCTGCTCTTCTGCCTGGCATACGGAACTATCATCTAAGAGTGTTCTGACCCTGAACCAAAGAAAACTATGAGAAAACAATAACAAAATCCCACTCATTTCCTGAGCCCAGAAATAAAATCAAACATTGTTTTTAATGAATGGGTTTTTCTTTCCCCCGAGATACTGTTCCTTGTCCAGTGAGGATTCAAAGCATGCATCATAGGATATGTGTGCTTTCCTGAAAAATTGAGAGGAAACATCAAACTGTTTGGTAAAGCTTTGAGTTGAAAGCAAATATCACATCACTTGGTTGGAAGCCCTACTTCTGGGTCTAGCCTTTGCACTCACAGCCCTCTTGCTCCCTCATGTTGTGTCTCTTGGGTTGAAAGATGGGAGAGCTAACTCCCTGCTCTGAGAATCATATTGCTCTAGGTCCCCTCCATCAGCTTCAGCCTCTTCTAGCACTTTCCCCACAGGGCAGGTGGCTGCTTTTGCATATTGAAGTTGATTAGGATTGCTTCAGCTCTATTTTCTCTGAGTTTTTACTTTGTGTCTCCTTTCAAGTTTTAGTTTTCTTCTGGCACATAAAAAAAAAAAAGACAGCAATATTCCACTGAACCGAGTGATACCTATGGCTTTGTAAATTATTATTTGTGAGCTTGACCACCGTTTATTGAGGACTTGCTACTTCCCAGGAATTTTGTGAAGTGGTGGAAATACCAAGTTGCCTTTAGTTGCTTCACCTATAAAACGGAGAAATAGTAGTTTCTATGTTGTGGTTTACATGAAGCGAGGCATGTGGACTGCTCCCCGGGAACTAGGGGCTACTCCAATGAGCTGACCCACTGATCATATTAATAGTGATGATAATAGTAGTGATTAGAAAGGCAGTTCCTGACTTAAGGACCTCATGCTCTGATGATAAAAACAGATATAACAAGAATATCATTCTTCTAAGTACAAAATTGTGATTATGAAAAAGTATGTTCAATTTAGATCATTTAACAATACAAAATACATATTCAAGGAAATATAAAACCACCTCCCATTAACCACCCATGTTGACATTTTGATATATCTTATGGCGATACAGTGTAAGGGTTAAGAACAAGGGACTTTGGTTCCAAGTTCAAATCCCCTTTCTGCTACTTCTTAGCTGTATGACTTTGAACAAGTCACTTAAACCCTTTGTGTTCTGTTACCTTGTCCACAAAATAGAGATTGTAATAGAGCCTACCTTGTAGGGTGATTGTTAATACAAGTTAGCTCTTAAAACAATGTCTACTTAAACTAACAGTTTGTGTTAGCCACTGTTTTCTTTTCCATCCATACTGTGTATACATATATTCATATTTATATTCACATATTTTAATTAGGATTATACAGATGTACTTCTTTTAAAAAATAAGATTTTAAATAGCTACATAATTAGTCATAAGGATATAACATGATTTATTCAACAAATCTGATATTGTTAAACACTTAAGTGATTTCTTTCTCTTCATATTACAAATAGTGCTTATTTTACACCCTTTTAATAAATCTTTTGCCCATTTTTCATTATTGCTTTGGATATATTGCTAGAAGTGGATTTGCTGGGTCAAAAGGGTATAAACATTTTTAAGGTTCTTGATACATATTGCTTACTGTTCCAGAAAACTTTATCCATTTATACTTTTATTACCAACTGTGTAGACAAGGGCTCACATAAATGTAATTTTTATCATGCAATGTGGACCATGAAACAGAGGTGAGTACATACCGCTAGAGAGTTCTAGAGAGCAGACAGCTTCTTCCCACTCAGCCACTGCCCTCTGCTCTGAGAGACCAACAGTCAGGAATTTCTACACAGGTCATATTATAATCATCTCTTTTTGCAGCAAGTTACCTTCTTTCAGAGAATTTTTTAAAGTTTATTACCTATAGAGGTGCTTGTTATGTTAATTTTAAGTT
This sequence comes from Microcebus murinus, assembly GCF_040939455.1. Taxonomy (NCBI): domain Eukaryota; kingdom Metazoa; phylum Chordata; class Mammalia; order Primates; family Cheirogaleidae; genus Microcebus; species Microcebus murinus. Next base: position 13,729,306 of record NC_134108.1, on the reverse strand, counting down.
TTATGATTTACACAGAGGCTAACTATGCCGATGAACTGCTCTTACTCTGAGCACTCAGGGTGTGTAAAGGGTTAATATTTTGAGTCTTACCTTTTGCCTTGGTCTCTTTGCCATTGATCTTTTTTAAAGTGATATTTGCAAAAAGAAAGGTAAGAGTTGGCTGTACGTGTGTCAAGTGTGTTTCTCTTTAACAACTCTTCTAGGAAAGAATAACTTGGGTCCTCCAGAGACCGCTTGCTCTGGGATCAGGGGCTTTGCGAGACTGGCTTGCCCTTTCCTAGTCTGTAATGGGCTTAGAGGAAGCAACTTAACATGTGACCCTGCCATCACTCTAGCCATGCCTTTCTCTGTTGATGAGGAGCTACTGGTTCAAACAGTGCCCTGTCCAACCTCCCTGGGGCTTCAAGGATACATGCGGTCTAGTCTTTAGATTCTCTGCATCAAAAGCAGACAGTGGGCTTCGCGGTCCAGCTCAGAACAGGCAGTCAGCTCCAAGAATAACTATGCATGAATGTCAGGAAGGAACTTATGGGGGAAGTTTATTTAGTCTTCAAAATTGCCATCAACAACAGTGATGAATAAAACCCAAAATGCAAAATTTGGTTTTGTATTGACAGATGAAGCATCTGCCTTTTCTCTTGGAATAGTATAATAAATGTTAATCATTGACTTCATTAATATACCCTTCACATTCAATGAAAGCCAGACACTCAGCACCTTCTAGCAAAACCTTGATGCTGTGGCGTTTTCTTAGCATCCCAGCTTGCAAGCCATGTGGGGCCAATGTGTCGTCCATCTTTGAAGCTGACCTTTTTTTGTACTTAGATATGTAGCTCAGGTCATCTCAGAGATATTTCCAACTAAGAAAATTGTTGCAGAAGCTTTAGTAAAAAAAAAAAAAATTGTTAGCTCCATTTCCTGCAGAAACAACAAGCCTTGAAGAGTTTCAGAAATGTGAACAGCCTCAGGGATGATAGAAATATGAAAACAGTAATAAGTAATGGGCCTACGGCAAGCTCCTGATTCTTTGGAGAATCCATTCATCAGCTATGTTTCCTCTCCACAGTCCAGGCATTGACAAAGCTCATGAAATAATAGGAAAGAAAGGGACTTTGATTTTGTATTTTCAATAGCATTTTCCTCCACCAAATTACGAAACCAATACATACCCACGGCAGAGAACTTGGAAAATACAGAAAAGCCACCAAGAAAAATAATCTCCCAAGTAATCATAATTTTACCACACAAAAGTAATCACAAAAATTAACATTTTGGTGAAAGTCCTTAATTAAAGAGACACTTGGAAGATGCCTATTCACTTCCACTCCTTCCTTTCTCCACACCATTCTGCACCCTGTTTTGAAATGCGGAATTGCTCTGAAAGCCTTCCAGGAAAATTATTAGTTTTCTCAAATATCTCTGGAGGCAAGTCCATTGGCAGCCATTTCTAGTTCCTCACAGACCTTGAAGTTAGGAAATTCTTTGTGTAGCTTTTGAGCACTGGGCCAGAAGTGAGGGACGTTTGGGTTCTAGTTCTAGCTCTGCCACTTATTTACCGACTAGCTGACCCCGGGCAAGGCCCTGCCCACTGCTCGTCCAGCTGTAGCATCTGCTAGCCCTAGTTCCTTGACCTCCTGGTGCCTCTGTTTCCCAACAATTAAAATAATTGGACTGAATCAATGGTTTGGTTTGATTTTTTTTTTCATTTTAAAACATTTATTTTTTAATAGTCTTTATTTTTTAGAACAGATTTAGATTCACAGTAAAATTGAGTGTCAAGTACAGAAAGTTCCCATATAACCCTTGGCCCCACAAACACACAGCCTCCCTTGCTATCAACATCCCCCACCAGAATGGTACATTTGTTACAGCCGATAAACCCACAGTGACACACCATTATCACCCACAGTCCATAGTTTACATTAGGGTTCACTCCTGGTGTTAGACATTCTGTGGCTTTTGACAAATGTATCTGCCATTGTAGTATCATACAGAATAATTTCACAGCCCTAAACCTCCTCTGTGGTCTTCTCTCCACCCAACTCCTGGCAACCACTGATCTTTTTACTATCTCCATAGTTTTGCCTTTTCCAGAATGTCATTTTTTCTGGATTTGAGTCTAAGTCATACAAATGTTTAGTGATGTTTTACAGACACATATATTCACACTAACACTGTTCATTGACTTGGCAGGGAATGAAGGAGTATCCTTTCCATGATTTACTTCTATGTTGCCTATTGGACTCACACATAGGTAGCCTTTTCAGATTGGCTTCTTTCACTTAGTGATGTGATGCATTTAAGTTTCCTCCATGTCTTTTCATGGCTTGATAACTCCTTTCTTTTTATGCCTGAATAGTATTCCATTGTCTGGACATACTGCAGGTTATTTACGTACTCACCTACTAAAAGACATTTCGGTTGCTTCCAAATTTCGGAAATGATGAGTGAAGCCGCTATAAACATCCATGCACAGGTTTTTGTGTGGACATAAATTTTAGTTTCTTTGGGTAAATACTAAGGAGCACAGTTGCTGGATTGTAGAGTAAGAGGGTGTTTAGTTTAGTAAGAAATTTCCAAACTGTCCTCCAAAGTGGCTGTACCATTTTGCATTCCCGCTGGCAATGAATGAGAGTTCCTGTTGGTTAACATCCTTGCTAGCATTTGGTGGCGTCAGTATTCTGGATTTTGGCCATTCTAACAGGTGTGTAGTGATATCTCATTTTTGTTTTAATTTGCATTTCTGTGATGACATAATGTAGAGCATCTTGTCGTATGCTTATTTGCTATTTGTATATTCTTTGGTGAGGTGTCTGTTCAGGTCTTTGGCCCATTTTTCAATCAGGTTGTTTGTTTTCTTACTGTTGAGTTTTAAGAGTTCTTTGTATATTTTGGATAACAGTGCTTTCTCAGATATGCCTTTTGCAAATATTTTCTCCCAGTCTGTGGCTTGTCTTCTCATTCTCTGGACATCAGTGGTTTCTACACTTTTTTCTCCTGCAGCTGAGTGTTACAGAAGAAGCCCCAGGGTCACTAGTGGAGGGGGATGTCAAGGGGGTGCCCAGGTGAATTGGCTCTAGGGTCTCCCCCACATTTGTCTGGTTTTAATCAGATAATTTTGACTTTAGCCAGTTTATATGTCAGGAGTTTACATGAGGTTCACTTTTTTTTGCTTGTTTTAAAAGGGGCTTTGACTCTCAAAATAGCTTGACAGCCCCTGAACTAGATTATCTTAAGGCCCCTTTTAAATCCATAATTATGGAATCTGTGTCTCTATTTTTGCAATGTAATATAATCTTTCCCTCCTTAAAAAAAATGAGATAAACCTGTCACAAATAGTCATGTGACACTTTTCCAATACAGTTTTCAACCACTGTAGTGCTTTCTTAAAATGACGGAACTGATATACCTAAAGAATATGTACCATTCACATGCCCATTTATCTCATGAAAATAGGAATTTTTTACACTACTTACCTTTTTCAAAATAACCAGAGAAAACACTCAGCCATTTCGATTCTGTGGAAAAAGAGGGTAAATCTATCTGAAGCTTTGTGGCTCAGGAGATAAACGTGCAAATCAGAACTAAGAGGGGGCTACCTTCATTTGTTAGTGACTGGTGCTGAACATCACAGACTATATAAAAGCAGGCTGTTCAATTCAGGGTGACATGGACGTGTGCATATCATCCAGTTATATATTTTTGGATTGTATGCCATTTTCTCTGGATTTCAGTTTAAGTCAGATGAGTGTTTAGTGATGTTTTATAAACACGTATGTTCACACTAACACTGTTCATTGATTTGGCAGTATCTTTTCCCTGATTTATTTGTATATTGCCTATGCCACCGAGGATTTGAAATGGCTTACCAAATTCCATGCGGTGCAAAGAGATAAACCAATAGTTGACAAAATCTGTATAAATGGAGAATAATCTGAAGAAAATAATAAATCCAGGAGTCAGATTAGCACACAGATGTGCATCTGTGCAGTTCTGAGGATGGGCCACAGATTTGGTTCTAAATTTCCTTTGCCTGGCCACAACAAAGAAGAGAACACATTTAATTATAAGCTTCACAGTATTTTAATAAGAGTAAAATAAAATAAATCAGGTATTCAGCAGAAAAACTCTTTTTCAGAAAAATCTCTACAATGTCTATTTTTCACAATTAGGACTTGTGAAGGATTATGCAACTAAGGATTCAAAGTTGTTCAAAGGTGAAAATCTAGAGGGCAGATCTTTTGGGTTGCCAGTTAGGGGCTGAGCCCTACGTTTTGGTAATCACCTGGGCAGTGGTTAGGGCTAAAGCGTTGCCATGGAAATCGTTAACTGCACACTGTAGCAGACAGAATGAACTCAAGCCCTTCCCATTGCACCAGGAGGGGAGGCCAAGGCACTGGGAGGCAATGTTTGTAAGGTGGAGCAGGAAACCTGGAAATGCTCTCACATCTCATGCTGTGTCCTATCAGGAGTCTAGTCTCCAGGCTGCCTACTCTGGACCACTTTTGTACCTAAGTATCTGGTGTAGATGTTCAGTGTGTTCTGGTTACTGCTGCTGTGCCATAAATTACCCCAAAACTTAGCAGCTGAAAAAACAAAACAAAAAAAGGGTTTAGATTCTATTGGTCATAAATTCGGATAAGGCACAGAGGGAAGGAATGGCTTGGCCCTTCTCCACACTGTCTAGGGAGTCAGATGGAGAGTCTCATCAACTGGGGGTAATTGGATAGTTGTGGGCTGGAATCAGCACAAGGCACCTTTGTTACATACTGGCAATTGATGCTGGATGTTGGCTGGAGCTGTCAACTTTGATGCCTATCTGATGTCCCCGCATGGTACACTAGACCTCTTACTAGGTGATGAGGGCTCCAGAAACAAGTGTCCCCGATGGTAAAACAAAAGCTGCATGGCCTTTTATGATGTGTGCTTAGAAGTCACGCAGCATCGCTTTCAGCTCATTCTATTGATTGCAAGCAAGTCGGGAGTCTACCCACACAAGGGAAGGGGCACAGACCCCATGTCTCCATGGGAAGAGTGTCAAGGTCACCTTGTCCAAAAGCATGTGGATGGGGAATATTGGTGTGGTCGTCTTCGGAAAATAAAATCTTCCCCAAGGTGTGAGAGCTGCTTTCTGCTCTGCATTCTTGCTCCATTAGTCTTGAAATACCAGGCAAGAAAGGTGGGCTCCAGGGAAACAAATTCATCCAGGCTGTTTTGACCTGCCTTTTCCAGGGACAAAGAAAACCCTCAAGGCCTCCTGAGACCAGGCAAGCTCAGTGGGACTAGAAGTTCCACACAGAACCTTGTGCAAACTCCCCTGCAGTAGATGGATGGCACGTTTTTCATCAAGTGTGCTTTTAGAGCATCTCATTTCTGACTTTGGAAAGATAACAGCTGACCATTTGAGGAATAGAAAATTTAGAACCATAGCTGTCTCTTAATACATTATAGATATAACTAACAAAAATAAGACTCCCAAGCAAACTATATATCCATAATAGCTTTGTCCTAAAATATAGAAAACTAAGATATAATTTACTACAAAAATTAAAAACTAAGATTTTATATATAAAAGTGAGACATTAAATTCTTTGTAAAGAATGCACATTTAAGATTTTTTTCTCAAGTCAACTTAATTAGTGCATCAGTTTCAGCATCTGAAGTCATTAAAAGATTTGTCTTTTGAATCAGCTTGAATGTATTGATGTACCAAGTATTTACCTTCTAGAACATCTAGTAGATTTCACTGAAAAATTACACTAAATTGATAAATGTCACTGAATCAGAAGCATATGGTTACATAATCATATCTGCCAAGAGGGCACTCGTGGGTATATAGCAATACCAAAGGAACAGGACCACCATGTTCCCGGGCTAGGTTTTGGCAAGAACACTCATCTTCACTGTAATTCCTCTCACTTTGAGACCACTGAGAGAGAACTTTGATGAGTGTGTGGTTTTATACACACTAGTATAACAATACACATTTGCTCCAAGATTGAGTTATGAGCAGGTTTTTCACCTTTCAGGTAAACAATTACATATTGGTAGCAGGATGAAAGTTTCCTACCTCTGGACAAATATTTCCCAAAGCAATATCACAAAATTTGTGTTCAAATCACAAAATGAGAAGTTTCTACATGGCGTAGAGCAATCCCTTTGAAGTTCTTGGTAATGGTGGGATCTGTGTCTTTAAATTATACCATATTAAACATTCAGATGTTTTAGGCTTGCCCCTTGGTTCTTTGAACAAATCGGTTGCTGTGAAGTATGTTAGTATTCAGAATGCATAGTTAGCATGACAGGGGATGACCAGGTATTTCCAGAATCTAAATCATGGTTTTTATAACAAAGTGTGGCAGTACTGGCATTTGGGAAGAGAAATAATTTCTAAGTAACCTGTGCAATCTAAAGCCTTAACAATGTAGAAATTGGCAACATAGGGAAGTATATAAAACATCCCTCTGGCTTTATCCCTCTTTATACACATGCCTTCACTTACCCATCGGTAAGTCATAAAATCCTTCTCATCTTACAGTAGAGTAGGACACCTGCTATAAGAAATAGACTTTAAAATGTATAATGGCTCAAACATCTAGAGGTTTGTTTCTTGTTTACTTAGCCACTTCGGTACGAGCATCGACTATAGTCGACAGCCACAAATGAACTCGCACAGCGACTTTAGCCGACAGCCGTGAATATTTTTCTACTTTTTCATTTATCAAAATAAAATTGTAAACATTTAAAAATAACGTAATGAAAACATATATGTATACGTTACCTATTCTGACTTACATTACAAGTAAAGCTGCCTGTAAAGTAAAACAAGCTTTCAGTGCTTTAAAGCTTGCCTCATCACACAAGAGCAAAACGGATTCACTGTCAATGCACAGCACAAACTATTGTGCGGACTGTGAGTGCCGGCTGTGGGCAAGGGTTCGCGGCCGGTGAGTGCCTGTACCAAAGTGGTTAACAATGTTGGGCCCATGAACAGATTCGTATCTTAGCCCTCTTCCATGTGGTCATTCAGAGATTCAGGCTCGTGAGGGCTCAGCTGTCTCACAAGGGCACCTTCCAAAGACACCATAAGAGTTATCTCCATTATAACAGCCCAGCCAGAAAAGGAGAAAAGGCATATAGGAGCGTAGCTGGCCAGGGTATCTAAGGAGAAGTCATCCTCTGAAGGTCATTGTAACACCATAATAGAGCACTTTTCTCAAAGATATAGTCCATGTTTTTAAGATTTTACATTTTAGTAGCAGCACATGAAGAGACCAAGGTAATCACGTGATTCATCATCCTGGCTGTGAATGACTAATTTTTGGAGAGATTTTTGAAAGCACAGATATCAGGGCTTCCCCTGTGGCAACCAATCAGCAGGGTTGGGTGGAACCTGGAAACCTGCATCCTATAAAACTCCACAGGAGATTCTGAGAGACAGTCAACTCTGAGAATCACAAACCATAAAGAAAAACTTTCTGGAATTGCCAGTAACAAAATAGCAGTCTAATAAAACATGCAGGTATCCCTTTGACTACCTCAATATGAAATATAAAGAGGTAATAATTTACCTATACATATAATTTTTAAAAATCAATGTAACTTGATAACTATCATATAAAGGAGATAAAGGAGAAATAATATTAAACTATATTAAAATAAAATGAGACCTATCTCAATGAAGATGCCCAGGCTTGGCTAAAGTAGAAAATATAATAAAGTGGTAAAATGTTTATACGTATTTATAAAGAATGTTTGGATATGTGAAGATGGTCAGAAGCCTTTCTGTCCAAAAAGAACAGGCATCTGAAAAAGCAGAGCTAGAGGTGGACACCAGACTAAGAAAACTAAAAACAAACCAAACTCTATTTGTATATGATAAAAGGAGAGAAATGAATTAAAGTGATTTAGTAATAACATGCTGCTATGGTTTCAATATCTGTCCCCTCCAAAACTCATGTTGAAATTTAATCCCAGTGTGGCAGTATTGAGAGGTGGGATCTTTAAGAGGTGCTTGGGCCATGAGGGTTCTGTCCTCATGAATGGATTAAACCACTCATGGATTAATGGGTTATTATGGGAGTGGGACTGGTGGCTTTATAAGAAGAGGAAGAGAGACCTGAGCTGGCACACTCCGCCCCTCACCATGTGATGCCCTACACCACCTTGGGACTCTGCAGGGGGTCCCCACCAGCAAGAAGACCCTCACCAGATGCACACCCTTGACCTTGGACTTCTCAGTCTCCATACCTGTAAGAAATAAATTCTTTTCCTTATAAATTAGCAGTTTCAGATATTCTGCCACAAGCAACAGAAAACGGACTAAAGTACATGCCAAAGAAAACCAAAGACTGTTGAAGTAAAAGAAAATAAAAATGAGGAAGTGATTTTGCAAATAAACTGGGCTTTATCATAAGCATATTGTCAAAGGGATTCCCTTTGTTATGATATGGAATCAGGAAGTACCAAAGTGGATAGAAACATTTGCCCTCTCTTAATATCCCACTACATCAAGGCAAATACTCCATCAGTCTCTAGAACTTAAAGGATACCATATCCTGTAGATAAGCAATGGGGAAGAGATGATGAATTGGAAAAAGAAACAGTACTACATATGAGACGCTGTCAAGAAGTGTATGGTAAAACTCCGGATATAATGTAAATGTAAGATAAAGATTAGAATCCCCAAATAATTTCAATATGTACTTTTCACCAATAGATTTCTTACTATGTTACAGAATCATTTAAAAATGTCTAGGAGGCAATAACACAATATTTCATGGATGTGTGCTATTTTATAATTGTTGGCTCTAATTTTATTTAAAAGCGTCTTACATCTCCTCTCTACATATTGACATCCAGTTGTATTGGTTTTATAGTACCCGTATACTTGCACTGAAATCATTTCAGCTAACTGTGTAGTTGAAAAGCTTGTATAATATACTCCATTGACACATTGCATGAAGGGAATAAGTTATTAAACAATTTGGAGAAACCATATTCCATTCAAGCTTCCTTCTCTATAACCAATTCACATACGGGACCTTTTGGGTACAGCCTAGTAAAAACTTTTCAAAACTTTCCACTATAAATTTTTATTGGTAGTAGTTTTAGTCCAGTAGGACATTCAAGAGACAGGGGCTAGAAAAAAATCCTTCGTTGTATGGGACCGTCCTGCACATTATAGGATGTCTAGCATAGCCTCTTCCACTAAGACGGGGCAACACCCTCGAGCTATCCACACACCCCCTTAGCGACAGCAGCACCTCCAGAAAGAACAGCAATCACTGGTGAAGCACACAGCAGACGAGATGCTCATCATACCGTCAGCCTCGATAGCACCTCTGAGCAAACACTCTTTGAGGCTGTGGAAGCAATTCCCAGCAGAACACCTAAAAGCCGATGTTCCGGCTGATCACTGGGTCCTCGGCGGTCACTGGAAATTCCTCCTTCTCCAAGCCCAGAGTGGCAGCTTTCTGGCCCAGACCATTTGCAGCTGTGACTTGACTTTCTTTGCTTTTTCCTTTGAGTCATTCCTCTTTTTTTTTTTTTTTTTTTGATCAAGCTGCCCTAGATTGAGGGACTCTCTCAGGGTTTGTTGTCACACTCTTCCTCTGGGAAAAGGGGGAAAAAATGTGGCCTTAATGAAGAGTTTGTCCTCAAACATCCAGTAAGCCACGGGCCTGAGCATTTCTCATTTCTTTAGTTAGTTGGCCCCCTGTCCCCGTGGAGGTCAATGGCAGGGCATGTCAGGACCCCTGGGTGTGCTGGGCTCCTTTCTGGGCAGTCACATTTGCACATGCACCGCAGTGTCCACGCCTACCTCCTCCAGCTTCCGGAAGGCTCCATTATCTGGAAAGCGCTGAGGAAAGGAGAAGGGGTTTCTGCGTGGTGCAGATCACAGAGGGAGAGGGAAGGGGAAGGGAGCGTGCCCTAGCAGAAGGACAGAAGGAGAGGGAGAGCGAGAGAGCAAGAGAGACTGGGACAAGATCTCATGTCCACGGGGGCGTCCATGTGGTTTTGCTCTGCATTCTCTCTGACCACTTTATTTCCCCAAAGACTCTTCCTGGATCTCCCCATGTTGGCTGAGAGATTCAGAATTCATCGAAGCTCAGATTTGCCAACAACACTTGAAGACTGGATAATGACATGAAGATTGCTTTTCCCCTCCCCAACTTTGGGATTTGGAGGAGCAGCCTCTAGAGTTACGAAAGCCTACCTTGCTGCGGGGATATTTCTGAAGGCCCTCACTCTCTGCTCACTGGCCCTGTGCTGCTGGGAATCACAGCGTGGTTGTCCAAGGTGGCAGGGACCAGCTGGGACATGGAAATGGCCAGCAGCCCCGTTTGCTCTTGTTCATTACCAGAAGTTGCCAGAGCACATGCAGCATTCTGGGAATTGGGGTTTCTGTAGTTTCTCTCCAATGGCCCCTCAGGGGCAACAGGCAGCAGACATGGACCTCATTTTGCCAGAAAAGTCCAAAAGGAAGATGGCTGCTGTTGTCAATTATTGGCATTTTCACAGGACCCTATTTTTATTTCTAAGTATATGCACACAGCTAGAAAGCATCTACTGACAGAGATGAGATGATAAGCTGTACTGATGCCAAAACAGGACGAGAAAAACAGGCTTGTTTTGAGAATGGGCTGCATCCTGAGAGTCCATGTTAAGAAAATTCTCCACAGGCAGTATCTGTTCTTAGAACATTAACACTTGAAAGGAAGTAAGGTTTGGAGTCGCTAACACATAGCACAGTCATGCACACGCTAGGTTCTCAGTACATGCATGCTGGATGAAGGAACCCACACATGCGTGCACGTTTGGGAGAATGAAGAATCAGCAACCCAAAAGAAAACTTTACTCCCCTGCGTGTGAGTGCCAAGTCTTTTCTCTCCCTTGGCAAGATCAGGCAAAATGCGTGTGCCCTCAGGACTGCTGAAATTCTAGCACAGTGTGCTTTAACACCGTGCACACTATAAGAAGAAAAGCAATGCACAAGTGTCACCTCCCTGGGCAGCAACAGCCAAGCTGTTTGAGCCTCCATACTGTGGTTTCCTTAAACAAGAAAGGGATTATTGGGGAGTGAGGCCAGCATCCTGGGTGGTGACAAAAAAGGAAGTTGGTGGAAAGTGCATCACCCAAGTTGCATCACCCAGCTCTGTGGCCTGGGTGGCTTCCCAGGATTTCCAGCCAGAGACAGGGCCTTGAAGAGGTGGGGGGCAAGACTATGTATGATGACACATACCGTGAGAGGCAGAGCCAATGGGGAGCTCAGCTGAGGCCACCCCTAACCTTAACCCACCAGTACACATCTACCTGCTGTCCGCTACCTCCAGGCCAACCTGTGGCCATGGGACATTTGTCCATTTTTTTTGATGGACACATTCTTTCCCTATTGATGGCCCACACAGAACATAAGAGAAGTAATTCAGCAGTTTCTTTCTTATCCCACTGCCTGTCTGCTGCTTACTCATTCTGTGCTCTGTTTGCTTTGGATCAAAGTGTCTCAGGGTACTAAAAGTGACAGTATTCTATGCAACTGTATGGAAGCCACTATTCTGGCCATTCTGGGTCTGTTATTGTTGTCTCTTTTGTTTTAAACCTTAGCCATTTTCCATTCTGGGCAATTATAACTCTGTTTATATTTATATTAGGTCATTAAATGTGAAATGTCCAGGCCGGGCGCTGTGGCTCACGCCTGTAATCCTAGCTCTTGGGAGGCCGAGGCGGGCGGATTGCTCAAGGTCAGGAGTTCAAAACCAGCCTGAGCAAGAGCAAGACCCCGTCTCTACTATAAACAGAAAGAAATTAATTGGCCAACTGATATATATATATAAAAAAAATTAGCCGGGCATAGTGGCGCATGCCTGTAGTCCCAGCTACTCGGGAGGCTGAGGCAGAAGGATCACTCGAGCCCAGGAGTTTGAGGTTGCTGTGAGCTAGGCTGACGCCACGGCACTCACTCTAGCCTGGACAACAAAGTGAGACTCTGTCTCAAAAAAAAAAAAAAAAAAAATTGAAATGTCCAATTATGAATCAAAAATGTAGTTTATTATATCTCAATCAAGAAGCAGCACAAGTAATCAAAGTATGAACCTAAACTATTGGCACAGTTTTGCCATCTTAACGGTAGCTGATTTATGCCAGCACAGAAGAAGCCTGGAGAGTGAGTGGCCATGAAATTGTGAAAGGCATTTTCCACAGCTTGTTGAGAATTGAATATTTTTCCTTGCAAAAAGTGATCCAAAGCCTGGAAGAAGTGGTAGTCGGTGCAAGATCTGGTGAATATAGTGGATGAAAGAGAGTTTCCAAGTCCAGTCTGTGTAGTGTGAGCAGCATTGTTTGTGTGACATGTGGTCTAGTATTGGCTTGCAAGAGGATTGACCCATCTCATGACCAATCTCGGCTGCTTAATCACAAGCGTCCTCATCATTTTGTCAAATTGGTTGCAGTAGACATCCACTGTCATAGACTGACCAAGTTTCATGAAGCCGTGGTGGATAATACCAGCGCTGGACCACCAAACAGACACCATTAGATGTTTTTGATGAAAATTCAGTTTTGGACTATGTTTTGGCACTTTATCTTTATCCAACCATTGTGCTGAATGTTTACAGTTGGCAAAAAGAATCCATTTTTCATCACACATAATGATATGATATAGAAATGGTTCACCTTTATGTCATGACAGCAAAGAAAGGCAAGCTTCAAGACGATTTCTCTTCTGACTCTCATTTAATCCATGCAGAGCCCATCTATCCAGCTTCTTTACCTTGCTGTTTGTTTCAAATGGTCCAATATTGTTGGAATAGTAACAGAAAACCTTGCTGCCATTTCATGCATAGGTTGAGTTGGGTTCCCTTCCCCTACAGCTTTCCACTCATCATTATCCACCTTGGTCTCAGGTCACCCATATGGCTCATTTTTGAGAATACAATCACAAGAGTGGAACTTCTCAAACTATCAACATACTGTGCGTTCATTAGCCAAACAGTTCCTTGATATCCTTCCCATACACTTCATTGATATTTCTAGCTGTCTGTGCTGCATTGGTTCCACAACAGAACTCATATTTGAAAATAACTTGAATTTTTGACTTATCCATGGTTTCACAAAAATTGCTCTAAAAAAATGTTTGAAAGATAATCATAAGCCAAAATGTGTGTTTGAAAGACTGAGGATGTACCTTCACAGTAAAAATAAAACAAGAAGTGTTAAAGTGAAATGTCAGGGATATCAACTGTCAAGCTTAGCACTTAAGGAAATCAGACTTTTCGTATTTAATGACCTAATATTTATGAATTCCTTTGTGTGGGTGTTGTCCCCATTCCCAACCTTCAGGCTGGTGCATGAGCAGTAACTCTTTGACATATTACTAGTATAAAGTCAAGGATTTATAAACGTGGGAGCCTTTAACTTAAAGGTGTTGATGAGGATAGGGGAGGGGAGGAGAAGTATGTTTATGGGATGGTCAGTGGGCTGAATAGAGGTAAGACCAAAAAACTGTTGCTGAAACACACAATCTGGGGAAGAATCTTATGCCATCTGCTCTCAGCAAGTGGTGTGGCTGGGCAGAATGGGGCTTACTTCTCGAATGTGACAAAATCCACCCTTGTGGTCCCAAGAAGAGCCTGCTCCCCTCAGCCTGCCTCTTGTTCTCAATACTTCTCACCTCATCATCCCTCACCTTCCTCTTGTCCTTGGCCTGAGCTCACGACTTACTGTCATAGGATTCCTTCAGTTACAAGTGAAAGAAACCCAACTCACACTATCTTAAGCAAAAAAAGGAGTGTGTTGATTCATGTGTTAGGAAGGATACCATGAAAGCTCAAAGGTCAAATAAAAAACATGTAAGAACTAGGACCTTGTGACTAGAATTGGGATCCGTGTCAGATCTCCCTCCTGCTCTCTCACACTCACTCTCTCGTCCCCTCCCTCCCCCTGTACTGCCACCTCTGCTTGCTGTCTCTGGGCGCCTTTCTGCAGACTAGAGCTCCATGTGCTGGGAAGAGAGCTGTCCATAGCCCCGTATTCTCATCCTCCTAGTTTAGCAACCCTAGAGTAAAGACTATCTTTTTTTATAACCTCATACATAATCCCAGACAAAGGGCCTGATAGTCTAGCTTGAGACTATTGCTGTCCAGAAGAGTAGAGTGCCATGATGGTCTCAGCTTTGGTCCTGAGTCTACCTGTGGCCCAGAGAGCAGGATCTATAACCAGGAGAAAGGCAAGAGAAGAAACCTTCCTGGCAGTGAAAAACAGCTTTGGACCTTGGCCAAGGTCCTGAGCCTAAAAAGTGCATCAGCCCCAAACCTGACCTGAAACACAGAAGCAAATTAAATCCTACCTGGAAAAAAAAAATCATCTTCCAATCACTTAGCCACTCACTCATTGCTCTATCCATGAATCTCACCCAAAGTGCCACATGTCTTCTGAGAAAGAGTCTGCATGGTCATTACTACGTGTGGAGTGAGCAGAATGAGCTGGGTCTAAGCTCTGCTACCTGCTCTACAGCTTATCCCAGCAGGTTAATGAATCTCTATGCCTTGCAGTGTCTTGATGTGAAAAGGAACAATAAAAAGCTCCTCCCAGGGTTGTCATCAGCATTAAATGGAAAGTTGATGTTGGTGTTGGACCTGTCCTAGAAGGGGTGGCCAGTGTCACCACTGCAGCTCCAAGGTTCAGAATCCTTTTGGGGGAATCTTGGCTCACACGCAGGAGGCCACATTGGTTTCTTGGTGTCCTCAGACATGCATACCCATTAGGAATTTTACAAAGTTGCTTGGTTTAAAATGGGTCCGGGGCATCCCCAATGCTGTCCTTCTGTGTGTGGGGGGGGGGAGGGCACGGGCTCATTGTTACGTCCCATGAACACTCCGAGTCTCCTAGACCTCATCCTCTTTGAGTTTCTCTCTCTCACTTTCTCTCTGCACATTCAGGAGTGTACACATTTCTGTCCAGCACCCTGAAGTCTCTGGAAGAGAAGGACCATATCCACAGGGTCCTGGACAAGATCACAGACACCTTAATCCACCTGATGGCCAAAGCAGGCCTGACCCTGCAGCAGCAGCACCGGCGCCTGGCCCAGCTCCTCCTCATCCTCTCGCACTTCAGGCACATGAGGTGAGGCATCCACCGGCTTCCCACAGGACAGACAGAAAGAAAGCCCACCCCAGCCCCACGGAAGGGCTGATGCCTGGATGCAGATAGCACACTTGCAGCAGTCCCTGGCACAGAATAAGCATAAAATGCTATGCAAGGACAGAAGAAAGAGGCTTTAAATCTGCCCGGGACATGGGGCAAGTGGCAGAGCAGACTGCAGAGAGGAAGTGATGCTTAAAGCTTAGCTCAAAGCATGTGCTTCTGCTTTGGAGCGGGGCTGGGGGGCGTGGAAGGGATTGTGTAGTGTCCGGGTGGGTGGGGAGGAAGCCAGTCAAGAGAAGTCTGAGCATTTGCATCCTCTGAAAGCACTGGACACATCGACTTTTGTTTCTGTGCCATACTTTCCCTATTTATACTTGGAAATCCTAAATGAGAGTCTCCAGATGCCTCATGGAGAGTCAATGTTGACCCCTCCATGCCTCTTGAACCCTTTCTGTCACCCCCATGGCTACTACCCTAGTCCACGCCACCATCATTTTCTTTTGGATTTCTGCACCAGCCATCTGACATGATCCCTGCCTTCAACCAAGATCCTTTTTAATCCATTCTCCATGATACAGCCAGAGTGATCATTCTAAAACCAAATCTAATTATGCCACCCCCCTGTTTAAAACCCTTAAATGACTTCCCATTGTTTTAGATAAAAGTATAAATGCCTTTATTTTGCTTATATCACTTCTTATGATTCAGTCCCTACTTAGCTTAGTAGGACTTCCTCATGTCTGAGCTTTAGCCATAATAAGCTGTGCTCTGAGTCACTTGGGAGGCTCTACTTCAGACTGCAGACTGGCCGGGCAGCTCTGTTCATCTCAGCTGGGCTCACTCACATGTCTGTGGGGCAGCTGATCTCAGCTGGGCACAGGTGGGGAGGAACAAGCCACGGCCCTGCAGGTTGGCCAGGTGAGTCTGCCCCACCCCCACGTGTCTCCAATCTCTTATCCACCTTGTACCCACAGATTAGCTGGGACACGTCCTCATGGTGATGTCAGAGGCACAAGAAAGCAAGCCCGTCTGGGCAAGTGCATTTTAATCCTCTGGTTAAGTCATGTCCACTAACATTCCACTGGCCAAGCAAGTCATACGAATAAGCCCAAGTCAAAGATACGGACACGTTGCAGCAGGAGTGAATATTTCTGAACAGTGCTCGAACCTATCATTGCTTAGATAGCACTCCTTGCAGGAAGCATCTTCTGGCCCTTGAGACCTAGTCAGAACTTACACCTTATTCTTCCCTATTGTTATTGCCCCTTTTATTATTTTTCTGCCCTGTTAGACGGAAAACTCTGTGGGGCAATCATTACGATACGTCTTGCTTACTCTACGTACCCGATACCACCTGGCACAGTGCTGGGTACATAATAAATCCTCGATAAATACTTTCTATAGGGGCCAAGGCAGGACATCAGCAGAGAAAATCATCTTTCTTTGCCAAGAGGTGAAAACAGCCTCAGTTTCATTCCACTGTCTTGCAATTTGGCTGGCCAGAGCCCAGCTCTCCTAAGTAGAGCTCAGCCTGCAGGGAAGAGATAGAGTGGTGGATTCTTTGTTGCAGACTCCAGAAAGGCCATACAATGATGTGAAGTGATGACACTAGAGGTACCCATGGGTGACGATGCCTCCATGACCTTGGGCTTACCCTAGGACCCTAAGAGATTCCTTCTTTCAGCAGCTATGAGGAAAAAGGACCAAGATGTCTGAAGGAGGTTGGATTTTAAGGGCCCTTTAAATCTTGAGACTATGATTCAAATGGCAAGAAAGTTATCCAAAGTCCCAGGTGCCACCATTTCTGGAGACAACTTTGAAAAATAGTTAGATTTTTGAAAAATATAGATGCATCCTTTTTTTTTTGTATCCTTCACAGTGCCCTATATGAAGACATACATGTAGTATGTGCTGGCAACATTATTACTGAGTAAATGAATAAATGAACAAATGATATGGGCAGATGAGTCGAGGCAGGTTTTTCCTTGCTGTATGAATTTGAAATTCATAAGTGAAGGCTTCCACTTGGCAAAGTGTGGGAGGAAGCAATTGCAATCCCTGTCCTCAAGACTCCCCAAGGATCCCTGTGTTCATAGACGAAGGACTCACATTACCCAGGTAGAGTAGGTGTCAGTGTTCAGAGTAAGTATTTCCAGTCCTTTCCTACCTTCTGCTCTTGAAGAATATCAGAGAAGGAACCAGGGGATGGATCAGAATAACATTTCCTGTGCCAGATTTCCTGGCTGAAGAGAACGTATTAGTTTTTACTCTGAGCTAGGAACTTCGATGATGTCATAGAAACTGTGCATTGCAGTTCAATGTTTTTATTTGTGGATAGGAATTGCTGAGTTTTCAAATCCATTAACTGCTTGTCAGCATCAGCAAGCCTAATTAGTTAATGCCAAGTAAATTTGCACTAAATATACTGCCCTGGCTAATTTCACTGGCAAAGTATTGCAGAGGACAGCACCAGGGAGAAGGCTCTGTAGAGTTTCTGTTGGAATCGTGTGAAAAGCTGGAGGGAGGCTGTTATTCTGCTGAAAGCTTTGAGTGCTCACGCTCTCTCTCCCTCTCTCTCTCCCTCTCTCTCTCCCCCTCTCTCTCCCTCTCTCTCTCCCTCTCTCTCTCCCCCTCTCTCTCCCTCTCTCTCTCCCTCTCTCTCTCCCTCTCTCTCTCCCTCTCTCTCTCCCTCTCTCTCTCCCTCTCTCTCTCTCTCTCTCTCTCTCTCTCTCTCACACACACACACACACACACACACTCACACACACACACTAATATTTTGGTGCCTCACTGTAGCCAATCGAAGTCACAGAACTCTGTTTTGTTAAGCTTGGCCCCAGCCATATGTTGCTACTCAGAGCATTTAACACCAGATTTCATCTGACTGTAAATGTTATTCATGGAGGTGCCTGAGGAAGACCGTGGCAGATCCAGGGGCCATTTAACTTTAAGGGTATTTTAATTTAAAACATGAAACCAAAACAAAATAACACTGAAACACACCATTTCGGTCTCGTCGCAGGCCTGAATAGCTTTGGTGCTGTGTTCTCATGGCAGCTTTCCAACTTGGGCTGTGCTTTTCTCCAACTAAAAGTGCAGATATTTTCTAAGACATTCCCTTGGTCCTGCCTACTCATGATATATATTTTTTTACATTTCAAGCTTGACAATAGTTGTTCCTTTCTCTCCTCCGTCTAGTGGTGTGGTGGGGACAGCAGAGTTGTGGCTGGGGGAGGACAGAGGAGGAGAGCAGGGAAAGGAATGCCATCTGCCTACATCTCCCTGTGTCCTTATAGCCCCTGTTTTCTGAACATTTTCCAAGCCTGGGCGCTGTCGTAGGCCTACCACCGCAGAGGGCAGGATGGCCAAATCCCTCCCCTGTCCTAGGACCTGCACTATAGGTGTGAGTGTGTGAGTGGGTGCATGTGTGTGCTTGGGACTGGGGAGAATAAACACAAACACAGGAGGATTTCACGTTGTGATAAGTGCGATAAGGAAAACAGAATAGTGAGAGAGAGGGAGGCTGAGATTGCAGGGGCTTGAGGCTGCTGCCTTTGGAGTAGCAGAAGGTTTTTCTGCAGAGGTGGCTTTTGAAGACTGGGGGAGAACTGCACCCAAGGAAGAGGGAATAGTATTAAATAGATGCAGATCCCCTGAGGCTGGGAGGAGCTTAGTTCCATTAAGGGCAGCAAAAAAGCCAGCGTGAAGAAAGAGAGTGAGGCAGGAGAGAGAGGCAGGAAGAGCTCGGAAAGGAGGATGGAAGCTGGACCAGTTGGACCTTGCAGAGGGTGGAAAGAAACTTAGATTTTATTCTGAATTAAACTGGAAGCCACTTGAGAGGTTCAGCAAGGGGAGCTTCTTGGTCTGCTTTACACATTTAAAAACCTCACTCCTGCTTGACTGCACACCTCACATTCCCTTTTCGGATGCATTTGTAATAGAGGGGAATAAAGGCTCACTAGAGGCTGTGGAAGGAAGTCACCTGCTTAGCAAATGCCCTGAAAGTGGCTGGAGGGAGGGTGTGTTTGTGAGGATGGAACGGCTCTCAAAGGAGGTGGGAAAATGAAAACCACAGAGAGATGAGACCCAGGCTTGGATCTCTGAGAGCCTCAGTGTTCCCAGCCACCATCCTAAAATGGGTCTTTAAGCAAGATGAAAGATTGACTTGCAAGTGTCTTTGGAATTTCTCTTACTTCCCCTTCCCAGGAATTTCAGCTTTCCTGGGGCTTGGTCTAAAGCGGTCCTCTCTGTGTCTTCCCACCCGCAGTAACAAGGGCATGGAGCATCTGTACAACATGAAGTGCAAGAACGTGGTGCCCCTCTACGACCTGCTGCTGGAGATGCTGGATGCCCACCGCCTGCACGCGCCCACCGGCCGCACGGGGGTGCCCATGGAGGAGGCAAACCAGGGCCAGCTGGCCACCCCGGGCTCCACTTCATCGCATTCCTTGCAAAAGTATTACGCCACCGGGGAGGCAGAGAGTTTCCCTACCACAGCCTGAGAGCTCCCGGGCTCCCCCGAGGTTCTGAGAATCCCTGCAGCATTTTACCCTCGTCATGCATCACTTTAGCAGATTCTGTCTCCTGCACACGCTCCGGCATGCACCCACCACCAGCGGCTTTCTAATATGAGTGGCCATTCGTCTGCTTGCTAAGTTCTTAGTGGCACGTCTTCTGTTGGGAACAGCCAAGGGGATTCCAGGGCTAAATCTTTGTAACAGCTCTCTTCCCCCCTTTGCTACATTACTAAGCATGAGGATTCTTATAGCTCCTCACAACTGAACTCAGTCTATGAGCTGGGGCTCCGATGACTTTGTGCATTGAAGCTACTTGTAGAGACCCAGGCCTGGAGAGTAGACATTTCACCTCTGATAAGCACTTTGTAATGGCTCTAAGAATAAGCCACAGGAAAGAATTTAAAGTGGCTCCTTTAACTGCTGACTTGGAGAAAGCTAGGTCAAGGGTTCCTTATAGCATCCTCTTGTATTCCTATGGCAATGCATCATTTTATTAAAGTGATACCTTAAAGCTTTTGCACTACTATGGCAGAATATTTAGTGATTGTCTACTCGTTGTTCCATAGGAATACAAGATGCACATAGGGAAGGAAGATCCTCCAATTGCCAAGACTATTTCAACTTAATACACTGCGACTTCAGGCTTGCTGAAAGCTCTGCCGCTGGCTTTCTAGAGCACGACGTGCAGGTCATGGGTCCCAGTTAATTCCCGCTTCCCATGGACCTATGGAAAACAGCAAGTTGATTTGAGTTAAGTCACCTCCACATATTTCAGTCTCCCTATACGAGGGATAAGTTCTTGATTTTTGTTTTTATTTTCATTTTATAAAAGAAAGCCCTCTCCCCCAGGATTTGCAGCAAAATCAGCTTCAGGACCTGTTCTGGTGGGATCTCACATTTATCAGCAGTGTGTGCAACTTACACAAAAGGTGAACTATTCAGGTGTGGTGTCCCGCAGAGGACCTAGGGCATTCTAAGTGAGCAGGGACCCCGCTGGTACTTTTAGCCCTGGGGTCTGGGGCTAAACAGTGAATGTGCACGGTTGTCTTGGCTACTGGAGAGCAAGAAGGGAAGTAGGGGAGACACTGGATGAAACTCGGAGGCGCAGTCAGCCTTGCTCAGAGTGGCCCTGCTACAGGCTGCAGCTACCTAGGAATCTCTTTGCAGACCCCGCCCTGCACTAAGGGGCTGCCCTGAGATCCACGGGGTAGTCACTTCCTGGTGTGGCCCTGATCGAAAGAAGCCCAGGTGGCAGCTGCAGCAGACAGGCTCACTCCTGCCACAGGGCACCCTTCCCTGAGCCTTTGTTTCTCTAGCACAAATTATGGATTATTTCCTTTTCTTGACTAAAAAGAAAGTTTACTTTCCTCCTGGAGACTTCACTGTCTATACTTCAAACCCCACTGAGAGGTGATGTGTTAGCCAAGAGGCCAGGCAAGCTGCTAGGGTGACTCTTGGTGTACCCTGTGTGGAAGAGTGGATTGCACTAATTTCTGATTAGCCAGTTAAGTGATTGCCAAAGCACTGGGAATCTGGGAGGGCAAAAAAAAAAAAAAAAAAAAAAAGAAAAAAAAAAAAAGAAAAAAAGTTTTTCATAGATGTTTGTTTAAATTTGGGGGCAATTTTATGTATCCGTGTTAAGAATATGTTTAAGAACATAATTCTTTTGTTGTTTGTTTAAGAAGCACCTTACTTATATAGTATAATATATATTTTTTTGAAATTGCATTGCTTGTTTATCAGACAATTGAATGTAGTAATTCTGTTCTTGATTTAATTTGGGTTAACATGCAAAAACCAAGGAAAAATATTTAGTTTTTTGTATACTCTTCAAGCTACCTTGTCATGTATGCAGTCATTGATGCCTAAAGCCTGGTGATTATTCATTTAAATGAAGATCACATTTCATATCAACTTTTGTATCCACAGTAGACAAAATAGCACTAATCCAGATGCCTATTGTTGGATATTGAATGATAGACAATCTTATGTAGCAAAGATTATGCCTGAAAAGGAAAATTAAATTATTCAGGGCAGCTAATTTTGCTTTTACCAAAATATCAGTAGTAATATTTTTGGACAGTAGCTAATGGGTCAGTGGGTTCTTTTTAATGTTTATACTTAGATTTTCTTTTAAAAAAATGAAAACAAAACCAAAAAAAAAAAAAAAAACACTTCTAGGACTATAGATGATGTAATACCAGCTAAATCCAAACAATAATATGTGGAGGGTTTTACATTCTTCATCTAGTGTATTTGTATTCATGCTAAGATACTACTACATTTGAAATGGGCAGAGAGCATGAGATGGTCGAAATGTTAGCCCAAGGGTCTCAAACAATTTTGGAAATCTTTTTTATTCTTACTTGAAGTGCCACTAACAGACAGCCAAGATTTTCCAGCTGATGTTGCTGTTGGGTGCAGGGAACATGCTGGGAATTGCTGCTTGCACTTTTCCCCCACTCTGAGGCAACTTAAAATTTGAAAGGTGTGATTTACCTTGGGGGTCAGCGGTAGGGTTGGGGAAGTGGGTTCAGGAATTTGGAGACTGGGAAAGATAGTACTAAAAGTATTAAAATATTTTGAGGCAAATTAATTATGATGCCTGGGGTGTGCACCAGGGTTCAGTATTCCACTTCTGCCCTGTTAACCACAGATAACTGGCTCCATTGACAGCCATCTCTGGAATGGCAGCCTCAGTTCAGAGGAAGCAAGAACAACATCAGCAGGACAGCCCAAGGCATAGCTAGCGGTCTGTGTTTCCTTTAGCCATTGCCTAGCTTGCCGTCAGGATTCTGTGATGCTCTCATGCAACGATTAAGAGAGGATTGGTAATCCAAAGAGAAGACCCTATCCATGCAGGTTGCAAAATCCAATCCCCAAGGAAGTGCGTTCTTTGATTAAATTTCCCTAGTAACCTTGCAAACGTGTTTAAGCCTGCCGTATCTCATGCCTTTTCGGGGCTGAACAAATAAGGGACTTACTGATAATTTACTTTTGACCACATTAAGGTTTCTCACATTGAAATCTTATACATTGAAATGGCCATTGATTTAGGCCATTGGTTTAGAGTAGCCCTTCCCCTGCATGACACCAATTATAGATCCCTTCCTGTTCACATTTTCCAACCATGAGATGAAACGTGGATACTGGGAATGATCACTAGGACCACAGTAATGTCTAATACTCACAGGCAGACCTTGGCAAAACTAGTCATTTGAAAGATAAATAGAGTCATACAGTAGCTCATAAGGCAACCCTAATTCTTTTGGGGGCAGGTCTTGGGAGGTTGATCCACATTACTCTGCACCCTTCCTAGGGAACCCCCGAAAACATACTCTCAACTGGAGCAAATGAACTGTGGTCCCAGATATCCATCTTTTCAGTAGTGTGATTATGCTCTGTTTCTAAGTGCATTTCCTTTCCATTTGAATTAAAGTGTGGCCTCGTTCTAAGTCATTTAAAATTGTTTTCTAAGTAATTGCTGCCTTTATTATGGCACTTCAATTTTGCACTGTCTTTCAGAGATTCAAGAAAAATTTCTATTCTTTTTTTTTTTTTTTGCTTCCGACTGTGCCTGAACTTTTTAAATATGTAAATGCTGCCATGTTCCAAACCCATTTTCAGTGTGTGTATACAGAGCTGTGCACCCTGGAAACAACATACCGTCCCATAAGCAGGTGCCTGTGGCACGGACCCCTTTGCATTCACAGAGAGGTCATTGGTCATAGAGACTTGAATTAATAAGTGACATTATTGCCAGTTTATGTTCTCTCACAGCTTATAAACAATGCTTTCTGTGCACTACACGTCCTTCAGTGTAGAGCTCTTGTTTTATGGGAAAAGATTCAAATGCCAAATTGTGTTTGATGGATTTATACGCCCTTGCGCTGATGCATACTATTATTGATGTGATTCAGTTTTGTCGCAGCTTTGCTTTGTTTAATGGAACGCACTTGTAAACCTCTTTTGCACCTTGAAAAAGTAAAGAATCCGGCGGGATGCTCGAGCACCTTGCAAACAATTTTCTCAAACTATTTGATGTTCAAATAAAGAATTAAACTAAAAACAACAGGATTGTTTTTTCTTTTTTATTTTATTTTTTTTTTTTTTGTAAGCTCTGCTTCTTGCTAACCATTCACCACTGATCACCTAAAATCAAAGTGATTAAAGGATCAGTAGGGGACACAGGGAATCTGAATGGCAGGCTTCCCTCCCTCCGCCCTCCCCACCTGCCCTGGGTGGATCAGGAAGTGGGTGGACACCGAGGTCAGGCAAAGCTGGCCTCAATTCTTGGCACCGCCACATACAAGTTTTCTGATGGTTGGCGATTGATTTTTCAGAGTTTCAGCTTCCTTATCAATAAAATGGGGATAATAACACCTAATTCACAGGATGGTAGTGAGGACTAAGTGAGGTGCTCATTGAACACAGCAGTTGTTTTCCAATGGCCAGCCCAGACCCCTTCCCTGTGAGGGAGAAGAAGGACACTTGAGAGTGGTTAGCTATGAATTAATGAGTGAATGGGCGAGTGAATGATCTGAAACTATTAACATATAAAAAACTCCCTTCCGTTTTCAGAGCTACCTGCATGCTCCCCCTTGACCCATTTTCTCGGTGATTGAACTGATGAATTGAAGGCAGGGAAACGTGATGTACTGATGGGGCAACACAGTGTACGCACAGGCTTGCAGCTAGATGACTCAGTTTGAATCCTCATTCTACCATTATTGGGCAAGTTAATTCCCCTGTGCCCCAGTTTTGTCACTTGTACGGAAAGAGAATCATGCCACCTGCCTGGAGGGCTGTTGTGAAGACTGCGTGGTTCACTCTCAGGGAGCCTGTGAGGACAGGGGCTGACACTGCTCCTCCCTTTCCAGCTGCGTCTCTGCACTCAGTTATTTATTCCGATGCGTTTAGGTTCTTCACACTGTTCGAGTTATTTGGATTCCAAGAAACGATTTCATTTTCTTCTTCTGTCATTCCCTTGGCAAGTTCTTCAATCCCTCTTTCCATGGGTTTCCTCATTTCTAAAATGGAAATCAGAACAGCACACGCCCCACAGAAGTCCTGTGCAGATTAGAAGAGATGGCTTCTCTCAAGTGTCTACCATAGGAGCTGCACATAGCGAGCGCTCACTCCGAGGTAGCTGTTGTTATTGCAATTATCCTTGTCCTGTCTGAGCATCTACATTTAATGGAATTATTGGTATGTTTAGCTTTCCACTTTCCATTTTGTTATTGTTTTGTACATGCCTCCTTTTTTATTCCTCTGTTCCTCATAACTGCCTTTTGCTGTTGTTAGTGATATTGTGATATAATAAAAAATATGTATTTAATCTATACCCCTGGTTTCTGAGACAGCTCCTAAAACTCTTGTAGATAAGGATGCTAGGAGATTCGTTTATAGTTGGTCTTTGACTCTGGTTTCTGCCGACACAGAGCTCCTAAATCCCTTGTAATTTCTTGGGTGATAGAAACATCTTTTGTTCTAATGAGGCAACTCTTGGTGGGCTCTCAGATAGCCTCAGGATGGGGAACCAGCCATGTGATTAGATGGTTGGAACTTCCAGACCCACCCTTCAACCTCTGGGGAAGTTCTAGAGAGGCTCTGGAGAGAGGCTGATGGTTGAGTAGATCACTGATGGCTAATGATGTAATCAATGGCATCTATATAATCAAGTCTTCATAAAAATCCAAGAGGATGGTGTTCAGAGGGTTTCTGGGTTGGTGAACACTTGAGGGTGTCTGGAAGGTGGCACCTGTAGAGGGCATGGAAGCTCTGCAGACCTTCCCACACACCTCGCTCTATCCAGGTCTTCATCTGTCTGTTCATCTGTTTCCTTTGTAATATCCTTTATAATAAACTGATTAACATAGTAAGTGTTTCCCTAAGTTCTGTGGGCCATGCTAACAAATTAGTCAACAAGAGGATGGGGTTTGTGGGAACTCCAATTTATAGCCAGTTGGTAAGAAGTATAGGTGACAACCTACTGCTTTGCAATTGGCATCTGAGGTGGAGAAAAGTCGTATGGGACTGAGTCCTTAACCCGTGGTATCTAACTCTAACCCCAGGTGGATAGTGTCAGAATTGAACTGAATTATAGGACACCCAGTTGGTGTCTGCTGCAGAACTGGTCACTTGTGTGGAGAGGCCCCCAGGCCCCACCCTCACATCTGGTCACAGAAAAGTGTTTTGTGTTGTGAGAGAAGAGTAGGATAAAACAGTTTTTCCCACCTAGATTGTTAAGTACATTTGGGGTATCGTTTTAATTCCTATGTTGATTTTTAAAATTATTTTAAAAATTCTTTTCTTAGTAGTTGCTCAGTGTGTACCTTAACTTATTATAGTCTATTTCAAATTAATACTAACTTAAATCTGATAAAATCTTTGCTTCAATATAGCTCTATTCTCTGAATGTCATATATATTATTATCTGTATACACTATAAACCCAGAAATATGTTCTATTGATTGATTGGCTTTACAACTTTATATTTTGTTAATAGTTGGTAAGAAATGAGAAAAATATATCTATAGACTTTAAAAATATTTATCTACATATTTAACATTTCCAGCGTGCCTCATTTCTTCCTGAATTTTTGAGCTTCTGTCTGGTGTTATTTTCTTTAAGCCTGAAGGAATTCGTTTAGTATTTTTTGTAAGGCAGGTCTATTAGTAACAAATTCTCTTGATCTTTGTCTACCTGGTAATATATGAATTTCATCTTCACTTTGTGTAGGGCAATTTTTCTGGATATAGAATTGTTGGTTGATGGTGGTGGTTGTTTCATTTAGCACTTTGAATATATACATCATCACTCTGCCTTCTGGCCTTCATTGCTCCCAATAAAAATTCAGAACCACCCATGTTTTGACATTCACCTGTGTCTGACAAATCACTTTTTAAAAATCTGCTTTCCAGATTGTCTTTGTCTTTGAGCAGTGTGACTATGATATGTTTAGGTGTAGTTATTTTTGTATGTATCCTACTTGGGATTCATTTAACTTTTTGGATGTTTTTCCTCAAATTTGGGAAGTTTTCAGCCATTACTTTTTCAAATAATTCTCTCCCCTCTTATTTCTCTCCCGCCTTGCTGTGACTCTCCTTACATATATGTTGATATGCTTGATGTTGTCCCACAGGTTCCTGAGGCTCTTCTCATTTTTCGTCCATCTTTTTCCCTCTCTATTCTTCAAATTAAATAAATTCTATTCATCTATCTTCAAGGGGACTTTTTTTTTTTTTCATCTGCCATCTTGAATCTGAGGTTGAGCTCTGTTGGGGTATTTTTTCATTCAGTTATGGTTCTTTTCAACTCTGGAATCAAAGTTGGGTTTTTAAAAATTATTTCCATCTCTTAAGAATTCTCCTTTGTTGATTCATTGTTGTCATACTTTAATTCTTCAAACATGGCTTCCTTTAGCTATCTTAATGTATTTATACATTCAACAGCTGCTTAAAGTCTTTGTTAAATCCAACATCTGGGAGACACATAAATAGATTCTTTTGATTTCTGTTATTCTTGAGTATAGGGCACATTTTCTTGTTTCTTTACATATCTCATAGTGTTTATTAAAAGCTGAACATTTTAGATATTATATTGCAGCAACTCTGGATCCTTATTCCCCTGCTTCTTGTTGCTGCTGAGTTTTGTGGTTGTAATTTGCTGCTTTGTTTAATAACCCACTTGGGTTAAATATGTAAAATTTGCCTCTACTATAGTGTTTGGCCTCAGATGTTTCTGCTAGGTTCTTAAATTATTCTTCTTTTTGTTTTTAAGCCTGACTTCCTCCAAGTTGTCCCTGTCTGTATAACCTAAGTAGTTATCCAATGACTGAGCAGAGAATAATCTCAACTGCCCTGAGTCTGCCGGGCGCAGTGACTGAGCCTGTAATCCTAGCACTCTGGGAGGCCAAGGTGGGAGGAATGCTTGAGCTCAGGAGTTCGAGACCAGCTTGAGCAAGAGTGAGACCCATCTTTACTAAAAATAGAAAAAAATTGCCAGGTGTGGTAGTGCACACCTGTAGTCACAGCTACTTGGTAGGCTGAAGCAGAACTTGAGTCTAGGAGTTGAGGTTGCAGTGAGCTATGATGACACCATTGCACTCCAGCTGGGAAGACAGAGGGAGATTCTTTCTCAAAAATAACAAAAACCCAAGCTGATAAAGCTTCCATCCTCTGCCAGTGGATCTGTGTGTGGATAGGGGAGTACATTCAATGTTGAGGCTTTCAAATCTGACCCATATTTTTGCTGGGCTTCTTCACATCTCCTCTACGCATGCATGCAGCCCGTAGAGTTTGGGGCTAGCCTGGGCACTCTCTGATAGCCTCTGTGCATGTTTGCGGCCTTAGCCAACAACACGCTTGCCACAACCACAGCCCCAAGCTAGTGGAGCCATTGGCCCTCTGGGATTATCCACCAAATCAAGTGAGCCCCCTGTGACCACAGCAGCAAAGCCGTCTGTCCTTAGGTCTGTCCTTAGGACCTACCCTGTTCTGGTGTGGACCAAACTGGAGCAGCCTCAGGCAAGGCGGCCACAAATTTGCACTGTATTTATCCAAAAACCAGCAGTTATCCAAGCATAAACATGTCTCAGATTATTGTATGCCTTTGGCCAACTTGCAGAGTGCTGCAATGGTTGTTTTTGTCAATTTTGTTCCACTTTATAGTTTCTTTTTGGAGCAAGGATGTACCAGTCTCCTCACTCAGCCACAACTGGAAGTCTCTGCTCTTCACACACCCTGTGCATCCCTTTTTACTCTTCTCAGAATACCATGGAACAAAGTTGTCTACATGTGCCTGTGTTCTTTCTGGTAATCAGCAAGCATTTGAGGAATATTTCACAATTTATGGAGCTTTTAAATGTATCAAACATAGTGTGCCAAGGTGGGAATGCTTGACTGAGGGGTTGATTCAACTAATACACTGGCTCAAGATCACATTCTCCAGTGTTATATATTCTTAAGCCTTTGAGGACATTTAAATTCAGAATTCCCATGTTTAGGTTTGCTTCTCCAAAAATACAGAATGTACGTTCTGGAGAAGCCAATTTTCATAGCCTTCATTACTTGGACTATGTGTGTTAAGGAGCCAGTTTTAAGTTTGCATTCATGCTGGCGTATAATTGCAATATTTGTAATACCACCAGAAGAGTAGAGCTAATACCAGACAAGAGATGTTCCTTCAACACAGAGATAAACTTTCTAACAGAACTGCCCACAGATAACCTGCAGCACCTGGTTGAAGGTAAGCATGGGGAGGATTTCCGGCAACAGGAGGCACCTCTGCGTGGACCAGATAACCACTAAGCCCAGATGATGTTGAAGAGCTTCCCTCAGCAGACAGAATGATGGGATGCTCTTTGGTTTTCCTTTCTACATTGACACACACACACAGACACACACACTCATACACACAAATGTACCATTGACTGGGTACTTCACTATGCTAGGTACTAGCTTTCTAATATTTTTTACAGGTAATCCTTATAGCTCCATATGAGAATAGATACATTTTTAACCTTATTTTACAGATGAGGAAACTGAGGCTTAACACAGTTAAGTGGCCGGGTGTGATGGCTCATACCTGTAATCCTAGCACTCTGGGAGACCAAGGTGATAGGAGAGCTCAAGGTCAGGAGTTTGAAACCAGCCTGAGCAAGAGCAAGACCCCATCTCTACTATAAATAGAAAGAAATTAATTGGCCAACTAAAAATATATAGAGAAAAAAATTAGCTGGGCATGGTGACGCGCACCTGTAGTCCCAGCTACTCAGAGGCTGAGGCAGGAAGCTCACTTGAGCCCAGGAGTTTGAGGTTGCTGTGAGCTAGGCTGATGCCATGGCACTCTAGCCTAGACAACAGAGTGAGACTGTCTCAAAAAAAAACACAGTTAAGTAACTTTCCCAAGGTCAGAAGTCTTGAGAATGGCCTGCCTGGCATCAGTCTCCCTGACTAAACTCCAGTGGTGCTTCTCACACAGCGGTTTGAGCTTCCTGCGGATTACCAAAAGTCATCATGTACAAACATAATTTTACTCAAGAACCAGAGCTCATGTCAATTTTGCATTTAAACAAGTTTTCACATTTTATGAGGAGAAAGAAAAATTCACGTGAACTTTTAAGGCAAAATGTGATTCTTCAAGGAAGTACAGCACCTCGGGCAGGATGCTTAATGCCACGCCCCTCGGGTCCTGGAGAAGTGTACCCCCTTGTCTCTCTGGGGCGAGGCCCTGGGGAAGCTTGAGGAGCATTTCTCCCGCTGTCCTTCCTGGCCCTTACTGAGCGCCAGTGTTCTTGGTTTCTGAGGTCATACCAGGTAACCTTCCTGTCCCTGCTTCCTGCCAGAAGTGGCAGGCTGGCTGAGGAGTCACTCTCCTCCGTGCCTTGGCAGCAGGAGGAGCTGTATTTGTAGATGACCTGAGACCTTGAAGCCTGAGGCAAGGCGCCGTCACTAGCAGCGGGGCCTGTGTCAGAGTCCACAGTGCCCGGGCTGGGCTCACCGCTCCTCTCGCCACAAGACCGTCATGTCGCAGCCCAGGAACGGGACCACAGCCCACGGCCAAGGCACTTGGCCGTCTATCTACAACGGACACAATAGAAACTTCATCCTCACTGGATGAAAGTGAAACAGATAAAACCAGAGCAAGGAGGCATTTGGGTAAACATTTTAAAAAGTGATTTCGAAACTGGGTGGAATAAGCTCAGCGGCCAGGCCAGGCTGAGAGCCCGGAAGGCACTCCAAAGTGGCCAACCGTGAGCGCTTTGCCAAAAGCCAGTCACCCCCAGGGCTGCAGGGTAGATAGCACTCCGGGGGACTCCCCAGCTAGGCCTTTCTGCAGCGCTGCAACCTGTCATCAGCTGTCTTTTCATTGAGAAATCAGTAATTGTGGGAAAGGCCAGTGAAAGGTTTGTGAGCCCGTAAACATTTTTATGGTTTGATTGAATTTTCAAGTTCACCCGAGACTCAACCGAATTTAAACTGTAAAGATTCCTGAGTATTTCCACATCTGCAAGCAGGAAGAACATGTTTCAATAGTCAGGGCCCCAGACCACAGGCCGGAGGGGAGGAGGGGAGGGGAGGGGAGGAAGCAGTCAGCAGCAGGACCACGTCACCACCTCAGGGAGCTACTGTGCATGTGGCTGCAGTCCCTGGGGACACCAGGTACAGACCAGTTGAAAAGCTCAATCACAGCAAGAGGGGTATGTCCCTCACTCACACTGGAGGGAAGGGCTGAGCGTGCCAAGGCGGGAACTGCCAGGTGGTTCCTTAAGAAGAAGGAGTTAGAAACTAGAATAGATCCACCATTAATTTCTCTTTGAATTTATTATCAAATATTTTTAAACACCTTTTAACAATCCTTACAATCAAATCCATTCTCAAATGCTAAAGGAATGTGTATAAGGAAAAACATTAAGTAGATTTATGAAAACCCAGAGGTTTGGACAGAGAAGCTTATTTTAATTACCTGGTAATATTGATACCTACGGGTTTTAGCCCAGGGTCATAAGAACCTGGGTCCAGGCAGCATGAAGACCTGAACCCCAAAACAACAGAACCCAAAGTGGCTTTGAGTGTCTTCCTATGGAAAAAGTAGCTATGTTTTGGTCTAGGTTATGTTTAAGAAAAAAAAAAAGAAAAGAAAAGAACGGCTGTGTCAGAGAGCCTGAAGCAATGTGGAGATTTTTTTTTTTCCATCTGTTTTCTGTGACTGCATAGAGGCAGAAAGATAAAATAGATGCCCTTTCAAATTTTCCGTGTCCCATTTCAGGTGGAGTGTCCCAGCTGATGAGTTTGTCCATTGCCAACCCCCTTGCTCTTCTGCAATACTAGAGATTCAAGGTCTCAGCAGCTGGCAGGGCTGTTTAGGCCTCTGGGGTACCATGAATGCCACACGAAGAGAAAAAAGGACTTGATGAACACCCCCAGGGAAATGGTGGCAGGACCCCACCAAACCAATCAAAAGGGTCTAAAACTCCAAACAAGCAAAGTGTGCCACCTACTAAACTGTGTCACTATCTTGGTCCCATACTTCCCATTCACACTGAGCTCTGGGGAGCCACATGGACACTTTCCTTGCCAGTGGGACAGACCCAGCTCCGAGAGCAGCTCTGCAGAAGAGTCATCAGCTGAGGGCACAGCCAGGGCCATGGACCTGGCAGACGCCCCAACTAGGAGGTGCCCAGCTAGGAAGCGTGCAATGCAACCTGGAATTGGCCAAAAGATTTGCAGAGCCCTCTGTGCCCATTATTCATGAAAGTTGATTCCACATTTCCATTCTTGTTTGTTTGTTTGTTTTTTATTTTAGCATATTATGGAGGTACAATTGGTAAGGTTACATATATTGCCCATGCCCCCCTCCCCCCTCGAGTAAGAGCTTTAAGCATGTCCATCCCCCAAATGTTGCACATCTTATTCTGAAGACACACATGAAGGCCCTGTTCCCAGGGCTCTCCAACAGAATATAAGAAAAAAAAATAGGGGATAAAAAGAAAGAAAGGAAGAATTCTTCATACCAATTCTTCATGCCATACTAGTGTTTTCAGGGAAGAATCCCAAAGGGCTGTTAGGTCAGTGGAGGTAGGGACAGTTGACCAAGTGCTGAGCTCACCCAGCGGGACACCGTTTGAGTTATCTTCCAGGAGAGAGGAGAAAAGGCCTCCGGTCCTACCTGTGCCCCTCCACCACCCTTGCTATTGGAGTTTGTCCTGGAAAACTCTGCCTCATGGGCCAGCAAACTCTTTGTACAAAGGGCCAGAGAGGAGAGAACGTGTTTGAGGCATTTTTTCAGCTTGTTTTAAAACTCTTTGAAAATTAAAACCGATTCTTAGCTTAAGGGCCTATAAAAACAGGCAGAGGCTGTGGTTCTGTAGTTTGCTGACTTTTTTTTTTTTTTTTTTATTTTGGCATATTATGGGGGTACAGATTTTAAGGTTTCAATAAATGCCCATTTCCCCCCCTCCCCCCAAAAGTCTGAGTCTCCATCATGACCATCCCCCAGATGGTGCACATCTCACTCATTATGTATGTATATACCCGCCCCCCTCCCCCCTCCCACCTGCCCAATACCCTATTACTGTAGCACCTATGTGTCCACTTAGGTGCTACTCAGTTAATACCAGTTTGCTGGAGAATATATCTGGTGCTTGTTTTTCCATTCTTGGGATACTTCACTTAGTAGTATGGGTTCCAGCTCTAACCAGGAAAATAAATATAAGATGTGCTATATCACCATTGTTTCTTAGAGCTGAATAGTACTCCATGGTATACATATACCACATTTTATTAATCCATTCTTGGATTGATGGGCACTTGGGCTGTTTCCACAGCCTTGCAATTATGAATTGTGCTGCTATAAACATTCGAGTGCAGGTGTCTTTTTTGTAGAGTGTCACTGGATCATTTGGGTAGATGCCCAGCAATGGGATTGCTGGATCAAATGGTAGATTCACTTGTATCGCTTTAAGGTATCTCCATATTGCTTTCCACAGAGGTTGAACTAGTTTGCAGTCCCACCAGCAGTGTAGGAGTGTTCCTCTCTCTCCACAACCACGCCAGCATTTATTGTTTGGAGATTTTTTGATAAAGGCCATTCTCACTGGGGTTAAGTGATATCTCATTGTGGTTTTGATTTGCATTTCCCTGATGATTAGAGATGTTGAGCATTTCTTCATATGTTTGTTGGCCATTCTTCTGTCTTCTTTAGAAAAATTTCTGTTCAAGTCCTTTGCCCACTTTTTAATGGGGTTATTTGATTTTTTCTTCCTAATTTTCGTGAGTTCTAAGTATATTCTAGTTATCAGTCCCTTATCGGATGCATAGGATGCATAGTTTGCTGACTTTTGTCAGGTATCATCAAGGCACGAGAAGTCTCCTCCCTGTGAAGAGAGTGAGAGATGTCCAGAGGAGGCCCGGAAGTGCACACCTGGGAGTGCGGGTCCCTGCGCCCGCCGTCAGCAGGGCCGTCTGGATCCCACTCCAGAGATGAGCCCTGAAACACCGTGCTCAGTCACCCATGCTGCACTGGACTGAAAAATTTGTGAAGAAGGCAGATCTCATGTTATTTTTTTTTTAACCCTAATTTTTAAAAAAGTAAAAAAAAAAAAAAATTGTAAGAGAGACTTTCTCCTTTAAAAAGGTTAAAAATAAGTGTGGGAAGATCTGCAGAGCAATTCCCAGTAACGTTTATGAAGTCGCTTTGAAGCTAGAAGGAACCATAATACGATGTTCAGCAAAACTTTCCCATAGTACTTGCCTTGCACTATTTCAACACAACAAATCCGGTGATGGGTTTCTTCCTCCTAACAACCCCATGCAGAAAATACCATTATTATCCCATTTTAGAGAGGACAAAACTGAGGAAGGGAAAGTTTAAGAGACCTGCTCAGGTTCACAGCTAGGAAGTGGCCAAGCTTGGGGATTGAGCTGAGGTATTTTGGCTCTAGAGTCTGTAAGACTCAGACAAAAGAAACTTTATGAATGTCCAGATCCTTTAGTCCCTTATTAGTTTTCCCCTCAAGATTAGCAAACTCCCTAGTGGAGGCGAGGGGAGGGGAGGAACCGCGTCCCAACGCCAAAGCCAGGCGTGGGAGTGTGGGATCGTGCATGAAATTGTTGAGCAGCAGCAGACTGCGAGGCAAAAGGACTCTGTCGCCTGCGACAGGGAAGAAAGGTACAGGCAGAAGCTGCCTGTGACTTCTGAGTCGCTGTTGCTCCCCACCCCTGTCACCGCTGGTGACCAGGCTGCCCCCGAAGGACTGATTTCACCTGTAAGGAGGTGACTTCAGGAGGTAGGTGGTAGTTTAGGAGAATGGGGTTTTCTTGAACAAATGTCTCAGTTGACATCTCTCCCAGGGAAGCTCTTCTCCCAGCTTCAGCAAGTCCCCTGATCAGGGGGCCCCGTATGTCAAATGTGTGGCTTGTGCTGCCTTTGCTCTTATGCCCTGAAGCCAACCAGGCATTCAAGATGAACACCTAGAGTGGAGTCACCCATCAGGATTCAGCCACTTTTAATAAGTGACCCGTCACCATGTATTTTGGGCATGCCAAGAAAAGGTTTTTAAAATTAAAAAGCAAACCAAATGTTGTCTTCTCATATAAGAACAGAGTACTTACTTTTTTGTCTGTTAACACATTGACTGCCACACTAGGAAAAAAAAAAAAATTCCCTGAGGCCACGGTGTTTTATTAAAATAAAACGATCCTTTCTAATTTGTTATTTTTTTATTGCTTTCTGTGTGTGAGCTATATGAGCCAAAATCCATGTTTTTAGAGTTAATTGTCAAATTTAATTGTAACAATAAAGAACATCAACAAGTAAGATTTTCAAGAACCAACTACAGTGTTTTGCTTCACCAGGCCCTGGGCTCAAAACTAGCCTGACAGTCACTGTGTTAAAATTGTCATTATTATTACGGCAATTTGGATCTCAAAAACAAGTCACGCTCCTTGACATGATTTAAATAATGTAAGTATTTAAAATGGTTTCTCCCCTTATGACTCCAGTCATGATGTCAAGTCTTGTTTTTCATATATGTGTCTCTCAACTTTTTCCTTGTCTTATACAATTGACACATATGCGTGGATTTTTTTCCTACAACAGTGGGATCATATTATACAAATTATTTGGTATCTTGTTTTTTTAATTTAAGAATATATGGTAGGCATCTTCCCTAATCAATACATATAAGTTCATCTCATTTTATAAAAACAGTTGACTCGTAGTAAATACTAGGTGTGCAGTATAATTTATTCAACAAACGTCCCAAATGACTGACATCTGGGTTGCTAACATATAGTAATAACAGGAAATAGGAGGCATCCCTGTCCTGTTCCTGATTGGTTTTGGGATAACTGCCTATTCGTTTGGAAAGCGACAAAGTAGTTCCTCACTTCATACTAATTACAAAATGATTGCCGGTGGGTTATACCCCTATTAGAAGAATATACAAGCAAACATATGAAAAATCTTAAAGTGGAAAAAGGGTTCTTAATATAGACTATCCGGAATCTACAAAGGAAAGAGAACCTATCAGATTTGATGACATAAAAATTAAAACTTTCTGTGTGACTGAAGAAACTATATAAAATCAAGACAAATCATATAAAGGGTTAATTTTTCTAATATGCAAAGTGTTTCTTGAAAACAATATAAAAATATAAAAAATTGAAAATAGAGGCTAAAACAGACCACAGAAGAGGTAATATGAATGCAACAATTATTATATAAACTAGTTATATAAATGCAAATTTCAAAACAATGAGTTACTCTTGCCCTCAATTGGGCAATATTTTTAGAAAACTGATAACATCTAGACCAGCCCCTTGCAAACTTTCTGCACCTGGGAATCTCCTGGGGAGCCTTCAGCAAATACTGTTCCCCAGCTACCTTGATTTAATTGATTTGGGGTACGGACTGGGGTTCGGCCTGGAGTTTTAAATTTTGAAAAGTACCTCAAGAGATTCTAATGCACAGAATTTGGACATTAATAATCTGAAAATAATTCCCATAATTTGGAAGCCAGTGTTGTAGATTTAGGGAGGATATAAGGAAAAGGAAGTTCTTGTCTCTGCTGTGGGTGTGACTATAAATCATCACAACTTTTTTGGAACATAATCTGGCAGAATTTATTAAAATTTATTAAAAGTTATGATGTACATACCTTGTGACTCAGTAATTCCACCTTGAACAATGCATCTTGGAGAAATAAAAGCAGCACTACAAAAAGATAAACATGCAAATACATGCAAGTGGTTACCGCAGCATTGCTTAACAGCAAATCCCTGGAAGAAAACAGCTGTTGTAAAAAAGATACTGAGATAGCTAATGCAGCAAAGGTGAATCCATATGTACTGATGTCTGTGGAATATTCTCAAGTGAAAAATGCAAGCAAGCTACAGAATAATAAAAGTAGATTCAATTTTAAAGAACAAACATGTGGATGTTTGAATAAGAAAATCTAAAGGCGTAAAAAGGTAACAAAATTGGGAGATGATCAAGAGCTATAGACAGATAGGAAACTTATTTTTTATCTTTAGAAAACAAGAAAATATTTTATAATTAAAATAGTTAATTTTTTAAACAATTAGCCTTTAAAATAAACACACATACAGAGAGAAAGAAATGAGGCTTGTCTAAGATGTACTAAAACTTATAATAAAGTAAGAAATATGTTATACTAGTATATTAATAGTTATGATACATATATATTATATATTTGTATTATTTATTACATATTGTATTATATTTATGCATTATGCAAATATATATTAATGTATTATCATTGTAATCAGCTATATTCTATATTGCTATAATTAAAATAGGAATGGCTAGAGAGATCAATAGAATAGGATAGCATCCAGGATAAACATCTAGATTTATATGGAAACCTACCGTTTGGTGAAGCCCACGTTGTGAGGTGGTGGGGAGGGAAGGGGAAAGTTGCTGGCCATGACCACTAACTGGAGAGAATTAAAGGGCTCTACAATGGGGAAATCTGGAGCAGGTGATAGCCTAGAAGCTCAGTCCCAGGGCTGAATGTGCTGCACTCCTAACAGGTTTCCAAGTGGTGCTGATGCTTCCAATCACAGGTGATACTGATGCCACACTTTGAAAGCCACTGGCTACTTGCAGCCCTACAGTTTCTGGTCAACCTATACATCGCACAGGTTGCTGTGGGGCAGAGTGTGGAGGTGGGCTGTGAGGGCTTCCTGCCAAAAAATGTGGTTTGGGGTTGGCTGCCCAAAACTGCTATTAATGCTGGCAGGTGCTTGACACCTTCATTTTCTGAGCCCAATAACTGCCTCAAAAATGTGTCCCCCAGGATGTAGGCCTAAGCCCAGAACACACATCTGCCAGGCCCTGATGTCAATATTCCACAGGTAGATTGGGATTTCTTTTCAACCACCTAAGGCATAATATGTAGTCATCTGTAGATTTTTTCCTCCTGATATAATTAATTGGGGTGTTCAAATTCAGTTATGTTCCCACTCCTTTTTAGGTAACAGGTTAAAAAATTCACAAGCCTGATTCCTTTTTCCATGGCCTTCATATGTTAGATTACATCCAAGCCCTCACCGGCTTGCTCAGCTCCCCAAATTAAATGTTCCTCACTGTCAGCTTGTGTTATAGCACATCACCCTGCTTTTCATTAGTCACTCAACTCTCCAGCCTCCTTAGGCTGCAGGAGGCTGCTTAGTAGAGGGATGGGAAATGTCCCTGATTCATCTCGTTCTTGCACTTATTCATCAGAATGAGGATCTCCCCACCCCGCCCCCGCCAAATTTAGGCCTCTCTGTGGTGGTTCCCATTGGATTCCTGATGGATATTTTAAAGCTCTGAAGGAGAGGTTAGTGAGAAGCTAGGAACTGAAGAATAAAAGTCCTTCCTTTTCAATTCCATTAGGTCTGGGTTACT
The DNA here is from genome assembly GCF_040939455.1 of Microcebus murinus. Classification (NCBI taxonomy): domain Eukaryota; kingdom Metazoa; phylum Chordata; class Mammalia; order Primates; family Cheirogaleidae; genus Microcebus; species Microcebus murinus. The sequence goes on along the minus strand of NC_134108.1, from coordinate 13,691,228 downwards.
TAAGCTTTGATAATCAGCCACAGTTATCCCGACGTACTATTAAATCTAAAATTGAAATGACCACTCTCGGTAAAACACCTCCTCTTATCACCCAAATTGACTCCTGCTGCTGCACCTGAAGAGTGGAAAATTGCCTCCACGCTTGTAAACCACTCCACTTGCCTCCATTTCCACAGACGAACGCCCTTACTCTTCAAAAACGCATCTCACTGTAGCATAAAGCGGGAGAGCAAGAAGCCAAAAGGAGAGATTTGCTCACAGGAAATACAGATCTGATAGCCTTCATCTCCCTCTCCGGCCTGAATTAGATACTGCGTTTATTGGGTTCCTTTCTGGTGTCCTCGTTTGCCTTTATTCCAATTCCGCTTCCCTGGTGCAGGGAAACTCGGTTGCTTCTCTTTGTCAAAGGCCCGGTCATGACTGCTTTTCCTGAGTCTTAAAACAAGAAGTTGTGAGGTCCCAGTGGGCCTTGACTCTTTCGCCGAGCTTGGAGCAGCGCCTGCCACATAGCGGGCATTCGGTAAACACCTTGAGGTGAGTGGATGCTGCTCTCACCAGGCGTTTCTGGACCTACTGGGCACATGTTCCGCAGGATTAATTTCTGAAGGATTACTTATGGCTGTTTGACAACCGTGCTGGGGAACTGTTTGCATAGAGCAAAGAACCCAATGGCTGGGCCACTCCCGGGCCCACCCAGCCCAGCCCTCCCAGGCCCTGCTTCCCTGGGAGGGAATAGCTTGTGTCACTGTTCTTTGCTGGACTATCTCTGATATGGCTTGTCAGTTAAATTTGGTAGCTACAATTTGTTAATATTTGCTCCCACGATACAGACTATCCATCAGTTTGCCTCAGTCTGTCTTTCTCACAGTAAATCTCTGCCCTCAGCCTGCTGAATTTCCCACCAAGCCATTTGAGGTCGCCTCTTCTCACTTCTGACAAAAACAAGGGAAGCTACTGCTGCAGCCCCATTTGCCCGGAGGCACATTCCTGCTTCTCAGGCATCGTTTTCCCAGAAAACCTTTCATTCCTCCCTGGATTTCTTATTAAGTCACTGCTTTCAGTTCCTAACCCTTTATTTCTCCATCTTAGCTTTAAAGATTCTTTCTCTGTTCACCTTTACTAACATTTCCTGTTTGCTTGTGCCAACCTCATTACCAACACGTTATGATCCTTCCCTTCCCCGCCCTTCCCGGTCAGTTGAGGGTCTCTGCCTGTGCCTTCCTCACCCGGCTCTCCTTGGGACACTATGCCCCCTCTCCAGGCCACACAGCCATCAGTAGCCATTCCTGTCCTTTAATATTCTTTCGTAAACCCCCACCCCTCCCATGAAGCCTTTGAGGAACACATCTTCTCTGCTGCCAGGGCAGCTGCTGGGTGCACGTGTGGACGCCCCTGATGTGACCGCCTTCCCGCGGCCCCCGCCACGGCACGGGGGAGTGTGAGGGCTCTGGGTAGAGGCTGGCGAGGCCCTTGCTAGCCTGGTCAAACGATCATCTGGCACAGCCGTGGCCTCCTGGCTTCAGCGTTTACGCTCACTGGGGCTCCCAACTCCTTTTCTGTTCCACCATTCTGCTAAGTCTTCAAAACAGTCAATGGAAATGGACATCCTGCACCGCTTGGGTGTCTCACAGGGTTTTAGGACGGACGGCACATGTGGGATGGGACTCTTAAATTTTTCTTAATGAAAAATCACATTTTTTTTTTCCTCAGCAACATTTACCATTTGATTCTTCAGTGACAGGAGATGCCTAGGAAGTCAGGGACGTGTGATATGGAGAAGAAACGCCTGAGAAACCTCTCTGCCTCTTCCACGACTGTCACCTCCTTACGCTGCTGTGGATTCTGTCACAAAAACAATATGGAGGCGGGACCTCTACTTGCAGGGGTCGGGAGCAGGAAGTGAGGGAGGAGGGTGACCCATGGAGGGTCGCCTGAAGGGTGACCCATCTCAGATGGGGGTGCAGGGCGCCCTTCAACTCCAACTGCCGCCACTGCTCACAGCCTCTCCGGAAGCAGGACGATGGGACATCTTAAACAACGGGCTGTTCTCCATGAAGTAACAACCTCCATCCTGGTTCCCTGAGAGCGATTACAGAGGCCAGAAGGCAAGAATAATCTGATGGTAGAAAGCAGAGTAGTAGAAGTCTTAAATAGCATTTAAAAATGATCAGGAAACTCTTCAACAAGGAGATGGTTTGTGAGCCGAGTCTGGTGAGGGAGGAGAGGAGGAATGGTAACGACAGGAAGACGGAGTTCAGGAAGTACAGGGCAGCGCTTTGAACAGCTAGGAGGGATAAAGCCACCACAGGCATCTGTTTAAAATGCAAGCTCCCAGGCCCTACCTCAGAGGTCGAATCGGAAGGTCTGAAGTGAGCATGGGAATCGGAAAGCTTAATGAGCCTCAGGAACCCCAGTGGGGATGGACCCAGGCTCAGTGCATCCAGGAAACCCAGCAAGGGAGTTTCAGGCCACTTTACACACCTCTATTTGGTTTGAGCACTTGATTTAGAGCAGGATTTGTAAACTCAAATACTTCCAGGGGCTAGGCTGACACAAACGACAAGAGAAGTTGATAAGGTAGTAGTGCAAATGGAAAAACTGTCTCTTCTTATTCTTAAAGGGACAGGAACCAATCAATTAGCTCTAATAATTACTGCCAGGAAGGGATATGTGCTCAAGGCATCAGAGGTTTCTTTTTTCTAGAGAAGCCTGAAACCTGCGTTTTATATACCTGCTCAATTATTATATTAAATGATGGATTAAAATGCCATGAGCATCAAATAATTTCACGAAGGCCACTAGTTGGCAAGATCAGAGGCACAAAATGAAATCTTACTGTATTTAGACTTGAATGATAGACTAAAATTGTATTTATCTGGTAGACAATGAACAACAGAAAGCTTTGCAGCAAAGAAGGGATCTGAACAGATGTGTGCTTTAAGAAGATGGGCGTGGCTGTTGTATACTCTTAGGATGGAATGAGAAGGGGCCTCTGACAGGAGATCCTAGGAGGCTCTTCCAACTGTGCAAAGGGAATTGAAAAGAGCGTGTGAAAAATGCCAGGAAGCAGGAATTCCTGAGACCTGATTAGCCGTGGAAGGAAGAGAGAAAAACGAATCATCGGTTCTAGGGTCATCTGTGCCTAACTATGGACTATCTCTATTCACCCTGTTCTTTTAATATATATGTACATTCCAGCTTCATTCATTCCACCACACACACACACACATACACACACATACACAAGAAAAAGATAGGTTGCATTTTGATCAGTCCCAGCTTAACAGTGAAATTTAGAGTCATTCGTTTAGGGGGAAAAAAAGCACAGACAAAATATTTTACAGTATCTATAATAAATGCAAATAAATCAATACAAACAAAACTTGGCTTTAGCAAACTGTACATACATAAATATCTCTTTTTTACTATAACATTCAACTTTTTTCACATAAAGCCTTCTATGATATTATTTATTACATCTAGTTTCTCTTTATACCTTTTAAAAAAGTGCCTTTTTAGATTTACAGGTTGTGCTTCTAAAGCAAAGGTTAGAACATCATGCCCAAGAGGAAAATAAGGTAAAAAGGAGGCTGCCGTATAAGCTCTTAAAAACTGTATGTTACAAGGTTCTAAAATCTCTCCAGCACTGGTGGGTGGGTAGATTGTACGATACTGACATGGCGCTTGAGAGAGTCGTTTATTGGATAAATGGAGCAGCACCATGGGAAAGCTGCCCGATGGTCTACTGAAGTCCTTGGCTATGCAGAGAATGGACCAAAGGCCCAGAATTCATGAGTCCAGGGAATTTTGGAGGTCCTTACTCAACCTCTTTAGAGCCAAGGCTCAGAGAGAGTCTCAAACCAAATTCCTTCCAAACCTTCTGTGATCTGCCTGCCCTCCTGTTATTGTTGGTCCTCCACCTCGGAAGCCAGGATCTCCACACACAGGATGTGGAGGAGGGCTGAAGCTGCCACGCCAGGGGCTTCTGCCAAGATCAAGGTCCTCCTGATGACGGTTTGGGACTGCTTTTGGCCCAATCCACCCAAGACTCCCAGCACGTCTGCAGGTTCGTCTTGCAGATGGCGGCTGCTTGGTTCAGAGCGGGGGAGGGCCGTTAGTGTATCTGAGCATGGGGTGGAATGACCGGGCAAAGTTGTTGGAGAGGGCGCAGCTGTAGTCCTCCTCCGACATGGGTACGAGGCAGGCCAGCCCGATGAGGAGCAGCAGGAGAAGCTGAAGGGGAAGAGCCGCTCGGAGGACTCTCAACAGGAAGGCTCGGCCCGACCGAGCTGGTTGAGGCTCAGAAAGGGAGGAATCGGAGCCACCTTTTGTGGACCTGAGAGGAGAAGTGACATAAATAACTCGAATAACTCAACTGCTGGCTGGCTGGATGCTGCTTTTTGCTTCTGCACCTTCCTGGAAGCTAAGGGCCATGCCAAGCACAACCCGCCCTGGGAGTTAGCTGCCAGCCTCCCGTGGGACACCCAGGTCCCGCCCCACCACCAAATGAAGTTGTTGGAAACTGCACTGATGAAAAATCACTAATTCGGTTCAAATCCCACTCTTCTTATCCCTTAATTTGCTGAAACATTTTTCATCAACAAAGATAACTGCTTTACACATATTCTACCATCATAAATTAAGTATTTCCAAGATAATTAAAATACGAAAGTTTGATGTAGTACATATTAGGTTTAAGAATATCAGAAATATTGTTAGGCAAATTAGTTGCTGTCAGGATTATACAAAGTATTCCATTTAGCCATCCTGGATGTGCCGAAATCCATGTAGCAAGAATAAAAAGGATCGTAATCATTTTGCACAGACCCACAAAAGCTTAATTAATCTTAGAGTTTACCATGGTTTCATCTTGCACTGAATCAGCACCTGGCCCTGACATTACTGGGTTCCAAAGCTGGATGAAGGAATAAATGGAGTTTGCTACAGAACAGTGGTGTTGGGTGACAGAGATTCTAGGCTAATGCTGTCCCTAGCTCTGTGACTTTGGAAAATTTTTCTGAGGAGGACAGATTGTTATCTTGAAGCCCCATCTAGACTCAAAGTTCCAAGTTTTTCTATCTCACCTTTATCTTCCTTTTAAACAGTGCATTAGAGATTAAGCACAGATTTCAGAATTCCTAAGAAAGACTGCCTGTGGACTACTGAATACGATTTAGTAGGTTCTGAGTTGGGTGCCACTGTTTTCTTTTTGTGAACAGCCATTAATGTTTCGTTACGAGTGGAGAAGATGAATAAGAAATGTTATTTACAAGAGGCATTCTGTGTACACTCACATCCAGACAACACTGAATGAGCAAAAAAGAATAGATATACCAAGGGGACACATTCCCACACACCTAGTATTAATTCCCTAATGGTTTTCGTATCACTAAGAAAAAGGGTGTTAAAATGTGAGCCCATTGGAAAAATATGAAGATATAAAAACTGTATTGGTAACTGTAGGTTTGGCTGGTAAGAAAACAGTATGTTTGTAGCTCCCTTATTAGCTGTTAATTTCTGAAGACATATTACCCTATTATCAGTGGGGGAGAGGGTGGCACCAAAGAAAATAAATGTTAAAATAAAAACTAGATATAATCTCCTTAAAAGGGAACAGAGGGACTACTCAAAACTCTTTTCTTAAACCATCAAAGAAACACGGGAGGCAAACAGAGTGATTCTGCAAAAACCCAAAGCAGCCTGCACCACGCCGGGTTTCTCGTACCCTTCTTGTAGTGTAATGAAAAAACAAATCACTGGCCTCATTTGGAACTGTGCTCTTTTCTGAAGTCCACAACTAATGACAGCGTAACCTTGAATCACTCACTTCACCTCTGTGTGCCAACCTCCTCGTTAACCTCTTCACGTTAGAATAGATGGGTCTTCCAACTTTTAAGTTCCATGTTTTATATGTTTTCTGTCTTCTACTAATTTGTCAGTATAAATAGTCTCCCAACCCAGAAGCCACAAGAGTTCAATCACCATCTAGTGGTCAAACTGATTAACTGCCCTGATGCTAAGACTGATGGGTTATTCTCTGATAAGCTGAAAAGGAAAACAAAAATGTACATTTGTGAAAATACAGAACATAAAATAAATATGTCAGACATATTATTAATGCAAGGGAAAAGAGAAACTTCTTGAGTTACCTGAGTATAAAATATTCAAGTATAGATAGGGCCTTAGAGAGCACCTCATCCATTTCCTAATTTTGTAGATAAGTATCTAAGGAGAGTCAACGTTTATTCTTCTAATTGCTAAGCAACACTCCAAGCATTTACTTTGGCTTCTACCATTTAACCCTCAAAACATTTCTCTGAGGTGTGTGCTTATTATCTTCATTTTATAGATGATGAAGAGGAGGCTCAGAGAAGTAAAAATAACTGGCTCAAGTCTACACAGCTAGCAGGTGGGAGAACTTCGATTTCAACCCTGTCATTTCAACTACTAAAACCTGGACCCTGTACATAGAGTCAAAGGACTTGCCCTAAATCCCGCAATTAAAGGAAGAGATCTAGCAGGAGTTCAGGATTCCAAAATCCCTGCCCACCACACTGTCTGCTCTGCAATGTGTTGCTGGTTGGTGACATGAATGATGACCATGCAGCTCATGTTTATGTCACAGGCACCTCCCATACAGAAGCAAAGAAGAGAATATTGCACTTACATCTTAAAACATGTGGAAGCAAGGGGTTACTTCGTGTCTGAAATAAATGCTTCTAGTCATGAAGCCTCATAGTGTCACACACATCATCAAATTAGTGTATGGACATGAGGACATTTTGTTTTGAGTCAGCTGTATAATCATGGGCCAATAAATTAGTCGCTCTGGCCTTCAGTTTTCTCATTTGCAATGATGAGGGGTGCATGGATAGCCTAAAATTGTTTTGGCTCTGACAGATTAAGATTCAATGGTTTGCCTTAAAGTGCCTTGAGAAGGATGGGACTACCCACAAACTCTGGATTGAATTTTTCTTCAATATATCCTTCTCTTGACTTGAAAATATGTCTTGGCAAAAAACACTCACCACCTGTAGCTGAGTTATAACAGAACGATGGAGGAGAGTTCCACATTTCCTCTTTATTAAATATCTAACTAATTTTCATTAGGAAATTAGTGATGGGCAGATTTATGCATATCATTGATAATATAATATGACAGAGCTAAATGGTCCTTCTTTGTCAATTATTAGCTTCTTTGAGCAATTTGGTTAAAGATCAAGATCAAAACAAGGGCTGCATATTGAACTAGCTTATTCCTGAGAAAAACTAGAAAGGTCACCATGTTTGGAATATGGGCTCATACGTTAGAGAGTCTGTTAAAGGACATGGCACATTTAACAGCATCAGAGCACTCTTTAATTAAAATTTAATTTGCGAATGACTTCTAATGTTGAAGAATGCCAACCTAGGGAGAAGTAGTGGACTCAGTTAGGGACAAAGGGAACACGCAGTGCTTAGTGACCGTCCATGCAGTTAACTGCCCTTGAAAACGTCCAATCTACTATCTACTGAGAAAAACGCCCACCCTCCAGGGGTAACTACCAGAGTTTCAACATGCCCAAAGTTGCCTCTTCTTCAGGGTGAACCTGTCTAGAGATTTTATTAATAGTACCAACTAGTTAATGATCTTAGGCTAAAGGGTACTTTTAGTATTTATCTATTGATCTAAAATCACCTAAGTTTTAAGAGTATTGGGACATTTGCCAAGGGAAACAACAGAGGCAACTTGTTGACTAGTCACTGGTCATTCTTTACTGGCCTTATTCTTGTACTGACATAAACGGATGCCAGTGTAGATTATTTACATAAAAAATATTAAATGTATGAACTTAATTAAGGAACTTAATCAAGGGAGATATATAATTCTGTTCAGGGAAAAAATGTGCTTATTTTGTACAATATATTTTTTGTATATATATTTTGAATATTTATTTTTTTCTCTCCTCATTCCTTCAAACTTCTGGGTAAATAATTGCCCAGGAGTCATTTCATATCTGTCCCCAAATCACATACAGTTGTGGGGGAAGGATGATGGGAGGAAGGAAGATGATGGGAGGTAGCAGTATCTAACAACCCATCCCACAAAGGAAACTGTATTTGACAAACAGATGTGAGGAGTCTGAATACCATGCACATAGAGTGTGACTCACTTTAAAATTTTTACATAATCAAGGAAAATAAAATGAGTTAATTTTGTGCATGCTTCCTAAAAGCCAAATGAAAAGAAAGTTTCAATTCACTTTGTTACTTGTTGGCAAACACTGGCAGTGCGTAACAGGAATTTATTGTGGGGAAATGTCTCGGTTGTCCACAATCTTGTTGCCTGCTCTTATGTGAACTGTCTTTGAAACCCAGTGTTTCCTGGACCTGCGGTTCAGAAGACAAGTTTCCAGAATCAAGTTAGGGCTCCAGACTCCTCTTATTCTAAACCAAAAAACATCCTGGCTAGTCCTAAGCTACTTCAGGCAGCCTGGGGTGGCCCCTGCCCTGGAGCTGGTGTTGGAAGCATCCTACCCACCAAGAGCCCTTTAGTAGAGTGGTGTGGTTAACCAGGAAGGGCCCAGCGTCAGGTGGTGACCTGGTTCAGATCCTACATCTTTATCCCTCTAATACCCAGTGTCCTTGTCTATAAATTGGGGAAGGTAGCCATATTATGGGGTTCTTGTGAAGGTTAAATGAGATAACACATATACAACACCTAGCATGGTGCTTGGGATACATCAACTACTAAATAAATGCCAGCAACTTGTCAGTATTATCTGTATACTTGTACTAAGGGTGTGCTGGGGGTTGGCTGGATTCTGCCTCTTCTCTCAGGAAAACATACCTGCTTTATGCATGGTTCTTTCAAAAATGTGATGACTTTCTCTAACTGCCTGACTTGTTCCCAAAGGAACACAGGGAAGGCCTACCTCAAATACTGAAGGGGAAGCCCACAGGACAGTGACCCCATGGCTGTGCTCAGGGCATGGGCAGCCAACCTGCCTAATGGGGGAGACTGCTTTGTGCTGGGGCTCTTTGACTGCCTTGAAAAAAATAGGTCCCCAGGGTCAGAAAAGACTTGAAAACAAATTCCACAAGAAACTGAATAGTATTTATAGTGAGACCCTAGTGTATATGCGAAAAACCCACTGCACTTACTTAAATATATGTGACCACCTTGAACAAGTTTTACAATGAGGTCTTTCTCCCTCCCTCTCAGTGTTTCAGCCAGTCATTTGCCACATCCCATTTATTCTTAGTTTTCTGTAAAGAAGGTGCCAGAGACCAAAGGTGTTAGGGCAATTCTGCATTTTACAGTTCTGAGCTTTAGAAGGAACTCATCATTTCACAGTGTCTGGACTCCAGAGCAATTGTTCCTTTGTATTTTTGGAAATTGGAGTAAAATCTTCCTACTTGTCATCTTTAACTCAGCTACAGTAGAGTTTTGCAGAATTATTGGCAACAGGGCTAGAAAATTTTAAGTCAGATGTAGGAAAAAGGTACCAGCTGGACCATCACACACATTGCTTTGAAAATATGCTTCTAAAATATGTTTAATCTCAAACAAAAATAATGAAGACAGTGATTATGAATGTATGCATGGAATTTTAAGAAGTGCTAGGGAGCTCCTTATAATGATGTAGGGACTCTCTAGATTCTGATACACTGCAAGCCTTTTAATGGCAGGAATCACATTTTGTAGGCCCAGGGCCTAAACAGACTAGATGTTCAGTAACTGCTGGCATCACTCCATATGTAGGTTTAGAACATTATATGAGGACACAGAATCAACTCTATCAAATCAAACTGAAATATGCATCAGGCTAGTAAATTATTAACATCTGACTTTAAATGATGAAAAAACTTATAAGTAGCCCTCCCTTCAAACTAATACTCAGTTTCTTCCAACTCAGCCTCTTCTTCCAGGAAGAATACATGTCCAAAGTTTTCCCATTGCAGACTGCTGGGGGCAACATTCTAAACCATTTGTGCTTCTGCAATAACCTTTCAAATTTGCTGGACCAGTGCAAGATCAAACACAAGATATCTCGAGTCTCAAAGTAAAGGAACACCATGACGGCCTGGTCTGTGGGTGAAGTTCATTCTTCCCCAGCAGACTCTGCCATTCACTGTCGGAGTTGGGTGCGCCCCAAACAGCAGTGCCAAGGAGTAAGGAAGCCCAAGAATGTTCAACCACGACCTGACTGCCAAGGTGTTTGAGGAAGTTTGCCATTCAGGTGAAGATTATTTCTATTCCATTCACACTTGAGTAGCAAAGTGAACACTGTGCTAAATGCTCAGAAAAATGTTAATCAACAGTGCGGGACAGAGCAGAGCTGAAAGGCGCTCGGGGGGTGTCGCAGTGAGAACGTGGCTGTCCCCATCACAAAGCCCTGTTAGGAGGCACATGAAAGCACTTGCTGCCCTAAGAAACAATGCCTGCCCTTGATGTTTTCAAAAGATCTGTGTGGCTGTCTGAAATAACTGGTGGAGTAGATCAATGCAATATTTGGGAACCTAAGGGTGATTGCTATGGGTATTGCATAATAACATAAAGGCTATTTCCTTTCTCAACATCATCATTTGTATCAACCAAAGAATTGATCTCTGGTACCCTCAAAAGGAAGCTAGGGGGATATTCTGTCTCTGTTCACTGCACATCAGCAATTTGTCGGGGAAAGATGGACTGCATAACACAGGGATCTCTCTACAGTCCACCACTGTCTTTTCTTATAAGGGCTGAGACAACATCAGAGCATCTGCAGATGTTTATCACTAGCTTCCAAAGCCCTGTGAGTTTTTCTCAATATTTCATTATTGCTATTTTGATAAGGATAAAAAAAAAAAAACAACAACACAAAATTGCCTTCAAACTAAACCAAAGGGTAACAGAAAAAAACAAAAAAACAAAACAAAAAAAAACCATAGTGAAAGGAGGCTTAAAACCAGAAAGCATATTAAAATACATTCTGCAGGACTTCAGCTGAGTGGGAAGGACCAAATAAAAGAGCGAGTCCCTTCAGCACACAGCTGGAAAACTAAAACTATTACTCAGGGGTTGTTTACAGTTCTACATTTCCTCATCCCCACCCTCCTTCCAGGAATTTAGATTCCTGCTCACGGTGATAAGTTTCCAGAGGGGCGGACTACTTTAACAGGGAACTGCTAGGGATTGGAACGCAAAACCAGCTAGGAGGACAGTGTTTTCATTTTTAAGGAAGTTGTCTGGGGAAACATGGACTGATTGGTGGAAGGGCAGAGAGGCACAGACACCACACCAACAACAAAGAAGGCAAAGCACTGCTCACTGCAGGGAGGAGGGGCGGCCGGAGGCAAGGCGCAGAGCAGAGTGGCAGCTGTGAGTGGGCTCTGGGGAGGTGGCCGGGCGGGGGCACTGACTGCTGTTGGTTCCAGAGTGAAAGCGCTTGCCAAGGGTTAGGAAAGTGAGTGGCCCAGTGTGCTGGCTGAAGAGTTTTTAGGATAAGCAGAAGAGAGAAGGTGTTTATAGATTTTTCAGTGAAGAACACCAAATTAGGGCTTGCTGTTTTGAGAATCCAAAACCCACAATCTGAATAAAACATGAAAATAAAACAAAAAGCTGGGGATGTTAGTATATTTTATTCAGATGTGTGGGTTCTGTGAGTGGTAAAATAATTCATTGATCTATTATTACCTGTCTTATTGTAAAATCTAGAAATAAAGAGGATGATAAAAGTCTGCCGTGAGTCCATTGGCAGCTGTGCCACCAGTTGTACCGAATCCTTATCGACAAGGAAAATACCATTTGATGAAAAGTGCCAGATGGGCTATGTGTGGCTAAACAAAATTTTGGTGGGGTCCAAACATTTTTATGTTCTGAGATTGACTCGTACTTTCCATTTAGAAACGTCTCTTCCAATTTCTCAGGAAAGGGTGTGGACTGAAATGAACAATTTCCCAACTACCTTGAGGCAGACCAGATACAGGCCTGCCTAAATGACGGACAATTTTCATCATCCTCTTACAGTTCTAGAACAGTGTGGAAACCAGGAGAACGAGGTACCTGCTATGTGGACTGCTGACAGAGGGTCCAGGCTGTGGGAGACTACACTTGCCTCGTGGCTGTTTGCAATGAACAGGGGGTAAAGAAAGAAGAATGTTCAGTCCAGGCAAATAAAGACAAGCTACTAATGAAAATTAAACTAAAAGTGCAGCAAAGGAAAAATAAATCAAATGAAATGATCAGTACCCACAAATTAAGGAAACTGGCTTTTCTTTTGTTGAAGAAGTAAAATTTACATCCATATGATTAGGCATTGAAAAAAATCGCAAGTTGTGGTTGGTTCTGGAGCCCATACCATGGTGGGCACATGGCCTCCCACTTTTCATAGTAGAAACTCAAGTCACTGTACACTACTCAAGAGTCTCTGCATTTACTTATAATAAATATAAAATTCACTATGTCATATCATGTATTTCAAAGATGCTTTATGTATTTTTTCACCTTTTAGAACACTGAAACAGTATTAAAATTCCCCACAGATAAAAAACAACAATGGTAACAGAAGATTCTTCTTTGTAGTGATGAAATGCAACAAGTTAAATATTCAAGCTAAAGAAAAGCTAAAATTTGACTTGAAAAGCCAGTATTCCTTCACATTCTTAAACTAGGATCTATAGGAAACTAGCGAATGTAGTAAAAAACAATCCTAGAAGAGATAATACGTTTATCAGCATAGAACGTGCTTATAACAAAAATGCACAAATGAAATCAGTCCTTCTACGAACTAAGGGGAAATGGAATGAATATAATCATAAAGCCAGACCAAAAAAAAAAAAAAAAAAAAAAAAAAACCAGAAACAAAAAACCAGAAAACAAAAAACAAGCTTCTAATTACACAGAGAAATCAAGGTATAGAGAGCAGCAGGGGTCAAACTTGTCGTCTCTTTCTCATTGTGTCCCAGTGAGGCAGCCCCCACCACAGGCCTGTGGGGAATTGGCTTGGGTTGTTGCCACTTTAGGGGCAGCACAATAGCCAAAATCCTTCAGGACCACCACTCAGAAGCTTCTTTGCTTTAGAGTCAACAGAACTTCCACTGTGCCGTCCATTCAGCGGTCTCAAGGACGTCGCGTGTCTGTCCACCTCCGGCGGAAGCATGGCCTGCGTTTTTAGCGTGGACATGACGGTGGGTGGTTTGAAGGAGCCACCAAAGGGGCAAATGAGCACCATTGTAGAAATGGCCATTTGAACAAAAAAAAATAATTGCTTTCCCTGCATACCAGCCACACGTTGAGTCCTGCTTCTTTTGAAAAACAGAACTGCTATTTTCCATTCCTGAGCGCATGCTGGCAGGGCACGCACGCAGCAGGGCCGAGGAGGCGCCCTACCCTGTGTGACAGCCCTCTTCCGTCTGGGGACCACTGCGGGGCGGGACGAGAGCCTGTGGACCCTGCGGTCGGTACAAATACTGTCGCTCCTGTGTTCCCTCCCCCGGGACAACTGAAAACAACCAGTGCCAAGTTACCGTTTTCTGTCTGTTTGGGGTGCTTCTTCCCGACGCAGGGCTCACAGATCCCGAGGTGTCCAGCTCATCAGCAGAAGACCAGGAGGACAAATCCTACATGGGAGAAGATTCTTTTAACAACTCCCTGTCCCAGAGCCATGCGGCTCTGTCACGCACGATGTGTTTCCCACTGCACCTCCATCCAGCCCCACGTCCCCGCCATAAACAGCAAACCATGCCTTAGGAAAACTGGAATCAGACAGCTCCAAGAAGAACAGGACCTAATTCCCCTAGTGTATTGGGATTTCCAGGTTGTAAGTTTGGCCCTTCTGGAAAATACAACTATGGCTTTGTTACTGCTATGTTTCACTTATAGCTTTATTATTTCCTAGTGACGTGGAAGTAAATGAGTTGACATCGGCTTGGGAGGAGGAAGAAGTTTGCCTTACAGCTGCAGGTCGTTCAGGCTGGAGAGAAACCAATTCATTTGACTCAGAAACAAAAGATAGTCATCCAAGAGTCTGCCTTTTAGCAGCAGAGAAATCGTGTTATTTCTGGCACTACTGCTATTCACAGTGGATTGTTCTTTTGCATGCACACAGAAGGGCAAAGTGTGTATTCATGACAGGCTTTCATAATCGTATGTTTGAAGTCTTACCAAGCACTGCTGTGCCTGCAAAAGCATTTCTCAAAATTAACAATAATATCATGATGCAATAGATTTAATAAAAACATAAAAATAAATGAATAGAGGATTTTTAAAATAAATTCACTACTATATACATAAGGCATATTCATGCATTAGAGGTGTTGAATGCAAAACCCATAGGTAGCAATTGTAATAGTTTGCCCTACCATGGCTATGTGGCTGAAAATGTATGAATTTTTAAATAGACAGAGTGAAATAAAATGACACAGTACTGGTGGTAACAGGGTGAGCAGTAAGAATTACAAGAGATCGTTTGGAATTAACAGAATCAAAAGTAGTGTCCTACTGTAAAAGTTTGAGTCTGCTTTTTTTATGTTGAGATAGGACTACTTAGAGTGGTGATTCAGAGTAGATACTCCATTCTGACAAGTACTACATTCAAAGTCTTTCTGAAATGGATGAAGATGATGCTTCTCTTGTCTCCTGTAAGAAATGCTACACAATGACATTTGTTTAGAGCTTACCTGCTGACTGCTTGACATGTCTAATAACTTCTCCAGGTCCTTGATATGACGACTGACTTCCTTCAACAGAAGTTTGAGCCTATTTCCAATAACATGGACTTTTTCTTTGGCTTCTAAACAGTCTGTGCCTTCAGCATTCACCAGAAGTTGGCAAGACATGTCTTGCAATGAGGTCACTTTGAGCTGGGATTCCAACAGTTCACGCCGTATTTGCTATGTATATAATAAGAAATATTTTTCTAAGAATTTTTGGTAATTGGCCTAGGTTCCGAAAGTGTAGAATGGCATCGCTGTAACTTAGTGGGCAGTTATAACACCTGAACTTGTGCATGTGGCATTCATGCATTAAAGGATGCAGCAGCCTGTAGCCTATGTTCTATTCCTGCCCCTGTCAAAAATATTCTATAAGACCCCGATCCTCTCTGATCTCAGTTTTCTCATTTGATGCCTGGTCCACAGTTAAGTATTATTAGAAGGTTCAATTGGTTAAGGTATACGAAAGTACTTAAAATATAGAGCATTATGTGAGATATGAGATATTTTTTATATAGAAAAGTAAAACATTAATATTTAAGTATAGCAAAACTCAAGTATGTATTAGTGTCCTTTGAAATCTAGTCAAGATTTGAAGAAAGATTTAGCGTGGTTCATCATTCACAACTTAATGCCAGAGGTCAATGTCAAGGAAAAATGCAGTTGCATGGCTATTTCCTCTAGGTTTCTAAGACCCTTCCGGTACTCAGTTAAAAGGTACCAATTCTATAGCTTACATTAGTGAGTATTAAATGTTAAGAAAGGACATTTTAAAAACACAGAAAGCTACAAAATGCACAGCATTTTCTCCTAATGGAACTCAAATATGCTTCCTTATCTTTTATAAAATCACTTAAATACACTGTACATTATACCGTCCAAAGATCCTTAGATAAGAATCTACACAGTAAATTTCCTTTTGAATTTAGTGCTAGAAAAAGTTTTTTACTCCCGAGAACTGGAATGTTTTCTATTTGTCAGATAATGAAAATGAGTTAACTTATCATGTTTCCCTTTTTGTCATAGCTTCAGAAAACTTGGCACTAAGGCTGGGTACAGTGGCTCACGCCTGTAATCCTAGCACTCTGAGAGACCCAGGTGGGAGGATTGCTTGAGCTAAGGATTTTGAGACCAGCCCAAGCAAGAGTGAGACCTCGTCTCCACAAAAAATAGAAAAAGTTAGCCAGGCGTGATAGTGCATGCCTGTAGTCCCAGCTACTCGGGAGGCTGAGGCAGGAGGATCACTTGAGCCTAGGAATTTGAGGTTGCTGTGAGCTAGGTTGACGCCACGGCACTCCGTCCTCGGCAACAAAGTGAGAGTGAAACTCTGTCTCAAACAAACAAAAAAAAAGAAAACCTGGCAGTAAGGTTCATGTTTAATCTGGTATAATTAATTCCTCTTAAAAATACTTAATTGTCTCTTTATTCTAATAGTTTTAATGTCCTTTCACTATAAACCTCCAAATATACTTTGGGGACATAGATACAACATATAAAGTTTAAATTAAAAATAAGTGTAATTCACAAAAAAAGCTGCCTCAATAAAGACAAGGTAATTAAGATTAAGAACATCTATGATTTTTACAACTGAGCAATGACTTTAAAACAAGCCCTAAAGCTAGCAGATGCCATCTTCTATGCACATGTTTGCTTCACAAAAATTGGAAACCATAAGGAGTTTTTTAAAAGTGTAAAATAGAGACTATAACACAAAAGGAAAAAAAAATTACCGTCTCTATTCATTTTACACAAGTGAAATGCAACCCTGCTAAAAATAACTGCAGCTGCCAGAGTGCACACATCTTACCACAAGCTGTCTGTGATGGTCCTGGAGTATCTCCGCATCAAGGTTAGAATCAACAGGGACAATTTCGTTTTTCCTTCTGTCGATGTTCTCCAGCATGAGAAGCAAACCATGGCTCACTTCATGGAAATCCTACAAAAAAAAAAAAAAAAAAACATATGGAGTTTAAAACAGCTGTGGGTAATTTATTTTCCTTTCCCTTACAGCTTAAATTTCTATTCTTTCCAATTGCTACCATTTGCAAACATACATTGGTTTTGAGGTCACACATACAACTCCTTTTTGAGGAAGGCACTGGTGCTGTTATAAAGACCTGCTCGTGAGTTTACGTTTTTACCAAAGCCACCTAATTTACTACTTGGGGGAAAATTTAGACATAAGGAAAATTGTCATCAAAATACTATATTTCTGAGAAAAGAGTAATGTTATTATGCAGTTTAGAAGGAAGCAACTCTGCTCCCCTCTCTTCTCCATGTATTTAAATCTTTCCATCTTTTAAGGGCTAGGTCCAATCCCATGTCCCCTTCATCCATCCATCCATCCATCCATCCATCCATCCATCCATCCATTCATTTAGTCAACATAAAGCTACTAAAGATCTCCTATTGTGTAAGGCACTGCAGTGCAGAGGTGAAAAAATTGCTTGGGTACCTGCTCTCAAGTAGCTGTTACTCTTGGGGCACATATTCATATAAATCTGAAGAGCAGGCTTCAAATCCTTCAAGATTTTCCCATCACGCTTAGAATATGATCCTGACTCCTCTGTGATCAGGTTCCTGACCACCTCCCCTGTCTTTTCCATTACTGCCTGCCTTGCTGACTACGCTCTGGTCACACTGGTCTCTTTTCGGTTCTTAAAGACACTAAATCCTTTCCTGCTTCTGGGACTTCCCATTTGTTGCATCTCCTTCATAGTAACATCCTCCCAGAGTCAGCTTAAGACCCACGGAACTCCCTGACCACCCTCCCAAAGTGGCTTTTTTCAGTTACTCTCACCAACGACGTCTGTAGGTAGCATGGTGAACTATTTACTTGCATTTTATTGTCTTCCCCCACAAAAGTACAGGCTGTGCTGTATCCAACAGCTTTGCACTGTAGCTGTCACATGGTGGACACTCAGCAAATAACTATGGTATGAGCATATTTGTAATGCTCACTTTAATGTTCACGAAATGCCTGCCTATGCGCCCAGTAGCTACTTACTGAATGAATGAAATAAATGAGTCATTGGAGGAATGTCGGGACTGAGATAAACTTGGGGAATAGCCTTTTCTTAGCTGGAAAGAAGATGGAAGGCTTTGAAGCCTGATCACACGTACAATTCCTCCAGCAAAATGAAAAGTTTGGGCACAAAGTCGTCTCACTCAGATACGGACTGTGGGGAAGACTGCATCCCTCAAGAAACCGTGCTACCTCGAGTCACAGACTCAGCTGATGCTGGGCTCTCAGTCACCTCCGGCCTACAGCCCCACGGACCTGGCACTGCATCAGCGCGTCCTGCAGCAGGCCCCGCCACTCCTCCAGCAGACAGCACACCCGGTCCCAGCGCCCGTTCATCTGGGACAAGCGGTCCTGCAGGTCCCGGCTCTCCTCGCTGTCGGCCTGGGTGAACTCGGGGCTGCACAGATTGATGGAGAGGATGATGGCTTTGCGGTGGTCCACAGCTTTCTGGAGCTCCTGAAAAGAGAGAGAGAGAAAAACAAACAAACAAACAAACAAACAAAAAAATCGTACAAGAACAAAAATGACAAAAGCATGTTTTACAAAAGTAGTTTAAAATGTGTTTCTTTGTCAACTTCTTCCATTCACAGATTAGGAATACATTTCTCAGAAAGCATGCTTACATTTGCCTGTTATTGCTGCATTTCTGTACTTGGCCTATTAGGGCCCAGTGGAGAAATAAACATGTCATAACATTAAAAAAAGGTACCCTAAATCCTTTAAAATGTTTTACTAGAATGCAAAGATCCATTAATTAAAACTGTCCTTAATGGGATGGCTAGGTAGAAGATGGTGGGTGTACACCACTGAGAACTAGGCTGCATCTGGAAGAAATAGATTGGACAAGCACTTAACAACATAGATGGATCTTAAGAAAACATGGTGTGGAGTGAAAAAGTCAGAAACAGAATGGTGTGTGGAATGCAACAGCATCCATACATGCACACGCACACACACACAAATCCATATTTTTAAAGAATACCTATGAACAATGAATGCCCATTAAATATTTCAGAATGGTTGCCATGGGTTTGAGGAATGGCAATTGAAAAACAGCAATAGGTGAGGGGGAAGGATAAAGAAAGTGAAGGGGAGTCTTTTAGGAAACAGAAATGATGCTGTGCAATGAACTAACTAAGCAGTGTCATGAATGCAACTCCCTGCATGGAGGTTCAAACACAGTGAAACAAAACAAAAACCTGGCTTTGATGATTTTGAGCAGCAGGACACCTGTATTTTTCCCCCTAGTGTAATAATTCCAGTTCACTAGACTAGCGGTGCTCAAACTTATGTGCCTACAGAGGAAGTGGTGAGCTTGCTAAAAAACAAGATTCCAGAGCCCTGGGTTCCGGATGTTCTGGATCTGCAGGCACAGTGACCCACAGGCTGAGAACGCTGCCTGTGCAACAGGCCACATTTTTGTGATGGTAAAGAGAATGAATTGGGTATTTCATGAGCTAACCATTTTAGTTTGAGTTCACAAAAAAGCAGGCAACTGATTTTGGGCTTTGTGCAGTTCCAAAAAAATCCAGAACTCAATTCTAAGAACTTGAGCACATGATTCTGTATTAACGTTGAATACCTGGGTACTGTTAAATATCCTTGGATCTGGTTATGGTGAATAATCTTGGAAACCACACCTACCCAGGCTTCATTTTCTTACAATATCTCACTTGTCCTGTTATGTTCCCAACTTGTCTTAATTTTTCACCTGTCAATAGGTTTTTAACATGCTGTGTTATAGACTCAATCATGGAGACATCATAAAATCAAGAGATATTGTAGAAAATTCTTGGTTATTTTACAGATTTATTCACAGAAAACATACATATGAAAGATCAGGGAGGGGTGCAGAGGAAGGTGAGTTTTTCTTATCAGGCAGGCTGACTTTCAAGATCATATTTCTCTGCCCTAATCTGGCTGAAGTCTCAGACCCTGGCCAGCATTTGCTTCATCAATTTTAAGGAATTTGGTTATAATACAACACTGCCTTATTAGAGTAACTTAGGGACTCTAGAGAAAAATGTATTTCATAATGCAGATATTGTAAATTACATCTCCCATCCAGTGGTACCTTGTCCTAAAACTTACAGGGCTGCTGCTTTTGGAGCATCTATGGGGAAGATTCATTTCTCTGTTTGAAAATTTAAAACAACACAACCACAGAAAGCAAGCCACAAACACATCAACCCCAAATAAATAGCATATACCAAAACCATAGTAACATAAAAGCAGCACACACTTAATCCCTGAACCCAGAGGACGAGCACATCTTAATGTTCTAACAATAAAACAGGCCCTAAGGGGTTTCAAAGAGAACCTGAGCGCTCACTCCACAAGATGCTCACAACAGTCTCCACGCACTAATGCACTTTAGTAGCTGCATTAAGGAGGATTTTTAAGGTCTAGAGCCGGAGTTAAGGGAATTTATCTCATGTACCATACCCACCCAGGCCAAACCAAAACCAAATGTTAAAGTAAGGTGTTTCACCACAGTTACAGTTTTTTGTTACATTTACTACAGCAAAAAATTGCTTTTGCCACTACTGTAACCGATTTCAGAAGTTTCACTCGTTGGAGAAGGTCAAATGATTTCATCTGGTCTCCCACTAATTCCTGCAGGTATGATCTTGGAAAGGATTTCTCTCCTGCGCTAGCTATAGACTTGAAGACCCTGGTCAGATCTGTATTTCCCTTATGAAGAGGTTAAACAGGTCCTAGAGGTGCCTGGATATTTCAAGAAGAAGCTTTAATGGCCATTTCTTAAAATACCAACTCATTAAATTATTTGCAAGGTGGAAGGGCAGCTACCTTGAGCTTTTGGATTTGGCGCTCGATGGTCTGGATGTCAGTGCTGAGCTCCAGGCGCCGGAGCCTCTCCAGTTCCTCCTCCGTGTCCCCCAGCCAGGCCCAGATGTTGCTCAGGTCCGCATTGAACTGCTGCCACTTCTGGAGGCTCTGCTTCATCCTCAGCTCCTTGCTCAGGGCCTGGGCCTGGATAAGCTCCCACCGGTCAATGACGCCTGCCAGGACATGCACAGAATGGTGACGGGGCATGCTCCACAGACGAGGCTTAGGAAATCCTTCAAACATACGTTAGTGGCTGACTTTAAATGGCAACTGGAAAAAAAACAATTCCACTGGGCATTTCTGCTATTGTCGTCTGGAAATAACACTTACATGAGTACGATATGACTGTGTTTTTCCTATTTGCATTTTTTCATGATAATAGACTAAAAAAACCAGCTAAGTGAGATTTAACTCTGTCAAGAGTTCCACGCAGTAAGGAGTAGTCATGTGCGCGAGGGTGTCATTCAGGTCTTGGTTTCTTTCTGCAATAGGACTCTGAGCACACACATATAAAATGCCTGACTAGACACATTAAAGACAGTGCATTCAAATAAATGAAACAAGGGAATAAACTACCAGGGAAGGCACTCTTTACCTTCCTCTCCTGTCAGAGGAGATCATTATAACTGGGAGAGAAGGTCTCAGACAGAACAGTGTAGGAGGCCAAGCAGGCTAGTGGAAATTGACTACAATGAAGTGCGTCAGGATTTCCCATTTCACTCTTTCTTGAACTGAACACCAGGACTCACCAGCTGTTTGGGTCTCGGTGCTATGCAGGTTAACAAAGCCAGGAAGGCTCTCTTCTTCCTCCTTCAGTTTGTGTTCCAATCTCCTCACTGTGTCTATACTGCCACTGCATTCACCCAGGAGTTTCATCTGTTTACACATAAAAAACAGACCCCTGTCACCAAATTGCTCATGAGGGCAAGAGTCTCTGGGAATCTATCTTTGTAGTTTCTGAGCAAGAGAAGTGGCTGTTTTACTTCTCTGTGACACTCTACTACAAGCAAAGTTCAAAAAAATGCTTTTTAAACAGGTGAAACATTCACGATTACAAAAAGTGATGCCTGAAAGACATACTTTGCACGCATAATTTTGCATGAGAAGCCCTTTAAATTCATGAATCAAAACAGATTAAACCAATCTGGGACTTAAATCTATACTCAGAGCTCTCAGGTGGCAATGTAGTCTACACTTTTTTGGCAAGTTGTTCTCTCTTCTTCTTTCTGAAACTGAAATGTGGGAAAGACAATAGTACCACAAATTCCATGGGAACATTTTTGCATTAAATAATTAAAATACTTAAGAATATAAGGCAATATCAAAGCCAGCTGGTTTTTATGAAGAAACTCAAGCAATGTTTAACAGGTATCAAGGGACTAAATTTTCAAATCAAAAAGAAAAAGTTTCCAAATCCATTTTTAATATCATGCACAGTATTCAAAAATTGAAAGAACAAATCATTTTGAGGTACTCCTGTTATACTGAACTTTATGGTTCAAAGGTTGCAAAGCCTTTAATAAATCACAATGCTATTAAGTTACTCTGATTACTTTTGATTGAGGTTAAGTGTAATCCCAGTGATGTCAGCATGATCATCATAAAACAACATTAGTAGCTTGGACTCGTGCAGGGCAAAGGTGGTATATGTAACCTAAACATTTGTCCCCCCATCATATTCTGAAATTAAAAAAAAAAAGGTTCATGTTGTGAATCTTCAAAAGAACATAAAAAAAGAGGCTTCATTATAATAGAAGTTGGTATAATAAGCCAAACTGGGCAAAAAATAGCTCATGATTGATTACTCTTCTGTAATTGTGAGGATCATGAAATCAATATATATGGCTAGGGCAGTTCTTTTCTCTGGTTTCAAAAAGTAGCATGTGTGAGTTGTGATTAGACATAAGGAAATTAATTTTTCTTTCATTTTACTAAGCAGTCCTTTGGGTGTGAAAAAGACTGAGGCAGAAAAGAGATTTACTTTAAAATTCTCTTCCTTAAGTATGTGTAGCAAAACAGGTAGTTCTTTGGAAAAAATTATTTGGAGAGTAACTTGAGGAGGGCCAGTAATGTTATGATAGACCTTAGGATACATAGCCTATAGCTGCATAAATAGAACTGGTAATATACACAATGCCTTGCTAGCTTTTCCCCAAATCCCTCTTGTTAGTCAGAATTGTTTTCTCCAGAATGAGCATACTAAGAACAGAAGATAAAAAAATTCCCAAGGTCATTAAACGAATCAATAAGCCCAGAGAATGAACTTTAAAAAAGTGCACGTTAGTAATCTATTAGCTAGAATCTGCTGCTCCAAGGATAACCTTGGTTCAAAAATCATTAGTTGAATTTGAAAACATGCCTAATGACTTTTGAGAGCCAAAACTTTTTTTTTTTTTTGCTTTCCATTAAAAGGATCTTCCTAAGTGCTCAGTGTGAAGGAACAGGCTGGTCATAACAACAGGTTCGTGGACCTAAAAACAGCCCAGTTCCACTCAAAAGGTAACTTAATAACAGGGTTTTGTTTTGCACATCCACGTCCACGAGTTCAAGGGCAGCATGGTGTTCAGAGACTTCATAAATCCCTCGTGCTGCAGATGGACTGTTCCTTGTCACAGAACTGTGATTTCCAGGGACAGGTCAGGAGCAGGGTGCTCGGGGTACTCACGTAGCCTTTGTAGCTGGTGTCCAGCTCCGGCCCCGTGGGAGTTTTGCTTCGGATGATATTTTCGGTTTGCTGCATCTGAAATCGGCTATCATCCAGGGCTTTGCCCAGTTGTCGCATGTGTGACTCTAAGGCGCTGTGATCCCCTGCGGTGTCAAGCACAACAATCTTTAGCGGCCGTAGTGTTTGATTTATTTCGAGCATGACAGTCAAGGAGAAGTTTCAGAAATGATTTCAGGTACAGCAGCATAGAAATGGCGTGTGTGGGGGTAAATATAAAGCCAATTTAGTGCTGTCTTAGTACCGTCGCGCTGGTGGGTTAGACACTTAAGTGGCCAAGCTGATGAATATGCTTGACTATGAGCCCTAGCAGACAGGGCGTTGCAAAAGGCTCTTACCACTCCCCTCTGAACAGCCCTGTGCATCTGCTCCCCCTTCCAGCGGATCCTCCTGATAATGCCAATGTTGTTAATCCTGGAAGGCCTTTCTAAAAATCTGCAGTGGTCTCTGCTGCGTCCCTGTCAGGAGGAGGCAGTTGTTTCTCATGCTCTTCACTTAGCGAGCAGAGGAAGATACACTCTCTGATTTTCCTTTGTGCACCTCAGAAGACAACAGTGCCCCTCAAGGCCCAGCTGCTGCATCATTCAAATTAACCATGAATTCATGGTTAATCATTCAAATTAAAGCATGAATTCAAATTAACCAAGAAAAGAGTAGCACAGAGGAGATATGTATGGAGATATTAATGTCAAACTATCAATGACTTGCTTTTATCTAAAATCTGAAACAAAACCAGGAGAAAGCTAACATTTTAGCATTTCCATCTACGTAGGCTCTTCCCCACAGCCTGGAATGCCTGGCTCATTCTCTCAGAGTTGTAACACTTCCTTGCAAAATTATAGTGTGTGTGTATTAAAGTCTTTGAACTGAACAGAACATTGATCATCAGAGTGGAGCGGAGCTAGCACAGGGAGAAAGCAGAACAAATATTAGTAAGCTTTATTAAATTTATTTTGGAAAAAAAAAGCCTTTGAAATACACCTAGAAGAGGTCTCTCACTAGGATTCACTCAGAAAATCATCCTCCCAGTAATGCTACTTTTTTTTCTGCCCTGATGCTTGTCTTCAAAAAACTGAAGTGTAAACTAGTAACTCCATGATTCAACATCCTATCACTGTGTGCAAACTCTATTCTCTCCACCCTCCCCCAAATCACTGACTCGGAACTAAGTTTGTCTAGTGCAACACTAAGCAAAACTGCTTCCGTTTTCCTTTCTTTAATTTTTCTTGTTTTAGGAATGGTTCTGTCCTTAAAAGAAGACCTGAGGCTCAAGATACTGTGGAATACATTTCTCAAAAAAAAATTATTTGCATGAGATAAGACTTCTTAAATTAAAATTGGATGCCTTTTTGGAGCTGAAATCGGGTCTCACCCCCGTCTTACACGGGCTCCCTGAGATGAGGAGAATGACGCAGTGGGGGAGCCCGAGGTCACTTGTGCGGACGGGTGGACTTAGGGACAGAACCGTGTCCTGATTGCCCCCAGCCACAGGTAGGTTCTGCAGCCCAGGAAAGCTGTCGCTACCACAGCCAAGCAGGACGGGAGGGCACAGAGGGTGGAGACTGGGCTTTCCCTCTCATAGCGTCTGCTGCTAATGGGCATCAGGGGTCTATACTTAGTGAGACCAGTTACCATGTACAGGTTGAGAAGTTATTTCATTTCACTTGATGAGTGAAATCTTTTGCTTGGCGTTGATCAGCTGTTTCCTCTAGCACAGCAGTGAGAGAGGAAGGGTGTGCCTGGACATGCTCGAGCCACAAAGCTGTGAGAGACCCAGCAGGTGTGCTAAGAGAGGAGGCTTGTTACAGGTGAGGGAGGGAGGGAGGACTGCTCCCGCTTTCTGTGCCTACCAGCGGTATTTTTGATTGCATTTTCTGTGAGTTTTACATAGGCCTCGGGGCTTTCGGGGATGGTTACATCTGCAAAAAGAGCACAGTCTAAGTTGACAGCTAAGTTCTGGAAACCTCGGCTCCCTTGAGGCAGGAAAATAACTTTCCTAGGGAAGAAAGGAAGTTAGTCGTCCTAGAAACATAGCTCTGGAGCACACAGAGGAAGGAGTGTGTGAGTATGCTCACCGAAGCTTTCCTGAAATGAATTATAGTGAGAGCTCTGGGTCGTTGAGAGTGTTTTATGACCAGGCACTAGCATAATCACTTATTTATCCTCACGGAAACCATACAGGGTGCCTGGAGTGTTATTCCCATTTTTATTTGTTTTTTTTATAGATAAGAAAACTGGAGTCCAGAGGAATCAAGTTACTTATCCAAGTTTAAACATCCAGTAAGCGGCAGAACTGGGATTTCAACCCAGACAGCCAGGCTGCAGAGCAGCGCTGTCCTGTACGTTTCCGTGCAAACCGCATACGTGATGTCAAAGGGTTAACAGACACATTAGAAAATGGTAAGAAACCTACAAAATTACTTTTAATACTATATTTTACTAAACAGATATATACCCTATTTATAACATGTAATCAACACAAATATTAATATTTCATGGTTTTTTTTCTTTGTACTAAGCCTTTGAAATTCATGTATTGCTGTAAGTGCATTTTCCACACACAGCCCTTCTCAACTGGCCCGGTCACCTTTAAGCGCTGACAATCCCCTGTGGCCAGTGGCAACATATTGGACAGTGCTGCTTCGGGTGCCAGATGCCTGACTGATAGACTCTACTGTAAAGACAACATAGAAATGAGAGGCATCATTTTATTTTTAGGGCAGTGTCATCTCTCAGGAGTCCAGATGTGAACCATCAGAAACAAACAGAAATTATCCCAGATGTCCTTTCAGAGAATGTACGAGATGCCACGAATTGGCCTCCAGCTATTGATTCTATTTGCACTTCCCTTCCTTGTTCCTGTTTCTCTGGCTGTCCTTTCGCTATATGTGTTGCCTGTGTTTTGGTCCTCCTCGGTCACCTCTATATACTCTTCCTGTGGGACCTCCTCTGTTGGCTCCATGCCAATCACCACTGGCATGTGGATTAACTACCTGATTTGCATGTCCAGGTCCTGAACTTTAGCCCTACGCATCTACTGCTGGGAGTCTGCACTTGCATATTCTACAGGCATCTCAAAATCAGGATGCACACGGCCAAACTCATCACCTCCCCTGTCTCGCAGCCCTGCCTCCCTTGCCCAGCTTCACCACAACTCGCCCTCCCTCTGTGGTCCTCAGGGCCTGAGACCATCTGCCTCTTTCACCAAGATGCCCAAGCCAGAAAACCTCCTCCATCCCAATTCAATCAATCTTCTCCTATGGAGGAGTCTCCTCATGATTTCTCACATCTCTTCCATACTCTCCATTCCCTGTGCTGCTTCCTTAGTTCAGGCCATCATCCTACCTCTATCTCAGATTATAAAATGTTTCATTTGGACTCTCTCCCCCAATATGCTCTCCTCTCTATAGTATCTAGACAGATACAACATGCAAAAATGTATCTGATCTCATCCTCTCCCCCTATAGATCCTGCTGTGGCTCCCCAGTGCCTTCAGGGTAAAAGCCAAACTCCTTTCCATGATGAACAGGCTGCTTTATGACCAGGGCCTTATTTGCCTTTCCTGTCTCTACTTTGTTCACTCCAAGCTGCCCAATGAATAGTCTGGTCACTCTGGGTAAAACTTAGATGACCCAAAGCAGCAAGACCAATCACTACACAGGGAGGGCTCCTCTCCTCTCTTCCTCTGGACATTGCTGTGCCCACCTGACCAACTGCAATTCATCCTTCTGGTCTGAGCTCAGCAGTGTCTTCTCTGAAGCCTCCCCAGAGCTCCCGGTTAGTCCCCCTTGTGCCCCTACGCCACCAACCACACGTGCATGGCTATCCTGGCACCAAACAGCTCACACAGTCGTTTCTTATTTCCTTACCTGTGGCCCACGCTAGAGTGTGAGCTCTTTGAGAAGAGAAGGAACTGTGTGTCTCTAGTACTTAGCAAAGAGCTCGTCAGCTAGCACTCTAAATGTAAATCAGTGGAATAAATCAACGGCCGTGCCGACTTTTGCATTTAGTAACACGTTAATATCCAATTGCGTGCTTAGGTGCAATTTCCCTGAAGGGAGAAGAAGATGATTCTGAACTGCGGACACGCTCCCAGGGCAGTGGTAATTCCCTCGCGTTTTCCTGTGAGCCGGCATACGTACAGGAAAGGCTCTTTCCTACCTGATAAGCCAACGGCTCCCCTGAGGTAGAAATCTTTGTCCTCCTGACCCTCTTCGTCCTCAGAGGGCAGCGTTCTGGACACTGCAGACTCCAGGTCCCGACTGAGGTCGTAGTCATGGTCCCACTCCAGGGGGATGGAGTCCACGCTGGCGGGGGTGTCTCGCCCCGACCTCTCGCTGCGCAGGGGCTGGGCGAGCGAGGGGTTGGAGGAGGGCTGCGGGGAGAGCATGCTGTCTGCAGAGCGGTCGTGCCAGTGCAGGTCCGACAGAGCCGCAGAGTCTTCCAGCTCCAGCTCCCTGTCCGAGAGGTCGTGCTCATCGTCTGTGAGCTGGAAGGGAAGTCAAGCCAACCTCGTTATTGCATTGGTTCCACCTCTCAGCAAATCTCAGCATGCCAGCTTACCTGGGCCACCTGTCTACCATGTGGGGATACTTGTAAACTTCCTATGAGCAAATGAGAACCTTTTGGTCACGTTTAAAAACATCTTATAAATTAATCTACGTAAGCCTCAGTTTCATTACTGGTAAAATGGGAATAATATTAAAACCTACTTCAAAGAATTGATGTAAGATTAAGTAAGGTAATATGTAAAGAAAGGCAACCTAGTACTGTGCCTGCAATATGACAGCTACGCAATGACATATATCAGGAACAAAAGGATATTACCGATAAAACTACAGCTTGTCCTTTTTACTTTACGTCCCAGATTTTAAATATAGTTGATCACAGAAGATTCCAAATATTCTCATAATATCTCCATGGATGAGATGTGATTATGATAGCAATGAGGAAAATAGAAGAAAAAATTCACCTAAACCTAAACCTCACCAACTGTGCAGTAATTATATTGCTCACATTCACCTTCTTATTTCTTCTAGAGGCTTCTTTATCTTCCATAGAAGATATATGCCAAATACTCTTCTACACTCTTTATACATAAACTCATCGAATGCTCAACGCCATCCTTTCTACAAAGTAGTTACTGTTGTTAAACCAGTTTACAGTTGAGGACACTGAGGCAAGAAAGGTGAAGTCACTTGCGCAAGGTCGCAGAGCCAATGCACGTCAACGCTAGGACGTCGACGCAGGACCCTCTCACCTGCTGTCCAGTGCTGCCTAATCCCACATAGTTAATTCTCTTTAAAGAAGATGAGAACAATCAATGTTACGTACAGGCAGGCGGATCAATTTCTTGTGGTATCTTTCCACGCGCCCGAAGACCTCCTGACAGTATCGCCGGAGCTCATCCAGCTCTTCCTCGATAACGGCCGCGTCCAAGGGCTCGCTCTTTTCTATCAGCTGTTCTCCCTGGGCGATTATCTGCTCGATCTTATTGTGGTTCAGTGAGATTTCCTGCTGGAAGGCCTAAGGAGGACAAATCTCATGGGATTTTTGTTGTTGTTGTTCAGATTGACATGAAATAATCATACATATTTTTCATTATATTAAAAATACCATGGAGGGGGATATTTAATTTGCCATATGCAATGACAAGCCAAGAGGCTATTATCTCGTGGTAATGAAAAAAATACGTTAAGCCAGTATAGGAGTCAGAGTGGAAACATCAGAATTTCATAACCAGAGAAGAGCCTTTGGCTAATAAAATTTAGCGCTACATAAATTTTGTCCAGAGTGTGGGGAATAACAGGAAAAAATATTCAAACTCATCATAAGTTGATGGCACTGGTTATCCCTGATGAAAGCAAAGGCAATCAGTAAACTGCCACTGAAATACATTTCGCATTTTAAAGAAAAATTCTAAACATTTTAACTTTAGATGTCCTGATCACATGTCAAACATGACTGAGAGAAGCTATCCAGGTGATGGCGCCACGGATTCTTCTCAGATGATTCTTTTGTTGTTTCCAGACATAAGCAGGTAAAGTTAAAATGATTTGAAAAACAGGGAGTTTTGGGAGGGTTATTTCGACTCATTCTATACGTTTCAAAACAGTTAAATCACTGGGGACGAGTTTCAGGTGGTAAATTTTAATTCCATCCAAGAATAAACTCTGGAAGAATTCTAAATTGGCCTATGGTGAAAAAGATTGCCAGGGGAGCAGGGAGGGTAGGGATAAGTGCCCAGATCCTGCCGGAGTCCAAAAGGATAAGGTTCAACTACTACTTGGTAATAATTTCCTGTTGAAGGATTTAAATATTGATTTGCCTGAGAGATGTCGGGAGAGTGGGAACAGGGAAGGGAGGCATTGGCAGAATAGCAGCATTTACTATCTCATGATTTCTTCCTTCCTGAGAATCTATGATTAAGTGCAAGTTCCTTGTTTTATTATAACAACCAAAAGGTTATGGGAATCCTGACTATTCTTTTAAAAAACCCATCAAACTCACGCCTGTAATCCTGGCACTCTGGGAGGCTAAGGCAGGAGGATTGCTTGAGTTCAGGAGTTCGAGACCAGCCTCAGCAGGACCAAGACCCTGTCTCTACTAAAAATAGAAAAATTAGGTGGGTGTTGTGGTACATGCCTGTAGTCCCAGCTACTCCAGAGGCTGAGGCAGAAGGATTGCTTGAGCCCAGGAGTTTGAGGCTGCAGTGAGCTAGGCTGACGCCACGGCACTCTAGTCTGGGCAACAGAGCCAGATTGTCTCAAAAAAACACATAAACAAAACAAAAACATAGATCTTGGGAAGAAAATTTCATAAGCTGCCTTGCAAATTAATAAGTTGTCAAACATTCTCCTTTTTAGGAAATCCTTATATCTAATGTAAATCCCTCCTATTCAAATTTCTACCCAGCCACTATGTTTAAATTATATAGTGAAAAATACAAAATGTATTTACGATTAATTTGTCATCTAAGAATGAAGAATATATGTAGAAATATCAGGAAAAAACAGTTGTATTGCTTTGGAACATGGAGGTCAAACAAACTATTTGAAGGCACTAGATGCAACTCATAAAAAAAATCCAAACACAATAACAAAAGACGATCCTTAACACCCTGGCAATCAAGTTTAATCATTAAAAGCATATATGTAAATGGTGGCTGTTTATCCCTGTGTAATGCTCTTTATTTCTAATATCTCTTCTATTTTCTGAATATTTTGGGGCAAACCAAGAACTCATTTGTTAAAAGAAGACCTTACTATATTCTTCACAAAAAGCTCTACAAATCCTTTCATTTTCAGACTTTCTTCACATTGATCATTTGAAAAATATTTCTGTTACCTTGAGTTGCTTGATTTTAGCTTGAACATCACACTCAGAAAAGTGCTCGATGTTAGTGAGCTGCAGATCCATCTCTGTGAGCCAGACCAGAATGCTGTCCCGCGCCGTCTCGAACTCCTCACGCTGGCCAATAAAATGCTGGATACGAGAGGCAAATAATAAAAATTAAAAAGTCCACATAAACATATTGACGCGGCACAGCCAATTCCAATGTTACTCTGGAAAGCCATTTTCTCAACAAGCAACGAGAGCCCTGCAATCCTTTGCCACTTCCCATCCCCTGCAACACCCCTCTGCCATCCCACTCTTACAAAAATCACCGAGATGGTGTCTTAACATTGTGTTCAAAAATGGCCCGATCCTGTCCTCTGGGCCTCTAAATGACAGGTGAGGCGTAATAAGAACCTTGAGTCTGCGCAAGATGGAGGTGACGCGCTTCTGCAGGTTGTCCCATCTCTGGTTGCCTTCGTGAACCATCTGTTTTAGGCTGCACGCCGAGTCGGTGCGGTTCTCTCTGGCCAGGCGGCGGTACTGCTTGTTGATCAGTTCCAGCTGGGTCAGGCACTCGTGGACCTGTCGCTGGAAAGCCTACGACCACAAAGAAGGATATTAGCGTGGGACATCAGCTCCCATCGGGAGAATGGGCAGTGACACCACCACAGACAGAGGGAAAGGAAAGTTTCTAATGACAGTACGGATCCCCTTATGGAAGCGAAGTAATTTAATTGGCGTAGCTTAAGGAAAAATAAAGGTTTAATCAAAAATATGAAAGAAAATGGAGAATAGTAGCAAATAAATGCATACACACATATATACACACACAAGCATATAAATATAATATAGTTTTTAAAATAATTAACAGCCTGGGAAACAAATTTCCCCACAAAACAAACTATTACAAAATCATATGTGTGTGTGTGTATATTTTTGAAATGTGTGTTTGAAATGTTCAATATTTCTGGTGTCAATACTGAGAAAAGACATCTATAATGGAACTGTTTATTTGTAAAACATGTAGTTTCCTAAAAATCTAGAAATTGCCTCAATTCTGCTGCTATCCATCAGGAAAAAACTTAAAACTACCATTTGCAGAAAGCCCTCCAAAGGTTAGCTATTATGAACTTTATTTTTAAAAAAGCAGTTTAGTAAAATATAAGTAATTTTACGTTTTGAAAAGTTTGGAATATGCTCTATTTCTTTTTAAATTGTTCCTGTGAATTAGTCACAGTTTCTATAAAACATGTTGGAGCTAGTGCACCACCCTATATGGTTGTGTTCATCTACTTTTGAAGATACCCACATGCCCTGAGCACAGTTTAGAGATTCTAAAGGTAAACACTCTTTCTGCTTTCTCCCTGCAATACAGAATAGCCCTAGCATAGGAATCATTTGGCCAAAATAAAATGAAGCTCTTTTTTCTCAAACTCATTTATATGATTTATGACATTTTTATCGTGTATTAGACAACAATTTTATAATTCACCAATTGGACTGTACTCATCAAATCCCCAAATTTTGTTTTCCTTGGCTTATTACACTGTTTACATGCTACCACATTACTGCCTCTTAAATGGTTTTCCTTCTGAGTGTTGCTTTAAGAGCCTTAATCCTAATAAATCCTGTCTTCTAGCCTATAAAACTTTAAGTTATTTCCCCAGCGATGGAAGTTATTTCCCCAGCAAAGAGAGTTGAGATTTTGCTGTTCCTGGAAGTTACCTATGTGTTTGCCCACTGGAGTGGGTACAGTACCCGGGCCAGCACCCGGCACATCCAGACCCATCCCAAACATTCAACTGAATGAGCTGAAGACTGTCCTTAAGCAAAACTTTGTTTCTATGATTTATTTCTATCTCCTCAGAAAATTAACTACAAGATTAATGACAAACGAACTAAATAAATAATTATAGAAGCTAACTATATGGCTAACTTTTCCCATAAAATCTGAGAGCCTAAAATAGCATCAGAAAGGATCTTATATAATCTGCTTTGTAGTCTAAGCCAATTACAAAAGGTTTTAACCTTTATGAAGCTGAGTGTAATAAGAGGCAGCTGAGTGGCACTTCCACTCGTACTGGCTCACAGTGAGATGACCTGAAATCTACTGCAAAGTTTATTGTGGCTTTTTACTAGAAGTTTTATAAGGGAAAATCTTTTATATAGGAACATATTTTTTTTTCTGGAATTAAGAGATATAGTTACACATAAATCCATTCAGACCTCAGAAAAACTCTTATTTATTTCATGTAACATTTGAACATTTTATAGATTCATACAGCTCAGATTACAAACTCCACAAGAACAAAAAGCAAGCTCCACATTTCTTCTAACAAGCCCCAGTAAATGCCTAGTTATCTGATACAGCAAGGTAAAAATGAATCCAGCTGGATTTGGTTGGATTTTTAGTCTTATTTCTAAACATCTTAAGGAAATTCAGGCAGAATTAGCAACCAAGAATGATCAGAATGCATCCGAACTGTTGGCTCTCAATATGTGAGTACACACATCTGCCTATCAGTGGGAATTGAAGGAAGAAGAGCCTTCAAATTTAGAAATGGTCAACTTTGGGCTTTGTCAGGTCCTCTGTGAAAATGAGCAGCAGCTGAGAAGCTGAGTTTCATTGTGTCACAGTGATAGAGTAGACTCAAGATTGTGCAAATAGGCGAGGAACTAGAATCAATTATTGAATGATTCCTTTCTTTATGAGTACAATTACACCACTGCTATTTTTGTCTCCATGTAATTGAAAAGCCTTGGTGACTCAAGACCAGCACTGCTCTTCGTTGTGAAATTAGAAATGGATTATAAGGAAAACGTTTTATTCTGTAAAATAGAGCCAACTCTATTTTATCAATGATTTTATATATGTATATATTTGTGGGGGGGATCATGATTCTTGTTTCCTAATAGAATTTCTCATCATTATTACATTATTTCTAATTCTTGATAATCTTAAATTAAGATACAAACCTCCTTTCTTTTTGCCCTTCTTTGCCTACTTATGAGGCAATAATAAAGATGGCTACAAAGTCCTCACCCAGCTATGTGAACAGTTAGTTTGTAGGCAAACAGTTAATTTATGCCTTAGAACACCAAGGACCAGCTGGCTACTTTCATAGCAAAATAAGGATTAAAAACTTGGAATTATAAATCACCTCAAATGTCTTTAGTTCTTCCTTGGCAACTATATAGATCACCCCAGAAGACCTGGGGAGAGCAGCTGTCCTTTCTGAAATCTTCAGCCAATCTTCAAAACGGGAATAGTCATCCAGAAACTTCTGCCACAGCCGCCAGGTCTCTTCGATTCTGAGACAGAAAGCAAAAAGTCGGATTCTCATCATTTGAGACTATCTACACTCCAGAACCCTGCTGATGCCTGCCACAGGATTAAGGGTGCCCAAACATACAACTGTTGTGCCAAACAATAACTGTGCCTTGAGCCAAGCTGACCAGAGAGAGAAAGAGACAACTGTTTGAGCTAAAATAAAACAGCTGTTTTTTTTTTTTTTAATTTTTTTCAAACATGCCCTAAGGCTCTGGATTTGGAATTAGTCAAATTGAATAGCATAAGCACATCACGTGAGCTGTCCTGGATGTGTGCAAGGAAGTTTACAAATACAACAACACGTCTAGAGTATACTTGCAGGACGGTGCTCCACTGAAATAAAACTGAGGCTTGAAAATCTATTTAAGTCCAACATCAGATTCACCCTGACAAAGGTCAACCTATGACAACAAGATAAATATTAAGCTTTCAAGAGTTCACCAGAGAGCATAATGATAGTGTGTTTTATGTCATTATAATAATTTGGTAATACATCATGACTTTTTGCCACCTTAAATTTCAAAGACATTATATTTTAAATATAATGTCTTTTTATCATTTCCTTTTCAATAAAAAATTTTACTTTTTCTCAGCCACAAATTCTGTAATGAATATTTGGCAAGGGAATATTTTAATTTTTCTATATTATATTCAAACTGTTAGGGCAGACATAACTTGGCTCATTGTATTTATATATTGTCTTTATACCTACTTATTTTCCCAGCTACTTGTAGATGACAGCAAGTTTGGGAACTCAAGGCTATTTCAGGACATTGTAACCAAAAGGAAATAGTGAACAATGGATACTCTGGGTAATTTTTTCTTTTCTTTTTGGGCTTTTCTCTTCCCTAACTGTTTGAGCATCCAGCTTACTTGAGCCTCCTTTCCATGGACATAGCACAGATATTTCTCCACCGCCGGTCCAGGTTTCTTGTCGCCTGCTGGATGGAGTCACACTCGGCGTCCGTGGCACAAGCGTCACAGTCGTGCAGCAGGACTTCACACAGGTTGAGAACAGAGGCGACGCCCGTACTGTGCTTCTCTATGTCTCTCTGAAGCTCCTGCAGGGGAACGAAACATGCTTTATTAAAAAATCACATGTCTACAGAGGAGAGAAACTGAAGCTGTGCTCATTGACAAATGGCTAGGCTAAACCTTGACAAATATTTCATTTGCTTGCATGCATGAAGCTTCTTGAGCGTCATTTACAAAATCCAGCAAGCTCAGAAGTATGAGAAAATGGATCCAGAAATATTTTGGCTATGTGAGCAATGCCAAAATATAGACAGAACAAATGAATTAGAATACACTAAGAATAAAACCAGCTTCTTTAATAAAAATGAAGAATGAATCTTGCCCGAGACTCTACTACACAGATCCATTGCTTCCATTCCAACCAATCACATGATCAATCATAGAATATAGTCATCTCTCAGTATCTGTAGGGGATTGGTTCCAAGACTTCCCATGGATACCAAAATCCACGATGCTCAGGTCCCTGGTAGCAAATGTAGCATTTGCATATAATCTATGCACATCCTCTTGTATACTTTAAATCATCTCCAGATAACTTATAATACCTAATACAATGTAAATGCTATATAAACAGTTGTGGAACATTTTAAGAAAAAAGTCTATACATGTTCAGTACAGAAGCAATTTTTTCCCAAATATTTTCCATCTGCAGTTGATTAAATCAACCATGAACACAGAGGGCAGGCTGTACTGGCTAAAAGTTGGCATTCAAGAACTGGAATTTACACTCCAAAGATCTACAAACTGTTTTAAACACTTAATTCACCATTGTTAAAAGGTAACATGATTATCAAGAGATGAATGGATCAAGAAAATGTGGTGTATATACACACATATATATGTACACACACACACACATACACACACACAATGGAATACTATTTGGCCATAAAAAGGAATAAAATTAGCCTGGGCACGGTGGCTTACACTTGTACTTCTAGCACTTTGAGAGGCTGGAGGATTGCTTGAGACCGGGAGTTTGACACCAGCCTAAGCAATGTATCAGGACTCCATCTCTACAAAAAAACTAAAAAAAAAAAAATTAGCTGGGCATGGTGGCACATTCCTGTAGTCCCAGCTACCTAGAGGATGAGGCAGGAGGATCACTTGAGCCCAGCAGTGTGAGGCTGCAGGGACCTATGATTTGCCACTGAACTCCAGGAAAAAAGAATAAAATTATGTCATTTGCAGCAACATAAATGGAACTGGAGGTCATTATGTTACGTGAAATAAGCCAGGCAGAAAAAATAAATATCGCATGTTCTCACTCTTACGTGGGAGTTTAAAAAGTTGATCTCATGGAGGTAAAGAGTTGAATGATAGATACCCACAGCTGGGAAGGGTGTGTGGGTGGGGACTGTGAAGAGAGGTTGGTTAGTAGATACAAACATAGAGGTAGATAGAGGGAATAAGTTCTAATGTTCGATAGCAGAGGACAGTGACTATAAGCAACAACAATGTATTGTATGACTTGAAATGTTCCCAAAACATAGAAATGATACATACTTGAGCTGATGGACACCCCAAATACACTGACTTGATCATTACACACTCTATGCATGTAATAAAATATGACATGTACCCCAGGAATATGTATAAATACTATGTATCAATTTTAAAAAGTGTAACATAGTTTAAGAGACCTAGCTTCTATATCATGTATGATACGGGCAGCTTCCTCAAAAAGCAAGTTTAAATGTGGGACAGAAATAAAAAATGATGATAAAAACAAGGCATTGCATTTCCTCAGACTACTACAATCATTGCTTGCATGACTATAGTTATTAAATTATTTTTCACATTTGAGGAACAGAATATGCTATATGGTTCTATTTCTTTTTGTTTTTCTGGAATTAACAATCCTTTTTCTCTCAAATTTACAATGCTTATGTCTATTCCCTCTCCTACAGAACTTATAAAAGTCCCTACAGGATGAGTTAAGCCCATCAGGGACTCTAGTCCACCTGTTTCCGCCCTGGAAATGTCCCTCCCAGAGCACCCAGGCATCTGCTCCCAATCGGACAGGTGCTGGCTGGGCTGCAGGACAGCTGTCACTGGGGACTTTTCTTCATTTTCATCCTGGCAATTCCCTCTTTCTCTCTCTAGAATTGAATAGTGTTTTTACCCTCCCTTTAGTCTTCAGTATAAGTGGCACACTTTTCATTAGTTCCTGAAAATGGGTGTATTTGAGGTAAACATTTTGTGTATTAAATGGCAGGGTATACAGTTCTAAAGTATAAATATTTTTCTCAGGTTTTTGAAAGTAGCACGCATTGTCTTCTAGCTTCCAGTGTTGTTTCAGAGAGTCCGGGATTTTTTCATCCTAGAAACCTTTAAGATCTCTGTATCCCTTATATTCTGCAATTTTATGATGCGGTGCCCTCGGATGGTTTTGCTTTGTTTTAAATTTTTCTGGGTACTCGTATGGCTCTCTTATGACCTGAAAATGTATGTTTTTCATTTGGGAATTTTTTTTTACATTGGCAACTTCCTCCTCTCCATTTTCTTTATTCTTTTTTGGTGGTGAGGGAGACCTTTATGGAAGAAATGAATTGTTTTGAAACTCTCACATTAATCCTTTATTATATTTCTCTCGTATTTTTCATATATTTATCTTTTTGTTTTATTTTGTGGGAGATACTCTTAATTATGAAAGCTACTTTTTTTTTTTAAAAAAAGGCATCCTATTATTTTATTAATGTTAAATTTCTCATTTCTATGAGTTTCCTCTTTTTTTTCTTTTTAAGTTTTCTTCCTCTCTGTAGAATGTGTTTTCTCAGATTCTTCCTTTCTGTTTTATCCCCTCTATTTATTTCGGTCTTTCCTTTAATGGTAGTAACTTTAAGGGGTGGGGATTCTTGCTTCTCCACACATATTTCGGAGTGAGTCAGCCATTGGATGCTGTGCATGGCCCTAAAGCTTGCCAACCAGGAGGCTTCACTGGGTTGAGCTAGGCAGAGGTCTGGCTCTTTGTAGGGTTGCCTTAAGTCTCACTACCTGAAGGTATTTTCTCACAAGTGGTCAGTTTCTCCTGAGAGGTCTGCTCCAATCTCCTGGCTCGATACAAGCCTGGCTACTGACATCGTGGGAACCAAGCTGGGTACGTGGGGTGGGAGCCACACCTCTTAGTCCAGAGGCACTCACTTCATCTCCATTTTTAATATAGAAAATCGAGCCTTGGTGGTGACCTAAAGTCTTTCTGGTTTCCCTTCTCCAGAGAGCAATGCCCTGTTCTTCTACCAGGGAAAAGAAAGCAGAGTAGCCTGGCTACCTGGGCTTGAGGGGGGGCATCTGCCAGTAGTGCTCCTTATTTAGACTTTCAAGCCGTCTTCCATTTTATAACACAGCTCTGCAGACAACCTAACTTTCAGCTTCACCTGATCTCCACTTTCTAAGGCTTAGAACTCTGTGGCATGAGTCAACTTTCTCCACCCTCCATCCTGCTAACACCATCACTGACTTATCTACTTTCTATCTTCCAAAAATTCCACTGGATGTCCATCATCTCTATCATTTTCTCTCCTGTTATCTTTACCATTGTGGCTGTGACCTTTTCCCCCTATCATCTTATTGCAGTTTTAGCAGTAGGTGTGGCTATAAATTCTTAAGATCAATTTGTCATATTTAAGTAGATATTTTTTTGATTTTTATACATTTGCTAAATTATAGTATTGGCCATTAGCATGTTAACTCTTATCACTGCACTCATCATTACCATGTTTACCACAAGAATTTGGGGAGCCGGAAGCCAAGCATGACCCCACAGTTCAAGCGTCAGAATTTCAAACATTAGTGTCCATCAGAAAATGTTAATTTCGTAAAACCTGAAAAATGTCTGGCTAACAAAAATTTCTTTAAAAGCAATGCAACATAGTACATATTTCAAGATAATTAGAAAATTCCAAATGTTGTCACCACAAAGAAATGATAAATGTTTAAAATTTGGGTAATTAAATTGGGAATTACCCAATTTAATTATTATAATATGTATACATACAATGTAACATCACATAGTGCTCTATGAATATGTACAATTATGTGTCAATTTTAAATAAAAATTTTTAAATGCTAATTTTAATATTTCAAAAAAGCCTAACACTTAAAAGTGTATATTAACACTTATTTGATGGGCTTAAATAGTCTGTAAAATAAAGTAAACTATTTCATAGGATTTAAAAACAGATGCTACTTACATTTTATAGCTTTTAAGTAACTTAGCTATAATGGCCTAATTGTAATGGAAGGGACCAGGGTCCAGATAGAATATTCAAAGGCAATCTAAAGGCATGGAGTCAAAACCACTTCTTTCTTTCTTTCTTTCTTTCTTTCTTTCTTTCTTTCTTTCTTTCTTTCTTTCTTTCTTTCTTTCTTTCTTTCTTTCTTTCTTTCTTTCTTTCTTTCTTTCTCTTCTCTTCTCTTCTCTTCTCTTCTCTTCTCTTCTCTTCTCTTCTCTTCTCTTCTCTTCTCTTCTCTTCTCTTCTCTTCTCTTCTCTTCTCTTCTCTTCTCTTCTCTTCTCTTCTCTTCCTTCCTTCCTTCCTTCCTTCCTTCCTTCCTTCCTTCCTTCCTTCCTTCCCTCCCTCCCTCCCTCCCTCCCTCCCTCCCTCTCTCTCTCTCTCTCTCTCTCTCTCTCTCTCTCTCTCTCTCTCTCTCTCTCTCTCTCTTTCTCTCTTTCTCTCTTTCTCTCTTTCTTTCTTTCTTTCTTGAGACAAGGGCTCACTCTGCTCCCCAGGCTGGAGTGCAGTGGCATTATCATAGCTCAAACTCCAAGGCTCAAGTGATGCTTCCGCCTCAACCTCCCAAATAGCTGGGACAATAGGCCTGTGCCACCACGTTTGGGCTAACTTTAAAAAAAAAAATTGTAGAGACAGGGTCTTGCTGCATTGCTCAAGCTGGTCTTGAACTCCTGGCTTCAAGCAATTTTTCCACCTCGGCCTCCCAAGCATGAGCCATTGTACTCAGCC
Organism: Microcebus murinus; assembly: GCF_040939455.1. Classification (NCBI taxonomy): domain Eukaryota; kingdom Metazoa; phylum Chordata; class Mammalia; order Primates; family Cheirogaleidae; genus Microcebus; species Microcebus murinus. The sequence continues at coordinate 13,651,289 of NC_134108.1, read as the reverse complement.
TAGAATAACAATACTTCTACTGGTAAATTTATGGTGTTTACTACAGGCAACTGTAGTCTGATGTACTTAGTAAGAATAAACAAGGGGAGTGGGAGTTGAGAGTATCTTCTGTTTGCATTTTTTAGGGTCGTAGTCTTTTGCTTTGTTGGATCGTACACTGTATGCCAGTGAGACGTGCTGTCTTTGCTACACTCATTAAGGTGAAATTACAAGTGTGTGGTCTGCAGGTCATGCAATCCTCCTAGCAAAACAAAATTTTTTAAAACTCCAAAAATTCTAAGCATGCACCAAACACTATACACAGAAAAAAAGAGCTCCTTTCTAAGTCTATGGTAGTGGGCTAGTGAGCCACAAATAAATAAATGAATCTGTCAACACTGTTTTGGATACATGATTGCAACTCAACTTGACCTACCACCTTAGAATGGCTTCTTGATGGATCAATGACACCAGCCCTATGATGGCACAAGCATCTATTTAAGTCAACTCTGTGATGATGTGGAACCTATTCGCCCCAAACGCCTACCTAGACAAAGCCCCCCTTCCTTAGCAGTCCTGCTTAGCTTCCTACTGACCTTCCATCAAGAGTCACCATCTTATACCCACTCCGCCACCCTGGCCAGGAGCACAGGCATTCCACAGCTTATTAACTTCACTTCAATTCTAGGTCTTACCTGCTGCTCACTGAGCTTTCTCTGTATTTCTTCCGAGTTACAGGAATCGTAGACTATCGGCTTGGCCAGTTCTGACTCGATGTGAGCGAGCCAAGTCCTCAGGCTGCTCATGTTCTTATCGAGCTGCTGCACGGCCACCAGGGTCTCCTTCAGCTTCTTCACCCTGCGGACAGAGAGGATGAACATAACGGCTCCAGCAAGATCCCCTCTGACGTCTCCCTCACATGCAGCCTCGAGCGCTGGGTCTAAAGCCAAACCGCCCTGGTCCATCCTGGCTCAGTCACATGCTGGCTGTGAGACACTGTGCAGGTTGCACAACCTCTCTGGGTCTCTGTTTCCTCATCTATAAAATGGGGATTTTATAGCATATAACAGTACTCATGAGATTTATATAAGCTGAATAATGTAGGGTGCCCAGTGCCTAGCAAATATTCAATAAATACTAGCGAATATGACATGCCACACAACTCTTAATATAATACTATAATAGTGACAGATATCTCATGGTTGCCACAAGATTATTTTCATTAATAACATAATTTATACTCCTATGAGTAATACCCAAGAGAAAAAAACTTTTTAAAAACATTTTCAACATATTATCAACAAATGGATTACACAGCAATGATTCTGATATTGACAAACATGACGTCAGCCCTGTTGAGTTCTATTTCAGCACCTTTGTGACAGGAACTCCGTTAAAAGAAGAAAGCACACACAAGATAAACCACCAGCGAGATATCACATGCACTCGATCAATGTGAGAGATTACCAGTGAGAGATTACGTTAAAGGCAACTGAGGACCTACTGGGTTATAGGCAACAGAGAGCAGATCCAAGGTCTGATCCAGTTTTCTACCTTTGAAGCCTAGATTAGTATTCACTACATAGCATGCTTTAAAAGAGAGCCTTTTCCCATTTTTTTTCCCCTAGGGAGCAGGAAAAAAATGTTTTCTTTAAGAATGTCATTTATCTAACAATCATTTGTGGATATGTGATGTGTGACATGTCGAGAGACAAAGATAAACAAGACTCACTTCTTTCTCTTACGAAATGTACAATCTGACTGAAAATCTGGACATGGAAACAATGAAATGCAACATAATGTGGTATGAACCTGATTAAAGAAATGAACCCAGTCTCTGGTTAATAAACAAGGAGTGATAAATTCTGTCTGGCCACATTTGGGTAAGACTTCATTCATTTATTCTCTCCCCATTTGTTAATTTCTTTATTCCGTCTACAAATATTTATGGTGTTAGGTAGACATGGCTCCAGGTAACAAAAATACAGTGACAACTGAAGTTTCATCCTTGCCATTGATGGGTTTTGACTTTGATGAAAAGGAAATGAAGAGATCATTTGAGCTGCATTCTGGAGAGACGGATGTCAGCCAAGAGGAATGCTTCTGGTCCAGGAAACAGAAAGAGGAAATGCAGAGATTTTGAAGTCAAATAGTGTCATAGTGCTGAGGGGGTGGGGGTAGGGAGAATGAGGGTTGGGGTAGGGAGGATGAGGAAGAGAAGCAGAAAAGAGAGGAAGACGTGAGGCAATACAAGAAGGGTGGGTAGGCAGGAGTTTGATTATAAAGATGCTCTAAGGAGGAGAGAATGGGTTTGTATGCAGTTTCTGACACAGTGGACCTTCTCCAAGGTTTATCAGCAGAGCACTGATAAGGTCAGTTCTGATATTGAGTATGTAAGTTTGAAATGGGGATGTCATAGGAGTCAAGTAAGTGGAATCATCACAGTGGCTTCCAAAAAAGACTACACTAGAAACACAGCAGGAAGAGAGGTGAGGATGGAATTGCTAAATTCATGAATTGCCATCTTGTGAGGTGGAGTTAAAAATGATGTGTTTTCCAGTCGGGTGACTAATTGGATGCTGCTGCCTTAGAGTATGTAGAAGAGGAGCGAGTTCTCGGATTAATGCCACATTAAGTTTGGGACATGATGAGCCTGAGAGACCAGGTAGTAACATACAGAAACGTAGTTCAAGGTCCAGAAGAGAGGAAGGAGTTTACAACATCTGCCTAGGCATTGTCCGCATAGAGCTGAAGCCCTGGGAATGGATGAACTTCCTCCTGAGAAGGTGTAGTCTAAGAAGAATGAATTTTAAAAGGCTTGCTAAAGAAGTAGGAATCACAGTCTAAGAAAAAATAATCAGAAAGGAAAGAAGAAGACCAGGAAAGTGCAGCATAAAGTTAAAGGCAGGAAGCTTCAAAAGGGAAGTGTTGGTCAGAGTGTGTTCTCAAGGACACCTGCACCGGATTCACCTGGTTTGCCTCCTATAAACACAAAATCCTAGACCCCAATCCAGTCCTACTGAATCAGAACCTCTGAAGGTTTGGCCAGGGCATGTGCATATCTGGCAAGCACTCCGGGTGATTTTTGTGCATTCTAAAATTTGGGAATTACTGGTCTACTTTGTCAAATGCAGAGCAGTATAGTATGAGGAGGCCTGCAAGAGGGCCCATGGTCTGGCAACTGGAAGGGCTCTGCCATTTCTAAGTGAGCAGTTTATCAAGGTCTGTGGACACAGAAAACAGAGTGCATTTAGGCCAAGACAGACACTTATGGTAAGGAAGTATAGTTCATTCTTTTAAGAAAAATAGCCAACGAAGCTGAGTAAATACAGTACAGAACCTGTGCAATGACCTGGCTTCAAGGAAAGATTGATTTCTTTTTTTGTTTGTTTTCTTTGTTTAATGTAGTTAATTGTTTGGAATAGCCTTATAATGGTTTTAGGTAAAAAATTAGGAACTCATATGGAGGAAGCCAAAGAAGAAAAAGGAGGAGAGAACTCCTAGATGAATATAGACAATGGAGCCCGGCAAAGAGCCGGGGTCTAGGGCAGATAAAGGAGTTTTGAAACCCAACATGGACAGGGTGTGAGCAGGAGTTTGGGAGGGTCACTGGTAGTATTTCTCAACTCCATTATGATCAAGTAAGAGCAAAAATCAATTACAGAGTCCCTGCTAAGGGCCTGACATGGCTGAATGTACACAGATTGCTGTAAAAAGAAAGGTCAAGGTGATAATAAGCATATGATCAATGAGCTGTTACAGCCCTTATTTAAAATGCAGTTCTGCCTTTAGACCATGTGTCCTGCATTGTGGTTCAGGAAATATGGTCACCTAATTGGCACTGCTCATCTTAGAGGTAAACAGAAAAGCAGTAAAATACTTCAATCTCCTAGGGTGTCAATTTGGCCCAACTGAAGAAGTATCTTCTAGAAAAGGTGTCAAGAGCAATATGACTTTTAAGACAGTAGGGATGTGATTTACTTAAAGGCAGAGAGATCTGCATTAGAATGTTGTCAAAGATTGACAACTTACACTCAGAGTCATCGGATATTTCCCAACTCTATTACTTTCAGATGTCAAAGAAGTTTCAAATTGGGTCACAGAACCCGCTGAGGGTGCTTTTAAGCCACAGATGATTCTGATATGCTCCTCTGGTCAAGAGTCACTAACTAGTATGAAGAAAATGTCACACAATCAGAGTATTTCAAACATTTTGATGTATTTTTAGTTGCTTAAAATTGTTATCATCCCTTTTAATAAATCAGTGTTTCCCTTGTCATTTTCCTTAAAGCACTGTCATACAAATAAATACTCTTAAAAGGATTTTCACTATGGTCAACTGTTAATAATAATATCTCTATTTGATTAATTATAGTTAATAATATTTATATTAACATTTTCAGTTTGTAAAAGCACTCTTAGGTACGTACATCATTTTGTTTTGAAAAAATGTGTATTTAAAAATTGGGCAATATATGTAACCTTAACATTTGTACCCCTATAATATGCTAAAATTAAAAAAAATTATGTTCATATTCCACAATATATTCTATTGATAGGGAAAGAAAATGTGTTGCGATGTTTATCATGACTTATATTTCCACTCAAGATAAAACCTCCCTGATTATTAATAGCTTTGTAAGTACAATTTATATACTATCCCCTAGGCATTCAATGCCTGGAAGTTCAATAAATTGGCCTGGAACAATATTTCCAAGAACTTTAACATACAGCTCACTCGTATTTCTCTCACATAGAAGACAAAATTCATTTGAGCATCAGTCAGTGAATGACAGTTGTAGAATGGCTACGGGGTGCAAAGCTTGGGGAACGCATTCTACCAATGACCAAGGGACAGGCAGAGAAATTTAACATGGTCCTGGCCATAGCACCCTAGACTGAAAGGACAGTCTACAATCAAAAAACCCACTGGAAAAGGACTGAAGAATGGCACATAGCAGCGAGATGTCCATCCCGGTTTCACCCCTGTAAGAGTATTCTCTCTCAGTAACCTTTTTCCACTTCACCAGCTTCCGGCCTTCAGATTTGGTAGGATCATAATGCTGACTACATGTCAGGATGGGGTTTTATAGCAACTTCATAATATCATTAGAGTTTCATTAGAGGGCAGTGGGCTTGTTTCCTTCCTACCCTTATTTTACTCCCTGGTGTTACTTATGCACAAGTTAGTCTCCTTCATGGTAAGTTCCTCAGAAAGCTGGAACTGTGAATTTTCACATTCACTTTTTTCCGTCCCCTGGCCATACTAAGCTCAGTGCTTTGCACTAAGTTGGACACTATTTAAATGCCTGCTAAACATTAATAATTAGTATCTAAGTGAAATATTTTTAATTAATTTAAAAAAATTTATTTGATATTAAATGTGTATTTAAATTTTTCCTCTAGGTCCAACATTTGCAAATGGTCTATTTGTCAAGTACTAAAATTCATTTATTTTCTTGGTTCAAAACTCACCAAAAAAATAAATAAATAAATAAAAAATAAAAAACCAAAAAAAAAAAACCCTCACTCACAAATACAATCAAAAGTTCCAAAGCACAAAAGAATGTGAGTAAACATTGTACCATTGGATTGGCTACACTAGCAAAATAAATTACAGGATATTTTCTATAATATTGAATGAGTTCCAAGTCAGAGTGGTTAGTGTGCAATATGTCAAGGGCATCGTGACATGGAAATGCTTGTTCATATAGTGCATTAGGGACAAATTCCTCTTTCAAACTAATGTGTAAATTTGGTAAAGTAGTGGGGTGAACGTTTAAGTGGCTCTCCTTTCTCATTTTTTAAAAAGTACATTTTACAACAAGTAGTGTAATGTATTGTGTGTGTATACGTGTATACGTGTGCATGTATGTGCGTGCTGGGGGGGGGAGGTGTGTAATAGAGGTCCCCATAAATTTGCCTTGGCTTATTAAACTTGATATGTGCTGGACGTGGATCATTCTCTTTTAGGAGAAATGTCCCATGATTTTTCCATTATTTCTTTGAAGGAAATGCTTGAGTAAAAAATATTTTTTATTTATCTATCATTGTGAGAAGTTTAAGCAACATCCCTTTGGGTAGCGTCCAGTATTATAATTCAAAATAGATGCCTACAGATGTCACATGTCTGAGTAAGTTTAGCAAGCCTGATAAATCTGTAAGTCTCTGCAGCTTACGATTCTCCTTTCACTGTCCAGTTCGTATCACAGGCATTTGACCTTTCTTGAGAAGGATTCCACTTTCAAATCCAATTGTCTAGCTTCTTAACACTGTCACATAAATACACACACACACACACACGTACTTACATACCTACAAATATATATTATATTTATATTTCACTACTTCCCTTCAAAGTAATTTAGTATATCCATAACCCAAAATAAAAAAAAATCCAAATTCTAAATATAATAGAACCAAAGTACCACTGGTAAATCTTACTCATTTGTAGGAATTTATTGGGGAAATGATATGGTAAAAGAAAAATATTTTTAAAAACTCAAAATGAAAATTCCTGTCATATTTTATTACAACTGAAAAATATGAACTCAACTTTTGCATAATACAACTAAATTACTATTTAAGACATAAATGTGTAGATTTTGCACATACATTACATAAGCTTTACATGAGCTAGTGATTAAAATTCACATACAAACACAAATGCAAGTTTCCCCCACACAGGAAATCCTCCAGGACCCTGATTTTTATTTAATAAAGGGAAAGCTTTCAACTACAAAGCTGTGAACTGGCTAAGGCTGAATTTCAGTTTCATCAGAAGCCCATCCTTTAAATAGCAGATGACAGACTAACTGGGTCTTTTTCTGAATCTCCTTCCTGTGTCTCAGCCTTGCTACTGTAGCCATACTCCTTGCATGACGCACAGGGGCCAGAGACAACTGGAATACCGAGTCAGAATAAAAAGTCCATTAACCTTTTCATCCAGCTCTGCACGCCTAGCAGGGGACAAGAAAGCAAAGCAACAAAATAACTGTTAGGAGTCCATGGCCAACAACCTCGTAACACCAATCGCCTTCACTCAACGTTGGCAAAAGCAATTCTGGATTAGAGTTTCCGGCATCTACCCTACAAACCCCACGTAACCCGAAAGCTATGTACAATGGAAGAAACTCAAGGAGACGCCTGCCTTGTGACATCGCAGTTACAATCTGGGAGATCTGCGTCCACGCAGTCGTCCTCTGCCATCCTCAGGGCACGCAGGTCCTCTGCCACCACCATGAAGCTTCCACTTGCAAAAGTTGGGCTCTGCAGAGCAAAAGGCTAAATCCTGCGTGGGGATGAAAGTTTCCCCTTGTCTGTGTATAGAAGTATGAAAATGCTCCCTCTAGACAAATGTTGGTTGTCTCTGCCCGATAACATGACACTGAGCAGTGACAAGTGGTCATGTTTCTAAATAAAACCCACATTCATTAACATGTGCCAGGCTTGATCTCCTGGAATGTAGGCCACGAGTGTAAGAAGGGGAAGAAGCTCAGTGTAATCTGCGAGGAGGAGGAAGCAACAGGTCTAAAGAAAGGATACCAAAAATAATGCCGGCTGCAGACAACTCTGCTCTTCTGCAGGGACCAGTCAACTTTTCTTGAGGGGGGTTTGTTTCACTGGGAAAGCTATTTGACAAAACAAATCATTCCAATGCAAACGAATAAACAAAACCTCCACAAGTGGTAGTAGCAAAATGAGCAACTTCTTTTTTCCTTGAGTTCAATATGCCAGCTTGCTCATGTAAGTAATTTTGGGGGTTGTTTGGGAAGGTGGGAGGGAAAAGTACCTGGTATTTACCTTTGAATAGACTATTTGAGCATGAAAGATAATGAGGAAATGTTATTCTTTTCTTACATATTGAAAACCTTTGTCTTTTGAAACAAATGATGTAAGGTGATAAAAAGAATATGTTCATTTAAAGATAATAAAAAAAAAAGACCCTATCTGTTCGTTTGCTTGGTGGGATTTCAGATAAATATTTTTCTTTTGTGGATTTTTAAGAGTTTTCCAATTTTTCCTGTGCTAATAAAACTAAGTTCATAATTTAAACTTTTAAAGACAAGTCTCCAAATTGTTAATTACTGATAATGTAATAAAATATAACTAATGCTGGTTGCTTGAAGTCCTTTTTTGAGTAAAGTATACACACAAGTAAATTATAAATAAATAAATCATTAATATTTTCTAAGTTCTTTTTTAAAAGGCCTATTGGATGAATTATAACTAAAATAAAGCATTTGGTTCTGGTCATGTGAATTGATTGTTTTTAAAACAGAATACTGGAGGAAATACATTTTCTTTATAAAAGAAATAAAGAAGTGTTGTATAAGAAATACAAAACTCCACAAAATTCAGTACTTAAAGATAACCTATGGTGAATTCTTTTATAAAACAATCACTCTGATATATTATTTTTAATAATCAGAAATGGAAATATATAAGCTTTGATCAAAGGAATATATTGGTCATAATTTCATCAGAGTAGGTAAGTTTGTTTTTTCTTGATCATAATTAACATTTTAAAAAACCTGAGATCTTCAGAAAGTTTAATCAAAATTTCCTTAGTTTAATTCCTTTTACCATATTTAGTTTTCCTTATGGGTTTAAAAATGTTTTGCTTTTTTTCATGCTCATTATTGTTAGCATGGTATATTTATTCCAGTGAACTAAATGCAAGGCAAGGCAAGGCAAGGCTTTAAAAGATTGTTGTAATAGCAAAAAATGACAACAATACCAATGTTTGTAAACAAAGAAAACACTGAATAAGTCATAGTATATTTGCACTATGAAATACTCTGTCGCTTTCTAAAAGAATGACACTGGCGTACCCAGTGTTTTACGGTATACAGGCAGTCCTTTCCCTTGCATTGTCTCACTGGTGATGTGGCAGTTAGTTTAAGGACCATTTTGAAAATGAGGAATCTGGGGCTCAGGCTCAGAGAAGTTATTCAGTAAGCCGTAGATCACACAGCAGAACCACACAAGAGGTGGATAAACTCCAGCCTCTTGATTAGTTCGGTGCTGTTTCCATACTTGTTGCATCAATGCATTCCTGATCCTTACCCGGCACCTTCTGGCTTGACCACTCTTAGGTAATAACACTAGACATAGGTTCCCAGGATTAAGTTTCCTTTGGCCTCCAATGTGGGTAGAACTCCATTTAGACTGAAACCCCTCCTGAGAGCAGCCGCTATGGACTCCACGACGCCGTCCTTGCACTGCACGTGCGGTGTTTTAAACTCCCTCTGGGATGAAAGGTGACCTTGACTGAGCACGTTCTGTGCTAAGGGTTTACAGGTGCTATCTCATTTAATCCCCCTAATAACCTCGCGAGTTAGCTACTCTTCCCATACCCACTTCGCACACGCGGCAACCGAGGTACTGAGAAGATAAGCAGCTTGGTGAGGCAGAAACACTTGAGGACAGAGGCAGTCGAGCCCCTGAGCCCGGCTGCACAGCTCCCCTGCCTAGGTGGCACTGTCACCGTATGCCTTAGATTTGAGAAGCCCAACAAGTACTGGCGGGACCGCTATGTGCAAAGAACTCCGTTAGGTTCTGGGGTCGCTATGGAGACTGGATCCACGTACGTTTTAGTAGAGAGAACAGACTGTAAACAACTGATCACAGAGGATCCCACACACTTCAGGGCAATGCCATGAAGGAGAAGCCCAGAAAGCCCGCTAGGCAGGTAGGAAGACTCTGATCTAACCTGAAGAAAAGGAAGAGCATGAAGGACACCAGGAGCTGAGCTGGCCAGGCCGCGGGCAGGAGAGCGGCAGAAGACAGCACAGAGGGAAAAGCCCTGTGTGTGCAGCCACTGGTGACTGTGCCTTGTCACCCTTGCTTCGTCAGGGACCATTTTCTTTTTCATGGTTACATCCCTAGAGCAAGCACCAGCAGACTACAGCTGGCCACCTGTTTTGATAAATACAATTTTATGGGAGTACACCCACGGTTTTCTATTTACGTATTTTCTGTGGCTGCTTTCACTCTACAATGGCAGAGTGGTTGCAACAGAGACTATTTGGTCCCCAAAAGCCAAACATATTTATTATCTGGTCCTGTGCAGAAAACACGTGCCAACCTCTGCCCCATAGCAACGGGCACAGTACTGCGTACATGGTAGACATCCAATAATTTTTTAAAATTGTGTTTGTTTTTACTTTACTTCTACAAAATGTTGAAGAGAATTATAAGACCACAAACTGTATGATCCATGTGCATGAACTATCCAGAACAGGTAAACGTAGAGACAGAAAGTAGATTCGTGGCTTCCCAGAGCTGGGAGAAGCGGGGAGGGCGGAGGGGAAGAAAGAGTGACTGCTAATGGGTAGTACGGTTTTTATTTAGGGGTGATGAAAAATGTTTTAAAATCGATTGTGAAAATAGATGCACAGCTCTATAAATACACAAGAAATCCATGAATTATAAACTCTAGATAGGTGAGTTATATGGCACGTAAATTGTATCTCAACAAAGTTGTGATTGAAAAAAAGCAAAACCTAAAAGAGCCAAATAACTGCCATGTGCCTTTGTTTTGGTGATGGGGGTTTAGGTTTCGTACAGGGTAGATAAAATTACTGTATTAGAAGGTCCGGGTAAAACAACAACAACAGGTTAGAACAAACAAGTTGAATCCGACCTTCCTAGATACTCTAATGGGAAATGTGAAATATAATTCATTATGCATCATAAGGAGCATTGAACAATTAATGCTAAAGACAAATGTCCTGTTAGTCCCGAGCTCTAGAGAAATTGCTATGCGGGTTTTTGTATAGGGGTCACAGACAAAAATGAGAGCCAGTATCCTCAAAGGCAGTTTTACAGAAATTAGAGTGATGCTTCACCAGGGGCAGTTTATGGTGACTCTTAATGAAGGCCCAGGGCTCAGAGACATTTTGAGTTGTCTAGGCCAACACTAAACAATAGAACTTTCTGAGATGATAAAAATGTTCTGCATCTTCAGTATCCAATAAGGTAGCCACTATCCTCATGTGGTTATTCAGCACTGAAAATGCAGCTAGTGCAATGAACTATAATTAAAATTAAAGTGTAATTGAATTGTAATCAATTTAATTTATTCAATTAATTTAAATAGCCACCTGTAGCTAGTGACTGCTGCACTGGGCAGCTCAAATCTAGAAAGTACGAAATGAATACTAGAATATTATCCGTTGAGCCCTAAATGTTCCTAGAGCAACTTTTGTTGCCCTAAAAGAAACTAACAATGCTTGGTGATACAGTTAGTCTAATAACTCAGTGCAAAACATAACTGTTTTGTACTCAGAATGGTCTAAGCTAATCCAATGGTGATATGACATTGACTCTAAAGTCTGTATTCTATTTGCATATATGTAATAGGGTTTTTATTAGTTTATCTTTTTCTTCTTTCTTTCTTTGCTTCTGTGATCAAAAATTGGAAGATATAGTTCATGTTTTATATTAGCTGGGAAGATGTTCACCCAGAAATATGATCATCATCAAAAATAACCTTTCCATTCCCACAAGAGGACCAAAATAGCACAGAAATATCAAAAGGTATACAGTAGGTTATGTTCTGCTTTAATGAATCAGAGTGAAAAAAAGTTGGAAGAGGGAAGAGTCGTGAATGAGACTGAATCATGAAACCTAATACTTCAGTTCATAGTTGGAGATGGGTGTGGGAATATTCATCAAGTCTGTGCACTAATGAAGCATCAATAAACAAGGAAATGGAACACGAATGTGATAGCCAAGTGTCTTTCGGGAGAGGCTGCAAGGGAGACTGTGAATCCACAGTGGCATTAAACTCCAGGACAATCTAATGATCAGCATGCCATGGTCTAACCTGGAAGGACACAACGGACAACACATATCCAATTCCCATTCCCATGGGAATTATATCTCTGTATGGTGAGGCTCTTCGTAAGTGGAAACACATGTGAGCACTTTACTGGCTACAGTGCAAAGCATGTGTACCTTATAAATATATAATTGATTCAAGATTGTTAATGTATCTTTTGAGACAGTAAACTAAACAGCATCTAGAAAATTCTCACCTGAACAGCCAGGCAAAAATGTTATACATGAATATGACTTTGAGGAGAAAGTACCAAACTCATTTGCTGTAATGCTGGCTAATAGCTGGGAATACACTAAGCTACCGTTTACAACTAAATTACATTAAATTTAATTTAAAATATCTTTGACATAGTGCCTCCCCATTCTCTACACCATTGAGCCACTAAGAGTTAGAGAAGAATATTAACTAGCTCAACTGGATTACATGGAAACGTAAATCAATCCATGAGTCATAATTTGGCAGAAAAAAATTCCCAGGGGTGTTTACCGAGTGGGCAGTTTCCCTAAGGATATTTATAGCACAAAGGGCTTCAATTTCTTCTTTGGAAACAAGATTTTGTTATCATTTTAGTGTCTGAAAAGAGAGCCTGAACATATGGCATTAGATTTCTAAAACCTACATCTATCTAAAACTTAGAGTAATTCAAGCTAAAATGTTGTTTCTGTGTCTTCCATAGTGCCTTTACCAGAGCATGCACTTAGCTCATTGTTTCATTTCATTTCCTTGCATGTTTATAGTCCTACCCTAGAACGAAGGGGCTTCTGTCATTGCATCCCCATAGTTTCTTATAGTCGCTGTCACACTGTAAGTACTTTACAAAGGATCTGGAAATTAGATCATCAAGATCAATAACAGACCCTGTCTTCCACTGATCTATTCTAAGAGGGAAAAGGAATCCCAACCCTGACAGGCAGGAGAGCACAATGGACTTAGGAGTCAGAGAGAGCAGTCTCTGCCACTCAACACATGCATGTCCCTGGGCAAGCCTGAGCCTCAGCCTCTGCATCTGTAAAGTGGGTATTATAATAACAAGGCCCACCTCAAAGGGTGCTATGAACAATACATGAGAAGAAGCATATGACGCCTGCAGCCTGGTCACCAGCACAAATGAACTGTTCAATAAATGTGAACTATTACAGTGCTATTGTTAAACATTTTAAAAGTTAAAATATACTTACTCCATTTTTGTTTCATTACCACTAAAATAAATTATAATCTCACCTTCTTGAGTTAGACACTTTTGGATAACTCCCTTATAGAAAAAAAATACAAACTATTTTCAATATCAGCTTACAGAATTGTCATGCCCATATGCAGTTTTAGTGCACACAGCATGCAAAGGACACTATTTGCGTCCACCTTTATGCTGCATGGCTAAGGAAAGAAACTCAGATTTTAAAAATGTGCTGTGGGATAAACCCAAAACAGCTGTGGATCAGCTGCATTTGTAATAGTCCCACTCGCCTAACTGCCATGAAGAACATCCACTCAGATATTCAAATATTCATTCATTTATTCATTGAAATATATACATTTTTTGAGACAGAATCTTGCTCGGTCACCCTGGCTAGAGTCCGGTGGTGTCATCATAACTCACTGCAACCTCAAACTCCTGGGCTCTCATCTCAGCCTCCCGAGTAGCTGGGACTATAATTATGCACACCTGGCTAATCTCTCTATTTTTTTGTAGCGACAGGGACTTGCTCTTGCTCAGGCTGATCTCGAACTCCTGACCTCAAGCCATCCTCCTGCCTCGGCCTCCCAGAGTGCTGGGATCACAGGCGTGAGCCACTGTGCCTGGCCTCATTGAAATATCTATTGAGCCCGCATTACATTTAGGCACTGTTCTTGGTGTTTCTGATGTATAGTGAATAAAATAGATAAAGCTGTCTGACCCTAGGGTGCCTACATTCCAACATGAAGAAAGCTCACCTAAAACAAAGCATCTATTTAGTCATTCCTTCTTCTTATATCAAATAACATAGTGCATCATTCAGCATATCAGAATTTCATATTGCTCATAAACATCCGCATATACTTCTCTTTTTAACTTTTATCCCATTTACTCACCCTGCCCTTCTATGACAGAAACAGAATGTAATATTCCTCTGAGATGTGAGGCAGATACTCATCGTTTATTACTAAAACTAAGCACAAAATTATGATAACGCAGCGGCCAATTTGTACAACTGAGCAGAGTGGCAATAATTGGATTTATTCCCACACCTCACTAACTAAAAATAGAGTAGGAATTTTGTAATATATGTGTTTTGCTACTGCAGACAACAACACCCTCCACAAAGACGGTCAGCAGTTTCTCTTTCTTCCTGATAGGAGGCTGAATACTCATGAAGCCCTGAAATAATTATCTCTCGAAAATGGATTTTGTTTGGATATGTATTAATATGACTCTCTCTCTCTCAGCTACATGCAAACACTAGATTTATGAAATAAGAAGGAGAATTTTCAAGTTAATGAAAGTGCCATTTATGAAAACAGCATGAACATTTTTCAAAATATAGAATAAGCCAGAAAGAGAGAGTGACTTATTGGATCACCTTTAGCTGAAATGAAAGGTGGACTGAAAGGCTTTAAAATGTTGCCTACACATGTCCTATTTACTTGGGTCCTCTTTACCTGGCTGCAATGAGGTCTAGAAGATGTTGCCATCGGTCGTTGACCTTTCCAAGCTTGTATTCAATCTCGGATGCTTTGCTTTCGTGGCTGGCTTTAGCAAGACGTTCTCCCATTTGCTGGAGCTGTATTTTGTTCTCTTGGGCAATAGCAATTTCTTCTTGATAATCCTGTGTAATAAATACCAATCACAGAGGTCAGAAAGCATATTCTCAATGGATTCAGTCCCACCTCTACTAGAATCATGGTAGTTACAATTTTCTACTGCTTGGAAATAGTTCAGGCATGAGAAACACCATGTGAACATCAGTCCATGTGCACAGGGATTAGTAGTACTCATTATTTTCACTTTGTATGCACAGTCAGGATTAAATTTTTATATAAGTGTTCTTGAAGGAAATGGGGGAATGATCTCTATTTACTTAAAATGAGCATTAAAAAACAATAAAAGTACATACATAAATACAAAAAATAAAACTTGAAGGATTTTAACACTGGGAAATTATACCTTATTGCTGTAATCACTAACCTGATATTATATTTAGAATAAAGTCTAATACAAATAATTGCCACATATACATACAAATACCTATTCAATTGACATATGCAATGTATATATGTAAACATGTATATGTGTGTGTATGTCAATTATGTTATTTGTGCAGAATATTTTAAAAGAGCTCCTTCATTTTAAGGAGATATCATCCATGCAATGCCAATATTTTGCAACACATAAATCAATGATACATTAACTTTCAAGAATAATAGCGATTAATTTTAGAGGATTAGTGGGCCTCAAACCTTCTTGATTTACCCAATTTCTGTGTAGCTTCTCTTAAAGTTATTTTAGTTAAAGAGAACAGACTCCAAGTGGTTTATACGCAAGAGATAGGCACTAAATGCTGTGATTTAAGTGATGATGAAAGGACATTTCCCACCTCCATGTCCTCTTACGCTCTGACACAGGAACAGGATCCAATCTTTAGGACCAACCCTTTCATTTTTGGCTTAAGCTCCTAGTGTAGAGCAAATATTTTCTCAGCAAAATAATATATGAAGACAGGTATTATATGAGCATGAGTATTTTAACCTTCTCTTCCTCTAAAGTTGGTGTGGGAACAGGGCTACCCTCCCAAGTCATCTGTCTAAGCAAAAAGGGCCCCAGAGGAAGGAGAGGGGCCAGTGAAATTTTATTCCAGTCCAGTGTTTAGTGCTCTCCTCATGCCCTCCTTTTTATGTTATTTCAACACAATGGGATTCAAAGACTACTACATTGGATGCATTTATTTAATAGTTATAATATTTCATCATACATTTGAGGTGGTCTTATTGAGAAATGTTTATTTCAAATGAATTACTCCAAGCCTTAGAAAGTATTTCTAGTAAAGCAATTCTTTTGGATTGTCTTTAAAATTGAACTGTTCTGTTTTTGAGTGTTAATACCAGTAAACATTAATATCTTTGTTTCCATTTTTTTAGCAATTGCTTTCTTCTATATTGTCAAAATTACCAAACCTTGATATTATTTTCCTTTATAAAAAGAGACACCACATACAACACCCAGCAACTAGCAAAGTGCAATTGTTAGCAGATGCTAAAATGACATCTATCTCATTTCAGGCCACATTTCATAGGTTTACAGCATCAAATAAACAAATATACATAGAATTTGCAATCTACTGTAACATTAATATTTTCTGTTGGCTTTTAAAGTTTTAATTTTCTCTCTATATATGTGTATAGATTAAGACATTTTTTCCTAAGAACCACTTATATTTATTTTCAAAAAGAATGAAACCATAATTCATTGATTAAATAAATACTGAGTGCCTCTGAGAAGTTAGGCATTGCTTTGGGTACAGGGGACATAGCAATGATCAAAACAGACAAAGTCCACAGTTCCCATGAAGTTTATAGACCAGTGAGGCTTCCATTTGGATAGACAATGAACAAGTAAATATAAGGTATACATTATATAATAGATGGTGATATGTGTGCTAATGAGAAATACAAACTAAAATAACAGTAAGATGATTAATTATTCAAAAATGATATATAAACAACACTGAAATTATCAAAACTTTTTAAATGTTAGTAAATTTGATCAGCTCTATATAGACATAAGAAATGTTCTAGATCCAACTGAATATATAAAACAATTTAATAGCACATACATAACTTGAATATAATACAAAGCCAAAATTTTGAGGAAAGTCTTCATTCCTATCTATGGCCTATAAATCATGTTTTGGAGAGAAAATGTCAGTTAACATTTATCCTAAGAATTTTTTCTTTTAGTTTCTCTACAATGACTTTATCTCTTTAAAAACAAAAACAGAAAAACAAAATAAAAGAAAACTAATACTCATAAAATGATTCCTACAGACCAGGTAGCTAAAACTCCAAAAGATAATCTATTTCATCATCAACTGAAAGTATTCTATGTATTTTATATGTAAAGCAGGCCTTCCCATGCATGCTTATTTCAAATTAAAAATTAAAACCTTTAAAATATAGTGCCCCCTTGACAGGAAAGTAATTATGAGTAGAGCCGTCTTCGGCACCTGTTAGAAGTGTACCTAAGCATTACGAAGGGTGGAAACGTAAGCAACCGCGTATTCTGTACCTTCTTGAGCTTCTCGATCATTTCCTCAATGAGGATGTCTCCATTTTGGGACACTTTGCTTTCCATTTGAGTCAACCACTCACAAAGCTCCTTGTTCTTTTCACTGAAGACTGCCCACTCGTTCAATCTTTCACTTACTTGCTGCCGCCTCAAGGAGAGCTGAAAAGTTTAGAAATAGGCAAAACGATAATTAGAGAGGAGTCCATAACCCTGAGGAAAACAGAAAATAAACTAGGACTAAAATGAGCAATAGTCGTATTAATATATCTTTTTAGTCCACTGTTTCCTGAAGTCTAGAATTTGCCATTAAATACAAGTGGTAGATGCTGAACCCTATGGTTCTTTCAGACTCATATGCACATTAGCTTATTAAAGATTCTGAATAATCCATCTCCAAACAACAATTAGTTCTGTTTAGATATGATACAACATCAGTGAATGCACTTTTCCCCCCTAAAACACCCCGAGTGCCTTCTGAAAGAAATTGAAAAGACAAGGGAAAGATGGGAAAAAAGGATAGAGAAGAAAAAAAAAAGAAAGAAAGAAAACAGAAGTAAAAATGAAAAAGAAAAAAGAAAAAACAGGTAAAGAAGAGAAGGAAGTGAAGCAGGAAGAATGACAGAGCCCCAGGCATGTAGAGAGCAGTGTGCGGGAGGCAGGGACAGTGGCCAGCAGTGCGGACACGATTCCTATGGCTGTTGGAACGTTCCTTTATTTCTCTGTTGTTTTCATTTTTATTTATTTTTGTTTCTTTTCCTTCTTTTTTCCCTTATATAATAGCTTTACTGAGATACATTTCCCATACCACACAATTCACCTGTTTAAAGTGTACAATTCAGTGGTTTTAGTATATTAACAGAGTTATGCAATGATCACCACAATAAATTTTAGAATATTTTCATGACTCAAAAAAAATCCCTGTAGCCATCAGTGGCCACTCTCTTGCTTCTCTCCACCCACCTCCCAGCTACAATCTCTTCTGGACATGTCACAGAAATGGAATCATATAATAGGAGGTATTTTGTGACACGTTTCTTTCACTTAGCATATTTTAAAATTCATCCATATTGTAGCACATACCAATACTTCATTCCTTTTTATTGTTGAATATATTCCATTGTATCAATATACTATATTTTATTTATCAATTCCTCTGTTGAAAGACATTTGGGTTGCTTCCACCTTTTGTCTACTATGAATAATGCTGTTACAAACATTTGTGCACAAGTGTTTGGATGGATACATGTTTTCATTTCTCTTGAGTATGTACCTAGGAGTGTATTTGCTGATGTTGGGTCATATGGTAACACTACAGATTGTTTTCCAAAGTGGTTGCACCATTTTACATTCCCACTAGTAGTAGGGTTCCAATTTTTCTACATCTTCATCTAATGTTTGATTACTGCCATCTGAATGGGTATGAAGTACTATCTCACTGTGGTTTTGATTTGAATTTCCCTAATGGCTAATAATGTGAAGAATCTTTTCATGTTTCTTGGCCATTTGTATATCTTCTTTGAGAACTATCTAGTCAAATCCTTTGCTTGCTTTTAATTGGGTTGTCTTTTTATTACTGAGTTGTGAGAGTTCCTTTATATTATAGATACAATGGGCTTGTTTTCTTATTACTAGGTCTAGAATGATCCTTTTCAGAATTCTACAATTCTCTGACTTCATAATACAGCACTTTTATTTTACAGTGCTGGTTGAGATAGCAAACAATATTTCTAATTGAACTACACTACAGATTAGCAAAACATGATATTGATTTGAGCGGTAAGAAGTTTGCTGAAAGTGCTGTTCCATTACCAATTAATTGCATTAAACACCTTCCCAACAGTTTTCTTTCCTCCCCAACATTTTATTATTAAAAGTTTCAAACACAGAAAAGCTGGAAGAATTTTATGGTAAGCACTTCCAATATATACCTAGACCCTAAAATTGTTAATATTTTGTTATATTTTGCTTTAATACATATATTCCTCTATTAATCCACTTACTTTTTTTGTGTATTTCAAATGAACTTCTTTTTGAAGATGAAAAAGAAAATATTTCTAAGGTGCCATATACTTCCTAATGATCAATTCTGCCTAGGATTGGCTCTATTAATGATTAGGCAGATAATATTTATGGTATCTCATGACCCCAAATATTTGTGATTCCATATCCAAGAAAACAGAGGAGAATTAGGCCATGAGCCCAGGATACTGACCTTTCTCAAGGCCAGCCTCAGGCAGAGCGAGCTGCCCAGACAGTGAGCACCATAACCTACCTTAGTTGAAACACCAGCCTTAGAAAATCATTCTTTTGAGTTATGATCTTTTAAAATAAAAATTTCTCTGGGTTGGGTGACAATGATGAATCCATTAAGCATTTCCCCATTAGTGTAATTCTGTTTACCATTTGGTTATTTTTGGTTTTTTGGCAGAAGAATACAGAACGGCCGAAAGGCAGTGAACATACTAGGAGTGGATACTGCTAGGAATGGAAAAAGCTAAGAAAACACAGGCTAAAAAGTTTTGGAGACAAATTTCACCTACTTGAAGCTGTACTCAAGACAGTGCCTAAGAAGACAACCCTTCAAGCCTCCCTTTCCTCTCCAACTCGAAGGGCAGAGAGCATTCTGATCTCCTGCAGAGTCTGTAATTCACAGAGCATCAGAGGTAGGAGTCTGGCTGGGAGTTAGAATTCTGGTTCAACTGATGTCCAAGCTGAAACTACATTTGCATAATTGGGACTGCCCAAAGGAACTGTTTTCTAAGAAAAGGTTAGAAACCTCTGCCCTTCGGACTTAAGATGAACAAGTCTTGCTGTGAGTAGTGTTTCACCTACTCTTGGCCATGAGCCAAAAATGAATTCCAGGGCTTTACTCCCAGCAGATGCTGGGAAGACGACCATGTAACAGAAAATATTACTTTGAGAGGTAGGCATTTTTATTCCCATTCCAGAGACAAGGAGGGTGAAAGTTGGACACATTTGAGACATCTGTTTACAGTCAGTACGAGTTAGAAACAACAAAATTCCAGTCTTTTGATACAGGTTGCCATATGACATTATGATTAAATATCCAGAAGTAGCTGAAATTCAAAACCTGTTTCTATCCCTTATTAATGATATAACCAGGGCAAGGTTACTTATCTTCTCTAAGTCTTACTCTCCTTATTTGTAAATTAATCTTATGCTTTTTTCAAAATTAATTAAACAAATGTTTATTGTTAGTGGTAAACAAGTGTCTACAATGTGCTAAGCACTGTCCTATGTACTGGGACTGAGTTAATACAATATAAACCAGAAAGTAATCTAAGAAAGTGACTGGTATACACTACAGCCCTAACAAAATCTCTCCATTACTATGCTGCTGCTGCTACTGCTACTATTATGCATGACTACAGGGCATTATTTAAATTTTTAATCCTTTTCTTCTTGACACTCATGTATTCAATATCTCCACTAAACAGCTTGAATATACATTCCTAGTGTTTATCACACACCACGAAAGCATGGCTTTCCTTTGCTACCTGTGGAGCTATACCTGAAAGAAGAAACAGCTAGGTTACAAGCTGGGGACAAACCGAGGCCAAAAGCTTTTCAAAAGATAAAAAGTCATAAGGGGGATGGTATTTTCCTTCTGGCTTGTAAATGATGAGTTAACATGACCATCTCTTTCTTTGGACTCAGCTGAAACCCTCAAATTATTTATCAGTTATCAGTTAGTACATATTTATGATTTCTCAAGGGTACAAATACACTGCATTGCCAACAGCTGACAGGTACCAGCCAAAACATCCAAAGTGTGAAGCAGCTGAACAGGAAGTACATCCTTTTCTACTCCAAATATTTTCACCATGACATTTTGAGAAAAACGAGCAATTACGATGATGATATATGTTTATATTTCAACTGGGAATTACTCACAGATCTACAAACCAAAACAGGAATGAGAGCAAGCGTAAGCTCGGGCTGCACACAGTCGCGACACATGATTAGGGGAGTCTACTTGAAACAGGAGACTTCCATGCGTCAACTCCACCCTGCAACTTACAGCCTGTCTTCCTCATTCTCGCTGCAGTTCCAATCACTCCAGACCCCTCATCAACGGCTTCCGACAGAATAGGAACGGACTGCTTGCTCCTTAGCATGGGTAATACCAGGTTTAACTAAAGTTTTTTGACTTTTACAATGAAACATGGGCGCAAGCTCATTTCCTTTTGTGGTTTCATACTTGACAGAATGTTCACCGGAAACAACTAACTCAAGAACTGGAAACTAATCTCTTTCTCTCCTTAGAGTTATATCCTGGCACCTTGAGCAAACCCATGACAAAACTCACTGGTTTAAATACTTTTATTTAGATGGAAGTGATATGAGATAAATATGCTTTAGCTTCATGCCTTAGGACACTTCAATATAGAAAGTTTCTAGAAACACTATATATTCGATTGGCTTCCTTTTTTTTTTAAGTTTTAGTCTACTCGAGTGTGCAGGGTATTACTCTCTTCACAACATATTGTATAGTGAAGAGCAGATGTTTTTCTCCCCAAAATCTCATGTTGAAATTTGACTCCTAGTGTTGGGGCCTGGTGGGAGGTGTCTGAGTCATGGGGGATGGAGGGGGACAGATCCCTCAGGAATGGCTTGGTGCCCTCCCAGTGGTAATGAGTGAGTTCTCACTCTGGTAGTTCACACAAAAGCTGGTTATTTAAAAGAGTCTGCTACCTCCTCCTCTCTTGCCATGTGACACAACTGCTCCTCCTTCCCCTTCAGCCTTGACTGGAAGCTTCCTAAAGCCCTCACCAGAAGCAGATGCTGGCACCATGCTTCTTATACATCCTGTAGAACTGTGAGCCAAATAAACCTCTTTTCTTTATAAATTATCCAGTCTTTAGTATTTCCTTTATAGCAACACAAAATGGACTAAGATACATGAGATAAGTGTGTATTGAAATGTCTTAAGGCATGAAGTGAAAGCATAAAGTTTCTAAAAACACTATATATTTAGTTGGCTTCCTCTTTTTAACTTCATACTCTACTAGGTGCAAGGTATTAATCTCTTCACAGCATATCATATAATCAACAGCAGCTTTCGAATTTATATTTACAAACAGACTATTGCCCAGATTTATCTAAGTCTGGTGAACAATTTTACAACATATAAACATATAATTTCACAACAACTAATAACTCCATGGCATTTTTATACAAATTTTCTTAAATCAGAAAGTATTGCAAAGCCATAATCTTCTCAACCTTCAAAATATTCACTGAGAACATGGAACTCTGTGAAAAGTAGCTAAAT